>NC_069396.1:21174500-21817500 GCF_027475565.1 Acinonyx jubatus | reverse complement strand
GGAAACACAGAAGAGAATTTTGAGGACCTTAGGTTGGGTAATAAGATTTGTACACAGCAGCAAAAGCATAACGTATGAGAGCAAAAATCAATATAATGGACTTTATTATCACAAATTCTGCCCTGTGAAAGACACTGTTAAAAAATGAAAAGAAGTAACAGACTAGGACAAATTATTTGCAAAATCATATCTGACAAAGGGCACATATCCACAATGTACACATAACTCTTAATAATGAACAATAAGGGGGGGAAATGGGCAAAATACCTGAACAGATACCTCACGAAAGAATATATCCATATAGAAAACAAGCAATGTTTTTCAATAGGGAACTGCCAGTTCAAACAAGGTATCACTTCACATCTAACAGAATGCCAGAAATCCCCCCCTCACCCCGCCAAACTGACAATATCTACTAATGCACAGGAGGAGAAGCAATACTAACTGGCATTCATTTGCTGTTGAGATTGCAAAATGGTAAAGCTACCTGAAAAATAGTTTGAAAATTTCTTATAAAGCAAAATAGGGTCTTAAGAACCAGCAGGCATGCTTTTCATCCAATTAATTTGAAAATTTATGTACACATAAAAACCCATACAAAAAATGTGAATGAAGCCAGTCTAAAAAAGACTTCATCCTTATGCTCTCAACTGCATTCCAGGAAACTGAAAGAATAGTAAAATAACAGCAACAACAACAGCAGAAGCAGCAGCAGCAGCCACAATCAGTGGTTCCTATGCACTTGTGAAGAGTGGGTGGGATAATATAGATGAGGCACAAAGAATTTTTTGCGTAAAGCTCTTCTATATGATACCTTAAGGGTGGTTTCATAACACTGTGCTTTTGTTAAAACCCACAGAATTTAGAACAGAGAATGAAAATTAATGTATACAAATAAAAAAATCATTTAGAATGTCATGGGATCCTTGGATGGAATAGAGAATATGACAAAACAGCCTGACTATATCACAAATATATGAAACAACCTCAATGAAGGATGTGGGGTTAAAGGATGCTGACCTAAGTAACTCTGGAAATGAGTGGAGTCTTCAGTCTAAAAGCAAAAGAAAGTGAACATAAGCAGTGTACTGTAGTTCCCACAAGGGCATAGGTTAACAATCATGATACTGCCTTACATGTATACTGAAAATGAACAAGTATGTAAACAAATGCCCAATTGTGGGAGCCAGATTCCTCACTGTGGGACAGGGAGGCTAATGACAAACAAATAGAAGAGGCTAGAATGATCCTGTGTTAATGGATTTGAGTTGGAAAGATCAGTATGAAGTCAGATCTAGCTATAGACACTGGTTTAGTATACAGAGATATATCTTCATGCTTTATCAGCTGACAGCATGTGGAAGTATTTTCAAATTTTATTTATTTATTTTGAGTGAGAGAGAGAGAGAGCAAGTGGGAACAGGGGATGGGCAGGGAGAGAGGGACAGAGAGAATCCCAAGGGGAGCTTGAACCCATAAACCCATGAGATGATGACCTGAGCCAAAATCAAGAGTTGGATGCTCAACTGACTGAGCCACCCAGGCATTCCTAGAAGTATTAATACTGGAGCACCAATGATCACACCTACCACCCAGAACTAGGTTTCAAACACCATTCTCCAATATAAGAAACAAAGACTCCTTGGAGGAAGTACTGATTCTGAGACATGAAAGAAATCATACAAGATGAGCTTCAAACAACTTCTTGTAGTAAGAAAAAGAACGTGCTGAAATAAATTTAGAAACAAAAAGGCCCTCAATGATGATAGTATTTCAAAGGGAAACAGGAGTCAAATGAAAGAGTCCCCAATGGCCAGAGCTAGAATAATTTAAAAAATAAAATAAAAGAGGACTGGATTATAACCCAAAGTATAAAATAAAAATCAATTAATCCATACTTATATAAATAAATCACTGATTCAATAAATAAATTGGAGAGAGGAGACAAATATCCTACACAGAAGAATATCAAATAATTTATAGATACTCTACCCTCAAGGATGTGGAAATAACTCCCCATTCCCTTAAATGTTGGCTATACATAGTCCCTTCTTTCCAAATAGTACAGTATGAAAAAGCAGAGGAAAAGAGACCCTACCTACCATACTACCTCAGCCAGGTGATCAAGGTTAACACCAGTGGTAATAAGTCATGTTTATATGTGACCTTGATGTACAGTTAAAATGGTATTTACCTTTGGAAATTCCTCTCCAAAACCCACAGTCCCAGTTTAATCATGAAGAAAATATGAAACAAATCCCAAATGAAGGGAATTCTATAAAACACTTGACCAGTACTCTCCAAAACTCAAGGTCATCAAAAATAAGGAAAATATGAGAAATTGTCACAACCAAGATGAGCCTAATGTTGCCTTATGAGCAAATGTAATATGATATCCTGATGGGATCTTAGAACAGAAAAAATAATAAATAAATGAAAGAGAAAAAATTTAGAATAAAGTGTTGACTTTAGTTTACCTATCAGTATTGATTCATTAATTGTGCTGTAGTAATGTAAGATAGTGATAATCAGAGAAACTGGGTATAGGGTTGCAGATTCTCTCTGTATTTCTTTGGCAATTTTTCAATAACTGTAATACTTTTATGAAATTAAAAAGTTTACTTCAAAATGTTAGTAGATAAGTACTGAAATCATTATGATACATGGTGTGCAACTAATCATATATTCTCTAAGTTGTGATGATATGAGGCAATCTATCTTGACCACTGTTATGAAACCAGCAGCCAGTTCTTTGAAAAAAATTTAAGAAAATTGATAAAACTCTAGCCAGACTTATGCAAAAGAAAAGAGAAAGAATCCAAATTAAAAAAAATTACAAATTAGAGAGAAGAAATTACAATAAACACCATAGGAATACAATTATAAGAGAATATTATGAAAAACTATATATTAACAAAATGGACAACCTGAAAGAAATGTATAAATTCCTACAAATGTATAAACTACCAAAACTGAAACAGAAGTAAATAGAAAAATTGACCAATAACCAATAACCAGCACCAAAAAAAAAAAAATCACTTAGTAAACAAAAAACTCCCAACAAAAGTCCAGGGCCAAATGGCATCACAAGCAAATTCTACCAAACATTTAAAGATGAGTTAGTAGCTTTTCTTCTCAAACTCTTCCAAAAAATAGAAAAAGAAGGAAAACTTCAAATTCATTCTATGAGGACAGCATTACCCTGATACCAAAACCAGATAAAGACTCCACTAAAATAGAGAACTATAGGACAATATCCCTGATGAATGTAAAAATCCCTGGATGTACATCCATCCCTGATGGATGTAAAAATTCTCAATAAAATACCAGCAAACAAAATCCAACAACACATTACAGCAATCATTTCCCACAATGAAGTAGGATTTATTCTTGGGTTGCAAGGATGGTTCAATATTGACAAATCAATCAACATGACATGCCACATTAATAAAAGACAGGATAAGAATCAAAAAAGCATTCAAAAAGTACAACATCCATTCATGATTAAAAAAGCCTATGCCAAATAGGCTTAGAGGCAACATACATCAAAATAATAAAGATCATATGAAAAACTCAGAATTAATACCATGCTTAAATGGGGAAAAAAGTGAGAGCTTTTCCTCTTTGGTCAGGAACAAGACTGGGATGATCACTCTCAGCACTGTTATTTGGAAGTCCTGGCCAAGGCATTCAGACAATGACAAAAACAAAAACATAAAAGTCATTCAAATTGGCAAGGAAGAAGTCAAACTTTCACTATCTGCTGATGAGATGATATTCTATATAGAAAACTCCACCAAAAACTGCTAGAACTGATAAGCAAATTCAGTAAAGTCACAGGATACAAAATCAATGTGTAGATGTCTGTTGCATTTCTATACGCCAATAATGAAGCAGCAGAAACAGAAATTAAGGAATCAATCCCATTTATAAGTGCACACACACAAAAAAACAACCTAGGAATAAACCTAACCAATAAGGTGAAATACCTGTACTCTGAAAACTATAAAACACTGATGAGAGAAATTGAAGATGATGTAAAGAAATGGAAATCCATTCCATGCACATGGATTGGAAAAACAAATTTTGTTAAAATGTCTATACTACCCAAAGGAATCCACCCATTTAATGCAATCCCTATCAAAATACCAAGAGCATTTTCTTCAGACCTAAAACAAACAATCCTAAAATTTGTATGGAACCACAAGAGAAACTCAATAGCCAAAGCAAACTTGAAAAAAGCAAAGCAAAGCAAAGGCATCTCAATTCCAGACTTCAAGTTACATCACAAAGCTGTAGTGACCAAATCAGTATGGTACTGGGACAAAAACAGACACATAGATCAATAGAATAGAAAACCCCAAAATGAACCCACAACTGTGTGGTATACAAAGCAGGAAAGAATATCCAATGGGGAAAAAGACACTCTTTTCAACAAATGGTGGTGTTAACACTGGATGGCAACATGCAAAAGAATGAAACTGCACCACTTTATCACACCATGCTCAAAAATAAACGAGACAGATTAAAGATCTAAATGTGATGGGTCTCTGGGTGGCTCAGTTGGTTAAGCGTCCAACTTCAGCTCAGGCATGATCTCATGGTTCATGAGTTCAAGCCCTGTGTCAGGTTCTGTGCTGACAGTTCAGAGCATGGAGGCTGCTTTGGATTCTGTGTCTCCCTCTCTCTCTGCCCCTTCCCCACTCCCATTCTGTCTCTTTCTCAAATATAAACATTATAAAAATTAAAAAAAAATAAGACCTAAATGTGAGACTTTAAACCATGAAAATTCTAGAGAACACAGACAGTAACCTCTTTAACATCAGCCATAGTAACTTCTTTCTAGATACATCTCTTAAGGCAAGTTAAACAAAACAAAAACGAACTATCGGGACTCCCTCAACATAAAAAGTTGCTGCACAGTGAAGAAAAAAAAAAAACGAAAAGACAATCTATGGAAAGGGAGAAGACATTTGCAAATGATGTATCTTACAAAGGACTAGTATCTAAAATATATAAAGAACTTGTAAAACCCCACACCCAAAAAATGAAAAAACCCATTTAAAAAATGGGCAGAAGACATGAATAGACATTTCTCTAAAGAAGACATACAGATGGCCAACACAGACATGAAAAGATGCTCCACATCACTCATCATCAGGGGAAACTCAAATCAAAACTATAATGAGATACCACTTCACACCTGTCAGAATGGCTAAAATCAACAACTCAAGAAACTACAGATGCTGGCAAGGATGTGGAGAAAAGGTAACCTCTTGCACTATTGGTAGGAATGCAAACTGGTGCAGCCCCTCTGGAAAAACAATATGGCAGTTCCTCAAAAATGTAAAAATACAAGTACTCTATGATCCAGCAATTGCACTGCTAGGTATTTACCCAAAGAATAACAAAAAAAACTAATTCAAAGGAATACAGTTACCCCTATGTTTATAGCAGCATTATCCACAATATCCAAACTGTGGAAACAGCCCATATGTCCATCAATTGATGAAGGGCTAAAGATGTGAGATATATATAGATATATATCTATATCTATCTATAGATATATATACACATATATACACACACACATACATATACACGCACATACATACCTGCACATACACACACGCACGCACACAGGCAATGTAATATTTCTCAACCATAAAAAAGAATGAAATCTTGTTATTTACAATGGCATGGATGGAGCTAGAGAGCATTATGCTAAGTGAAATAAGTCAGTCAGAGAAAGACAAATATATGATTTCACACATATGTAGAATTTAAGAAAAAAACAAATGAGCAAAGTGCGGGGGGGGAAGGGGGGATACAAACCAAACAAAAGACTCTTAACTATAGGGAACACACTGATGGCTACGGTGTGGAGGTGGGGGGGGGGTGCAATAGATGATAGGGATTAAGAAGTGCCTGAGTGCATTTGTGATGAGCAGCGGGTGTTCTATGTAAGTTTTGAATCATTATATTGCATGCCTAAAACTAATATTACGCTGCATGTTAGCTAATTGGAATTTAAATAATAACATAAACAATATATAAACAAAAATGACAATTTCTGTCATCTTGTAGGTAGGGAATAATCCTGGAGTTCCGAAATGTTACTTTTGGAAACCAACCCATATCTTTAGCAACTACACCTGCTGGTTTCACATTCTCTCACTCCTAAACCAACTAATCTCACATCACAATAGTCATTTCATCAAATAAAGAGAATTTAAGTATTTTTTTAATAATCACATTCCCTCAATTTTCATGTTCATAATTTTACCAGTAAGTTATCTTTATTTTTCACCATATTCTCTTTTTAACCATCACAAATTTCTTCATTCTTAGTTGATTTCCATTTCTGTGGCCAAATGCATTTATTCTATAGCTTTATTTTGCCTTTCATTATTTACATTTAACTGTTTCCTTATTATTACTTTCTTTTTACCATAGTCTAAATATTAAACCTCTCATAAATTCATTCATTTTGCTGTTTGCATTTGGATTTGCATGCAGTAGTTTCTAAAACCTACATCCTTGAGTCTTCACCAGCTTTCCACACCCCACATCTGACTTCAAACTGCCTTCCATACTGAATTTCCAGCAAGCACTTAACATCTAACATACACTAGTCATTGAGACAGCGTTCTTTCCCTTTCAAAAATTAACCTGGAACAGAATGAAAATTTCAGAAAACACTTCCTGACATCACAGAAACTGGAAAGAATATTAAGTCTTTGATAATAGAACTTAAAAGGAGGGGCACCTGTGCAGCTCAGTCGGTTAACCTTCTGACTCAGTATCAGCTCAGGTCCTGACCTTGTGTCTGTGGGATGGAGCCCCACATACAGCTCCTCACAGGATGTGGAGGCTGCTTGGGATTCTCTCTCTCCCTCTCTCCTTCTGCACCTACCCCCCCCCAACTCACTCTCTCTTGCATGCATGCTCTCTCTCACTCAAAATAAATAAACATTAAAAAATAACTTAAAAGCAGATGCAAGCATAGGTAATGGCACAGCAACAGAGGAGCAGTGAGATGACAGAATTTAAAAAAAAAAAATTTTCAAAACAAAGACACTGAAATAACATTAGAAACAGCCAAGCAGTGTAAATAGAGCTCAAAGCGGGGAGGAAACACAGAAAAAGGACCAAGAACAAGGGCTAAACCCTCTTGTTATTTCCAAATTCAACCATACCAGCTCACTTTTTCTTTTTTCCATTCTAGAAACACCATTTCTCATAAACTTCACACAGCTCCTGAACAATGCCATTTACAGATGCATTTTATTTTCACAGAGCTTGCTTTCCTGCCCCCAGTGAGCTTCCACCCACCTCAAATCTCAGATCAAATATCATATCCTTAGAGAAATTTCCCCTTACAACCCTGTATAAGTTTCATCCAGATGTTTTAGACTTCATACTCTTCTAATACCATGCACGCACCATATAGATAGATGGATAGATACATACATACATACATACACACACACACACACACACACACAATTGGGGTTGGTGGTAGTGGTCATGATTTTTGTTGCCATTGAGATTGTGCATAAATTTATTCTATTATTTGATTAAAATCTACTCCCCACTACAAGGTTATTTATACTTACTGGAAAACTTGCAGATTACAGTATTCCAGGAACAAAGTGGCTGTTCTTTAAATGCATACTTTATCAGAAACTTAAGATGGTAATAATATACATTATGGATCTACTAAAAGGTCCTATTGTGTATGTTTTTAAAATTTAGTTGAATCTGAAATACATTCTGTATTCTTCTTTTGGTTACACGGCCAGCTTCATATATTTTCTACCTTCCCTGATGCACACACATGTATGTGTTTGTGTGTGGGTGTATTGTCCACTAATCTCAAACACAAGTGATGATTTAAAGTAAAAAAAGGATTGAAGTCCAACAGTACGTATAAAAGACATGATGTTAATTCATATGTCATGGGTGTGGACAGCAAATTCATCTGTCATCATCATGATTAACTTTATCATCATCACAAGAAAATAATGCGATATAAAATATCCTACACTTATTAAGCTCTTACAATGAATTAAGCTCTGTTCTGAGCACTGTGAATACATGATTTATGAGCCTAATACCAACTTTCTAATTGCCTCCATGTCACACTTGGTTAAAACTCACAATTATAGATGCACTTAAGAGGCTACACCATATACAAGACAGCATTTGAACCCAGGTCAGGCAAAGGCCCTGTGGTCTCCTGATTGGTCCTACTTTCCTAAACTACACCATATACAAGACAGCATTTGAACCCAGGTCAGGCAAAGGCCCTGTGGTCTCCTGATTGGTCCTACTTTCCTAAACTACTTTCTTTTGCATTAAAAAAAAAAAAAAAAAGTAAGAGAGGCTGACTCGAGACATTTGTGTGGATTACATGCGATATACTGAAATAGCTATTCCACAGTTTGAAACATAGTAGGGGTTCAACAGACAACAATTAGGAACAAATTAACACACTTGTTAAATATTTACAAAAATGTATCAATCGACCTCAGCAGGTTGGAAGCCCCATGAAGACTAGAATAGGTGGTATTTCCACCATCAGATGAAATGGCAATACTGGAGATAAAATTGATAGAGGCAGTAGATGTACAAACCAATTAATTGTTCAACAAACATTCACCAAGCACTTTGTGTTAGGCAATCTTTTAGGCTCTGGGGAAATCAAGATTTATCTATACCTCTTAAAGAGAAAGACTGCTACAGAGCTCAGAAACAATGTGGTTAAGGGTGAAGAGGCCGGAGATAGATGGTATATTGGCTACACAAACTTAGGTTTTTATAATAAAGCTGCCAAGCTATAATTTAAAACATCATTTAAAAAATATCTTATCATGTAATTGTTTTTCAAGAGAACAGTTACGTAAATAACCTTTTTTCAAATGAACTTCCATGTATTTAGTAGATAGTCTATCTGACTATTACACTTAGCCTTGTCAGGTAAATGGATGGTATTCCATTCTTGCCTCATTTGCTTTCCTCAACAGTTATTCAATGAAAATAAATAATTCACCTACATTGTCACAGACTGAAATTCAGGATCTTTGCTCACTCCAGACATGAACAGCATAATTACCTGTTAATTGTTCTGTGATTACATTTACCTTTAACTGTCACAACTTTAACAGGTACCCTAAATGCAGCTCAAATAATAGCTTTCCTCCATCATGTTACCTTCAGCTTAACTGCAATGCAGAAAAAAGGTATTTAATTTCTTTGAAACATGATTATCTCATTCTGGACATTAAAAAAATCTTTAAAAAGAACCAGTTATAAATGAGGAAAGCTCCTATTTGCACTTGTCCAAAAGGGAAATTTATCAGAAGGCACAAGTAATGTGCTAATGTAAAAAGACGCTCTTAAAAGGACACATCTAATTGTAAACTTGTTTTGATCTTTTCTTTGTATAAAGCCTGACTGGTGACTGAAATCTTTTTAGAGTAATGGTAATTGGGACAGCATGGATCACTGACAAGCACAACTAATATTGTTTATAACTGGCAATACAAGATGCCTTCTTAATGAGATGACTTTTAGCCAGAGGGAGAAGGATTTAGTTAACCAAATGGAGGAAACAGAAACTGGCAAGTGTTTCCTTAGACTATTTTCTGTGGCTTTCTCTCTTTTTGTCTCTGTCTTTTTAATTTTAATAAAAATAGTTTGCAGGTGTTTTATGCTGGTCGTTAGCCTATTTATAAGCTGTGACTTTCCTTTGGTCCTATGCCTTGCTCAGTTGAAGTCAGTGGACCTGCTTCTCCCAGTCACAGATTATTCTGAATGGGAAAAAGAATACATTAGAAGCTATCCTCACCGGTGGTGAGTGAGTGGATATAAAACAGCTTTTGGCGCCCTTAGCCCTCGTGTCTTGGGGAGGAAGCTGAGTTAACTAGCCTTTTGGAAAGATCTCAGCTTTTTTAAACAGAAGGTGGGTGGGAGATTGGTCTATTTTGAAACCAGTGTGTTAAAGAAGCAGTGGTAACACCTCAGGCAAAGCTTCCGTGGTGGTAGCTGATATTAGCAATGAATGCTTGAGAAATGTGAATAAAGGACTACAATTTGGGACTGCATGATTATTTTGTTGCCTTTCTTTTTCAGGAGACGCAACTTCCCGGGATGCCAAAGAAATGCTGTGAGCCTGTGTGTATAATATTATGTGCATATATGCTATAATTTATATTAAAACGTTATTTTTATTTATTTTCCATATTATCTATATTTATTTATTTTATTTATATTAATTTATTACAGAAGGTAATAGGGCAATGGGTAGCATAGAGGCTACGTGCAGGGACTTTGGAGTCAAACAGGTGCAAGTTAAAATGATCGTAACCAACTACTTTAACCTTTTGAAATTCAATTTTGGAAAATGTAACACGCAGAAAATTGAAGCACTAATGCGTTGTGCTGTAGTAAGGACTGAATGAAGTGATGTACTTAAAGTACTTAGAATAGTGTCTGGCACATAGAAACGCCATTATTATAGTATTACAATATTATTAAACTGTGTCATGCTCTCATCATCTAGGGTAAGAATATTTTTCTCTAAGATCTGAATCCTATCTTTGGCACATTTAAATCTTTTGCTAAGATGTGAATATATTTTATTACACTGTATATAATATGCATGTACACATGGGGGGAGTTATGTGTGCATGTTATTTATCTAAAATGTTAAACTGCTGTATCTGACCTGGTATTTCGTTTTTCCACAGGTATTTATAGTCCATGTATCCTTTAACCAATGATTTTTGTTTCTCTGTCTTACTGACAGATGTATCAATTTCTAAACTTTATTTGTCAAAAATATTAGTATTGGTGAACCCACACATTGCAGCTTTGTAACCTCTTATATATAAGTGAGGCGATATTTTCTGAAATTCTAGTTCACCTACCTCTTGCATCAAGTACTTGGTTAATATACAATTTATATATCTAAAATTTACCCAATGTATGTGTACATACACATAGTAAATTTATGTTCAATAAGTTTATACATGGCCACCATCTAGTTTTACATTTCCATCACCCAAAAAAGCTAGTCATGTTGGGGCACCTTAGTGGCTCAGTCAGTTAAGAGTTGGCCTCTTGATTTTGGCTCAGGTTGTGATCTCCTGGTTGTGAGATTGAGCCCTGCATCAGGCTCCGTGCTGAGTGTAAAGCCTGCTTGGGATTCTCTCTCTGCCTCTCCCCTGCGCATGCTCGCTCTAACAAAATAAATAAACTGTAAAAAAAAAAAAAGTTATTCACATTAATCCCCACTCCCACTAAACCCCAAACTACTGATATGCTTTCTGTCTTTATAGGTTTCCCTCTTCTTAAATTGCATATAAATAGAATCATAGAGTACACAGCTTTTTTTGTAGCTGATTTCTTTCGCTTTATCATGGTTTTTTTAGCTTTACACACCTTGTATACATCTATAGTTTGTTCTTTTAAATGCCAAGTAGTACTCCATTAAATGGATATGCCTATTTTATTGATCCATTTAAATATTAATGGATATTTGGATTGCTTTTGTGTTGAAATTACTATAAATAATGGTGCTATAAACATTTGCTCCTTTACCTTTTTTATGTGAATGAATCTTTGGATTCTAACAAATTTAGCTCCTATCCTCACAGAAACATAAACGTGTACCTTGCCAGAAAAAGAGATTCAGTTTTAAGATTCACAGGCTCCTTGAACCTGAATGTCACCTACAGTTCCCTGGGTCTTAAATTAAAAGCTCATTCCCAAGAATCCTACTATTTTAAGAGTCACACATTCTTATCTCCTTATATACAATTATAAGTATACTATGTTTTAGAGAAAATGAAGCAATTGGCCTCAAAAAAACTAAAAGCTAAAGTCATTTATCAACCTAATCATGATTAACAAACTACACACAGGCAGAGTGGCCTGGGGACAAGAAAGAGCTGTGACCTGCTGTGACATCTGCTATGATGGCAATGTACAAACAGACAAGATACAAGCAATCTATACCCCAGGAAGTACATAATGTAGTAAAACAGCAAGATGTTTCAATATGATGACTGGACATCAAGTCCTGAATCGTGGAAAAAGAGGGATAAGAAGTGATACGCATCATCAACAATCATCACTGTTTGAGTACATGTCCATGCTGTATGCAAACAGTTGTGGAGTTAACAATGAGTATCAAGTGTTGTGCTTGCCCACAGGAACTTGGAGTTCAGTGGTCCGCAGAGAAATACTCTTCTTATTGAACTTTTAAAAATAGTGCCAATGTCAACATACTGGAGCCATTTTAAACGCACTCCCTGTAAGATGTATGAAGCTGAGTTGCTTTTAGAAATATGACATAATTATGTGGATACGGTGCCTAACACAGATTAGGCATTTAATTCATTATAGCTGTTAGGACTTGTCCCATTCCATTATGATCCTGATATAACAGCTGGGGAATGCGATGTATAACTAAGTAACTGCAAATAATTGATTAATGTTGCAGTGGAGACATAAACAATGTGCTTTCCAAGCACAAAGGAGGAAACAGGTGTCATAATCTGGCTCGGGAGGAGAGGGATCCAGATGAAGCACTGAAAGAAGAGAAAATCACGAACTGGGTTTTGAAAGATGAGAAGTTGACAGAGTAGATTAGAAATAAAGATTAAACAGAGTATTTGAGACAGAGGAAAAACATGTAATAAGACATGAACACATGGAAGTATGTGGAATATTCAAGAACCAGGGAGTTTTTCAAACATGGCTAATTTGAATGGGTGTAACAAAACAAGTAGGGTGGGGTTTATGCCACCTCAGGGTTTTTGCAGTCTAGGAAAGCAGGTGGAGGGGACAATCCAGTGCAGCTGATTCCTGGCTATGCTCTACATTACTGTTTTACAGGGAGATGTTACTGTGGCCTGCATTTGCCTGCTATTTCATGCTGCAGAAAACTTTTCATTTAGAATTGTCTCATTTGTTCCTTAATACTACCTAGACATAGAGGTGGCTTAGCCATCTTTGGACTCATTTTTAATCAGGAAACTTTGCCAGAGAGGTTAACTGATTTTCCTAAATCTCAGAGGCAGGTAGTTGTCTGATTTAAAGTTAGGACTACTAACTGTAAATGTAATGGTGCTTTTCAATTGCCCTTAATCTTTGAAGTCGGACTAAGTATTAATATGGAAGAAATGAAGATTTCCAATAATGGTGCTGGTGGCGATGATAATGTTGATTCCCATGGTGTTTTTTGTTTATTTTGATTTTGTTGTATTTTGTGTTGTTTTGTTTTGTTTTGTTTTGTTTCCTGGGTGATTTATTGTACTACTCTATATTTCAGGTTAAATAAATGACTCTTTGGTTTGAAATCAGAATAAATCTCGTGCCAGGCACTTCACTAACCAATGAGAATCAGAAGATGAGGAATCTTGAGCCTTCTTTCAGAAACTTGGAAGATGTCTCAGAATGGACATACTATATAATAACATTATTATGCAAACTCAGTATATTTCTTGTTATACAATATTTACTCCAAATTCAAATTGTTTGTCCATATAAAGGGATCACAGAAAATTAAAATGACCATTTAAAATCAATCCTCTCTCTTCCCCACACTCTACATTAACCTAAAAAGCAATAAAATACAGCACACCCTCCTTTGCTAGAAAACTACTCTGCAGCACCCCGAGGTATGCATCACAAGTGGTTGAGTAGTAATTACACGTGGAGATGTGTCTGTTGTAGATGCTGGGTTCCCACTGCATAGACAGTCTAATTACCAGAAATGGACAATGTTGCCTGATAGGCTGTTCCCTGTAAACAGTGCTTCTGCCCACCTTTTTTCTTTCCCCAGATTGTATTATGTTGTGCTGCATTTGTCAAACTGGAAGAAGATGGGGGAAACTGACAAAGAGAACTTATGCTGTTGTTTTATTTTCTGAAGGAAATAAGTCATTATAACATGATGAGTAAATAGGAAAATATAATAAAATACTTTATAAACTAAAAAAAGGTATTTTAAATTGAACCATCTACTTTTACTACTACTCTAAGTGATAGCAGAACTTAAAAGAAGGAAAGGATTCTAAATATCTTTAGGGCTCTTAGGAGTAGTCTATTTTATATTTTACCCAATCTTCAGCTGAAGACAGGTAATACGAGAGGATGAAAATACCTTTTAGGCATTGCTTAAAATACTGACAAGGACTTGCTTAACAATTCCACTATCTAACTTCCATTTAGCTCTTTTTTTGGGCCCAGCATTGTGCTAAATTTTTCAAACAGTGAATAATAAAGAGTTTTCTATTGTCGAGGTTTTCATCATGGCAGGTGGTATGGAGAGATAAAGGAATAAATGGGTAATTGCCCTGAAGTGTGTGAAAGTCTATGGTAGAGTTAACTTGCTACCAAGACCATAGCCCTACAGGGTATTTAGGGCAACTTCACATAAACGGAGAAAGTTTGAACCTATAAGAATTGGAATTAAAACTCTAAAAATATGAACTAAGAAAAAAAGGAATTTCCAGACAGTAAATCAACAAATAATGGAAATGGCTTTTCCTAGGTTAAGGTAAATGGCTGGAGTAAAACATCTTCAATAAGTGGGATGTGAGGAGTACCAAAGAGGAGGCTACAAAAGGAGATTTTTATATAACTTTGTGAATTGGGATTTGTAGCTGTCGTTTACCATGTTTTTCTTAAGTTCCTTCTCTACTAGTTAGAAATAGATTTGAAATTAAAATTGACATGGTCCATGGCCTACTGGCAGGTAAGAAACTGCCTAGTGGAGGACGCAGAAAATTCAAAATAAGCACAGAAATGAATATGTAATTAATACAACTTTATAAGTATTGAGAAGATGAGTCTAAAGGTGCTATACAAGAATTTTTTAGTCTTGGGGCACCTTTAGTCTTGGGGTGGCTCAGTCGGTTAAGCATCTGACTTTGGCTCAGGTGATGATCTCATGGTTTGTGAGTTCGAGCCCCTGTGCTGACAGCTCAGAGCCTGGAGCCTGGTTTGGATTCTGTGTCTCCTCTCTCTGCCCCTTCCCCACTCATGCTCTGTCTCTGTCTCAGAAATAAATAAACATTAAAAAAAAATTTTAAATAAATAAATAAATAAATAAATAAATAAATAAATAAATAAATAAGGAGGCACCTGAGTGGCTCAGTCAGTTAAGCATCCAACTTCAGCTCAGGTCATGAACTGGTGGTTTGTGAGTTTGAGCCCCGTGTCAGGCTCTGCACTGACAGCTCAGAGCCTTGAGCCTGCTTCAGATTCTGTGTCTCCCTCTCTCTCTGCTCCTCCCCCACTCAGGTTCTGTCTCTCTCTCTCAAAAATAAATAAAACATTTTTTTAAAAATTAAAACAAAAATTAAAAAAAAGAATTTTAGTCTTTGGCTCTTAGAGAGTCAATGCATTATAAGCACGAAGAGTAATGATTAAATATTCTTCAAGATTAGAGTTTTTTTGTTTGTTTTGTTTTGTTTGTTTATCACAGATGATGAAGTTGAGTCCTCAAAACTGGACTTGTTTCAAGCCATCTTCACCTTAGCTGGTCTTTTACTATCAGCAGCAGAGGGATAAAGAGACCCAGACAATTTTAGTAGAACTCTCAGAAGGAAATGCAATCGACTGTACATAAAGGAGAGGTGAGAAGAAGGGATTTACCGAGCTTATGTCAATACTGACTGAAGAAAAATGCATCCATGCCTCTCCTGCAGAGTCCAAGAGAAGATCAGGGAATGTTGAAAGGAACTCAACCCATTTTTTTCCTTCTCAGAGGAGAGATACAAAAGTGTATTGTATTGTAACCTTGGATATCTGATATATTTCAGAAAACTGAGTTCTATTTTTAAACATAGACTAGAAACCTCTCAATAAAGTTAGCATTTTCCCCCAATTTAATATTTCCCCACTTGGGTGATAAGTGAGTTATTCCCAGTGCTTCTGAAAACACACTCTTCATTCATTTGTGTAACAAATCATTCAGTGAGCAACTACAATATATCAAGCACAATAGTAAGGACTTAGTAATAAGAGTCAAAAAGAAAAGGAGTTCCTATCTTTACCTGGTACATGTGGTCTAGTAGAGAAACCAGACATTAAACATGTTATGACAATGTACATATGAATTATAGTAAGACAGGATTTTAGGTACTGCATGATCTCCCAATATCAGGAGAAAAAAATGTAACAAAACTTGAAGTGTCTACAACATTAAAAATATGGTGGGGGTGCTGTCATGCAAATGGGTCAAAATAGCATCCAACATTCAAATGTCTTCCATATGGGAAGAAAAAAAAACTCTTTTGATGATCATAGGAAGCAGAATACAAAAAAAAGTTAAAGGGTATCAGATTCCTATCAATATAAGATATAATTTTCTAATAATCAAAACATTATGCTAATGGAAAAGTATTCCTTGTCACTGGAAGCATTCATGCTCACGCTGGAAGAATTCCTAGAGATGGGTTCTGGGTGTGCATATTCAAATGCATAGGGATAAACTCAGGTGAAAAAATAATTAAGCAAGATGGACCAATTGAAGAGAATGCACATCCTATAATGTATTCATTTTTATATTGTATTAATTCTGGACTTAGAAGTTGTTTACGCTCAAAGAACAAGTTTAGTCAGGGTGCCACAAGACTTCAGTCTGGTGAACTGGCAGCAAGTTTGTGACCCTTGTAAGGTTATGTGAAATGTGAAAAGTCAACTTATTTTTTTTTTAATATGAAATTTATGGTCAAATTGGTTTCCATACAACACCCAGTGCTCATCCCAACAGGTGCCTTCATCAATACCCATCACCCACCCTCCCCTCCCTCCCACCCCCCATCAACCCTCAGTTTGTTCTCAGTTTTTAAGAGTCTCTTATGGTTTGGCTCCCTCCCTCTCTAACTTTTTTTTTCCTTCCCCTCCCCCATGGTCTTCTGTTAAGTTTCTCAGGATCCACCTAAGAGTGAAAACATATGGTATCTGTGTGAAAAATCAACTTAAATAGAGGATCTGAAGTCATTCTTTATTCTTCCTTCACATCCTGATATCTAATAGTTTTGCTATTCTCTGATAAAATTCCATCATCCTGAGAAATACATTGCTAAGCACACTTTCCCCAAATCCTTCAAATTATACCCTGCCTGCAACCACTGGTGCAAATGAAAGGGCCAAGAATACTCACTAGCCAGGACACCTCAAGTGTTTGAGATCATTGCTGAATTTTAGTTTCATCATCTGCAATTTGGGAAAATTTGTTTTAGCAGAGAAAAAAAAGTCTAAGTCCTACAAGTTAACTGTCTTGTTGGATGAGCCAGAACTCTTGTCTGGGCACAAGGAGGTATGGGGGAAATACAGCATTTTGTCCTTATATTCCAGTTAACCCCTGAACTGCCACTTCTCCCTTGCTCCTATTATCAGATACTACCCTAGGGACTTCCCCAAGTCTCCCCAATGCTTATGTATATAATTTCCAAGGGACAAGATAGGAACTTACAGGACCTCAACCCCTATGTGGCTGGTTCACAAAGGATCACCTGACACAAATTAGGTCATTCATAATATTCTGACTCTCAGGGACCACTGTGCTGTAGCTGGGCCAATAACTTCCTTCCCTAGGCTGATTGGATAAGGGGGAAAGGCTGAAGTTGTACCTCTGAGAATTGTCGAGGGCAATGTTTTCCATCATATTAAAAAATAAAAAAAAGAGTCATGTAGAGAAAGTAAGATATATAAAACTGACCCACAGAGAGGAGGAAAAACACAAAAATGAAAGCTCTGAAAATGCCAAGATCCCATAACAGTTGTCCCAGTGGCTGAGTCTACCCCTTCTAACACGGGTTGGTGGTTTCACGAGATTATTTCAGTATCCTCTCCATGAACTTTCTTTCTTCATGTAAAGTTCCTACTTATTACCTATTTTACAAAGTCCTAATAAACACATCAATATGATCTTACTCAGAAATTGTGAGTCTAAAACATGTATTGGTAACTAAAACAAACAAAAAAGGGCATGGGTCCTTTCTTCTTCTTCTTCTTCTTCTTTTTTTAATGGAAAACTCAAACCAAAAAGAAAATATAAGTATGTTCATTAACTAAGTGACACCTACAATTAGCAAATTTTATTAGAAGCATTCTACTAAGTGATACATTTGGTCAGTCCTCATTCTAGCTCCTGTGAAGCCACTGGCTGCCCTTGAGTCATGCACTAGAATGACTCCTTAGAAGCTGGAGGACTAAAGTCTGTGCTTCTCTAAGGTCACCACCTGAATGCACAGAATCCTTAGACGGATACCAAAGAGATGGGGAAAATGTAATTAAAAAGCAATCCAGGACCTCTTGTCCTTACATTCCTTGCACCATGTGGGCAATTGCCACTTAGTAGTATCTGGGCAGATGTTATTGGAACAGATGGCAAACTCAGGGGAAATGTGGTGTCCTGCAGAGAGCAAGGACTTCACAGACAGAGAGACCAAGGTTCAGATCTTGACTTTGCCACTCTCTCTTGAGCCAATGATTTAGTTTCTTTGACCCTCAACTACTGTAACTATTAAGTGAAGTGATTAAGTGAATAATACATAAAGCACCTTGACATCCGAACGAAGTCATGTATACGAAGTACCTTGCATATACTAAAGATGTGATTAAAATATTACTTCTTCCCCAAACAGATCCCTCTAACACATCCACTGGGACAGTCTAACCAGAAAATTAGAGGAGGTGGGGAGGAGAAAGAGACAAAGGGGAGGGTTATATAAACTCATTATCATTAGTCCCAAATTATCTGGCTAAAAGCCAAGGTGAGAAAAATTGCATTTCAAATGCATACATGCTCCCAGCTGTAGCTAAAAGCCTTTAGGTTTCTGTTTCCAAGATAACTTCTCTCAGGATGTTTTAAGAACATATGATGTGGATACCTGTGTGGTTCAGTCGGTTAGGCAACCAATTCTTGATTTCAGTCCAGGTCATGACCTCACAGTTCATGAGATGGAGCCCCACATCAGACTATGCACTGACAGCACAGAGACTGCTGGGGATTCTCTCTCTCTCTCTCTCTCTCTCTCTGCCCCCCCCCAAATCAATAAAATAAAACATTTAAAGAGAAAAGAATATGTGACAGATTTTCTGGAATAGTTCCCTCATTCAAGCTAGAAATCCATCTGCAAGACCTGTTAGAATTGAGAGCAGACAATCAAATAAATACCTGGTATCCACTCTCTATTTTAATGACACATAAGAAAATTGTTATACTAGACAGAAAGGATTAGGATAACAATGACAAATCCCATTTATTGGGCACTTAGTGTATGCCAATCACTCTCCAAGCAATTCCATCAATATTATATTTCAAAAAGAAACTTTCTAAGAAAAATACCTAGGGATGTCACCTTACATTTGTTAGATACAGCATGTACAAGACATAGTTAACAAGATTTTTAAAGGTCACCAGGACTTGTGACAGGCATAGGGAACCAAGAGTTGAGTAAAACAGTGTTCCTGATGTCAAGAAGCCCAAAATAAAGAAGTAAGACATTGTAAAAACAGGACAAAATACAAAATAATAATAGTAGCTGTTCTTCATTATGCAAATTTACTTATAACTTATTTAGAATGATTTATTTTTACAGAAAAATAAACAGAAGCAGAGACTATATTATATACACCAACTCACTCTTTCTGAATCCTCTATGTATTAGTAATACCATTGTGGACATAGATATAAATATCTCACCACAATGATAGGCAGTGGGATATCATTAAGGATTTAAATGCCCTGTTTTGTTGTGTTATCCCTTTCCACTGGGAAGTTAATTCTTCAACTCCTGATAATTTCTTGTTACTTCCTTGACAAATACTTGCTGAATTCCCAATAGGATGTAAGGAGACTAAGATGAATAATACCATGACAAATGACAAGTTTACTGAAGAATTTACCCAGGAATGCTCATGGAACACTCAAACTCTTGGCATTAAGATACCTGGAAAGGTAGAAAAACTTATGGTAAAGGTTAAAAAAAAAGGCACAGGTCCACACCAATATCCCAAATTGTGTTAGGGGCTGCATCTCTCAAAAATGTTACTTTAGGGGCACCTGGGTGGCTCAGTGGGTTGAACCTCTGACTCTGGCTCAGGTCATGATCTCAAGACTCATGAACTGGAGCCCCACACCAAGCTGGCTGCTGTCAGCGCAGAGCCTGCTTCGGATCCCCTGTCCCCCTATCTGTTTCTCTGCCCCTTCCCCGCTAGCTGAGTCTCTCTTTCTCTCTCAAAAATAAATAAATCTTTTAAAAAATGTTAGTTTATTTTCTAGGTGAACCAGCCTTCTACATTTGGTTTCTTTATGGGTAATGCTATGTGATATAGTTCTGTATTTGTTTCACATGTTGAAAAATATTTTACAATATATTATATTTTGCATTATTAAAAAAAACAAAATTCAACTGAGTGAATTTTAAGATCTGATTGGCTTTATTAAGCAATTCATGCATGGGGCAGTATCGTAAGTAGCAAGTAGAGATGCTCTGGGGAGTAGTACAAAATAGGTTTTGATAGGAAGGAGAGTGGGGCAAGAAGTTATTAGCAAAAGAAAAGAAAAGACTTGTTACCCTTCACAGGACATCACCAAGGCTGATCAAAAAATTTCAGATGGACTACTGAAAGGTCACATTCCTGAGACAGGTATGTGCTGCCCCTTTGCAATTACTCTGTTAGCCAGTTGTTTTGGTTTGGTCCAGGGTTGTTAGGGAACGGGGCAGTCCCATTTAGTACGGAGTAGCAGCTCCAGAGAGCTTGGGAAACCCTGATCCAGATGAGGTTTTAGTTGGCTCATCAGAAGTAGTAATGATGGAATATGGAAAGTGGCAGACTTCTTTTACTTATTTTGAGAGGGGGGAGGGGCAGAGACAGAGGGAGAGAGAATCCCAAGCAGACTCTCCACTAACAGTGCAGAGCCCTATAAATCACCAGAGCTGAAATCAAGAGTCGGACACTTAACCAACCAACCCACCCAGACATCCCTCTAGGGGCAGATTTTAAAGTAATCAGCAGTACAGGGCAAATATGAATCGTTAAAAAAATAAATAAAGTGCCTGGATAGCTCATTTAGCAGTGTGAAGCAACTTGAGAATTAGCTATGTTGCCTACCAAGTAACTTTTTTTCTTCTCTCAAAGAGTGAATTGCTTACTGTGAATATCAGAATTACTTGAGCTGTTGGTTAAAATCCAGAGTCAGAGGATTGCAAGCAATGACACTGTAATGTATGACATCCATACAAATGAAATGTTACGGAGATCAGGGCAATCCTAATAGTTATGTGTTTTGTTTCATATTGTATTCCAACTCTTAGCACAATGCCTACCAAACTACAGATGAAGGAAGGGAGGGAGGGAGGGAGGAAGGAATGACGTTTTGGGGTGATGGTGGGCTTCAGAGCTGATGGCCAAGAAAGAATTCTTGAAGATGTCTTTGGTGCAAAAATGGTGATTTTATTAAAGCACAGGACAAGGACCCTTGGACAGAAAGAACTGCACTTGTCCAGGGAAATAGAGTCAAGAGGGAATTTCCAAAGAGACTTCCATATGCTAAAGACTCACAGATTACTGGAGGCCTAGCTGTTGTCAAGCTAATGTTGTTTTCCCCTCTAACAAATCATTAAGACAGTAGGAGTTCCTGGAAAAAAGTCATAGTCTGTATTCCCCTCAAGTATTTATCCATGAGCTACAGGTTATAAGGTAATTTAATTTTACCTGCCATTTCTTTCTTGCCTTTGTCCCCATATCACTATGAAGGGGTGATGCTGGGGCTCCAGGAGCCAGAGTCTACAGGTTACTGGAGATTAGGCTATTGATAAAATTACCTTTTTCTTGTAATTTACTAAGATATTTGTAAACTTACGGAGATTCATTAGTTTAACCATTCCTTTTCTGTCCTTTCCTTTGTCCTCTGGTAGCCAGGAGAGCCTGAGGAATATCACACATATCCCACCTGGGTGGGGGTGGTGTGTGCCAGCTTGTACTTGGTCCTCACCTTCCCTTAGGGTCCCTTATCAGAAGGAAGGAGAGAAGGAAGGAAGGAAGGAGAGAAGGAAGGAAGGAAGGAAGGAAGGAAGGAAGGAAGGAAGGAGACAAGGAAGGAAGGAAGGAGGGAAGGAAAGAAGGAAGGAGGGAAGGAAGGAGGGAAGGAAGGAAGGAAGGAAGGAAGGAAGGAAGGAGAGAAGGAAGGAGAGAAGGAAGAAAGGAGGGAAGGAAAGAAGGAAGGAGGGAAGGCAGGAAGAAAGGAAGAAAGGAGAGAAGGAAGGAAAGAAGGAAGGAAGGAAGGAAGGAAGGAAGGAAGGAAGGAAGGAAGGAAGGAAGGAAGGTGGGAGGAAGGAAGGGAGGAGAAAAGTGCACAGGGCAGAGGAGGACTGAGGATGGGAAGAGGAGGGAAGATGAAGGGACGGGGGAAATTCCACAATATCAAGAAGCCATATTACTTTTTCCTTTTTTAAATTTATTTATTTGTTTCAAGTTTTTAGGTCCAACTTTTCAATGGAATGTGTGTGTGTGTGTGTGTGTGTGTGTGTGTGTGTGTGTGTGTGTGTTTTCAAGAGGGTCTGGGAAAGGTAACAAAAGGTAGGAAAAGATGAGTCTCTACCTCACTCCTGTGTTTTGCTTTTTTTTGATGCTAAGAGTGAGGAGGAGAAATCATTTTGACCTATACATTCAAGAGCTCAGTCCCAAGAATATTTGTGTCAAAGGTCAAGCTTTCTTAGCCCCTCTACATCCTTTTGTAAAATTAATCATGCTATTAATTATTTGGATTATTTTAATATTTATTGTTCTCCTATATGCATGACAGGAGACAGGACCTGGTAGATTACTTGATGACAGAAAGTATGTACTAAATAATTGTTAGCTGTTTATGTGAAAGGCTAATGATTGAAGGCTCAATCTGCATCACAATGACTTGATGTCTAGTGTTTATTTTTTTATATCATTATCTTGTGACCATTCATTTCTGCCTCAAGTTCTGTGCAAGCTGGGAGGACTATCATGAGGGATGTTGTTGGATTCACATGTACAAAACACATGGTTATAGTGAGGTATGAGGGAAGGGAGACCCGGGAGATGACAAGTTGACCAAAGTACAACCATTTTGGTTTTAGGCTAACCCTTAACCTAAAAGTCATTAGGTCATAAAAAGAGTCACACAGTCCAACTCATGGAAAACCACAAGACTCTACTCCCTCCAGCAATAAAAGCCACAAAATCTGGACATTCTTAAAATTGTTCTCTGTAAGGGCACCTGGGTGGCTCAGTAAGTTGATTGTCCCCACTCTAGATATCAGCTCAGGTCATGAAGTGGAGCCCTTCATTGACCTCTGTGCTGACAGAGGATTCTTTCTCTCTCCCACTCTCTCTGCCCCTCCCCTGCTCTTGCTCTCTCTCAAAATAAATAAACTTAAATAATAAAACATAAGAAATAAATTAAAAAAAAACCTGCTCCATGTAGATAATTACACAAACCTAAGCATAACATCAAGACAATGGAAAAACTAACCACCTTCTACAAATGATAAATGCAAAGTTAAAGAGCTAATTTAAACACACACACACACACACACACACACACACACACACACACACACAAACTTACAAAACCCTTCCTTAGAGGCAAAAGGGGATCCTTTACCTCATTTGGGAAGAGAGAACACTACTTTGTCTGAGAAGTAGCTCCATTCTTACTTCTAGACTCGATAAGTCTTTGTCTCTTTCTCTAAATGGCTTGCTCTTGAATTCTTTCCTATAGAAAGCCAAGAACCCTCTTGGCAAGGGGCCTGGGTCCCGCCATCTCAGGGCCTCAGCCCATCCAGCTTCACTAGTAAAAAAAGAAACAACTTTACAGGAGAAAGAAAAAAATGATGGATGGGAGGAAGGAATTAAAATATCCTCAGGGGTATTAAAATAAAATTTTTTAAAGGATAATAAAGAAAATGGGGAAAATCTTACTTTCCAGCATTGATTGAAAGTAACCTGTTTTTCAGGGGACATCTTGGGTCTGCCTCTCTTGGTGTTGCTTTTGCTATTGCTGTTTTTGTTACTGTTTTTTGAGGCAGTTATGCTAAATGCAGATGTGTTTTTTTTTTCTTTTACAATTCTTTCCTTTATATAATGATTCTTTACACTCTATAGTACCTTTTCTTTTCTTCTTGTTTTCTGGGGGAAGGGATAAGCTTTTTGTGAGTTCATAATCAGAGCTACATTGTACTTTATGCCATCTTGCAGACCCTTCTGTTATCATAGGGATATTGTAGAATCATCCTTGTAATTAGGATATAGTTAAATTTGCAACTTGATTTTGCAGCCAATTGTTATCTAGGTTCTGTGTAATCTTGGCAACCCTATCGTTGATGACTCATGCAGTGCATTACAGAGTACAATGGTGCCAAAATTCCATGAACATTCTCATACAAATAAGAGCTTTCAAACTTATTTATTACCAGTGTGCATACCAAAACACATTAACTATTCACAGGAGAAAGGTTAAACCACAGCTAAGCTAAATCCCATCCAGTTAGCACAATGGTGCTGAATTAGAGCACATGGCAAGATAGTGTCTTGTGAGTCTCCTGAAAACTGGGCCTTTCTCACTTTGGCCTGAAACATACATAAATAAAGAGAAGGGAGGAGAGGAGAAAATTAAAGATAAATCAACTATAAGATCAATTTATATATATTCAATATTGAGATGACATTTGCAGAATTCTCTTCCTGTAACTGATCTTCAACATAATTTTATCTGTTTAGGCTTGGCCAAGCTTTCAGTAAATCTTTTTTTTTTTTCAATACAGATTCATATATTCCATTTCTTCTTTGACATCTCTAAGTGCATAGACAAAAGAAGACTTAATATGGACAAATGCTCTTCATGACTCTTGATCCCTCTAATTCATTCTGAACTTTTCCTTCGTGGATCTTTGCCACTAAAGATAAGCCACTTAACTAGCCATTCACCAGACTAAAAAAGGAATTTTCTCTTACCTTGTCTTTCCTTTATACCTTGCATCCAAGATATCCATAAGCCCTGCTATGCTTCTATTACTACTTCCTGTTTCCAAGATTTTATGGTTCTCATTTGGACAATGAAAGCCTCCTAAATAGTCTCTTACATTGATTCTCACTGTCACTATATTGTTTTTCATACAAAAGCCAAAATAAGCTTAAAAAAATATCATGATTCTCCTTTGCTTAAATCTGTTCAATGGTTTCCCCAATAAACTAGAATAAAATCAAAATTCCTTTCGTGGTTTACAGATACGGCTTGTCTACTTTCCTCTGAATGTCATACTCCCAACTTCTGTCATTTCCCTTAAGCCATACTCACATTATTCTCTTCATCAAACATATGAAACTTATTTTTAATCCAGGGTCTTTGTAATAGCTCTTCCCTTTGCTGGGATTCTCTTTAAATTTGGTATGACTGAACCCTTTTAAAGATCTATGCTTAGATATTTTCTTCTGGAGAGATCTTCCTGGCTATCCAAATTGAAATACTCCATTAGGCAATCCTTATCACTTTATTTACTGCATAGTATATTTGTACACTAATAAACAAACAAAAAGACAACATATACTTGTTATTGACAGTCTACTCTTTCTAGATTGTAAGCTGCACAGGAGCAGAAACCATGTCTTTCCTCTTTGTGATGAATCCATAGGATCTAGAATATTTCCTATCAGTAGCCTCCCATGAAACATGGTGAATAAATATGTATTCAACAGGTTATTATTCCATGTTGAATCCTATGTTAGTTGTTGGACATTCAATGCTGAGTAAAACAGATATGTCTATTTCTTCATGGTGGCTTTGAGAAGGGAAATCTCATATTATTTAAATGTTAACACAAATAGCTAAGTATCATTCAATAAAAAAGAAGAGTATTGGCAACATACTACTGGAAGATTCAGGAAGAGGTTTCTAAAAAAAAAAAATAGTGCTTATGGGATCCAATAGTAGAACTTAAGTTAACTAGGAAAAAGGTTGAACATGGGAGAATGTTGGTCAGTGCCCTAGTCATCCAGGGGGAGATAACAGCATTTGTTAAAAACCATGAAGCAGAAAAGATGATGATCCATTTGAGGAAATAAGTAAAGGCCAGTGGGGTTTGAACATGGGGACAGAAGTTACAGGTGAGAGCAGAGAGGTGGATAGGACACTTTGAGCTGGAAAAGAAATTTGAGCTGGAAAAGAAGATAATTACCTTGAAAGCATTAATGATATGGGGATTACTAGCCTCTCTCTTTGCCACACATCTGGTTCTTAGGAATCAAAGTGATAAAGCACTTACATGAATAGAAAATGGTAATAATGAAAGTGTGCAGAGTATATAGAGGCCATAGTGGTTTTTTTAAAGTTTATTTATTTATTTTGAGAGAGAGAGAGAGAGAGAGAGAGAGCAAGCAGGGGAGGGGCAGAGAGAGAGACAGAGAAAGAGAGAATCCGAAGCAGGCTCCTGACTCCCATTGTGGAGATGGACATGGGGTTTGGCTCAAATCCACAAACCATGAGATCAGGACCTGAGCCTAAGTCAAGAGTCAGACACTTAACCAACTAAGCCACCCAGGCACCCCAAGGCCATAGTGTTTTTAAAGATGTGGAAGTGAATTAATTATATGTGTAGCCCTTAGGCCAAAATAAAGCAGGAAGATGATTCCTAAGCAAGGTTTAATGTATACATAGGATTATATTTAGAAGAACAGAATGACAGGGAGACATTCCAGGTAAGTAAAACAATTTTCATGAAAGCCAAGTCTTCTATTCTGGCTACTGGAACTAGTTTGAAATTGGTGAAGAATAAAGTATGAGTAAGAGGTGCTGAAATATGATAGTATAAGAATAACGAGCATTAGATAATGCAGGCATAGTGTTATTTGCTGAAGAATTTGGACCTTCCTCTGGTCAGTGCTTCTCAACTTTTCTCAACTTCTCTTCAAATATCCCTAACAGAAGATGAGCTAGGATGCATATACTCAGGGGACTAGAGATATAGCCCCAAAAGTCACCAATAAGGCCATTTATTTCACAAATTGTCCTAGCTCAGCTTAAAAATGCATGTGATTCCAACACTGATTAGTTGTTTTTATTGTAAAAGATATACAGTGCCCAAATATTTGTAAAAATCAGTACCATGCTTATCCATACTATTGCATATCCTTGGCAAACCACTTCATACCCCTGATGTTTGGGTCCTCCAGGTAAAAAGATAGGTAGCCTGTCCCCACCTGGGGGCTTTGGGAAGGGGCCTGGGGTGATGTCAGAAGCTGGAGGCCCAGGCCCCACCCTTGGGAGCTGGCCCTCCCACTCTGCACATTCCAGGGCTGGAGGGAAGGACCTCTGTGTATATCTTGTGCTGAATAAGGTTGCTTTTTGTTTATATAATGCCATGGGGATGGGTGAGAGGAGTGGGAAGATGCTGGCTCTTTCCTTCTCACAAGAGTGAGGTTAGCTGGCCTACATAGCTTGATGTACTCTATCCTCCCCACATGCCCCAGAGCCCTCAGGCATCACACCCCCACCTGTTTCCACAGTCCCCAGTCCACCCACAGTGGTTGGTACTGTGAGGAGGGAAAAAACAAACAAACAACAACAACAACAACAACAACAACAACAACAAAAAGACAGCTAAAAAATGTCCTGTCATTGAGGTCTTTAAAATACAGGAATGACATAATCAGATTTGTGACTTAAAAAGATCACTCTAGCTGAGAATGTGGAAGCTGGATTAGAGAAGGGAAATAAATAGGCACTCAATAAACATTTGTTGAATTACTCTGTTAACTCTCATCAAAGGCAAGTTGATAGAGTCACATGCAATCCCATTGGTATGGTTTATCCAGGTTCAAATACCTCCTCTTGAGAAATAGGCACAGTGCTTTGACCTAAATCATCTGGAATCACAGTCTGTGCTAATCAAATTCACCACAGCTGCACTTATTTCTCACTCTACAACCTCGGGCAGAATAAAAAGTTATTATCAACCACATCTTTTATCTAGTAAACAGCAACCACTTATCACAGCCAGAGTAAAAGTTATCCAATTAAGTCATTTATTCTAGCATTCTTTTTGGAATAGACTTATGATATCATTTTGAGATGGGGAAAATGTTTCCAATATTTTTATTTATTTTTATTTCTGATACATTTTCCAGTATTTATTCCAATAAGCATGCATTTTATTTCCTATCTTCCAGGAATGTTATAAGGTAATCCTACTGCACAAGAACTTTTATGTAACCAAGACATTCTTTTTTTATTTTTTTATTTTAAGTAGGCTTCATGCCTAGCAAAGAACCTAATGTAGGGCTTGAATTCACATGCCTAAGATCAAGACCTGAGCTGAGATCAAGAGTTGGATGCTTAACTGACTGAGCCATCCAGGCACCCCTGTATAAGACATTCTTAATGTTCCCCTAAGATTGAAAAAGAAAACACACAAACAAAAAAAAGATTGAATAAACTTTAGACAGGATTCTTTCTCTTTTTTTCCATGTTTCAAGTTTTTATTTAAATTCTAGCTAGTTAACATATAGTTTAATATTGTTTCAGGAGTAGAATTTAGTGATTCATCACTTACATAGAACATCCAGTGCTCATCACAGCAAGTGTCCTCCTTAATCCCCATCATCCATGTAGCCCATCTTCCATCCACCTCCCCTCCAGCAACCCTCAGTTTGTTCTCTATAGTTCAAAGTCTCTTTTGGTTTGCCTCCCTTTTTTTTTCCTTTCTTCCCTTATGCTCATCTGTTTTGTTCCTTACATTCCACAGAAGAGAGAAATCATGTGGTATTTATCTTTTTCTGACTAGCTTATTTTGCTTAGTATAATATACTCTAGCTCCATTCACATCATGCAAATGGCAAGATTTCATTCTTTTGATAGCTGAGTAATATTCCATTTTACGTGTGTGTGTGTGTGTGTGTGTGTGTGTGTGTTTGTGTATTTGTGTACACACATATATCCCATATCTTTATGCATTCATCAGTTGATAGACATTTGGGTTTTTACCATAATTTGGCTATTGTTGATAATGCTTCTATAAGCAATGGGGATGTGCCCCTTTGAATCGATATTTTGGTATCCTTTGGGTAAATACCTAGTAGTGGAATTGCTGGGTAGTAGGGTAGTTCTATTTTTAACCTTTTGACAAACTCGATACTTTCTTCCAGAGTGGCCGCATCACCTTGCATTCCTACCAACAGCAGATCCCCTTTCTCCACATCCTTGCCAACATCCGTTGTTTCCTGTGTTGTGAATTGTAGCCATTCTGACAAGTGTGAGCTAGTATCTTATTGTAGTTTTGATTTGTATTTCCCTGATGATGAGTGATGTTGAGCATTGTTTCATGTATGTGTTACCCATACGTAGGTCTTCTTTGGAAAAAAAAAATGTCTATTCATTAGACAGAATTACTTCTGATTATAGGCCCTTGACCTCTGTTTTCTTTAAACATTTACTTTAGAAAATTTCCAGTTCTTAAGTCTTTTTCTGTGAGATGTAAATATTCTCTTTGCTTTTTCCAGTTTTACAATCCAGGAATGTCATTCTCAAAGACCCAAAACTCATTCTTTGAAATGTAATCATCAAAGAGTGCCCCATCTCTCAGTTGCCAGGGGAGGCAAGAAGCCTGACTTCCATAAGTGTCAGTTAGCAAACACAGATGCCTAACCGCATTGACGAACCTCCCCTGCAATATCCTCTAGCACTTTGTCACTAGATCACCCCAGCACTTAAAACCCCTCCACCCTTTGCTCCAGCAGAGTTGAGGTCAGTCTCCCTTCCCTATTGCATAGTTTTAAAGTTTTCCTTAACTGTGTCCCATGTGATCTTTCTTTAACAAATACATATCAAAGTGAGGTATTAGAGAAGTTTGGGCAGTTAAGCAGGCAGCAATTTAATGGGCAATATTTACTATTGTTTATCTACCATGAGCTCAGTCAGTGATAGTAAATGTAAAAAACTTAGTATACCCTAACAGAAAAGAAAGGAAGAATAAGCATTTTCTTAATATTTGTGTGCATGTACATATCACTGGGATATAGCTAGGAGGACTAATATTTTCTCCTCTGAGTCCCAAAGGAAATAATTTGGACATGACACTGCTTATTGCCAGTTACTGTAAGATGTTTTGTGTGGCAACTTAGGGTGGCAGAGTAAGTAGATGTCAAGGATGCTTCCCTTAGCATAATAAGGGCAAGATTAAGGACAATTAGTTTCTGTGAAATTTGGTGCTATTAGAAGCTACATCGAATTCTCAGACTCAAAAGACATTACAAAAGAAAGTTATTCCTCATTTTGTCAAGGTATGATTTTATATGTTCTAAAATATAAATACATACAGCCTCAAGGGGACGCTCCCCAGCCCCGCCCCCTTCCCATTCCTGCTACCACTATATAAAGAACAATAATATACTGTTTAGCCTTTCTATGTCAGGACCTCAATCCACAATTACCTTTGCAGAGCAGCAATAACTGGACAGATACAAACCACCTAATAAGTCATTAATACTTCAGAATTTGAAGCAGTAAATATATAAAGCAAGACTGAGTATGATTATTTCTATAGGTTACTTGGAATAGTGTAGAAGTAGATGAGAAAAGAATTTAGAAGAAGAATTCTGTGGGAAATGCAAAGGAATGGGTAAAATTGAGAAGGAACGAGATGTCTTTGTCAGATAACAAAGTTCAGTATTGTATCAGGGGTATAGCAGGGGTTCCCACTAACACATTCATAAAAATAACTGGTTAAACACTTGGCAAGTACCTGAATACATTTTATTGGGCCCTCCCAAAGGTAGGTAGATACCTACCTTTTGGAAAGCAAAAATAAATGAGCCTATCACCAAAATTACATGTGTATCACATTTAATTTTAGAATTTATTAATCCATTTACACTTTTATTCATTAGAACAATATTAGTGTTAAGCATCTACTATGTAGTAGGCACTGTTCTTGGTTCAATGGATGCATCAATAACCACAGCACAGTCTTTGTCTTGCTTTCATGGGGTTACATTCTAATAATAGGTATGGGGTAGAGATGGATGTGGGGACAGATAATATACATATTAGAAAGTAAATATACGGAATGCCCACTAAGATTAAGTACTGCTGTTTTGGGGAAATAGCCAGGTAGCCAGAGTGGCTAGGTAGCCAGAGTAGCTAGAGTAAATGAGAAAAGGAGAGAGTTGTAGGAGATAATGTCAAAATGTAGTATGAGACCAGATCCTTCAAAGAAATGAAGGGATTTGATTTTACTCAAGTAAGACAGGAAACCTTTGGAAGGTTTTGTTTGGAAGAATTAACTGATCTTGTGTTTTAGAAGCTCATTCTCACCTTGAGATTGAAAACAGACTGTACAGGATTAAGAATAAAAATTAAAATCCATTCACAGGACAGAGAGTATTATGAGAAGTGGTCAGATACCAAATAAACTTGGAAAGCAAAGCTGATATGACTTGGGGATGTATTAAATGTGAAGGTAATATCAAGAAAGGAATGGGGCACCTGGGTGGCTCAGTCGTTAAGCATCTGACTTTGGCTCAGGTCATGATCTCATGGTTCCCCAAGTTCCAGCCCTGTGCCAGGCTCTGCACTGACAGTTCAGAGCCGGGAGCCTGCTTCAGACTCTGTGTCTCTCTTTCGCTCTCTGCCCCTCCCCTCTTCATGCTCTGTCTCTGTCTCTCTGTCTCTCACTCAAAAACAAACATTAAATTTTTTTTTTAAATAAATAAGTAAAAATTTTAAAGAAATAGTAAGAAAGAATCAGGTATGACTTTAAGAGTTACAGCTGAGAATCAGAATTAAGTCCTTATTTACTGAGTAAGGAGAATATAGTAAGAGTGGAATTAAAAGGATGCAAAATCAGGTGTTCAGCTTTCAAAAGGGGTAGGCAGTTAGAGATACCCATTTTCAGGTCAATGAAGGTACCCCTAAAGGGAAATATAAAGTTATCCACATACAGATAACTTTTACAGTTATCCAGTTGAGATCACGTAGGCCCTAAGTCCTAGGAGGTCCATAAAGGGAGAGAGGAGAAAAGATGTCATTTACAAGTTGGCTCCATGAAAGAAATCAGGAGGGAGATGCTAGAGTGAGAATCCAGCAAGAGAGGGGGAGAACCAAGCGAAAATATATACTAGAAGATAATTAAAGAGGGAGAATCTTAACTCTCAACATGAGAATTAAGACCACTGATCATTGGGTTTATCAACATTGCGACTATTGGGTCTTTGGTAGGAACAGTGTTGATGGACCTGGGTGGAGGTGGAGGCAAAATTGGATTGTAAGAAATTCAGGTGAAAGGAGAAGAATATTGTTGCTATAATGCAGAGCACATAAATGGTTGACAGTTACAAGGTAATATATTAAACATAGATTTCGATGAGAAAAATAATACCATTTCTCCATGCCATTACCTGTGATGCCTTGTGGAGAAGAATTGGTGATACATAGAAGAGAGACAATACATTACTGAGACATTATCCTTGAGTAAGCTGTGGGTAAAGGTAGTTGTAATGCATAGGGAGAGGACACGGCATTAGCTAGGAACCCAGATAATTCATTCAAAGTAATAGTAGGAAAGACAGAGAATGGGGATATAGACACAAGTGTTTAGATAGATGTAGTAATTGGGTGTATAGATATTAATTCTCTGACGGCTCCTATTTTCTCAGTGAACTGGGAGACAATATCATCAGCTGAAAGTAGGATGAGGTAGAGGATGTTCAAGGTTTCAGGAAAGAGGCATGAGTGTGAAATAGGAGACAGGAGAGGAAGATGGACTAGGGGAATGAAGTGGATTGCCTGGCAACACTGATGCCTGGCTTTGAGTTAACCATTGTGAATTTAAAGCCAGATCATTCAGCATGGTTTTATGTGTTCCTCTCTCCCCACATTTACATTAAGTTGCAAGAATACAGATGGACTGAACCAATGTTGGAGGTTGGCAGAGGAATATTCAAAGGTACAAGAACTAATTGAGTCAATGATATAATTATGATTGGTCATAGAATCTAAAATTGAGAAGAAGTGAAACAAGAATGTGAGGGAGGTGAGAAACATAAAATAATAGTGTCAAGTATTAAAAATCTAGTTGGAGTGAAGAATTATTGGAATTTCCAAATCTGACGGTGTGGCTTAGAATGGTCAGAGGCCAAGATGCTTGAAATTTCTGTCAAGAAGGGCGTATATCTTCTGTTCATATATAATGCCTATCTATGGGCTGATATAAAGTTGAAGACCAAACCAGATCATTGGATCAGCAGGAGGGAAACTGAGAGGCCAGGACCTTAAAAGTACTATCTACATGGGCATTAAAATCATGAAGAGCTGTGACTGCAGTTGTGTTGGGGAAAGAGACAGGGAGCCAGGGGTAAACATCCTCAAGCAATGAAGGGAATGATGAGGAAGCAGAAGATGACTACCCAAAAAGGTTAGAGTTTAGCTTGGCAGGATGCCATGCTGTTTAAGTCAGGGTGCTCTGAGGGAGGAGGTGGGATAATTGTTAGGAAGCAGCTTCATAAAAGCACTGAGAAGACCAACTCTGTCTCCTCATCATTGAAGGAAGATAACAGGGAAGATCTTAAAAGGAAAGGGGGATGTTAAAAGGAGAGGTTGGAGATAGAATACTGCTGAAGAAATACTGTGGATTTCTAAGGGCACAATGACAAAATTTCAGGTAAAAAAATGAAAAAATTAAATAAATAAATAAATAAATAAATAAATAAATAAATAAATAAAATGAAAATGGTCTGCATGACAAATTTTATCTGTTTCTAATAGACCTACAAACTAGAACTCTAAGAAATTATTTGCTCAAAATCATAAACTTCACAATTTGAGATAGAGTTTGAATACCAGTAACATACCAAAGCTCAAGAACTTCTAAAACTTTTTGCTACCATGATTCATAAACTATCTAATGCAGTTAGAGTGAGTCATTTTAGTGTGGGAATTACCTCTGACATGTAATACTCTCTTATTTTCCACATCTATACTGTATGACATGCTAGAAACTAGGACATGTCTTTACCAATTTTAAGAAACTTTCTGAAAATTAATTTTTCCTGCAATAGCTGCTATTAATTATTTGATTATCTTTATGGATCTGCAAAATGGTATAAAATGAAAATGGACAGATATGGAATTAACTGGGTTCAAATCTCAACTCCAGTGCTTTATTAGATATGATGTTTAGACTAATCAATTAAATCAGTTATAGTAAATCAATTAAACTTTCTGGGTCTGTTTGCATGTTTGTGATGGTGGGATAACAATACCTACCATGTAGTTACATTAAAATAGTATTAAGGTGGATTGGGAACAGAACTTCAATACAATTTTTTTTTTTTTAGAATTTCTACATTATGAGGAAGAGATAATGTAGTTCATTACTAATGTGAAGAAAATTTTCCTCATTCTCAGAGAGACCAGTAGAGAAGAAGAGGAATGACATTTTGAAGTTGTTTCTAGACCTTCTGTACCTAGATTAGTGTCCTACTTTGCTGAATATAGAGTAGGTTTTCTGTTCTTTAATAGCACAGAGTAATAAATGTTCAGATATCCAAAGGTAAGCCTAGGGATGAATAGGGGGTAGAAAGGTAATTTACACTGCATAATAAAAGAAGAACATTAGGTGTGGGAGAAAGTTTGAAAATGAAGAAAAGGAATTACTGAGGTGGGGTAAGGCTTATGTCGTATGGTGGAGAAGATAATGGAGTTTTATGAATGGGATTTTAGTTGTTTGCATGTCTCTAATGTAAAATTGTGCAGTTCTATAATGTCTTCATTAAATTCAGCTACAAACCCATGCCTTATTAGCAGGAGACTGAGCCAACTTTTGGGGGAAAGTCAAAATCACCCTTTCAAAGCCATAAAGTATTTAATTCAAGTGCACTTAAAACTCCAAATCAGCCCTACCCTACTGCCTTCTGTGCTTCACCTTACTCTTTTCTCCTACACTTCTTCAGTATGAGATCTGGGCTCTCTTCATTATGCATACTGCCCAACCTCTGGGGAGTACACAGCCTCTTTGCATGTCAGAAGCCAGGCTAAAGGCAGCACCCAAACAACTTTATGATACAAGATTAGCCCACAAAATAATTTAATCTGATGTGTCCCTACTGAAACAAAAACATGGGTAAAAATCTGATGTTTTTTTTTAAATTTTGTTTAAAACGTTTATTTATTTTTGAGACAGAATGTGAGTGGGGGAGGGGCAGAGAGAGAGAGAGATGGAGACACAGAATCTGAAGCAGGCTCTAGGCTCTGAGCTGTCAGCACAGAGCCCAATGCAGGGATTGAACCCACGACTGTGAGATCATGACCTGAGCCGAAGTCGGACACTTAACCGACTGGGCCACCTAGGCGCCCCCAAAATCTGATGTTTTAATTACAATGCATCTGTATCGACCTAGATAGAGAGATCATGTTCCAAAGAAAGGGAAGGGGATAGGCTTGTGCAATTTCCATGAATGACAGAGGTCTGAGAACAAATTATAATCACTGCCAAAGATGGGATGAGTAAATACATGGAGAGCTGTGAGCAGTTGGACATTAAAGACACTGGCCATGGAAGCAGTGCTAATATTTTCTGAAGATGAACCAGTTAGCAAAGAGGATTCCTGCAGAAGGAGTGGTGGACTTATAGTCGTGGACAAATACATATATACTGGACAGATACAACCTATACAAAAGGATGAAAGAAAGTCATTGAGCTGCCAGGACTGAATGTCAGAATCAACTCTATTTATCCCAGACCAGAGGAGCCTTAGAAACACCGTAAAATATAGCCAAAGTAGTAGGGAGCCCTAATAGTGGGTAACATTAGAATCAGGAAAATACTGACATGTGAGGTTTGATCCAGTTTAACTTGATGCTGAAAAATAAAGAGAGCTGATATTTCTGGAACCCAGGAGTCAAGAACACAATGAAATCAGATCACACAATTTGTAACATAGAGACTTAAGTATCTATCTGTGCACAAGGTACCAAGGCAAGGGTTAGGACCTACGTCAAAGGGAGATTACAAGCAATGACTGAGATAATTCATGTAAAATAATTCATCACAGTTCAAGGCACACAGGAGGTGCTCAAGAAGTATTACCTTTATCAATAGCATTATTCTAAGTGATTTTGAAAATTTTGCCAACCACATACCAGTTCTCACTACATAACATAGAACTAAAGCCACCCAAAATTAGGAAAAGTATAATCTTACTATATATGGGTCCAATGGTTGCAGAAGTGCAAGAACATCAGTCTAAATTTTTCTGGGAGATAAATCCCTCAGCTGGGCTCCCTCCCTCCAACATGGGGGTTGTTGGAAACAGCTGGTAATGTTGAGCTCTTGCTACAGAACTGCTATCACTAAATCTGCTAAGCCTGTTTGTTGCCATCATGTATAAATACATTATCTGTTAAAAAAAAACCAAAAAACAAAAAAACCCTCAACCTTTTGTATGAACAAAGTTTAGAGACCCACAGCACTTAAACTAATTAGATTTTAACAGGAGGTCTTTGTTTTGTAATATTTCACACGACAGACAGATGCTTCCTACTGGCTACAGTTGTCTTCTAGGGCAATTAGTCAGCCACCAACTGAAGACTTTTAACACCAGCATTTCTTTTTCAGCTTTCAGTATCAGACATTTAAACATGTTATGAGTGTTAATTAATTTACACTTTCAGACAAAATGTCAAGGGTTTCTGAGAAGTAGGAGAAGATGTGCATAATCAGTTGCTATATGGCATTAGGAGTTGTATCCCCTCTCATTCTTAGAAATATTAACCCCTATTCCAAATTGGAATCACAGGTTTGAAATGTAGATTAAGAACCGTTAGTGTTCTTCTGTTATAAAGTTGATTAAGAAGTCAAGGATGTATGCAATGTAAGGACTATTAATATAGCTGCTAATACTAACGTTACTGAGGATACTGTTTGTCATGCCTCATGCACATTGCATTTTACAAGTAACTTTGATATTTTCATTCTGCAATTTAAGCATTATTGTTCACATTTGGCACATGAAAGTCTTAAAATTCATAGAGCCCAGTTAACTTGTCCCAGGCACACATATACTAAAAGTGTAGCCATGATTTGAATTCTAAACTTTTCTTTTTTTTTCTTTTGATACAGAAAGAGAGAGCACAGCAGGAGAGGTGCAGAGTGGGGGCAGGGGGATAGAGGATCCAAAGCCTGTTCCACACTGACAGCAGAGAGGTCAATGTGGGTCTCGAACCCACCAACCATGAGATCACGATCTGAGCCAAAGTCAGATGCTCAACCAACTGAGCTACTCAGGCGCTCCTCCCAAACTTCTAATTCATACATGCTTTCTGCTACCCCCACTTTGACTCACTTATTGGGTTTGAATGGATGCTTTCACTGGTGATAGTTGGAACAGTTAGAGACTCAACAGGAAACAGATGGTATACTCAAATTAGGATAATTTGAAGAAAGTTTATTTTAAAAAGAACTATATATCGAAGTGTGGGTAGTAGGGTAACCACAATGAACGATGCACAAAACCCTGTGCTGGTAATGTGAGAACTATTACTACCCCTGGGCCTAAAGGGACAAAGGTGGCAAGCACTTACTGAAATGCAGGTCATTCTGAGTGAAGAATGGCCCTTCAAGAAGAACAAAGCAAGCCCAAGATGACTTTGTGAAAGGAAGATGGGGTCCTAAATACACTCACTTCAGTTTCATGTTGCCTTCTGATCCCCTGCCAGGGCCCCCTAATGTACTAGTCCAGTCCCAACACGAGAGGCATGGGAGCTCATTGATGCCCTTTACATAGACTTTGACAACAGTGAATAGAGTAGAAAATGAGAAAAAAAAAATTAAGTGTGAAGGGCAAAGAGAAAACACATATGAAAGCACTGTTTACATTGAACCAAGTGTGGCTATAAGAGACAATGCTGTTTCAAAAGTAGTTTGTTATAGCTTCGCTGGTCTTCAGTCTCAAAATTTATTTTTTATGATAATTCTTGATTAAATAATATGGTGGTTTTTAAACAAGAGGCAATATAATTGTGAACATATGCATTCACTATATTTATACATATATATACATATACATACATACATATGTATACACGTACACATTTGTTTTGTCTTGTTTTTCAGTCCTTTGGAACTGCAGAGCGAGTATCTGTTGTAACAAGAATACTATTCTCTACTTATGAATTCATGTGGTGCCTCTTCCCTCCACCAAAAGCTATTCCCAAGAGGGAAACAATGGTCTGCTAACTACCAAAGGCCAAGGATGGCTCTTGAAGCTATTAGATACCCACACCAGAGTCAAAGTCAGAAGTGTGTTTTTGAAGGAATCAGGCATTAATTGGAGAGTCAAAAGCATATAGCTGCAACTGTAGCTTTGTCTCAATACAACCCTCTTCTAAAATTAAAAAAAAAAAAAAAGAAGCCAGTTCACCAACAAGTAACAATAATAGATTCCTGTGACATCTTACTTACATGTATTCTTATTTGTTGTCTCTCTCAATCACTAAAGTATGAGCTTCAAGAGAGTAAGGACCTTGTGTGTCTCTTTAAAAGCAAATCCTCAGTGCCTCAAAGTATGCCTAGCATAGAATAAGAATTCAATAAATATTCATCAGATTTACCAAAGAATTATAATTAGTCATCACTTGAATATTTGGGGAGAAACAAAGTATGTTTTGTTTGCAGAACTTCTTACATTGTTTGTGCTTGAAAGATATGCAAAAAACAGATTCCCAAATATTGGATGATCATTTTAACTAAATAAGTGTATATTATAACAACATTTTCTTTATCCTCATTTCACAGACAAATAATCTGAATCTTAGAGAATTTAAGTAATTCTCACAAGGTCCTATTCTTCATAAGTGAGTGTAGCCCACATGCAACCCAAATACAGTTCTATTAGTCAGAAAACATGTAATTTCTATTCCCTTAGTTTGGCTGGGTGTAGCAAAGAATTCCCTGGTAAGATTGCTTGGAATTAAGGAGGGCACGTGTGATGAACACCGGTGTTGTAAATGTTGAACCACTAAATCGTATACCTGAAACTTAATATTGCAATGTATGTTAACTAACTGGAATTTAAAGAAAAACTTAAAAAAAAGAGTGTTTAGATCCCCCCCACAAAAAAATAAAAATAAAGAATATTTAGATTCACACCCACCCCCCAAAAAATACTGCTTGGATTTGAAGACTAAAAGGTACACTAGACTAGTAATGATAGTACATTCAAAGGCAAGAGAAGTGTGTGGAGAGACATGGGTAGGTGGCTGGCATTTAATTGATCAGTTTTACTCAATGTGAATAGACTCTTACCAACTTAATAAAAATAGCCATCATTTTCCTATTACCCCCACTTACTGTGTCCATATACATATCAGAGTGTCTATAATGTTCATTCAGAGTATTTTCTGTTGATTTGGAAGGAATAATACTGCAGAGTATTAATAAATTCCTTGAAGCTCCTGACGGCAGAATGGTAGCCTGGCACACAACACTCAGGCCTTTTTTGTCAATACTTGACTGCATCCCCTAGCTCTCTTGTCATGCTTCATATGTTCCAAGTGTTAAGCAAGAAACAACTTCTTGAAGGTGTAATCAATTTTTCATGCTGCCAGAGTCATGTTAACATAAATGATTCTGTTCTAAATCTCCTACTTTAAGGGGAAAGAGTCCTATTTAAAATTTCATAATCTGACCATAGGTCACGTTTTGAGGCTGAAGCTTAAAATAATTTCAGGCAAAGAAGAAAACATAGTGTAGTTCTATTCAGACACCACTTCCACCATCATCGCCTTACCACATGGTGCCCCTATTCACTGTCCTTCGGTTCCAAATATGTGGCCCAGGATACAAAGGACTTAATCCAGTGAGTCACTAAGATTTAATAGTAAAATAATAAAGAGAATATCAAGGTTGTTGTTTCTTAAAAGTGGGCAAAAAGCTTATCTCTATCAGAAACACCTGAGAGCCCCATCAAATATGGATATTTCTAGCATCCACCAAGACTTACTAAATCCCTAAGACTGGATATTGAAATAAGAATGTTAAACAAGATCCCCAGATGAGTCTTACATACACTAAACTTTGAAATCTCACTGCTCTTTGTATCTCATCTATATATTCCAGGACAGTCCGGTAATTACTACCTCTAGAACCACAAACCTCCAGTATTGTGCAGCTCTTTCCATTAGAACATCTTTTTGTACTAGCTGATAATGTGTTTTTCTGCAACTGCCCACACATTAGGTGAAAACAAGATCACTTTTGACAGTTTTATAATGAGTGCAGAAGTCAGTGTTCTAGAATATTTTTCTAAACCTAAAAAGAAAACTGGGAAAATCTAAAAGAAATGGTATAACTGGGAGATTTTAAAAGCAATAGAGATTTTTTAAAAAAGCAATACAGATCCCCAATGACACAAAATAAAGCTATGTTATTCAATAGGGGAGCCAAATGGAAGCAGAAATCAATACCATCAGCTGGTTCCCCTTGCCAACAGAATGTTTTTTCGTGAGTGTGACTTTTAACATTGTGAAAACACATAATTCTAAAACAAAAAACAAAAACATAAGTGGGCCCCATCATCTCCTTAGTTCTCTTTTTCCACTTGCTACTTAAAAAGTTGGCTGGCCATTGAATTACAACATGATTAAGCACCGGTGGTTCTGATTATTATACTTCATTGCCTGGTGTCAAATATTTATACAACTTCCTCTTCTGTACGCCCCAACGTGATGCTCTACAATCTGCCAGAGTGAGTTCCTCAACCTGCTAGACATATCAGTTTTCCTGACTCTTTACCTTTCTATCAGCTGTTCCCTATAATTGAAAACCACCTATCTACTTCCCTTCTTCCTCCAACAACCATATTTGCCTGTTATGAACTGAATGTCTGTGTCTCTCCAAAATTAATACATTGAAATTCTAACCCTCAGGGCAATGCAATTCAGAGGTGGTGTCTTGGGAGGTGATTACGTAAGGAGGGTGAAACCTTCGTGAATGAAATTAGTGCCCTTCAAAAACAGACACGGGAGGACTCTCTCAACCCTTCCACCATGTGAAGACACAATGAGAAGGCCATCCATGAACCAGGAAGCAGACTCTCACCAGACACTCAATCTGCTGGCTCCTTGATCTTGAACTACTCAGCCTCTAGAATTTTGAGAAATAAATTTCTCATAGTTATAAGCCAATTCTGTGAACTGCTATTCTGTAATAGTAGCCCAAATGGACTCAGATACTGTCCTCTTCACCACCAAAATTTGCACATTTTCCAGGGCCAGCTCAGAATTCTCTTCTTAGTGATATCTTTCCTAGACATGTAACAGTTTTACACATTTTAGCGAAATTTGTATTTGCCTGATGGACTGGGCTCTTACCAATTTCAGTAACAATGTTCATCATTTTCCTGGAAAATAATAAAGGCAGTTACAATTGCCAGTCCCTTTTCTGAATATATTCACTGCAGAAGAGGTGGGATGATGTAATGCTTAAAACAGCAGGATTTGGTGTCTGACATCCAGACTTCATCACCAATGGCTACGTGAGATTGATCAAATTCCTTAATCTCTTTCTGTGCTTTGATGTCCTCTTCTAAAGAGTAGGGTAATGAGAGACTCCACCTTACAATAGGGTAACATATATAATAAGTTCATGCATTATAACTATATAAATGTAGTACTATTTAGGTATACTTATATTTAAACATAACTAAATAAATACTGTGAGGTTGAGAAGTTCTTTGCCATCTGAGAAATTCTTAGAATATTGTGAGCACTTACTTAATTCTAATCATTTGAAATATAACCAATGTTAATATTATTTCAACCTTTTATTACTCCATTTCCCAGGCAAGAAACTGAGCCGTGGATGAAAGCCATCTTAACCATCATCTGATAAATATCAAAAGGTGGGTGTTATAACAGATACTTTAATACATGTGTAAATGTTCACCTACCCACATTCCTCGTCATGGATCCAGCAGCGAGTTTATTTTCCACCTGGGGATGCTAGATATACTTCTGTATGCCTATAATTACTATCTCTGCCGAAACCTACAAAATGTCTCTGGCAACCTTCTCAGATTCATGTAAATTGTAAAGTAGGTTAGGAAGCAGTAGAACATTCTATCATCTGGCACCTAATTTCGGATATTAGTATTTTAACAACACTAAATATTGTCTTTTCCCTTGTTACTCTTATATTTCATTGCACTGAATCATCAGGAGTATTACACTGTTAAAAAATATCCTATAAATTGAATATGCTTTTCTTAAACTTAGACCACGTTTTGATTAAATCATAATATGCCAAAAATATAAGTAAGAAATGTACATATTTTTAGGTAATTAACAGTTGGAATTAGAGATGAATAGCACTTCCTCCCCCTTACCAGTTGGTTGGTGATTATAACTGGTATTTTTGTCCAGGCCAATTTTTATCATCAGTCTTTCTTACAGAAACTAACAGCCACTTCATCTTTTCAGCTGCTGTAATTCATCCAATTTCATATAAGAACTATAAGAGATGGAATTGAAATCAGAGAAGAAAAACACCACTTCCCAGAGTTTGGGGCCCCACTGGTATCAATCAAATGGGTTGTATTCAGATATTTTCACAATAATTGATGTAGAGGGTTAAATAAAATACTTTGCATTCTCTTGCTATAGGAATTCTCCAAGATGTGTTGTTTTTGATAGTACTCACATTTCTAGCATGCCCATTGTTTCCCCCTCTTCAATTATGGCACTGACAACTCTCCATCCTCAAAAGGCAATGACAAGGCTACTCCCTAACTCTCCATCCTCAAAGGAAAGGACCCTATGATTTGTAACACAGGCTGCAATTCCCTTCTCTCCAAAGCAGGTAAGTCACACAGACCTTTGAATTAGTATTGGAATTATTATGATAAATATATTTACCCTCATTCAAGTGAAAATGAATGGTTAAGCTCAGATCACTTGCATACAGCTCACACCAAACAGAGCTGGGAATCAATCCTATGTGGGCTTCTTGAATTCAAAAACTTACGTTCTTTTTATACTTTCTATCTACGTTGGGTTAAGTGCCAATGACAAAAAAGAGAAAACTGAGGAATTTACAGAGAAATCAGAAGGAATTCTGTGAGGGCCTGAGCTAAGGGAATAGCAGTATGAACAAGAAACCTGACACAGTGAGGCGAAAACCTATAAATTGACCACATTTATTAAACACCTATTATGGACTATAGACTGTTCTAGACACTATCCACTGTTAACCCATATAATATGAATTGACCCCTCATTTGAGTCTTAAGTTATCAAAAGCACAATGATTTATAGATAGGAAACAGCAAGTAGAAACAGGAAGAAATAATTTTTATTTATTCTTTCCTCAGTTAACTAAGATATGTAGCCACTAATAGGGGCTGAGGTCAATGTCAAATTTCCAGGGCCTTCACATAAGTTGTGTCACAACAATGAAAAACACATAAAATTGATGTTAACTAAAAGCCAAAAGGTTTAAAAACTCACATATAATACAATGTAAAATGTTTTTGGTGTATTTTAAATTTACCCACAAATACACCTAAAAGTTGATATTACTATTTTACTTGAAAATAAATAAAAAAGTAAATAAAATGTATTTTATTCTGTAAATGAAGGAATAATGGGGTCCTGTGTAATACTTTTTCAACTCTTCTAGAAAAACTCTTCAGCATAGCTATATTACTTTTAACATGGAAGAGTAATGCATTAAAAAAATGAAAATTCCTACATAGTTAAATGATTCCCATGGTTTAGGAAAATATTTCTTTTACTAGTATGGCTTGTGATTATTGTAATTGAATTGATCCCTTACATTTTAGGTCTATGGCTATTCTTGGTTCAAACCAAACTCTTCCTGAGGAATGACCCCAGCTTAGTTCAAATCAAACTCTCTGGGGAAAAAGTTCACCATGCGTTGTAGTTGGCCAAACCCCAAATCCCTGGGTTTCCTATCGTAAGTCACCAAGAGGTGATTCAGTTTTTCCACAAGGACCCACTCATGGAGAAGGCCTGCCTGACCTGGCACTGGAGAAGGGAGTCAGGTCTGTAGTGTGGTAACCTCTATGATATTCCAGACAGTCACAGAGACTTTCTCCTTCTCTTATCACAAGAGGTAGCAATGCAGAATACTGTCACATTCGATTGTTTTTAACAAGCTCATGTGTGTTTTCATCTTAACACTTTGGAAAAAATGTGTTAATTTGTGAAAACAAATTCAAAATTAAAGTCACAATTTTGGGAAAATCCCACCTGCCTGAATATATGTAAACACTAAAAAAGACTACCTATGTTCTTCATGTTCAGACAACAGCATTGCATAGTTGATACATCATATAGGCTTTAGAGTTGGAGGAAGCTATATTTGAAAGTCAACTGCATCAGTGAGCAACTGGGTATCTGTAATTTAGAGTGCTTCAGAAACAAGACTCTGGAATATGTATTACAGTGCAAGTGGTTAATTTGGAAAGTGATCCCAGGAAACATCAGTAGGGAGTGGGAAAATAATAAAGAGGAAAGGAAATTGTTTAAAGGTGCTACACATAAGGCACAGGTTACTGTTACAGGCAACTGGGGCTCAATTCCATTGGAAAACCCTTGGAAACAGTAATTGTCTCAAAAGAACAGGAAAGCTCAGGGGCTATACACCTACTCCCATCAGACACTGATGAAGGAAGAGCTATTGAGAGGATGAGCTAAGTAGTGCCTGTGAATGCTATCTACGTACATTTTGTGCTCTGTAGATGTTCTCTCTCCTCATTTAGGATACAAAGTGTTGACTCTGTATACTGTTCACAGGATATAATTAGGTTTGCATTCCTTTGTCTTTTTTAAATTTGCTCACCTTGGCCTCATAACTTCCTAAAAGCCCTGAATAATCACATAAAAGAATATATTTCAAGATTTTCCTAAGTAGGACTTAAAAAAAAATCAAGTCTGTGTTTGTGTTAATATCAATACGATTGCTTAAGATTATCTAGCGAAGTGAAACTATTATACTATCACAATTGTCTGAATCATCCCTAATATTATCTAGTCATTTTAAGACACTGGAGAAAATGATTCCTTGCTTAGATTCACATTTCTCATCTAAAACAAATAAAATATAAAAATGGAGCTGCTGATCTAGTATTAGTGGCAACAAATATAAAGTTTCCCTCCTTGTGGGTTCACTGGTTGATCCCTCACATTAAAAACCCAGCATTTTCAACAATGTACTCCCAAAACTCAGGAGTAAGAGCGCCTGGGTGGCTCAGTCAGTTAAGTGTCCAACCCTTGAATTTGACACAGGTCATGATCTCATGGTCACAATCTCAAAGTCATAGTATCTAGCCCTGTGTCTGGCTCCACACTGGGCATGGAACCTGCTTGAGATTCTTTCTCCCTCTCCCTCCACCCCTCCCCTGCTCATGTGTGCACTCTCTCTCGCTCAAAAAAAAAAAAAAAAAAAAAGGAGTAAGACAAAGCTTTGATTTTACAGACAGATCATAATTTACATTCAATATTTAAGTTACACCCAAGATCACTGTGTGATCTAATTGTCTAGGCCTGGAATTTCCTTTCCTATTTTAAATCTGAGAATACCAAAGTTGACTAATTCTCTGTTCAAATACAATTTTATGTGGATTACAAATGTGTAAGGTCAGAAAAACTACACTGGTCCAGTTTAGGCAAGAATGTAAACGCATAACTCTAGGTATAAGTATCTGAGGTATCCTACCTATTTAACCCTGAGGCACATTTGAGGAACTTCGGAGGTATAGAAATTCATTAAACTAGCTCTGGAGTGCAGGTGGGTGAGCTGGCCCACAGCTACGTGAAGGTGAGGCCAGGAACAGCAGTGGACACTGACTCCTCCTGAATGGCATTCCTCCTAGTACTTGGAGTCTAAGTGCACGTAATTAGCCCAGATATAGCTCTCTGGTGAAGGAGGGCTTATAAATCTCAGCTGGCTTTCGCAACACAAATCACTCTTGGTTAGAATTGCTCCAGCAGGATTTAGAGTCAGGAAAGAGTACATTCCCTGAAATTACTGTGAGGATGGATTATTCCAAAAGGAGGTATGCTGTCTTAGATATGTAATGTCATAGAATACAGATTCCAAACAAAGTATACTGCACAGACAGACCACCAAAGAACAACCACACAGGGGGGTGGCACTGTATATGGGAAACAGAGAAACTGATGCCAAATATATAAATCAGTAATGTGACACATGGTAAAAGAAGAGGCCATCATTGTATTAGGTAGCTATTATCAATATCAAAGTTGTAACCAGGTAAAACGCCAATATTTTGGATAACTATGCCATTAATTCTGATTTCGACAACTTTTATGGAGTTTGGTAATTATACTCATTAACCCTGAAAAAACAGTATATGATTTTTTTGTTTATCGTTAAGTTTTTGGAAGGGGGTTGATTTACACAGATGGAATGACATCATGCAGATAGTGTAAAACTGTTGGCATTGTTTTCCTTCTCCTGAATGACAGCTTTGCCTATATTTCAGTAAAGGCTGCTTTAAATTATAGTGTTTTTGGTGGGAAAAGGTCAAACACTTCCATGTTAGAGGTCATCAAGATTCAATACTCCTTTTTCTTGGTAGGTTGAGCCCCTTTGATTTCTCACTAGTTTTATTATTTTAGTTCCCTATAGTTATATAGAAAACAGAAAAATTTGATTTTCCATATTTTTAAATCCAAAGATCCCCATCTATTACTAATATTCAACACGCTTTAGCACTACCAACTGTTTTGAAATCTGTTTAAAGTTTTAATTTAACTCATTTGATATGGTTTGAAATCATTTTTTATAGTCTTGCCTGCAGTGAGAAATGTTGATATTCTGATTATTAGGTAATTTTCAATTTCCTCATTAAATCAATTATCCAACTTGAATTCATTTAATTAATCAATTATGTAAGTATTTGTTTTCCTAATAAATATTTATTGAACCTTGATTATGTCAGGCGCTGAAAATAAAGTAGTGACTAAAGGGAACCAAGTTGCTGTATTCATAGACCTTATATTTAATTGAACATATTTTTGTCTTTGTTTTTGTTTTTTTTTGTTGGTAATACTACTCTTTTCATTTTACAGGGAGACTATTTTGTGTCAACTGTCTTGCTAACTCTAATTATCCTGGCATTCTTGCAAAGTTGATATTATTATACCTATTTTACTGGGATGGAAACTATAACCTTAGATAGAGTTTAAATAAGGTGTATATAATAAAACTGCCAAATTAATGACTAAGCTATATATGGAATTCAAGTCTTTTTGGCTGGCTGAAATGCTGTAGCTATCATATCACACTAATCTTAGAGGTTTCCAGGGGAGGGAAATGATAGCTAGATATCTCACAGACTGAAATAGGTAATTGCACCTTAGCTTGGGAATACCTACAGATCACTATTGCAGTTCCAAGTTATGGCAAGGCATTAATGAGAACATTTCTCCACTTTTTATTTCACATATTATAGCTTTAAAAAATAAAACTGACTCTTTTGTGGACACCTCTGGGATTGTATGTCCCTCCTCCATCCGCATGTGAGACAGCATAACTTTACCACCTTAATACCACATTTGATTTGATTCATCCAGAGCTGGGCCCCTGGGAAGAGAACTATATTTTTTTTCAAGTTTATTTTTGAGACACACACACACACACACACACACCCACACAGCAAGCAGGGAAAGGCAGAGAGAGAGGGAGACAGAGGATCTGAAGTGGTCTCTGACCTGATAGCTGAAAGCCCAATGCAGGGCTCGACCTCATGAACTATGAGATCATGACCCGAGCCAAGGTCAGATGCTTAACTGACTCAGCACCACCTAGGTGCTCCAGAATTTTTTAATTAAAAAAATTTTGTTAACATAAGAGCAGAGAAAACGTTAATCAGTTGATGAGTCAATTTTTTTTCTCATAGTTAAAACCATATGATATAAGATTAGAATCTGTCAGTGGTCCTATCTCCCAGTATGTGAAACCAGAACTGTAGAGCAAAACAAAACAGACAAAAACCCCAACATGTACAGAGAAAAATCAGCAGAGACAAACATCTGTATCACTAGAGAAATGTAACATAGAGAAACAGAGGCAGAGACAGGAATTGATCTAGTGACATTAGAGACCATTATTCCTACTGTTCTAGATGTCCAACATTTTGGTTTGACCTTGTCTTGGATTTTATGAACGTGTTTAACTGTGTTTCTGGTACATGTCATCTCACTTGGTGTTACCTTCACTTGCATCTTGGTAATGAGATAACCCTTACTCATAACAAAGCTGTGTAATAGCATATCCAAATATTTTTTCTCAATCAGTCACTTACGAAGATTATTCAAGTGATTTCATATCTCTAGATATCTCTTCCATAATCTGAAATCTGAAGTATTACTACTTCATAATGATATGAGAATCAAATTGGGCACTGCATGTAAAAGCACTTCATAACCATACATCACATGCCTATATATACATGCAAAGAATGATAAGAAATTAAGCAGTATATGGACATTTTGACAGGCTCTCCATGACATCACCTGTAAGGCCTTTGGAGAGCATATGTTTGCTTGCCTCTCCAGTCCATTCTGCACCTAACTTATGCTTCAGTCATGCTGAATTACTCACAAGTCTCTAAACATATTTTTTAACCTTTCCATACACCGTCCCCTCTTCCTAGAATATCATTTTCCCTCAATCTCATGCACACTTATCTAATTTTTTCTTATGCTTCAAGATGAAGTTGGTGCCCTTTTGTAAAGCTTTCTTTCTATGATTTCCTTATTTATAGGAAGAATGGACAGTGTTTGCCCATTGTATTCTTTGGAAATAACTGTTTTTCTAGAACTCGTGGAATTTCCAATTAGTGTTTAATTTCCAATTTCATCCCCATGGTTAGAATCTTTGGACACAAAAGCTATGTCTTATTCACCTTTTATAAACCATCCAATATCTTTAATTCATCATCTTTAGTTGTCTACAGAAAATAAGAATTAAATACACGTTCTAGGGGCTCTTGGGTGACTCAGTCGGTTAAGCATCTGACTTCATCTCAGGTCATGATCTGGTAGTTGGTGGGTTTGAGCCCCGCATAGGGCTCTGCACTGACAGCTCAGAGCCTGGAGCCTGCTTCAGATTCTGTGTCACCCTCGCTTTCTGCCCCTCCCCTACTCGTGCTCTCGCTCTCTCTGTCTCCGGGATAAATAAATATAAAAAAAATAAATGTTCTAAGATGATAATTTTTTTCTTGAGTCTCCCTTTTGTTTTGTCCTTCTGGGTATTCCCTAGAATATGGTGATACCATTGCATTTATTTTCCTATAATGCAAGTGCATTAATATCTCTTGAGAATCAACATCTTTGTTTAACTTTAAGAGAACTATGTCCTTGCTCAGGGATGAATGATAAAAGGTCACCAAAGAACAAACAAACCTCCTATTTATTTTTAGGAGACCAGTATTTTCATATAACTAGATTATATTTTAGCAATCCTGATTCAGTTCAATTTATGTATTCCACAGGATCAAGTGAGATTTGATCCACATTTTTCTTAATAAATTATTACTTATAGAGATTAAAGAAGTTTGTCATCATCCTGAAATAATCATGACCACACCCTATTACTGTACTTTTTAGTAGAATTGCTTTCATATGTCCAAAATCTATGCTAGATAATTTGTGAAACTGTATGCTAGATAATAGTTGATACTGGCATAACTAACTTACACAAATCGTTTCACTTCATCTTCACAATAATAACACTGAGAATTTTAATAGCACCCCATCTAACAGATAAGGAACCACAGACTTTACTTGACATGCTTGAAATCAAATAACTTTGTTCCTTCTGGAAAGGATAGTTATAAAAGCGTTCCTGGCATTCATTCCCAATAACCTAAAGTAAGAAGAATCCTTTCCCTATTTATCATTCTTTAGAACCTTAAATTTCTTGTGTACCTCTTCCCAACTTGTTACTTTCCACATGTCTCATCGATTATAGGTCAGGCATCATGCCCTAGACCATTAGCATACGTATAATATTCTTCTACTCACTCCCTTTTTGTGCTCTCTCTGCTAAAATCTTCTTTTAAAAAATTATTCTATGGATCTTTTTATACAATGATCTCATTTTCAGAAGGAATGCTGGTAAAATCAGATAAAAAGGACCAGCCAGATGTCCGAGGTGGGACACTCCCCTTGCATGCTTTTGGTTTCTGCAGTCTTCCTTGCCTCTTGCATCAGCCAGCAGCCAGGAGCCAGAAGCTTGACTATATTAGTCCCGCCCAGCACGGAAGCACATATGTATAAAAGATCAGTAAAACCCCAGCCGATACTCAGCTTTTGGAGGTGACTTTGCTGGGCCAGCACCGGTGCTAAATAAACAGTCTTTTCTGATTTCCCAAGAGTGTGTCACTTGTGTCCTCCTGGGCACTGAGTATTTGCTGTAACATTTTTGGTGCATGGGCAAGGAAGCCAACAGCCATGCTGGTTCCTTACACCACCGGTGTCAAGAACCAGTGGGGAAACTGCCACTTTGGGCCCCTGCGACAAGAAGAAAAGTGCACCACCAGTGGTTTCACTGAATGCTGACCCTCTCCAAGCCTGATGATAGCCAGCCACTGCCACATTCTAACGGATGCTGTGGGAAATCAGAGAATTTTGCCAGGACGGGACATTGGATTGGGTGGGTCCCCAGGGGCCCAGGACCGAATTCAGGTCAGCCCTAGAGGGGAAGCTTGATCACATCCTGGGAAATAGAGTTACCACATAGACAGGGAAGTCCTGGGTGGAAGTATGCAATCTGTCTCAATATTTGTGTGAGTGCCTGCGTTCCACGATTTTAGCTATGGAGCCTGAGTGGATCCTACCCTGCAATTCCATGATGACCTCATATGGCTCAAGGCAGAATCAGGTCCGCAGAGGCCTGATCTGAGTCAGGGGTTTATACTGACCTGCCAATGCTAAGAGGTATCTAAATCTCTTAGCTAGAGGTGCTAAGAGAGTGGCCAGGCAGATGAAATGACCTCTTCCCTCATTGTTTGTCTGGTGACACCACCATACATTGGGAGGGACCAATCTAGGATACCAGGTTTGGGGCGCTGGGGGCTGGTGGGGTGGAATTCCTCACAACCAACTGTTAGAGCCAACTGTCTATGGTCAGTCTACCTCAGAACAGGGACTTTAAGGAATATTCCCAAGCAGCTACCAAAACTCCCTTTGTTTCAGGGAAATTCCTTATCTTCTCTGGACAGATATGGGCTGCCTAATTCCACTAGTGGAAAACAAAACAAAACAAAAACCTGGAGTCTGATCTTCTGTCTGAGCCAACAAGATTTAAAACTTGGAATTCTCTTTCTCTGCCTTCTGCTAACACCTGGACTCTTCTGTCTTCCCTTCCTCACCTCCTCCTGTTTCTGCACCACTTGGGGTGTGGACAGTATAACTGGCTCCCCAGTGCCTCAGGCACCATCAACTCCTCCTCCCACCCTAGATGTCTAGGAGTGAAGACCACCCATTTCAGATTTCCCCACCAGTGTTCCAGGTAAAAATTAACCATGGGGAACAAATTGTCTTAAGTGGACCCAAATAAAATGTATTCAGTGCTTAAGCTAATTTAAGTATGTTGGTTTTGAGACAGACCTGTTTATCAACATTAAGGAAACAATCAAACAATAAAAAACAAAACAACTTTTATTCCACCTAGATTTGCTGAAGGTCAAGTAAGCTCATTTAACCTCTTTCTAATTTGTTAGCAAAAGGATGACTTAAAGTGATGGTTAACTTTGTCTGATAGTTTTCATGTGTAATTTTAAAGATAGCTTTCAAAGTCTTTGGTAACCTAAAATATTAAAGTTTTTTCTTGTATGATAAGTTGGATTGAATTCATCAGATATCAAATGAGATAAGAGGCTAAGGCACTAATTACTAGATGTACGTTTTTGCTTATGACTTGATAAACTAAGGATATTTGGATCTGTGGGAAAACATGCTTTATGCTTAAATGGAGATAAGGGACACCTTTCTTCCTTTTTGCTATAGACGGGTAATTCCCGAATGAAGGCCATTACTTCTTTGGAATGCATTATGACTCATTTTCTTTTGCACAAAGGCTTTGCCCCAATACAAATTGGAGGAGGAAACCTGGACACAAAGGAAAATATCAATTATAATACTATCCTACAATTGGACATGTTTTGCAAATGTGAAGAGAAATAGGGAAAAGTCCCCTATGTTCCTTGTTTGGGGGCCTTAAGACAAAAAAATCAAGATATAAGCAATGTAAGGTGGATCCTGATTTAATGGCAACTCTTTCTGAAATGCAGCAATCAGGAGGGGAAACAATTAAGGGTCCCTAACCTGTATCCAAAGCAGATCTAGAGAAGGAGGAAGGGAAGTCTTCCACCTCAACCTCCTCCTCCTTGAGTCCTCAATCTATATAAAAAAAAAGCAGTTCTGCTCCCTACTGACCACCTTTTCCAGACTCTCCCTGTAATATAACAGATAAGTTTCCCTTACAAAAAGCTAGAATTCCAGAAGGAGAAACTTTTTACACTACAAGGTTTAAGACCAATAAAAGGAGATCTGGGTACATTTTCTGATCAGATAAGAACATAGAGGCTTTTCAGAATATTACGTATGTTTTTTAGTTGATCTGGAAAGGTATAATGCTTTTGTTAATTCAGACTCTTAAGGAGACAGAAAACTGTGGGGTTCAGGCAGCAGCTAAGAGATACGGGGATGAGCATCTTATTAATTGCCATGAGACTGGAGGTCCTGTAGGAAACTTCCAGCTCCCTCTTGGAGCTCAGGCCATTCCACCCCAAGATCCTAATTGGGACTATGACCATCCCATTGGGGAATAGTATTGCTGCCACTTCCAAGCTTGTGTTTTTTTAAAAAAGAAATTAGAGAAATCTAAGATTAAGCCCATAAATTATGCTAAATTAGCCACTATTTTACAAACACAGAATGAGAGCCCAATGGTCTTCCTGGAGAGATTGAGGGAGGCTCTAATTAAATATATGGTTATCTCCCCTGACACCCCTAAGGCTGAGATGATTTTAAAGGACAAATTTGTCACTCAATCAGCCCTAGATATCCAGAGGAAATGAAAAAACACCCCTAAGGTCCTGGCACCAAATGCCTTTGACGTGGCCATTAAGACTGCCCTGAGAAGAGACAATAGAAGTCAAAGCCCTGTAAGTCATGCCCCTTGTGTGGAGACATTCACTGGAAGCCTGAATGCCCTTGGGGACTTCTATCTGTGAGGGCTCAGATAACCAGTGTCCCTGGAAGGGACTGATGGGGCCTGGGACTCTTTGGGGTGGCTCGCAGAAACAACTGTCTATTGGAAGGTCTGAGCTTCAGATAACTCTGGAAAATTCAGGTAACTAGAAAGTCAGTTCACTTCCTTCTTGATATTGGAGACACCTTTTCTGTCCTCCTTTTCACTCCAGGACAACTATCGAAATGGCAGCATGACGATTAGAGGTATCACCAGAAGAATTCTCACTAAATTTTTCTCTCAGTCCTTGGGATATATACGGGGAAACCTAATTTTTTCTCATTCTTTCCTGATAATGCCAGAGAGCATTACTCCCTTGTTAGAAAGGGACATTATAACTAAATTAGAGACTATAGGGCTACTATCTCCAAGACAGATAAACAATTATGTGAGTTTTTGGTAATTACTGGATATTGTAGGCTGTGGATACTGGGATTCAGCAAATAGCTCACGTGCTATATCATTTCTTAAAGAAGACTCATTCCCACCTACTCTCCCAATGAAATAAGCTGAAGTCTGACTGATGAACACTGACTCCAGCCCTTGGGATGGTTACAAACAGAGAAGGGACAACTACTATTACCAAGCTCACAGAGCTAAAAGATCACTGAAGTACTACATCAGGGCTTTCATTTAGGGAGGGATCCAATGGCCCAAAGGATGTTTACTGAAAACATTTGTCAAGAACAGTTCAGCAAATAGTATCAGCCTGTAAGATATGGTAAATGGCTGCCTTGACTTTTTCTCTAATAGGACTCCCAGCTCTCAGAAAAGTTTTACACCTTGAAATAAAACAAACTGTCTGCTTATACTCAGCAAAACTATAAATAACACCTCACAAGCATTAGATGCTTTAACAAAAAAGTTAAAGTTAGGGCCAAACACTTGGAGAACAGAGCCACCATTGATTACTTACTGCTCCTCCAACACCTGGGTTATGAGAAATTCGCTGACATGTTGTTTCACTATAACAAATAATTCTCCCAGTGTCTTCGAACAGATAGATGACATTCGGGCATAAGCGGACAAAGTCAGGGTCTCTAGTGGATTGTTTGGTTTGGGAACTGGGGACATTATCTTAAAATGCCATCTTTTTGGTCAATATAATATTCATGTTTTTCTCTTTGTGTCTGCTAATGTTTATGCCACCTCATGCCTGCCAGCCTTCCTGTAAAACCATACTGTGGGCCATGTGACTGAGCCTTGGTGAGTACCCACGTGCTGTTCTCCACACCATCCCTTATCAGCTTGAAGAAGCTAGAATGGTCATCATCCCTATTTCCTAATAGCAGCTACAGGCCCTATTCCAGGAGGAGGAATGAATAGGGAAAGAGTTAACATTAGGCAGGGAGAGAAAAGAGACCTTCAGGAAGGCAGACTACAGGTACAAATGGGACACTAAAGAAGCAGATGGGGTTCTCCCCTTATAAAATCCTTTATGGGTGCTCTCCCCCCATTATCAAGGGCATAAGCGGGGAATCTAAATAAAAATAGGCAATCTATCCCTAGGGCAACAGTTGCAGACCCTTAGCTCTATGCTAACCACCTTACACCACTGGACTAAGGAACAAATCAAATCAACAAACAGAGGCAGAAATTAGCAGACTCACAAAAATCTTGGGCAACATACAGAATTGGGCATCTGGGCTCCTCCCATTAGCTGGTCCTCTCCTAAAGCTTTTCATAGCCCTCCTCTTTGGTCCTTGTATTCTTAAGATGCTAATCAGAAGCTATAAAACTTCTAATTTAGAAGCTATAAAATTCCAGATGATGTTTCAGTTAGACCATTCTAGCTATCACTACTCTCCTTTGGATGACGTAGAACCCCAGTTGCCACATTCCTCCCTTCAATGTCCCTGTCCATCAGGAAGAAGCCAGAACAGTCTTTTGCCCTTCCTCCTGTGGCAGCAAAAGTTTCCCTGTCCCCCACAAACTGATTTTCTCTAAGTTTGCTATAGCAGCTTGAGAATCAAGAGGTGGGGAATGAGAAGGAAAGCTGGTAAAAGCAGGTAAAAAGAGCCAGCCAGATGTCCAAGGTCAGATACTACCCTTGCATGCTTTTGGTCTCTGGAATCTTGATTACCTCTTGCATCAGCCAGCAGCCAAGAGCCAGAATTTGACTATACTAGTCTGGCCCAACCCAGAAGCACATACGTATAAAACATCAGTAAAAACCAAGCTGGATGCTCAGTGTTTGGAGGAGACTTTGCTGGGCCATCACTAGTGTGAAATAAACAGTTTATTCTGATTCCCCGAGTGCATGTCACTTGTCTCTTCCTGGACACCAAGTATTTGCTGTAGCAGTTTCAGACTGTTGAGCTACTAGATTCTCAAAATCAATCCTTATATATTGTTTTATTCTCAGCACTTGGTGCAATGTGTAGCATATTAAGTACATTCAATAAATATTTTTGAATGAATGAAATGGTGTATCTTTAATTCCCAAACAGTTGCATTCTCAATTTTGAAATATTTAATTTTATTTTCTTATATGATCCTATTATAAAATGTGACCATCTGGTACCTAATATCTAGTATTTAATATTTCAGAATATTACACCAATGGGCTATGTTCCTTCTCTTCTGTACTAATGGTGGGGAAAGAATTAGGCCTGATTAAGTGTTTACATGGATCCTTTTCAATGAGTCTATCCCCATGTACCACTTAGCCTTCTTGAGCAGAAGTTTTCAAAGAAGATAGAAAAACCGTATCTAAATATATGGCCAATCATATGCAAAAGAAGAAGACATATTACTCCTTTGTCCCTGCCATTTAAAATTCCAATGAAGTGACCCTTAGGGCATTTTGGAGTGGTGGGAGTCTGGAGCTGATGGCCATGAAAGAATTCTTGAGATGTCTTTGGTGCTGAAAGGGCGGGCCTACGCCGGCCTACTCCATCTTGTTCTGTGTCCTTCACCTAGACCACGTCTCCTCCCACACTTCCTGATCAAAACACGCCCAGCGACCTGTGTAACAGGACTCCGACCCTTCCCCAGCCAATCAGCTGAGGCCACAGCCATTACCTCACCAACTGCCCCTAGGCCCCAATAAAACCTTTGTGTTTTTGAAACTCGCTCTCTCTCCCCGGTATCTCACCCCTGCGTCGGTGCAGGTAGGGGCAGGTAGGGGATTGAGCTCGAGCTAGCTCCAATAAAGGCTCTTTTGCTTTTGCATAGGACTCGGCTCCCTAGTGGTCTTAGGGGATCACGAATTCTGGGCATAACAGTGCAAAAAGGTGATTTTATTAAAGCACTGGGACAGAACCCAGGGGCAGAAAGAGCTGCATTGGGGTTGTGAAGAGTGACTAATTATATACTATGGAGTTGGGGGAAGTAAAGGCAAAAGGGAGGCCTCCAGAAGGACTTTCATATGCTAAAGAGGACTCATAACATAATGGATGCCTTGCTATTGTCAAGCTAAGGTTGTTTTCCCTCTAGTAAGGCATTAGCATTAAGACAGTAGGAAGTTCCTGGAGAAATATTATATTTTGCATTTGCCTCAACTATTCATCAAAGGACAGCAGGTTATAAAGAAATTTAATTGTACCTACCATTTCCTTCTTGTCTTTGTTCCCCACATCACAATGGAGGGGAAAGTGATATTAGGGGCTCCAGGAAACTGAATTCATAGGTTTCTGGAGATAAGGGTATTGATAAGATAGCATTTTTCTTGTGATTTACTAAGATATTTGTAAACTGATGGAGACTCATGTCCTGCATGACTGTGATCTCAATCAGTTAACCTCTTTTTTTCTGTCCTTTCCTTTGCTCTTAGGCAGCCAGGATAGCCTGAGGAATATCACACATATATGCCCCCCCAGCAGGGGGTAGGGGGAGTTGTTTGCAGGGTGCCAGCTGGCCTTTTGTTCCCTCCTTAGCCTCATCAAGTGACTTTGACCAAGAACAAAGTAAAGGAGCATCAAAGAGTTCCTCCTTGAGGTTAATACTTGGGGCTGGTTAAGATTAGGGCTAATATAAAAATTTCTACAAGTTTTTAAAACTCTACTATGTGACACATGTCCTATGCATTATCATATCCTGGAGTCATTACAATAGACATGGGGAGTAGACAGTATGCATTACCCACCCTGTTAAAGGAAAAAAACAAAAACAAAACAAAACAAACAAGCCAAAAAAACTAGCTTGGCTTCATTGAGAATAAGTGGATATTCCAAAGATCTAGAAAATGACCATGGCTGAGAAAATGACCATGGTAAACCCTCCTCTGTCTCTAAATCACATAGTACATATCACTTTGCTGAAATTAAATTCACATGACTGCAGCCAGGAAAGCTGAGTCACAGTCACCAGGATGTTTATTTAAATGACAGACTCCTGGCTTCTGTCTTACTGAATCAGTACTTGAGATGGTTCAGGAATATTCGCAATAATTTTCTCGATGATGCTAATATATATCCAGGTTTAGTGACACTGAATTATATTCATGATATTCTCTAAAATAAACTTACCTTCAGTGAGCCAATTTAGTGTAATCAATTTAAATGTGTTAAAGAAGTATCAGTGGATGTATAATATATGCCAGGAATTATGTTAGAATGTGACCAGGACGATGGCGACAACAACAAAAACCTAAAAAGATATTAAAACTGAAACAAAGGTGGAATCCAGACATGATAGGGAACTGGCAGAGAAACCAATAACTTGAAATGTCCAATGATAAACCAACAATAAATGATGTGAGGATGAAATTGCGAGAAAAGAGGAAATAATTGTCTCTATTTGATGAAGGAGGTTAGAAAATTCAGAGGAGATGATATCTTTATTAAAATAACTTCCTTTATATATAGAAAAACAGTATCTATATGGTACATTTCCAGCCTCAGGCTTTAGTTTTCACAAGAATAACAGTTTGAATTTATCTGAATTTTTAAAATATCTTGCTGTCTGTCTCTCTCTCCCCCCATATGTATATTCATTTTATTCTTTTATTTATTTGCTATTATTTGTTTAGGAGCCAGCATATTCAGGGGATATTGTGGTAACTCAAAAGAAAACATACGGAGCAATCCCTATCAAAATAGCACCAGCATTCTTCACAGAGCTAAAACAAACAATCCTAAACTTTGAATGGAACCACAAAAGACCCAGAATAGCCAAAGTAATGTTGAAAAAGAAAATCAAACCTGGAGGCATCACATTCCCGGACTTTAACCTGTATTACAAAGCTGTAATCATCAAGACAGTATGGTACTGGCACAAAACAGACACCTAGATCAATGGAACAATAATAGAGAACTCAAGAAATGAACTCACAAATATATGGGCAACTAATCTTCAACAAAGCAGGAAAGAAAATCCAATAGAAAAAAGAAAATCTCTTTAGCAAATGGTGCTGGAGAACTGGACAGCAACATGAAAAAGAATGAAACTGGACCATTTTATTACACCATACACAAAAATAAATTCAAAATGGGTGGAAGACCTAAATGTGAGACATGAAACCATAAAAATCCTACAGGAGAAAACAGTCAGCAACCTCTTTGACCTCGGCCACAGCAACTTCTTACTTGATATGTCTCCAGAGGCAAGGGAAATAAAAGCAAAAATTAATTATTGGGACCTCATCAAAATAAAAAGCTCTGCACAGCGAAGGAAACAATCAATAAAACTAAATGGCAACCGATGGAATGAGAGAAGATATTTGCAAATGACATATCAGATAAAGAGTTAGTATCAAATCTATAAAGAGCTTACCAAACTCGGGCTCCTGGTGGCTCAGTCCATTAAGCATCCTATGGCTCATGTCATGATCTCACAGTTTGTGAGTTTGAGCCCTGCGTCAGGCTCTGTGCTGATAGCTCAGAGTCTCAAACAAATTCTGTGTCTTCCTCTCTCTCTCTCTGCCTCTTCCCCACTCACTCACTTTCTCTCTCTTATAAAAATAAATAAACATTAAAAGCAATTTAATAAAAAGAATTTACCAAAGTCACCACGGGAGAAACAAGTAATCAAGTGAAGAAATGGGCAGAAGACTTAAGTAGACACTTTTCCAAAGAAGGCAAACACATGAAAAGATGCTCAACATCCCTCACCATCAGGGAAGTACAAATCAAAACCACAATCAGGTATCACCTCACAATAGTCAGAGTGGCTAAAATTAACAACTCAGGATATGACAGATGTTGGCAAGGATGTGGAGAAAAGGGAACCCTCTTACACTGCTGGCGGGAATGCAAACTGGTGCAGCCACTGTGGAAAATAGTGTGGGGGTTCCTCAAAAAATGAAAAATACAATTACCCTCCAATCCAGCAATCCCACCACTAGGAATTTATCCAAAGGATACAAAAATGCTGATTTAAAGGGGCAAATGCACCCCAATGTTTATAGCAGCACCATCAACAATAGCTAGATTATGGAAAGAGCCCAAATGTCCATCAACTGATGAATGGATTAAGGTGATGGTGTGTGTGTGTGTGTGTGTGTGTGTGTGTGTGTGTGTGTGTGTGTATAATTAAATACTCCTTGTCAATGAGAAAGAATGAAATCTTGCTATTTACAACATGGATGAAATTGGAGGGTATCATGCTAAGCAAAATAAGTCATTCAGAGAAAGATATCATATGATTTCACTCATATGTGGAATTTGAGAAACTTAAAAGATGAACACAGGGGAAGGGAAGGAAAAATACGATGCAAACAGAGAGGGAAGCAAGCCATAAGAGACTCTTACATACAGAGAAGAAACTGAGGCTTGATAGAGGTGGGTTGGTTGAGGAGTGCATTAAATGGCTGAAGGTCATTGAGGAGAACACTCTATGGGATGAGCACTAGGTGTCATATGTAAGAGATGAATCATTGCTTTCTACTCCTGAAGCCAAGACTATACTGTATGTTAACTAACTTGAGAACAAAGAGAGAGAGAGAGAGAGAGAGAAGAGAGAGAGAGAGAAAGAGAGAGAAAGGTAGCATATTGATGTCCAGGTTAATTTATTCTTGTTATTTCTTCTATCTGACTTTATTAGATAGTTTTTATTTCAGCACATAGAATATATGACACTATAGGATGAAAGTTATATTTTATACTGTATATTCTGTTGTTTTAATTTTTTTATTTCAAAATCTCAATAGGAGATACACTCTTAGAATGTCCAGTGCTATGAGAAAACACGATGAAATCATGGAAACCTCTCATTCCTGACACTGTCTTCTGAAACTACCTTTATTAGTTCCTCTGGAACATCATGGGAATCGAAGTTTAATGGTTCCAAATCAAAACTGGTTTTGAATAAACTGCAAGTGCAAACTGGGAGAATATTTATCGAAATTAAGTTTTCTTTTTTCTACTTTCCTCCGATTATATCTTTGTTGAGGTTTTTGTAAATGAAAGTAAATGGCCACATTTGGAAAAGAGAACTTACTGAATCTTCCACATTAACTGATGACACGAGCGAGGACCTGAGAGGGTAAGGCACATTCCCAAGCACACACGGCACTCCTAGCTCTCAAATTGCCATTCCACTCTCAACCCATAACCTTTCCACTTCGTCTCACTACTCCTTAAAATAATATATTGGGAGTAGGGGAAATTATTAAAAATAATTTTTAAGCTTTTCCAGAGGATACATATAGGACCAAGGAGACTTACACACATAGAAGGGTGACCTCCTAACTATGGCATGCATTGTGTCTTAGTGGCATTTATTCACCATTAGATTTTGAATAAGTATCATGGTACACCTCCCTGAACATACAGGTTACATCCAGGGACAGGTCAGCTTTTGACTGTTTTTATCTATAGAAAAAAAATAATATTTATTTTGAGAGAGAGAGAGAGAGCACAAGTAGGGGAGGAGAAGACAGAGATGGCGAGAGAGAATCGCAAGAATCTGTCAGTGCAGAGTCTGACTGGGGTGTGATCTCACAAACCGCAAGATCATGACCTGAGCCAAAATCAAGAGTGAGACTCTTAACTGACTGAGCCACCCAGGCATCCTATTGACTATATTTATCTTTGATGACATATGATGAGAAAATTATTGCGATCACTCTCACCCTCCTCTCCTCCTGTCCAGAATATATAGCTAACATATTTCTCTATGTTAGGGTCCTGATATTTCCCTTACATTGTTCTTTGGGGAAATTAATTGATATTTCACTATGTCTAGTGTTTTAGTTTTTATCTTGAACAGAGTAAGCTTATCTTTAAGTCAAAACAGGCAGATCATTGCAGCTTGTAAGTCAGCCAACAATAGACAAACCATCACCATGGAAAACTAGAGAGGAAAAAAAAAAAAACTACATTCTATCAACTGTGGGAGAAACCTCATTTAGCGTCTAATTTTTCATGAAAACAAATGGTGATGGACAATGACCGCGATCACCAACCTATGTAAACAGGAGTAAAAAAAGCAAGTGCTGATCCTGAGACCTAAGACTAAGTGCTTATCTCTTCATCTTTAGATGTCAATGGGACACACACATGTCCGCACGGATTTCATGGTAGTTGGATCACAGAGAAGCAGTGTGGAACCTCATAGAACTTCACAGATGTGCTCAGACTCCACCTACAATGTGCACGTTCACTCTTAGAAGGTCCAGTGCCATCTCTGCTTTGAAAAACAAACAAACAAACAAACAAATCAAATGGTAGTCACTTACAGGAAAATGATTAAAGAGGCAAAAAGTTCCAACTGAGACTAAACCACGTATTCAAATGTTTCAAGGAAGGGAAAGAGTTAATCCATTAACAAAGATCACTTCATATATGGAGAAATTTACCAATGAGGTATTATTTTTTGTCCACTTACCAGTAACAACAACAACAATAGGGCTTTGCAAAATGTGTAACTTTAAAGTCAACGAATAAGAAACTGGGATTCCTGCCCCATGCTCTTTCCACTACACTGTGCTAATGGTCAGGTCTGAATGAAATTTAAATGTCACATCTCCTCCATGACTCATAAAATGCCCAGTGCCATGATAAGCTGATTTATTGTGTGTGGCCAGAGAAGAATCCATAGCATAATAGACTATAAAAAAGGAAACAATTAAAAATGACCATATGTTCTCATTTTACAGATGAGGAAATGGAAACTGAGAGGGGAAATGACTGCCAGTTGATCATTAATAGAATTTATTGAACCCAGTTCTGATTATATCACTCTTTTCTTTAATATTATTCAATGCTTACCAATGAACTTCAAATGAAATCCAAACTCCTCTGAATGAATTATGAGACCCTCTGAGATTCACTTCTGCCTCTTTTTATGTGCAACAGCTATTCAAGTCCTCTTTTAGAGAGCCTGCTACATCAAGTACTAATCTTCTGGGACTAAAGCTTATATATGTGCGTGTGTCTATACACACACACACACATTACATATACATATACACACATATATACACACACATGTATATATACACACACATATACAGATATACCTATATATATATATATATATATATACACACATATACATATATATATATATATACACACACATACAGATATACCTATATATATACACACACATATATATACCTATACCTATATACACATATATACCTATACATACATATATACATATATAACTATACATGTATATATATATATATTTTTTTTTTTTTTGAAAAAGAGAGTGTAAGTGTGTGAGTCGGGGAGAGGCAGAGAGAGTAGAAGACACAGAATCTGAAGGAGGTTCCAGGCTCTGAGCTATCAGCACAGAGCTCAGTGTGGGGCACCAACCCACAAACTGTGAGATCATGACCTGAGCAGAAGTAGGACACTTAACTGACTGAGCCACCCAGGTGACCCATGGGAGTAAGTTTTTTAAACCTCCTGTATATTCTGACTGAATTTATTTTCCTCTGCCCCTCCATACACATACAGTTCCTAACTAATACCTATTTATACTTCAGAGTTCACCTTAAATGTCCTTCCTAGAATGGACAAGATTTCTTGCCTGGGTTATTTTCTAATATCACTTTTACTAATTTTTTGCACTTGTCAAAATCAAGATTAGATAATTACACTTTAAAATTTCTGTTTAAAGTCTAGATTCCCTTCTAGACTATAAACTCCATGAGGAAATGTATTATAGCAACACATTTTTTAATGATTGAATGTTAAATTGAGAATATTAGGAGTGAAACAGATTTTATTTTATTTTATTATATGAAATATATTGTCAAATTAGTTTTCCATACAACACCCAGTGTTCATCCCAAAAGATGCCCTCTTCAATGCTCATCACCTACCCTCCCCTCTCTCCCACCCCCCATCAACCCTCAGTTTGTTCTCAGTTTTCAAGAGTCTCTTATGCTTTGGCTCTCTCTCTCACTCTAACCTCTTTTTTTTTTTCCTTCCCCTCCCCCATGGGTTTCTGTTAAGTTTCTCAGGATCCACATAAGAGTGAAAACATATGGTATCTGTCTTTCTCTGTATGGCATGAAACAGATTTTAAAGGAAATTTCAATTCCTCATGGAACGCTTGAATTCTGTCTGCACGTCTGTCCCCAAATGGCTTATTTCTATTTTTGTTTTAAATCAGGGTCATCTTTTACAATGGAGACTTTTCTCTTTTTTTTAATATTTATTTATTTTTTGAGAGAGAGGGAGTGTGGTCGGGAGGGGCAGAGAGAGAGGAGACAGGGGATCTGAAGTGGGCTCTGTTCTGACAGCAGAGAGCCCAACGTGGGGCTCAAATTCACGAACCATCAGAACCTGACTTGAATGGAAGTCTGACACTTAACCAGCTGATCCACCCAGGAGCCCCCACAATGGAGACTTTTCTACAGGTACTTACTGCTACTCTTCCACCTATGTTTGATCAGTGTTGAAAAGTTTGAGACCTTATATAAGATTGTGAGACTATAAATGCTCACATTTTTTTAAAATGTGAGGACATATTTTTTAAAAAAATAGTAAAATAATTATTTACATACAAATATCTAGTAGTAGTTAAATAAAATCTACTTCTTATTATATATCATTAAAATATCAAAGAACCTCAACTTACAATATTTTACTAGATTTATAATGACGTATGAAATAGAATGAAAATAAGTATGGATAACTATGAAAATGGCCAGGGTAATAGCTAACCTCATAAATGAGGAAGGCCCACCATTTAAAGTAATTTGCATCTTTAGAATGTGATCTCAAGTAAACCTAATGGCCAATAAGACTAAGCCTTCTTCTTCTTCTATGTCTTTGTCTCCCTTCTTCAGGTTTGGTAAAAGCACTGAAAACCTCTAAGTCAAACTTAACTTTTCCTTCTAATGGAGAATGACCATTTTATTCTCATTTTAGTGGATCTCTGTCCTTGGTTGGCTATTAAATAGGAGTCTCAACATGTCCTCCTTCCAACCTTTAATTTACAAGATTGTAGTCCTATGTCTACCAGACTTTCACTTTCAGCATGTTGTATCTGGAGAACAATGTCAGTTGCTATTAAACATCTATTTGAAATCATTTTGCTGCTTAAGAATTTTACTTTGCTTGCCTATGGCATCTTAGCACCCAGGCCAGAAACATTTTTAATGGAAAAAATGTTGAAAATGAGTATTTTCAAACTCCAACAGTTTGCTTTCAATTCAAATAGAGATGCCTTTGATAGTTTTAATCTCAACTTACAATCTTCCCCTAAAGCAAACAACAGCTCCTGGACTTTGAAACTTCCACATGAAATTCACAATTGCACTTTCACAATTTCTCCCTCACTTCTCTGCAAAAGAACGCTGACCTCCACTTGAAGTGATGCTCAGCATCACAGCAGTGCATTCACTTAAACATGGTACTCTAAACATTTAATAACTCTATAATGCTGACTACCTCTACTTGAAAAATAGAAACATATGACTCCTGAATGTTATATAAGGTAAGGTAATAATGGAAAATATTAACATGATAAAAGAATGATAAATAAAATTAAGTTCAAACTGGAGGATGTTTAAAACTTTTATTGTATGGGCACCTGGGTGGCTCAACTAGTTGGGCATCTGACTCTTTATTTCAGCTCAGATTGTAATCTCATGGTTCATGAGTTCAAGCCCCACATCGGGCTGTGCACTGACAGTGCAGAGGCTGCTTGGGATTCTCTCTCTTTCTCCCTCTCTCTCTACCCCTCCCCTGTTCATACTCACTCTCTCTCTCTCAAAATAAATAAACTTAAAAAAAACTAAACTCTTTTAGTTAGCCAAATTGTGTGTGTGTGTGTGTGTGTCCAGGTGTGTTTTCATGTGACTGTGTTTCTTTTAATGATACCCAAACCATCCATATTGTCATTTCTGAAAAGGACAAACAAATGTTTTTAGCACATATAATGTTTATTTATCCCATTTCATCCTCCCAATAATCCTGTGAAGTATTTTGATCAGAATGTGACGGAGAAAATGCAGTTAAGAGAAATTAATAAATAACTCAAGGTCACATGTCAAATGGGTGATTAAATTCAAATTCAAAAGCAGGATTATAGAAACAGAGAATCTGTATTGTTTCCAACTATATCTATGATTTTTTAAGCAGCAAAGAGCCATATGTGTAGACATTTATATCCTCTTTGCTTGATGCTTAATCCAATCAATTCAGCAAAACCCCTAGAGCTCTATGGAGAATTTTCCAAAGGATAATGCATTGATTTTCTAAATTTGGAGACTTGCTCTCAAACCATATGCAGAAAAACCCAAACGGAGAGGTATATCTCACTCTTGTAAGGTAAATGTTTCCAAGAGAAATATTTTCAGGAATAAAGGGAGAAAAAAGAAACCTACTGAATCAACAAGCCATAATATCATTAAGTAGTTTTACATACTGTGCTCTGCAATGTTTCACAAGGCAAAGCTGAAAATATCCCAAAGCTCAAGCTGAGCTTTAGCGAGTAAAAAGTTATGGAGACCTTGATGTTGTTGCTAATGAAAATGATTTCAGAGAAAATGCACAAAAAAAATAAAAGAAAGAAAGAGAAAGAGAGAAAGAAAGAAAGAAGGGAAGAAAGAGAAAAGAAAAGGCAAGAAGACGAGAAAAAAGGAAAAACGAAGTCTTGTGTTCAAGAGTCTGACTTTACTGCTTGACTTTCAGGAAGCTGAAGACAAAGTGTTGCTAGTTTTCCTTTTTTTTTTTTCTTTAAGTTTATTTACATATTTTGAGATAGAGAGAGAACATGAGACAGGGAGGGGTAGAGAGAGACTCCCAAGCAGGCTCCATACTGTCACTGCAGAGCCAGATGTGGGGCTTGAACTCATGAACTATGAGATCATGAGCTGAGCTGAAGTCTGATCCTTAAGTGACTGAGTCACCAGGTGCCCTGGCTAGTTTTCCTTTTGTCATTTACCATGCAAATGGCCAAAGGAGGAATTGAAAATTATATGCAACTCTTACTGGTCCTATGAAAATCTCAAAACTTCCTCACTGAAGCATATAGACAACTTCCCAGAATGGATACAATAATCCTTCTTCTTACCTCGTTCTGTCTCTGAATTTAGTTATTTCCATATAACACCTTAATATTTGTCTTATTAATCTGCATATTTATTGAGTGCTTACTACAGAGCAGGTTCTGTTTTCATTCTGGAATTATACTTGTAAATGAATAAAAAAACTTACTCCTGCTCAATCAATATTCTAGTGAGGGAGACAGATAATCAACAAATAAATAAGGAAGATTATTTCAGATGTTCAAAAGTGCTATAATGCTTCTAGCTATAAAATAAATAAGTCATGGGGATGTAATGTACAGCATGGTCACTACAGATAATACTGCTGTGTTGTATATTTGAAAGTTGCTACAAGAGTAGATCTTAAAAGTTCTCATCACAAGAAAAAACAATTAGTAACTATGAACCATAGTGGATGTTAACTAGACTTGTTGTGGTGATCACTTTGCAATATATGCAAACATCAAAACATTTTGTTATATACTCCAAACTAATATAGTGTTATATGCCAGTGAATATCAATTTTTTATAAGTACTATGAAGAAGGTAGCACAGAGTGCATCAATAGCAGGCAACTGGGAGAGACATATCATTTAGATAAAGTAGCCAGAGAAGATTCCAGTGAGAAGATGACATTTGTATGGGGGGCTGGATGACAAGGAGCCATCTGATGAACTGGGTCCTGCATGTTTTAGGCAGAGAGAAATGGACCCTCAAAAGTACTGAGTTGAAAAAGAGCATGGTCCATGTTGTGAGAACACAAGGGGGCTGTTAGCAGCTAGAATTTACAGAGCATGAAGGGTTAGGTTTGAGAGTAAGTCAGGGGTTAGACTCTAGACAAATGTGATCTTCTTATTTACTTTTATCAAATCCACTCTGAGTTCTCTGGATTCTTATCACCTATCTTTTATTCTGTAGATCTCAAAAGCAATACATTTTATGTTGAACTGAGCCATCAACATTCACTTGGAATAAGTCCTAGCATTAAACTGCCTAGTATTGTCAGGGGCATATCTATATGCATCTCTTTTCACATGAGCATCTGTCAAGTGAAAATGTGCCAGGCACCATGTAGTTTCAAAAGCAGTATGAGGAAATTGAAATAGACTGAGAAGGAAGTCAGAGACATGTGTTCTGGCCCTTTTCTTCCCCTTACTATCTCTGCTATTTTGGTCACGTTATCTACCTTTCCTTCACCCAAGCTTTCTCATCTGTAAAATGGGGATAACAGTGGTGGACCTGGCTGAATAGACAGGAACCTCCAATATATGAGGAACCTTGAGTGATAATGCCTTGAGAAGGCAGAATTAAATAAAGAAGATTCCAGGAGAGGAAAGAGCCAGCAAGGACATAATATACAGGGCTGGATTGGGAAGCAGCATTAAGGACAGAATGTGTAGTCATGTCAAAAGAACAATGAGAGGGGACACTGCTGCACCCTTGATAGGTTCAAGCCTAAGAATTGTGACTAGCTGTGGTTTTGTTCACTTGGTTGTTTTGTTGTGTTTTGTTTGTTTATTAATGGAAACAGGGCATCCTCTATTCTGTCTTAGCATAGTGCTTGCCACATAATAAGACTTCAACAAATAAATGTTGGTTAGATAAATGAATACAAATGGATGAACTGATAGATGTGTACACCCATAAAGACAGTTAGCAAAGCCTTACTTTTTGATGTAATCCATACTCTCACACCTTTGTGTGCTCAGGTATAAAGTAGAAGTGGCATGAGGTACATCCATCCTATAGTCCAGAAACTAGAAGATTTTCCATACTATCTATTTGGCAGGCACTTTGGTGAAAACTAAATAGTTATGTAGGTAACTAGTATAGTGACTGAGCACAACTCAGAAAATGGAAGTTCTCCTATGTTGGGGATTTTCGTGGTGGGTTCCTAGATCATCTACTTCAGACACCTTGTAAGTGTCTTCAGAACAAGTCCCAGGGTTGCACACATATCAAACTAAGAATCTCCTGGCTTGAAGCCTAAAAAAAACATTTTTAAAAAGTCATTTAGTTGATAAATGTTCCCAAAACTTTGACATTTTTTTCATGGCTTAAAAGCATTGTTTTTGTTGTTTTGTTTTGTTTTTACAATTTAGTTATACTTGTGGGGATATAAAGTAAGGTAAATTATTGACTCCATTGGGAAGTAGAATTAGAAATGTTTCTCAAATTATATCCAAAAGATTTATTTCAATAAAATGTGAAAGGAGACAGAAAGCAAGGAAGTAGTACAGGCATAAAGATGTGTGTCTTTTAAGGTAATATAAAATCTAGTAGTAGTCATTCATGTGATGCAGCCAGTTCAAAAGCTGAGTCTTTATAGTCATAGAAATCGCACACTCCTCAGAACGAGGCCATGATAGTCCCATATTTGTCAGACTAGCACAGGAATGCTGTGTTCACTTTCAGGTGTTAACTTTTAAAAGGATAATAACTAAAATGAAGTTGCCCAGGTTAAAAGACCATGCCCCATAAGGAACAACCAAAGAAACTCAGAGTGTTTGACTTACATGAAAAAACAAAGGCCAGCATGAAATTTACTTTCAAATAGCGGAAGGCTGACCTGAAAGAGAAATGAGATTCTCTCTGGGAGGAAGAACTAAGGACAGGAAACTTTTGAAAACTGTACGGTGATTATTTTGCCTCAATGTAAAGATATGTCTATTTCATCAAACTATTAAAGAAGTGATTTTTTTAATTACAGAAATATTGCTTAAAATGTGGAAAAATGGTATCTATAATTCTTCACTCTAACGTACGTGTTCATATTTTCAGTAACTTCAGATTATGTCCACAAGCAGGTCTATGTTTTTAAAAATAGTTGCATCATGGTACATTGAATGGCATGTCTAATTAACAATATATTTCTGAGATTTTTATGTGGATATGTGATCATCATTTTGATGGCTGCACAACAGAGTATCAAGTTACATACCAAAACAAGCCACTTCCCTATTAACTGTGTATGAAGAGGTCTGTATAATAAAAAGCAACACTTGAAATAGAATATCTAACACTGAAAGAATCTTAGGCCTCAAGGAATATTTTGAGGTAATTTCCACAGTCAAGTATGTTTTATGAAGAACAGATTCTGAGTAGTAGAGAGGAATACTTGAGGACTTCTATGTAAGTACATGAACCAATTCTGATTCATGGATTGGTGTTCATTTTCCATCACTAGATTGGAAAGAAATGGTTCTCATGCTTTAAAGGTATCCAGGTAGGTCACAGTGAGGGCTTGCAGGGATATCATAAAAGAGATTCAAAGTATCAAAGGCAGGACATGCAGTGCAACCATTAAGAGACTTTCCAACAGGAAGATTCTATGGTTTGGCATAGTAAGGGCTAGTTCGGAGGAAGGAGAGATCACTGTTTCATAGAGTGGTCTCAGATTATTCCCTAGAAGAGAGACATTAAATGAACCAGGAAGACTATGGAGAGTTCTCAGCTATAATTCATGCAGAGTTGTATACATTGCTATGGTTATTCAAAACTGTACATGTACTGGTATAAAGGCATTCTAATCAGGGCATTCTAAATGTCCAATATTCATTCTTTCATTAATGCCTTATGATAAAGGCAAAAGATAAAGTTGTAGCTACTTCCTGTGATTATTCCCATTTTGCAAAGGTAAAAATGATGGGTAATCAGGATGGGACACCAAGATACAAGCTGACATGAATAAAGGTGCCGATCTTTCATCATTCTGTCCCACCATCTCAAGAAAATATGTTTAATAAAAAGGTAATCTTTCTAGAAAGACTTCACAATGTAACCAACAACTGAGGTATTTCTCTGGGACTAACACCAGGTGCCTTGGTAGGCAGAGCATTATGAATGCCAGATGGATGTTTTTATGCTCGGCTGTCTTTTTTTTTTTTCTTTTAATCTCATTTTTATAAAAGTCCCTAAAATCAAAGCTAATTAAATACAGTATTTCTTCTTTATTTGTGGAAGATATCTACTGCCAGATTTGGTCAGCTATGTAAGGCTGTCTATAATTTCTCACTTAAGAGGGTAATTTATTCATGACACTAATTGATGATGAAGTGATTATTAAAGCTACATGGTGTGTCATTCCTTTCAGTTTCTGTGTCATTTTACACTGAGTTGAGTTCTGTCTTTTCTGAATCTCTGTGCCAGGATAATTATATGGCCATATGTAAATCACCCCATCCCACCTTTCTGAGTTTTGAATGAAAACCAGGGATGGAATTACTGTAGATCCATAACCATTTTATACACAACATAAAAGGATTTTCAGAATTTAATATGAACTATAAGGTGAAAATAAATTTGAAAGAGTAGTTTTAGGACATGTTATCAGAAATTAACTTTAATGGTAAGTTTGGAGGGTTTTAAACTTACACTAAATGAAAGCTGCAGTATTATACATTTATTCTCTTTACTAACTTCTTAAGACACTCTGTGACTTCTCCTTTATTTTATGACAAGATATTTGAAAGGTTGATTTGTATGAGTCATAGTCATAATTATTAGGCTGTATAAAAAGATAATAGATTTCGGAACTTCTTTTTTTATTTTTTTAATATCTTAAAATACTACCATGAACTCTTGCACTATTGAATCTAAAATAGGATTTCTTAAGTGTCTGACTTTAGGCATCAACTTAACTTCAAAAGTGTATAAAAAAATGAAACCACATATTGACAGATTTAATTCACTTTTTACAAGGTATAGATCATTGCTCTTATGTGAAATGTAAGGACTCAGGAATACAAATTACTGCTTTCATGGTACAGTATGACTTTGATCTTCAGGGAGGAAGCGTTATCACTCAATGTTGTGCCAAACAAAAATGTGGCTTCCAGGGGAGTGGCTGTACACTGGCATTGCCTTTCTTTCTATTATTCTCGCCAAAAATCTAAGCATGACTCTTTTCCTCACTCCAACATCTATTCAGTCAGAAAATCTTGTGGATTCATGCTTCAATCCAGACACAGAAGAAGGGAGCCAACCTTCACAGCTACATCCTATCTAATCCACCCTGCTCTCTTAGCTAGAAAATCAAGTAACCTAATTAGTTTCTCTGGTTCCTCCCCTACAACCTATAATGTACACTCCATTCAGTAGCCAGGGTGAACACCTTCATGGGAATCTAGTAATGTTCCTTTCTTGATCAGAAACCAAAGATTTTTCATCACACCCAAAATTAAAATCCCCTACATAGCCTACCAAAGTCAAGTATATTATGGTCCTTAACTACTACTCTGACCATACCACCTGAAATGTTTTCTTTCATACTCAGCTCTATACAAGTTAATTGTATTTCTGCTTCTGGAAATATAAAACTCATTACATCAGGGCTTTTGCATTCACTATTTATTCTGTCTGGAGCACTTAACTCCCAGAAATCTTTGCTTGATTCCCTCCCACTCTCCCTCCCTCCAATTAGACATCCACTGAAACGCTACCTTCTTCTAGGAGCTGTTCCCAACTGCCAATCTAACACTCTCCCCTTAAATTACTGTCATTATCCTGTCTAGGCCCTTCCCTCACCTTATCTTCATAGCATTCATCACTACATTAGACATGTGTATCATGTAAGTCTCCCTCATGACAATATAAACTCAAAAAGGTAGCTTTCCCCCTAAAGATCAGAATAGTTTTTGCTTCTCCATAGTGCATGCCAGTTTAGTAGATCCTTGAATATGTTAACAAATAATTTCACAGGTTTTATAAATATATACAGTAGTAACAAGGATTATTTTGTTAAACCAACCAGACTTCTAGATAACAATGACTACCCTCCACTTGATTCCTTTCTTAGACTTAATTTGTTGAATAGCCTTTGACCCCAAATTTCCATAAACATGTTCTAACATCTAAGAGGTCTTGAAATATTCAACCCCTCCCCCAAATATGAATACAATTTCCCAAAGTGGATCTGGACTGATAAGAATCTAGAACACAGCTCTAATTTTCATTTACTTACATTGTGTAACAGAGGCCTACCATAAGTAAAATATGTTCAACTAATAAGTTTTAAAGAAAAATACATAAAATAAAAAAATATTTTTGTGATGAATCCCAATTTTCAGGATGTACTTTATTAACAGGTACCCCATAAAGTAGTAAATGAAAAGTAAAGTTGCATGACACAAAATTAATACCCAAAAATCAGTAATGTTTCTACAAACTAATAAGTAGCAGAAGGAGAAATTAAGAAAACATGTCCATTTACAATTGCATTAAAAAAAAAGGTAATAATAGGGGCACCTGGGTGGATCAGTTGGTTAAGCGTCCAACTTTGGCTCAGGTCATGCTGTCGTGATTTGTGAGTTCAAGCCCTGTGTCAGGCTCTGTACTGACAGCTCAGAGCCTGGAGACTGCGTCAGATTCTGCGCCTCCCTCTCTCTCTGTTCCTTCCCTGCTTGCACTCTGTCTCTGTCTCAAAAGTAATAAAGATTTTTTTTAAATAAATAACACACCTAGGGATAAACTCAATGAAAGAAGTAAAAGACCTATACTCTGAAAACCTCTAAAAGACGGATAAAATAAACTGAAGATGACACAAATGGAAAGATAATCTATGCTCACAGATCAGAAGAATTAATATTGCTAAGAAATCCATTTGGCCCAAAGCAATCAAAGGAATCCCTATCAAAACACCAACAGTGTTTTTTCATACTAGAACATATGATACTAAAATTTGTATGGGACCACAAAAGACTCGAAGAGCCAAAGCAATCTTGAGAAAGGAAAATGAAGCTAGAGGTATCAAAATTTCAAATTTCAAGATATAGTACAGAGCTGTAGTAATCAAAACAGCATGGTACTGGCACATACACAGACACATGGTTCAACAAAAAAGAGAGCCCACAGATAATCCCATGATTATATGGTCAATTAATCTATGACAAAGGAGGCAAGAATATATAATAGGGAAAAGACAGTTTCTTCAATAAATGATACTGGGAAAACTGGACAGCTACATGTAAAAGAACTAAACTGGAACACTTTTCACACCATACACAAAAATAAACTCAAAATGGATTAAATACCTAAATGTGAGACGTGAAACCATAAAAATCCTAGAGGAGAACACAGTAATTTCTCTGACGTCAGCTAGCAAGCTTTTCCTAGATATGTCTCCCAAGGCAAGGGAAACCAAAGCAAAAATAAACTGTAAGACTACATTAAAATAAAAATGCTTCTGCATAGGAAAGGAAATCATCAACAAAACGAAAAGACTACCTACTGAATGGGAGAAGATATTTGCAAATGATATATCCAATAAAAGGTTAGTATCCAAAATATATAAAGAACCAATATAACTCAACACCACAAACAAACAATCAGAGTGAAATATATTCAGAGCACCTGAACAGACAGTTTTAAGAACAAACAAACAAACAAACAAACAAAAACATACAGATGGCCAATAGGCACATGAAAAGATGTTCAACATCACTAATTAGGGAAACGTAAATCAAAACCTCAAGGAGATATCACCTTACACATGCTAGAATGAGTTAAAAGAAAAAAGACAAGGAAAAACAAGTATTGGTGAGGATGTGAGAAAAGGAACCTCTGTGTACTGTTAGTGGGAATGTACATTTGTGCAGCCACTGTGAAAACAGTATTTACATTCCTCCAAAAAAAAAAAAATAGAAATGCCATATGATCCAATAATTCTACTATTGGGTATTTATCCAAAGAAAATGAAAACACTAATTTGAAAATACACAGGCACCCCTATGTTAATTGCAGCATTATTTACAATAGCCAAGATATGGAAGCAACCCAAGTGTCCATCAATAGGCAAATGGGCAAGGAGGTGATATATACATACCCATATTTACAAAATGGAATAATATGAAGGCATAAAAAGGCTGAGATCTTGCCATTTGAGACACCATGTATGGACCTACGTGGTATTATGCTAAGTGAAATTAGACTGAGAAAAACAAACACCATATTATTTCACTCATAAATAGAATCTAAAACAACAAATGAATAAATAAGCAAAAAGGAGAATCAGACTTATAAAGACAGAGAACACACCGATGGTTGCCAGAGGGGAGGGAGATGCGAGGTTAAGCAAAATGGGTGAAGCGGAGTTAGGGGGTGGGTACAGGCTTCCATTTATATGGTAAATAGGTCATGGGAATGCAAAGCACAGCAAAAGGAATACAGTCAATGATATTGTAATAGCAAAGCATGGGGACAGATGGTAGACTTGTGGCAAACAGCATCATGTATATAAACTTGTACAATCACAATATTGTAGACCCAAACCTAATGTAACATGTATGTCAACTAAAATAATAATAACATAAATAAATAAATAAATAATTAATTAAACTAGCACTCCATATCTCCTTCAGTCACCACAGTGACAAGTGACAGTATAAAAAAAAAATCAGACTATAAGTAATGAGCTCTAATGATAAACCAAGAGTATTACACTTGCCTTCTCATATAAAGCCTCTATCAACTCCTCCTCCTTTCTCACTAATAACATAGCAAAGATACAGACATTAAGTTTTAGTAAGAAGTAATAAGTGTCACCGATCCTTACATAATTTCATATAACCTCTAACTAAATTGCTTCCTGGTAGGTCATCAATAATCTTCCCTTGGTCTTCATCATTGCAAACTTAGTTAACCATACTTTTCATCATAACTATTATAACTAACTTCTCATGTTCTTTGACACTTTAGTGTCATGAAACTTCTGCCTCTCCCTTCCTTGACCATTTTTTCATACTCTATCCCTGTTACATTTATATGAGACTCTGTTAGATGGTTTAATTTCCATTGCCCTAATTATACGTAGGCATGAGCCAAGAGAAGTCCAAGGAAACAGGTATAAGAAAAATAATTGAGTACTTGTATTATTCCAGGTGATATTTTAAGTGTTTTCAATTTTTATATGATGTCTGTAACAATACTAGAGATTGATATTTATATTTTTCCATTTTCAGGCAATAAAAGTGAGTCTTGCTACCTGTAACTAAAAGCTACACATTATTATGAGAATATCCAATAATTTGGATAGCAATTTTAAAAAACATAACTCTGAGCAAATCTGTCCCCAGAATCAAAGTACCAAGATTTAACACAGTTTGTCTCTCCAAATCCATACTCCACCCTTTTCCAAGGGATTCATTTGCCTTATTTACTGTTGCCCGTATTATCTCCACTACCACCAACAATGGAGAAGGGCATGGGGGTTGCCTTGTGACCACTGGGCAGTAGTGAAAGTTCTACAGAACCTGGATTGCCTGCCTCCTTCTCCAGGCTATCATGAAGCACCTTAACCCTAATACCCAGAGTGATGTCTGAGAAGTCACAGAGGCAGCAGGAAATATATCTCCACCTTGTGCTAAGGAAGACCACAGACCACATCCATTCACCATACAAGCTCAGTGGTGAGTGGCCATAAATGGGCTTCGTTATAACCAGATGGAAATAAAAGTTTCCACTGCCTATATGGCTTTTCCAATACCATTCTGGGATTAGGGTCATGGTGTCTTGTTAGTCTGGTGAGGGTGAAGTTGAAGTTCCCCACCAGACATTTTCTGGTGGGGATGGGAATGATGGGGATACAGTCTTCCTGTGGCTTTCGGCTGAAACAGTTCTGCCTAAAAGTGCTTTTGTTTTTGTTTGTTTTGCTAAGCTACCCTTTTATTGGTTTTGGCTAGAAGAGCATTAGGCTTTTAAAAATCTACACCCGTTGGCATTTTTGGCTTGCTGTGTTCTTCTGCTCTATGTCTGGGGATATAGGAGACAAAAACAGAACAAAAGGAACTCATCATTGCATTGATCCTTGAAAATAAATCAGTACCCCAACATGCAACAATTAAATGCTAATATGAATATATTCTAATAAATATAAGGTCTGAAGCTGGTGTGTCTTCTTTAATTTTTTTGAAGATTCTTATGCTTATTTTATAGATAATGCACAGAGTTATTAGTTACACTTAGCAAGAGGAATAGGGAGATGGCTGTTTCCTCATTCTACCTGGAAACAGAATTCCCCACCAGATCTATTTAAACAACTTTCCATAAACCCTTCTTCAATGATCTGGTCTGAGTGAACCATTTATTTTTTAAAAAAAAATTTTAATGTTTATTAATTTGTGAGAGAGAGAGACAGAGTGTGAGTGGGGGAGGGGCAGAGAGAGGGAGACACAGAATCTGAAGCAGACTCCAGGCTCTGAGCTGTAAGCACAGAGCCCAAGGTGGGGCTCAAACTCATGAACCACGAGATCATGACCTGGGCCAAAGTTGGATGCTTATCGGCTGAGCCACCCAGGTGCCCCTATTTTTTTTTAACTAAATTCTTGATACACCTAAATTACCTGTAATGATATTGTATCTCTCCTAAAGATTGACTTTGACTCCAGTAAATTGTCATGTTTTGTATTTCTAGTTTTGATAAATACCTAAGACTATAAATAATGTAAAAGTCACACAACATGAATACTATCTCCACACTTGCTATGTGAGTTATTTTGGCCTTTATCTCTATAGCAATTTACAATAAACTATCTAAAACAAACTAACCAAAATATTCTGTGCTTTTAACTGGCTACAATTAGGAAAGCTTTGGTGTTAAAAACTGTCTACTTCAGAATACAAACGGGGAAGAACAAGAGACACACAGTGTCATTATGACCAGGAACAAGAGGAGAGGAAAGCACACTGGGATTTAGAATTAGCCCCCGTTACCATGATTCCCTCTGTGTTACCATTTAAAGCGCACTATGACAATTTATTTCTCATCCCTGAGAGTTCAAACCTGGTATCTGGTCTCTGTACCTACAGTGCCAACATTAGTCCCTCACAAAGAGACAGTGACTAGTGAAAGGTTTGGATGTATTCCCTATATTCCCACATAGTGACCTGTACTTTGTAATGTCCAAAATGCTCAATGAAAGAATCATTGCATGGTATATTGGTATACTGTTTCTTGAAAGAAACACTGTTAGACAAAAATGCACTTCCTTACAAAAGACTTTTAACTATGGTCAATAAAACAGATATTACCTCACATTTGTCAAGCATACATCGGCATTGCCCAAGGATAATAAAGTAGATAAAATAGATACAAAGTCACATAATTAAAGTAGCTGAATTAATGCCATCTTCTGCAAGAGTACACATTGCTTCTCTATCATTCTATCATATTTTGAAGCTTAATTTTGACTGGCCTCAAGAGAACCTTTTTCTTCCTTGGCCAATGAGAAGCAATCTTACTTTTTTTTCTTTCATTATAATATAGGCCTCTGAAATCATGTTTCTGAATTACCAGTTAATAAAGGTCAGTCATCCAGGAATTTGATTGGTTGAAGCTGATTTCATTAGGTATGATATGGTAATACAGAAGATGAAGAAAGCCCATCTTATTAAGATCAGCAATTTGAAAGCCAAGAATCATTTTGGGATAATAGCATGCAGAATTCTTCAAGCTATTGAAGTGTACAGAAGACGTTAAAATAAACCGTGGTGCTCTAAATGGAGAATTCATCCTATGCAAGAAAGATGAATTTATGCTAATTGTTCATTTAAAGTGGATAAAATTGCCTTCCACTTTAGAAAGCACTGACCTCATCAGGGATTTGTGAAGTTGGAAGAAGAAAGTGACTCTTATTTTTAAAGAGCAGAAAATAATAACAAAAATAAATCAGTGCCCCGACATGCAACAGTCAAATGCTAATATGAATATATTCTAATAAATATCAGGAACATATATCAAATAATCCTAACTATACACCAGTGGTCACATTCATGAATTATTTTCACATATCATGTTAACTATTTTAGTTCCAATATGTGAATGTTTTTCTTAATTGTGGATTTTCAACATAAAAATACAGTCAAATTAAAAGCAGTGGAGCCACGGCTGGACTGAATTAAGGAGAACTAAGAATGCACGATCCTTGCCAGATGAGAATATATCGTGTTAGAATTCAAAAGTTGCATTCTCCACTATTTCAAGCACTTTTACATCATTATGCAGGAGAAATAACACTTTTATCTATGATGTTTAGATAAAAGTGTGCAACTTTTGAGGGAAAAAAAAAATCACAAGAGTTTGTTAGTCATCATCAAGTCAAGGAAATGCCAAACAAGCACATATGTGAGGGAAGCACAAAGGTAACTAGAAGAAATGTGTGCATGTGTGCTCAGTGGGGTTCTCCATGTACTTACTAAATGGGCTCCTACTATCCTATTTACAGTATCATCATGCCTAAAGGATGAAGGTATCACAAAATCTTTCATGTAATGGATTGGTAGATTATTTAATCTTTATCCATTTGACAGATGATAAAATCAACATGTGGAATCATAAGAAAGTGTGTCGTATTGCTAAAGCAATGTCATCGTTTTTAGAAAGTTGTTATCCCAGGCCTTTTCTAAAGGGGAGGAAGAAAAGACATAAGCTATAAGTTATTCCTCGTAAATTTCCGCAATAAGGTGACAAAAATTAAACTGCTTGCCAAACTTCACCAGCCTGTCTTCTCACAGCTCCAAAGGAAGTAAACTCAACTTACAGAGTGCTGAGTTGAAGTGGGTGAGAGAACTGCACCTCTACTTTTCTCACCTCCTCACGTCTGTGCTGTCCTACCGTCAAGTCACAGGAAGAGTAAAATGACAAGGAAGGCTTTAGGTAAGATTACACTTAAAAAAAAACCTACTATGGGGGTGCCTGGGTGGCTCAGTCCATTAAGCGTCCAAATCTTGGTTTTGGCTCAGGTCACGATCTCAAGGTTTCATGGGTTCAAGCCCTGTGTTGGGCTCTGAGTTGGCAGGGCAGAGTCTACTTGGGATTCTCTCTCTCCCTCTCTCTGCCCCTCCCCCACTCACACTGTCTCTGTCTCTCACAAATAAATAAAAAACTTTTTAAAAAGATTGAAAAAAACTACTTTGAAGTAGTTATTGTTTTCACCATGGTTGGGCAAAAGAAGTGTGACATGTTTTCATTATGTATATAGTTGATTTAGTTCCTTAATACTCTTCTTATTGATATGTTAACATGTTAATTTCCTCAAGTAAGGGCATGAATATACTTTGTAATAGTAGCCTCTCGCCAGATACTAAAAGCTGTATTCCTGCACTATACTGCAAATCAAATTCAGCTTTATCTGAAAATGAAAAACATATATTTCAATACTTTGTGAGAAAGAAGAAATAAAGGAGAGAAAGAGAAGAAGGTAGGAAGAGAGAGGGAGAAGGAGAGAGGAAAGAAGAGAAGGAAACAAAAAAATCGTGTCGATTGTTTAAAATCATGTGTTAAAAATTAAGAAAAAATTACCAGCAGAAACTATCAGATCACAATGTTACCAAATATGTATGAATTAAAATATCAAATAAAATATTTATAAGTACACTACCAAATAAATTATTTATAATGGCAATATTATTCACAATAGTTAAGATATGGAAACAACCTATTTAATTTATATACTGTATATACTAGGCTTTAATGTTTACATTAGTATAACTCAACATGGAGAAGATTGTTCTATAATCTTGAACTTGGCTAATCTTTTAAAATTCTGTGTAACAAAATATAATGTCTTGATGTGACTTAAGGGGGCAATTTGTGTAAAGCGGGAGTTCTCAAACTGTAGTCCCTAGACATTAATATCCTCTAGGAACTTGACACAAATGCAGTCTTAGGCTCCTATGGCAGATCTGTGAATCAGAAATTCTGGGGATGAGACCCAGGAATCTGTTTTCACAAACCTTCCAAGTGTTTTGGATACATGCTGAAATTTAAGAACACATGTTTGAAACCACAAGAACTTTATGTTTTTAAACTTACTCTCCTGGACAATTTCTTAAAATACAGGTGAATACATGGAATAGCAAGGGTTTGTGTTTTCCTAAACACAAAAAAGAGAAGACTTTTAGAGACTAAAAAAAAAAAATGATTTTTTTCCATGAATTATGTTCATTCCTTTCACATTTCAAAGATGGAACTCAAATAATTATAGCAAGGGAGTGGATGAACCAAGGGATGCTTCATTATATATATTTGCAAACATTCTCCCGATTTCAGAAGGACAAAGACAGGTAACTTGTTCATTTAGGAGGAAATGGGTTTTTATTTATATAGTGTGTTTTCAGGGTCTGTAAATTAACCCTATGTTTCTACGTCTTCATTTGATAACTGATGTTGCAAGTACTTGTGCATATTAAATAGTGGTAAGGGTTTAAGATGCAAATAATTAAAGAATGGGTAGAACTTTTATATATTATCAGTCATTTATAATTTGAAGAAACAGAAGTTGACTGTGCCCCTTATTCTATGCCATAGAAAATGAAACTGGATTAAAGAGTTAAATGTAAGATCTGGAACCATAAACTCCTAGAAGGAAACAAAGGGAAAAAAACCTTGTCCACATTGACCTTGGCAATGATTTTTTGGATGGGACATCAAAAGCTCAGGCAACAAAACCAAAAATAAACGAGTGAGACTATATCAAAGTAAAAGAGCTTCTCCACAGCAAAGGAAATCATCAATAGCATGAAAGAGCAGTCTATGAACTGGTAGAAAATATTTGCAAACCATATATCTGATAAAGGTTTATAATCCAAAATACACAAAGAATTCATATAACTCATTAGGAAAACAACAACAAAACTGATTCTAAAATGGGCAAAGGAACTGAACAGACTTCATTCCAAAGAAGACACACAAATGGACAACAGATATATGAAAAAAACACTCAACATCACTAATCAACAGAGAAATCCAAATCCAAACCAAAATATGGTATTGCCTCACACATGTTAGGATGGCTTTCATCATCATCCTCATCATCGTCATCATCCAAGAATATAAATGAATGAATGAATGAATGAATGAATGAATGGAGTTTTGGCAAAGACGTGCAAGAAAACAAAACCCTTGTATAGTGAATATAAATTGGTACCTTTATGGAAAACAATAGGGCAAACTAACAATATAAAACTAACATATGGGGCGCCTGGGTGGCTCAGTTGGTGAAGTGTCCAACTTCAGCTCAGGTCATGATCTCGTGGTCTGTGGGTTCGAGCCCCACATTGGGCTGTAGGCTGACAGCTCAGAGCCTGGAGCCTGCTTCAGATTCTGTGTCTCCCTCGCTCTCTGCCCCTCCCCCACTCAAGCTCTGTCTCTAGAGTCTCTGTCTCTCTCTCTGTCTCTCTCTCTGTCTCTCTGTCTCTCTCTCTCTCTCAAAAATAAATAAATATAAAAAAAATTTAAAAAAAAAAACTAACATATCATCCAGGAATCCCTCTTCTGGGTATAAACTCTAAGAAGATGAAGTAAGAATTCCAAAGAGGTTATCTGGACTCTAGTGTTTATTGCAGCAATATTCACAATAGTTAAGATATGGAAACAACCTAATTATCTATCAGTGGATGAATGGATAAAGGGATAGTGATACACACACACACACACACACACACACACACACACACAATTTTTTTTTCCAGGCTTAATAAAGGAGATTTTGCCATTTGTGACAATATGAATTCACCTGGAGAATATTATCCTAAGTGAAATAAGTCAGACACCAACAGAAAAACATCTTACATTATCTTACTTATATGTGTAATATAAAAAAGTAAACACATAAAACCAGAGATGAGAATGGTGGTTACCAGTGGCTGGAAGGCGGTGGAATGTGGAGATGTTGGTCAAAGGGGACAAAGTTGCAGTGATTAGGATGAATAAGTCTAAAGATATAATGTACAGCATGATGATCATGGTTAATAATTCTGTCCTGAGTATGAAAATGTGTAAAGAGACTAGATTTCAGGTGCTCTCAGTCATTACTTACAAAAAATACTAGTGATTTGAGGCAAGGGTATGTTAATTAGCTGCCCTGTAACCACTTCACTATGTGTATGAGTGTCAAATCACCATGCTGTACACCTTAAATTTGTGCAATTTTTATTTAAAAAACAGTTGAGTGTACCTTTCATACATATGTTTGAGATCACTTCCTTTTTATAGTAATAACCGTGGAGTGATTAAAGCATACAAAGACCAAAGTTAGGCAATAAGAAATTATGCCTTTGAAAATATTATTAAAAATCACACTGGTGAATTAGCACATCATCTAAGCAAATTCATTGGACTGTTTCACAGGTACAACACTGGAAAGGAGACATTTTTGTTTTCATTAGGTTTAATAAATTCTACATTAATTTATTCAAAATTAATGAGCTATTTGGGAAACAAAAGAAAAGCTAATGTACATTTTCTAGTCTATCAATAACTGCAATAAATAAGTGAAAATGTAATCACATAAGAAACTGCTTTTACCTTTCCATATTAGCCTGAATTATTATTTTAATTCGAAGTTCAATTGGCAATTAGAAAACTATGTTTTGTGAACTTGGTAAATCACTTTACCTCTTTGATCCTTGATATTCCATTTAAAATACAAAGGAATAAAACTAGGTCTTTAACTTCTTATGTGCTATATTAATATCTCAATAATTATGGTGAATACTTTAGAAGCTGCAGTAGGGAAAGAGAGAAAGAAAAGACAGAGAGGGTTCTCTATCCAAACCTTAATTCAACTTACCGAGTAAATCTGAATTTAATTATTATCAATAGCCATTTCTATTTGTACTGTCATTTCAATTTCTAAAGTTCTGTACTTTCCTGATACTGTTTTGATTGTTAGAGATGTTTCATCTAAATACCATCATGAAAAGCTAGATTCACACTCGTTCGGGATATTTAATGGTTTTGGTTTCATGACTTAGAAAACCACAGTAGGTTGTTTCCTGCCAAATTGAAGAAAAATAATAGTGCACACACTCCAATAAAGTTGGTTTCCAGTAAGAATAAATAGTGGAAATTAGCACAAAATTTTAAATATTCTCCTATAAAAAAGATATTTTAAACAGCCAGTATAAGGGCACCTGGGTGGCTCAGTTGATTAAGCATCCAACTCTTGACTTTGACTCAGGTCTTGATCTCACAGTCACAAGATTGATAGTGAGCCCTATGTTGGGCTACATGCTGGGTGTGGAACCTGTTTAAGATCTCTCTCTCCCTCTCTCTCTCCCTCCACCCCTCCCCTGCTGTTTCAAGAAAAGAAAAGAAAAGAAAAGAAAAGAAAAGAAAAGAAAAGAAAAGAAAAGAAAAGAAAAGAAAAGAAAAGAGAAAAGAAAAGAAAAGGGAAAAAAAAGGAAAAAACAAAAAAACCGAAAGCCAGTAGGGGTGCCTGAGTGGCTCAGTTGAGCCTACCACTTCAGCTCAGGTCACAATCTCACAGTTCGTGGGTTTGAGCCCCATATTGTGCTGGCTGCTGTCAGAGCAGAGTCAGCTTTAGATCCTCTGTCCCCCTCTCTCTGCCCCTCCACTGCTTGTGTGTGTGCACACGTGCTCTCTCTCAAAAATAAACATTTAAAAAATAAAGTACACAACTGGAGTCATATAGAAATGATTTCAGACACATACATACAAATTTCATACACATATATGTGTGTGTGTGTGTGTATTTTAAAGCCAGTATAAATGAATTTTGTATCATAAATCATTCCTGTTCAGATATTTTTTTAAAATTTTAAGTGTATTTATTTATTTTTGAGAGAGAGAGAGAGAGAGAGAGAGAGAGAGAGAGAGAGAGAGAGAAAGAGAGAGAAGGAACAGGGGAGAGGCAGAAAGAGAGGGAGAGAGAGAATCCCAAGTAGGCTCTGCACTTTGAGCACAGAGCACCATGAGGGGCTCGAACCCATGAACCAGTGGATCATGATCTGAACTGAAACCAAGAGTTGGATGCTTAACCACCTGAGTCATCCAGGTGCACCCTATTGAGATGATTTTTAAAAGTGCACATGCACACACACCCACAGATTTTTTTTAAAGTATGTAAATTTTCAAACATACAAAAAGACTGAGGTAATTTTACAGTGAACACATATGTACCCATGAGCCAGATTCCACAATTACTATTTTACCATACTTCTACTAATACATATCTATCCATTTATAGATTACTCTATTAAATCATCTTGTTTCTTTAATTTTTTGGATGCATTTCAGTGTAAAATGTTACAGCAGTGCAGTTAAATACTTAAGTATTCATTTTATTGACTGATGTGTGATATTTGTTTACAGTATTTTTTTTCTTTCGAGGTAAACTTTACAAAACTGAAAAATTAAGTGAGTGCACCTTGACAGATGCATCCACCTGTATCAAATTATAGAACATTACCATCAATCAAAAACATTCTCTCAATCCCTCCAGTTAACAGTCAACATCCTGATTTTTTTCCACCATAGATTTATTTGTTTGCCCAAGAATCTCATATGAATAGAGTCATACTTTATATACTCTCTGTTTTCAGTCAGCGTAATGTTTTAAGATTCATCCATGGAGATTTCTGTATCAGTGATGTGTTCCCTCTGCTCAATGACAGTGTTTTATTGTTTGATTCTATGACCTTAAAAAACATATTATTTTGTTGATGGCTACCTAAGTAGTATTTTATTTAGGGCTAATATGGATAAAATTATTACACACATTTTTGTATAACTCTTTTTGTTATACAAATGTTTTAATTTATCTTTGATGAGTACCTAAGAGTAGAATTGCTTTTGCTCAATGAAGTGTGTGTTTAATATTAAGACATTTCCAGGCAATCTTCCAAAGTGGGTGTGCAACTCTACATTCCTACCAGCAATGTATGAGAGTTCCAGTCATACCATCTTCTTGGCCATTCATGGTAGTGATCAGTCATTTTAATTTTAGCCCAGTAAATGCATAGTGCTATCTTATTATGACTTGAATTTGCACTTTACTGATACTTAATGATACAAAGCCTTTTTCAGTGTGCTTATTAGCCATTTGTGTATCTTGTTTTAAAAAAATTTAATTTATTTTGAGAGAGAGAGAGAGAGTACAAGTAGAGAAGGTGCAGAGAGACAGGGAGAGAGAGAATCCCAAGCACACTCTGAACTGTGAGCGTGGAGCCTGATGTGGGGCTCAAACTCACCAACTGTGAGATCATGACCTGAGCCCAAATCAACAGTTGGATGCTTAACAGACTGAGCTACCCAAGTGTCCCTGTATATCTTTTTTTTTTTTTACTGTGCTTATTCAAATCTTTGCTCAATTTTTTATTCAATTGTTTTATCAAATTGTAATTCTTTATACAGTTTGGATACCAGTCCTTTGTCCCTTTCAGAAATTACAAAATGTTAATATTTCTCACCTGTGACTCACCTATTTTTTTCATATTGTATTTTAAAGAGCATATACTTATTTCATGATGAAACTTGATTTATCATTTTTTTTCTTTTATGGTAATTACTTTCTGCATCCTTTGGAAGAAACTTTTGGCTACCACAGTCCATGGACATGGGCTCCTATTTTCTTCAAAATTTTATGGCTTTAGTTGTTATGTTGAGGTCTGTTATCTATATCAAATTAAATTTGTACATAAAGTGCAACGGGGGTCAAATTCTTCCTTCCTTCCTTCCTTCCTTCCTTCTTTATGTTGAGATCAATTATAAATTTCTACAAAAATGAGGCTAAAAAGCCTGCTGGGATCATACTGAAAATGTCATTGTATCTACACATCAATTTGAAAGAACTGGCATACTAACAACATTGTGTTTCCCAGTCCATAACCATGGTATCTCTTCATTTGCTCCAATGTTCTTTATTTTTACTCAGCTTTTCTTTTTCTTTTGTCTTTTTCTTTCTTTCTTTCTCTCTTTCTTTCTTTCTTTCTTTCTTTCTTTCTTTCTTTCTTTCTTTCTTTCTTTCTCTTGTCTGTAGTCTAGAGACATGTTCTTTAAATTTATTCCTAAATTTTATGACACTTTAAGTAGAAATGCTTATTTTTAAGCTAATTTTCTGATTGCTGCTGAATACAAAAATGCATTAATTATATACATTAAATTGTAACAGAACTTTGCTAAATTGAATTGTGAATTTTAATATTTTTGTCAATGTCTTAACATACTCTGTATGAACAATCATGTCAAAAGTAAATAGAAACAGTTTTACTTTTTCTTTTCACATCTTTATGTCACTAAATTCAATCTCTTGCTTTATTTCAATTGATAAGGCCACCTTATTTGGAATGCTTAATGTAAGTGGAATAGTAGGCACCTAGTGATTTTTCTAATTTTGTCAGAAAAGCATTTTATAGTTCACCATTGTATATGATTTTATTCATAGTATTATTGTAGATGTCCCTTATCAAATTGAGAGTGTTTTAATTCCATAATTGCTCAGGTTTTTCTTTGATCACTTATTAGTTTTATCATCAATGGCTGCTTTTTTCCGATTATTTTTCTGTATCTGTTGAAATAATCATATGCTTTTCTTCCTTTATTCTATTATTGCAGTGAATTTGATTGATTGAATCTTTTGAATGCTAAATCAGTCTTGTGTTTTCATTTTTAATTGAGATATAACGCATACCACATACTTTAGTCTTTTTAAGTTTAAAACCACGTTGATTTAGTATATTCGTATAGGTGTGAAATCATCACCACTATTTGAGAGTATTTTCAATGCCCTAAAAAAAAAATCCTGTATCCATTAGTAGTCACTCCTCATTTTCCCCTTCATTACACAACTGGCAATCACTAATACTTTCTGGCTCCATGAGTTTGCCTGTTGTGAACATTCATAACAGTGGAATCACTAAACTATGAAGCCTTTTGTGCCATACTCCTTTCACTTAATGTACCATTTTTTAGATTTATACATATTATAGCACAAATCTGTATTTTATTCCTTTTTATAGCTGAATGATGTTCCAACATTGGATTTTGTTTATCCAGTAATCAATTTTGGCTGTTTCTATCTTTGGAATATTATGAATAATGCTTTTGTGAACATCCAAGTATAAGCTTTCACAAAGATATTTTTCGTTCTTTTTTTTTTTTTTTTTTTTTCAATTCTGTTGGGAATGTACCTGAGTGAATATTCTGGGTCATATTGTAATTTTATGTTTAACTGTTGAAAAATTGACAAACTATTTTCCAAAGTAGCTTCATTTTCTTATATTTCTACCAGACAATTTTGAGGATTTCCATTTCTCCACATCCTTAGCAAAACTTATTATTGTTCATCTTTGTTTTTTATAACCATCCAAGTGCATCAGTAGACATAGAGTACTATCTTACCATGATTTTGATTTACTTTTCTAATGTCTAATGATGTTGAATATGTTTTCATGTGTTTTTTTGCTACTGGTGTATCTACTTTAGAGAAATGTCTATTCAGACGTTTTTCTGATTCTTAGTTGAGCCATTTATCCTTTTAGTGTTATGTGGGTAGGTATTCTTCATAAATCCTGAATAAAAGTCCCTTATTGTGTATGTTTCTATATATGTTTCTATTCTTTTACTTTAAACATAATTAATTTTTAGAGCAATTTTAGATTGATAGAAAAAACAAGCAGGAAGTACAGAGGGTTCTTATATGCTCTTTCCCAACTGAACATAGTTTCCCCTATTAATGTCTAGTATTAGTGGAGTACACTTATTGCAATTGATAAACCAACTTTGAGGCATTATTGTTACCTATGATACATAGTTTACATTAGGGTTCACTTTTTATTGTGAAATTCTATGGGCCTTGACAAATGCATACTGTCATATATCCACTATTATATTACAGTAATAGTATAACTGATTTAAATATCCCCTCTCCTCCACCTCTTTATCCTTCTCTCTTTTCTCCACTTCCGATCCAGGGCAGCCACTATTGTTTCTATAGTTTTTTTTGTTTGTTTTTTTCAGAATGTCATATAGTTAGAACTATATAGCATGTAGCCTTTTCTTTTTATCTATATAATAATCCATTATACAGCTGTATCACAGTTTTTTTTAATCTATTGACCTACTGAAGAATGTTGATTACTTCCAAATTTTGGCAATTATGAATAAAGCTGCTTTCAAATATTCAGTGCAGGTTTTTGTGTGTATATAAGTTTTCAACTCATTTGGGTAAGTACCTTGGAGTGGGATTGTTGGATAACATGTTAAGACTATGTTTAGCTTTGTAAATGTGGGTTGTCTTTTCACATTTTTAATAGTATTTTTTGAAGCATGAAAGTTTTTAATGTGATGAAGTTCAACTTATCTATTTTTTCTTTTGTTGCTTGCACTTTTGATGTTATATCTAAAAAAATCAATACATACTCTCATATCAGGAAGATTTATCTTTATGTTTTCTTATAAGGAACTTAAAGTTTTAGCTCTTAAATTTAGATCTTTGATTAATTTTGAGATAGTTTTTGCATCACAAATCACTTGGCCAAAAATCTGTCAGTATAGGGTTTCTTTTGTAAACGTTATGTTGTGGAGAGAGTGGATCCTATCATATTACTCCAACGAGTACTGTGTGTGTTTGCTTCACTTGTTAAAGAGGTAATTTATTTGGCTGAATTAGAATTGCAAACCTCTCAGGATGTCCTTTCAAATATTAGCTCAGCTCCTTAATCTTTAGCTGTGCCACTTGAATGGACCTCACAAACACAGGCTTAGGAGAGCAACCAGAGATACTCAGGTGGAGTAGTTTATACACAAAATTTGTTCCCCCACCTCTGACTTGTTCCTTTTAAGGATTCCCTTCTTCCAATTTCAGCTGTTATGGTTGCTTTGAATTTGTGTATTATGGTATTTTCAGGCCAGACAGGCAGCTGATTTTCTGTGTTAGCCTCTTCAAGGAGAACTAATTTCAGTCTGCCCGTAGGCTAAATCTCATTTTTAAAAGGAAGCTTCCTCCCAATTACTTCCTGTTCCAAATGTTGAGTGCCCTCTAAAATGTGCCTGTATTGTTTTTGCTCTCATGTGTCTTCAGTTGTTTCAGGATTTTTGCTCAGCCTATAGTTGTATTGGTTTGATAGAAGTTTAATGGGCTACATCAGAGAATTTTGACAAGCAAATTCTCAATGAAGTTAGTTATTCTTAAACTCCTTCAACTAGTTCTGCCTCTTCCTGTTGTTCTATGGGTCTTAAATCTCCCCAGTCTTCAGTCTTGGGTTCAGCCTGTATTTAGGCTTATTTAAATTGCCTTGGGGCTCCAGAGCACTCTACTCTTGATTTCAGTTCAGTCCCATGAACTCATGAAGGTAGGATCGAGCCCCATGTGTCAGGCTCTGTGCTGACAGCACAGAGTCTTTTTGGGATTTTCTCTCTGCCCCTTCACCCCACACTAGTGCTGTACAAGGCACACACACTCTCAAAATAAATAAACAAACATTTTTAAAAAATCACTTAAAACATACTGTTACCTAAATTTTCCCCCAAATGATCCATTAGTTGACACAATCATTTGTTCAAGGAGTTCATACTGACATCTTTTTTGAGGGTAGAACTTTTATGTTCTTATTTAACTCTGCTCAAAAATATAGCTGTGGCTTCCCTCCTGACTTCAAATTTCTGAGAACCAAATGCTCTCTGCAATAAGAGTAAGTTAAAATTAATACTGAATAAGACAATTTCCATAAGAATTTTTATGATTTGAGAGAGAAGTAGAGTACTTTCTCTGAATTCCAAACATTGATATGTTTTTGCTGTCTAAATTACTGCAACTTTTTATATCACATTTACATTTTCTTTTAAGGATCTAAATGATTTATGTTTCATTTTATGTGGTCTTTGCAACCGCAACCCTGCCTTTCCACCCGCCATTAATTTAGAAACCATTAAAATATGGAGTCTCCAAATTTGATAATTGTCTAACTTAACTGCAGATATTTAATTTAATGAGTCAACACAAAGCCAGTGTTCTTTAAGAAATGCCTGAATTAGCTGGAAGGAGACCCTGTATAATGGTATGTAGCCCATAACTGTGCAGTGAGGGAACTTTTATCATATTGAACTCTCGCTAGGAAACTGATCTCTTGACAAAATATGGAAGAACATTCCATCCATTCAAATGGCCAGACTTAGAACAAAACTGTTTCCTAAAAGCATTGTGATGAAAGTAGCAGCTTGCATTTTGTAGGACAGGGTAAGACAGATGTTCCTAGTGAAAAAAAGAAAAAAAAGTAGAATAAAGGTTCAGTTTTCACTGTATGTGACAACAGTGCAAAAGATCTTTAAGAAATTCACACAAAAGCAACCAAAGCCAACGAAATACAGTATGACCCTTGAACAACCCAGGTGTTAGGGGTGCTGACTCCTGCACAATCTAAAATCCACATATCATTTTTGACTCCCTAAAATTATCTGTTAATAGTCTATTATTGACCAAAGCCTTATCAAGAACATAAATAGTTGATTAACATGTACTTCTATATGTATTATATACTATATTCTTATACTACAGTAAGCAACACAAAATGAAGAAAATCATAAGGAAGAGAAAATGTTTACAGTACTGTACTGTAGTTATAAAACAACAAAAAAAAATCTAAGTGGACCCACACACTTCAAACCCACGGGTCAGCTGTAGTAGACACACAACATTTGCTTTTAAAGTCTAAACTCCAGGAAGGGGAAAAGCTGTTAGTGTTCTGTATGTGGAAATCAAAACATTCAGGTGGAAAATAAAGGAATAAAAATGTATGAGCATTATTTCCTTTGGAGATTGGCTTTGGAACACACAGGATCTGTATGATATACTAAATGCAACTGTTCTTGTGTGTACATATACATACATGCACATACATACAAGCTTTTCAAGCTTACTGTTTTGTTAACCAAATACAGTTTGTATCTGATATGTGAAGTCAGTCTTTCTCCAAAAAGATACCAACCAAACAAAAAATAAAACAAAACAAAACCACACAAAAAAAGAGTGCTTGCTGATTTAGGACTTTCTGGTTTAAATAGTATTAATGCTTGGGGCGCCTGGGTGGCTCAGTTAGTTAAGTGTCTGATTCCTGATTTCGTTTCAGGTGATCATCTCACGGTTCATGGGATCAAGCCTCTGTAGGACTCGGTGTTGACAGAATGGAGCCTGTTTGGGATTCTCTCTCTCCTTCTCTCCCTGTCTGTGTTCTCTCTCTCTCAAAATAAATAGACATTTAAAAAATAGTAGTAAAGGTCAATTTCAAGTATGTCTCACATGCTAATGCCCTGTGTGACACTTCTTTCACATACACACACATGTACATACACACACACACACACACGCACATACACACACACACACACACACGCACGCACCTACAAACACAGAGTGCTATGAAAATTGGTAATTATCTTTGAGAAATGTTGCAGATTTTATTTTCCTCTTAAAGATTTATAATGTTGAAAAACATGTGAAAAGCTTTTGCATCAAGGAAAGTTGTTAAAAGGTTGTCTTCCTTCCTTCCTTTATACCTTTCCTTTCCCCCTAAAATAACACCTATTAACATAAAAACCTCTGGGACACTTTTTAAGAGCACAGGTACAAAAATAATGCAATAGATATACATCTAAAAGTAATGTATTCTAGCTGACTATCGCATCCAAGACTCCAGTGCCCAAAGATAAGCTAAGTAAACATCCAGTAATGATCTGCTTGTTGCTCCAAAGACTTAAGGTGATGCATCCAAATACATACATTTCTTGACCATTTTGGAGGAGCCAAAAAAGAATTTGAATAATATGATCCCTTGAAAATGCAAATAGGGAATTCCCTTTATGAGGCAAAAATATGTCTCAAAATTCCTTTTTCTTTATGTATCCCTGGAAGTCCCATTTATGGGCCAAGACAGCTGTCCTTAGCCTCTTTTCCACCACCAAGTCACATCGCCATCTCTTCCTGCGTGTGCAGAATTACCATATGTCTCCCTAAAAAGTTCGTGTGTGCTGTGTGTGTGCTCAGCCCACTACGCTTCTCTGCTTTTCCCAGGTAGACTCCTCATTCTCTCCTTATGTATGTAAATGCATATCACCTTGTTTCTGGAAGTCTGTTCCTGTTTGTCTTCCCATTCCCACTTCTGTATATTTCCACAGATATGTGAGTTCTAGAGCTACTTGGCTGAGGGAGGGCAGTTACTTGAGGCGAGGGTAGGGAGAAGCTGTGACAACTCAGATATGTTCTCCTGATACCAGCAACCTTCAGACTTTTTTTTAACATTTATTTTTGAGAGAGAGAGTGTGAGAGCAGGGGAGGGGCAGAGAGAGGGTGACAGAGGATCTGAAGCAGGCTCTGCACTGACAGCAGCAAGCTGGATATGGGGCTTGAACTCATGAACTGTGAGATCACGACCTGAGCCGAATTTGGATGCTTAACTGACTGAGCCACCCAGATGCCCCATAACGTTCAGACTTAAAAAAAAAAAAAACAGTTGCTGAATTATGACTTAGAATGTTGTTTCAATTAGTGTTATAATGGGTATAGCATTCCAATTATTTAAAAAATAATAATTTTGGAAGAGAAATAAAATGAATCCAAATAATTAGTGTCACAAATCTAATTGTGAAAGGTAAACTCCTCTGAATTAAGGAAACACACATTTAGCCATCTGAAACATTAGCTAAGCATTCGCTACAGAGATTTCTTTGAATAACATAAGTTCAATGAATCCTAATGGATTTGGTACTGATACACATTCTTTCAACAAGTGATCTCACACTGTGGTCAGGAGTTCCAAATCACAGGCTACTCTGATCTTTAATCGATTTGATTCTCAAACAGTGGCTGAAAGTCAAGAGCTAACAAGGTTGAGGTTGCCTCTATTGGGTATTGTGAATTTCCTCTGAACTCTTTTATAATAAACCTGTATTTTTCCCGGGGTGAAGTATCTTTTGATCATATATAATTGTGATGGTTTTAGCTTTCAGAAGTGAAACAATATTGCTCCTGATGTTGTTGAAAACATGTGGATCCTTTATATCTCACCAGGGACTCATGCAATAGTACTTTTTCTACTTTATAAAAATACATTGAGGGCGTGTGTGTGTGCGTGTGTGTGTGTGTGTACATGCATGTGCACGCGGGAGTGCTCATCTCTTTCTTTAAATATATGATCGGTGGCTTTGTTTGGTGCGACCTTATTTCATGGGAGTTCCCATTTGTGTAGGTTTTGTAATTTGGCAGTGGCAAAGGGGTGAATGTAATTCATAAATCAGAATCAGGCCCATTCTTCCATTATCTTCTTTTGCTAAGTCTTCCCTTGCTGAGTCTCCTTCCCTTTCCTTGCTAAATTTCAGTGTAATTCTGTGATATCCAAAATTAGGAAATAATGAAGATCTCGAGAATGATGGTACTTCAGTAAAGTCACATTTATTGTGATGCCATATATCAAGGCTCTATTCATTTCTGGAGATACTTTTAAAAATTGTTTCCTTATCTTCAAAACATAAAAATTAAAATAGCAAATTACTAGTGCCATGTGGAATTATCTGCCAGAAATACCTCACATTGTGTCAATTCACCTCTAATATCCAATCTGTTTTCCACAATTCTTATGGACCTCAGGTGACTATCATGATTCTATAAGAGAGGAAAGTTCATAAAAGAACGAGGCTGCTATGCCGTGTTTGGAAGGCAGGGGGCTATAAATTAGTTACTTGTCCTAAACAGAAGAGCATTCTTTGTATGAAATAAAATTTATGCATAGAAAATATGTAAATCCATATTTTAAGAGGTAGTATATCACATTTTTCATGACACTAGGTTTTAAAACCAATGTGCCTGGCTTTAAAACCCCTACAATGCCTCCTACGAGGCATGCAACCTCAGACAATTCATGGACTTAGTCTGCCTGAGATTTTTCAGCTGTGAAATGAGGATAAAATGAAAATCAGTTATTATTTTGTGAGGAGGAAAGGGATACAAGCCTGTGAACACACTATAAATACTGCCTGAACATAGTAGGCACTATCTAAGTGCTAACTGCTGTCATTACTGTTTCTGTTGTTATTAGTAATATATGGAGATTTTTGTATTGCATACCCTATTCTGTGACTTCTATAAGTTTAAAAAAATCACCATCTACACCAAAAATCCCCGATGGAACATGGCAGTAACTTTTGTGTAGATGCGAAAAATTCTGTCTATGGACATGGGCTGACCACCAAACTTAGTTTTTCCTCTCACTTATTACCTAGATAATATAAATAATTCAGAATCATCAAAATACATTGAATTTCATAAGTTAAAAGAGCCATTAAACCTTCTTAATCTTGAAACATCCTCTGAATACACTTTTTCCAAAAATTTTTCACAATCAAATGTGCTACAACACATATAGTTTATCATTGAAAATTCCACTCAATCCTGACCTTCAATACTTGCATAACATTAACCTTTGAATAGCAAATTACAGACACATTTGGATGCATGAAACAGTAATATTAACTCAAAAGTACGAATTGTGTAGTATATAACATATCTTGGAAGAACTAAAATTGCTAAAAGCTACATATTTAATTATGCATGACCTGAATACTTTAGGAACAAATTTAATGTGTTCAAATAAGCACTATTTCAAAGAGTACTTTGGAACAGAAATGTAAACTGACATCCCCTTTTGTGACTTATTTTCTTACTCAATAGAACTTTACTTCCAAAAAGGAACATGAAAAAGATCCACTTAGTAGGTCACTGTTATTAGAAAAAAATGCAAATTAACAACTAAACCTCATTGCACAAATCAAGCTGCCTACTCTCCTGGGCATTATTCAGTGCTTGGTTTAATATTTTCCTAACATTTTAAGAGTTTTTCCAATTAAATATTAATATTTTTCTCAAAGAGAAAGAGAGATTTATTATCCTAAAGAGATGGTAGAAGGGAGGGATAGTGATCTGTGTCAGCAGTTAGAATGAGGAACTGAAGAGAAAGCTTCATTAAGGAAAACATGCTGAGCCTACTTTCTCTAATACACTAAAAAGTCTCATGTAGAAGCTCGTGCTTAAGTGTATTATGGAATTAAATTAAAAGTCCATATAGTTTCCAAATGTTTGACAATACTGGGCAAGAAAGTCCTCAAACACAGTATCAAACCACTAGATACTACAACATCCAAATGTTTGGACTATATTTTAAAAAATAAACATATATACATATGAACAAAAAACGTCCGACTTATTAGGCATCTTTGCATTTCAACATACCTGGCGATAAAGAGTTGCCCACATGAGAAGCCTAACCTCACATTAATGCCTACTGTGTTCGATTTCCACGGCCCACCCTGCAGTGAACCTGAAGCAGTGGAGTTGCACAGGTTGAGAAATCTCAGCTAATTCTCTTTCGGGGACATGACATCAGCTGAAATGAGTTGCCTTGACCAAAGTCACATCCTATTCCTGGGGGATCAATTTACTAATCTATGTGGGGTGTAAAGATCTGGCCCCCCTGGCCATGATTCAAGATTCAACAATCTTTGAAAATCCATTCCAGCTCAAGTATCTCAGGTTCAGTTGCTGTGCAGCTGAAGTTTATGTCAAGATAGGATAGACTACTCTGCATAACAAAAAATCCCAAATCTCTGTCACTTTAAGAGTATAACATTTAGTCTCTCTGTCTTGCAAAAATAAATAAAATGTTAAAAAAATTAAAAAGTGGGGCACCTGGGTGGCTCAGACAGTTAAGCATCCGACTTCGGCACAGGTCATGATCTTGCGGTTCGTGAGTTCGAGCCCCGCATTGAGCTCTGTGCTGACGGCTCAGAGCCAGAAGCCTGCTTCAGATTCTGTGTTTCCTTCTCTCTCTGCCCCTCCCCTGCTCATGCTCTGTCTCTCTTTCTCTGTCTTGCAAAAATAAATAAAATGCTAAAAAAATGTAAAAAAAGAGTGTAAGATTTAATGGCACAATTACCCATGCTTTCCCCTAGAATGGGAATATGTTCTCTTGTCATTCTCACTGTTTATTCAGCTATCTGGGCTACCTCCAAGCTTTACTCAAGCATTCCATAACACAGTGTGTGCAAAGTTACCAAGACAAAGGAACAAAGATGCAGGAGGCAAGATTTCTTGAAACAGTCTTTGTTCCAGAGTGACTGGTACTACTTTAGATTATAGGGCATAATTCAGAACTAATTACATGGCCCCAACCCAACTGCATGGGAAATTAGAAAATGCATATGGATAACTGGTGAGCCATGGGCAAGTATAAGATCTCTATCCAGCAGCTACACAATTCCCTCTGCCCGTACTTGTCCAAGGAAGGTCAGGATCTGTCACTCAGAGACATATTAGGTAAGGCACCCCAAATGTAGTCTCTAAATGGGCAAAATAGTCATATTGTTTCTTTTTTTCCATCATATGTACAAATAAAAAGTACTTTATTTATAAAAATAGGATAAATTATATCTGTGAACTTCAGTATATTCATCTGTCAAATAAATAAAATATAAGGCCTGTCAGTCAGCTAGAATTTGACAGATAAAATTCTCTCCAAAGGAAAAAAAATGAGTCTTCATTATTTTAGTTAGAATTCCCTTTTTTTACACCTAGGGACATAGACTTTTTTCTTCATTATTGCTAATACCCTAACCTGAATGAATATGTAAAGAGAAAACCTTGACAAAATATCATAGAATGAGGCTCAAAACATTATTTGAAAATAACTTATGATATATATATATACACACACATATATATACATATATATACTATATACATATATATACACATATACACATATATATACATACATATATGTGCATATATGTATGTATATATATAGACACACACACACGTATCAGGATATATCAGATTTTGAGGAATACATATATATCAGGTTTTGAGGAATTCTTCTTGAGTATGGAAGTGTATGCAGCTATAGGAAACAGAGCCTAAGTTTTCAAAGAAGTCTACTTGACTGAGGGAGAAGAAACTTCCCAAGCAAATCTTATTTCTTGATCTGTCCTAGAAGGTAGGCTTTAACAATTGCCAGTATTGGGTAACATTCTCCACCTAAGTCCAAATATTGGTTCTGTACCTCATGGGCAGTATAATTTAGCCCAGGTTACTTGACCTCGTAGGGCATCAGTTTTCTCTTTTGTGAATACTAAATGATACCACCAAAGTTACTAGTACATAATAACCACATAAAGGCAAGTTCCTAGGTAAAACCTCCCCTCTGCCATATCTAGGCTTCTCAAATGTAAATTCACTGAGCTTTCAACCTGAAAGCTTAGCTCTTCATGAAAGTTTAGAATATTATATCATACTTATGGAGTTAGTATGTCTACTAATTCTGTTCATACTCCAAGGACTAGTATGTTCCCTACCCAAGGACCCATTTGTTTCCCTACAAATTTGAAATGTAGTGACCAAACAAGCATTATTCAGATCCATACTAAACTGTTTGCCAACATCCTTTGGGGTCAAACCATCTTGGGTTCCCCAAAGTTGACTTTCTATTCCCCACAACATATTTCTTCTTTTTCTCTCCACACACTGGATCAACCCATAAGATTAGATTTCTGCCAGATTTGCTATTTCCCTTCTTATTCTGTAACATCCTTCTTTGTAACTAAAGCCTACCTTATACTTTCTCCAGAAGGCTAACTTCCTTGTCATTTGTTTTCTTTATGGGAAATTAGAACTGTAACCCTGCCTGATTCTAAGACATCTAGTTAATTTACACAGTCCTGGTCCCAATCATGATCTGTGACATGTTTCATTAGTATGTCCCATTCTGGTAGGACTGAGACACAGTTTTTTACCTCCAGATTTATTTGTCCAATGTCTATTGGAGATATATGCCATTGGGCATACTTCCATTACTTTAAACTTAACTAATTCAAAACTAAATTTGTAATCATATTTATCATTTTTCATCCTGGTGCACAGCTTCACCATGCAGTGAATTACATAATGCAGAGATGTGTGGGTCTTTCCCTTAGCCCACATTTACTCCAACATAAAACTATTCATCTCTCCTACTAAATATCTTTCAAAAGCTCTTTCTCTCCAGCCTAATTATCAGTCCTTAGCTTAGATCACTATACTCATAAACAATATCCTTTAACAAGCACACATCTGAGTAACTTGCTTCAGTTTCTATGCTCCCCAAATGCCATTCATTGGGGATACTACATCCAGTCTAAGCCTTGTATTTCTAATCATATTATCCCCTCTTCCATGGCTTCCCACTATTCTAGGATATGTTTTATTCTTTTTTTTTTTAATGTTTATTTTTGAGAGAGAGAGAGACAGAATGCGAGTGGGTCAGGGGCAGAGAGAGAGAGGGAGACACAGAATCCAAAGCAGGCTCCAGGCTCCGAGCTGTCAGCACAGAGCCTGACGCGGGGCTTGAACTCATGAGCTGTGAGATCATGACCTGAGCCGAAGTCAGACGCTCAACCGACAGAGCCACCCAGGCACCCCATAGGATATGTTTTATTCTTAATAAGACTGACATTGTCTTTTCCAGTCTGAATTAGTTTATTAAGTCACTTGTTTTCTCCCCCACTGACTCTCCAGTCACAATGTACTCCTTCATTTCCTAAAACATGACATATTCACTCTCACCGGAAAGCCTGTGCAAATTCATTTTTGCCTCCCTCATCTTTGCTTGACACCTCCTTATCCATTTAGTGTCTGTACAACTGTTTCTTTTTTATTGCTCCTAAAATGACTAGAATATTTGGTTCTGCTATTAATTTCTAGGGTACACTATCATTTTCATAATGTTTTTCATATTTCATTATTTTTAATTTTTTTTAATATTTATTTTTGAGAGAGACAGAGACACAGACACACACACAGAGACAGAGACAGAGACAGAGAGCGAGTGAGCATGAGTGGGGAAGGGGCAGAGAGAGGGACATACAGAATCCGAAGCAGGTTCCAGGCTCTGAGCTTTCAGCATACATCCCAATAAGGGGCTCAAACTCATGGAACTGAGAGATCATGACCTGAGTCAAAGTCAGAGGCTTAACTGACTGAGCCACCCAAGCGGCCCCTATCATATTTCATTATTAATTCTTGTTCAATTTTCTCTTTCCTACTGGTCTGCAAGTTGTAGCATGGCAGACTTTGTGTTTGTCCACTTGCTGCTAAGTTCCCAGAAAATAACATGGTAAAAATAGTTCCTGTTGAATGGATGAATACCACAAATACATAGTTCACATGACTTCTTGGAAACTGCTCACTTCCATGTGGACAATTGTCAAGAACTGAACCACAAAGTACAAAATAATATTGTGTAAGTGTGAAAATATGCGTTTTAATGTTATTTAAAAACTGGCTTTATCACTTACGAACTCTTATTTTTTAATGTTTATTTATTTATTTTGAGAGAGAGGGAGAGAGCATGTACAAGCAAGCCCAGGAGGGGCAGAGAGAGAGGACAGAGAGACTCCCAAGCAAGCTCTGTGCTGTCAGGGCAGAGCCCAACACAGGACTCAATCTCACACACTGTGAGATCACGACTTGATCCAAAATCAAGAGCCAGACACAACTGACTGAGACACCCAGCTGCCCCATCACTTAAAACTTTTTAACCATCAGCAAATCATTTAACTTCTTTTTTCATCAGAAAAAAAAAAAGGTTTGAAAAATAACTTCACTAGATTGTTTTGAGCATTAAGTTAACGTACGTAAAGACATTACTCTACTGCCTGGCATAGAGCAAACTGTTGTTACAGGTCAGCAATTAGTAATAATTTGGGAGGATATAATGTTATCAATTGGGGACTGCAAAAAATAAATTTCCATCTCATCCAAACATGCTTACAAAATTCAATAGACTTTTCCCTTTTGTTTTCCATTGTCTTAATCATTTAAAGGAACAATTCAATTATGGTTCTAGTCGAGGTAACTTATCTTTGTGCTTTTAAAGGTAACTTATCTTTGTGCTTTTAAAATTCCATTCAAATTAAGCTTGTATAGCAGTGAAGGAGGGATGATAGTCTTTTCTGCTACTGACAGAACTTGACATGTGGCATGCCTGACCCATCAACTGACAGCATTAACTTCTTATTTGTGTGAACATACTGCAAAATTTTCATGTTTAAGGTTCTGTAGACTCTGAGATGATTATCAAGGTTGCCAGGGATTCTCAAGGTATAGAGCCATTCAGAATATATATGCAAACATATGTACATATATGTGTAATTATATAATAAACATATAAATATGTATACATACTTGTTTATTCATTTATTTATATGACTTGTGGTAACCACCAGATTAAATTCATGCATAAGATCATTTATTTTATGTTCACAGTGTGATCTTTATCCAAGAGGTGTTCCCAGTTCTTTGAAATACACATAATTATCTATAATCTATGTGTACTTTTGCCATTTCTCCATTTGTCACCATCTTAGTCCAACATAAAATTTTTGTTTCCAGGATATCTACATATAACTCATCTCCCTGAATGTCTACTCCCCTATTATACTCTACTTTCCTATTGATTATCTGCTCAAAATGCAAATCTCAGTGTTCCACCTCCATGTGCAAACCTATGTAATGTCTTCCAATTGCTCTTTAGGTAAGTCCTCAACTCCTTAGCATGGTCAATTAATCCTTTCATTGTCTGTTGGGTACTCCTAGAATTTTAGTTCTACCAACCCACTTACCCATGTCTTTTACTACTTCTGTTTTTTCTTTCTTTTTAAAAAATATTCATTTAAATAATCTCCACATTCAATGTGGGGCTTGAACTCATGACTCCAAGACCAAGAGTCACATGTTCTTCTGACTGAGCCAGCCAGGCATCCTCATGTCTTTTATTTTTTTTTAACGTTTATTTATTTTTGAGACAGAGAGAGACAGAGCATGAACGGGGGAGGGTCAGAGAGAGGGAGACAAGGAATCTGAAACAGGCTCCAGGCTCTGAGCTGTCAGCACAGAGCCTGACACAGGGCTCGAACTCACGGACCACGAGATCATGACCTGAGCCAAAGTTGGCTGCTTAACCGACTGAGCCACACAGGCGCCCCAGTCTTTTACTTTAGATACCAGGCATAAGACATCTAACCTGCCTCAACAGCTTATCCACCATCTCTTCTATGATATACTTCTTTGTATAGGAAAACCCACCTTTGTCTAGTTAACTGCTTTTCATCTTTCGGGTGCCAGATAAAATGCCGCTTTCTCAAAAGAACCTTGCCCAAATCCTCATTATATGTCTGATTCTTTTATATGTTACCATACAACATACTTTATATACTTTATATATTACCAACAACATACTTTTACTTTATTATACTTATCTTAGTAATTATACACTGACTTGCATGCTTGAGAATATTACCTGCCAAGAACAGAGGGGCTTGCTTTCCATTATAGTCCCACCTTCCACCCAGCACATAGGATATGAACTAAAATAATTTTGGAAAGCGTATGAATGTAAAGCATCATGAAATCTAAATTGAGATATAATAGGAACTTAGAGAAAATTAATACCAATACTAATATTAATAGCTACCATTTATTGAAAGCCTTCCATATCCATTTATAGTGTTAAGTGAATCAGAGGTTGAATCAAGATGATTAACCCAAGTTTAATAAACCCAGAAGTTTCACTTATGATTATACCTAACCTGAAATAAGATGAAATATAATATGATCATAATAGACTGTTACAAGGCAACAGTGGAAGTAATGATAGAATATGATCTTGGAGTATGCCCATGGTAGGCAGGATTTGTAAGCCTAGAATGCATTAATGACTCCAAGTTTTTTTTTAATATAATTTATTCTCAAATTGGCTAACATACAGTGTGTACAGTGTGCTCTTCGTTTTGGGGGTAGATTTCTGTGATTCATCACTTACATACAATACCCTGTGCTCATCCCAACAAGTGCCCTCCTCAATGCCCATCACCCATTTTCCCCTCTTCCCCACCCCACCCCCCATCAACCCTCAGTTTATTCTCTGTATTTAAGAGTGTCTTATGGTTTGCCTCCTTCCCTCTGTGTTTCTAACTCTTTTTTACCCTTCCCTTCCCCCATGGTTTTCTGTTAAGTTTCTCAAGTTCCACATATGATTGAAAACAAATAATATCTGTCTTTCTCTGACTGACTTATTTCACTTAGCATAATTCCCTCCAGTTCCATTCACGTTGTTGCAAACGGCAGGATTTCATTCTTTCTCATTGCCAAGTAGTATTCCATTACACACACACACACACACACACACACACACACACACATCTCTATCTAAATATAGAGATATATGTGTATATATATATACACACACATATCTCCAAGTTTTATACTAACCAGACTTTAGAAGCACTGATTGAGGTAAGGACCACATTCAATGATTCAGTTCTACTTGATGTTTGAATAAAGGGAGGAGACAGCTAGAAGGCAGGGATAATATCTGAGAGATTTCCAAGGGATATCTGAGATTGTGGGTGTGACTCTCTCAAATAATTCATAGTGAGATAACCATTTCCTGGATTAGGAAATTAAATTATTTTAAGACTAATGTGTGTGTGTGTGTGTATGTGTGTGTGTGTATTAAATTATTTAATTACTACTTATGTCATATCCAATTTGATTCAGGAAACAATGTAGGAGATGAACATTCAGAAAAGCTCGTCACCATCCGATGTGAAAAAGACAAAGTGTACCACTAGAAGAAGTGGAAAGAGTATTTACAGTGTTTCAGACATTGTACCCAGGGCACTTTACCATCTATATCTATAAGTCTATATATCTATATCTATATCTAGGTCTATCCTTCTAACGGCATTACACAAAGATGAGATTAACAAAAAGATTTCCATCATTACAAGAATATATTTCTATTCTACATCAAGATTAATAAAAGAAAAACATAAATGAAACAAAATCTTAATCTTTCTCTGTCTCTCTGTCTTTGGGTCTGTCTGCAGCCCTCGCTCTCTCTTTGAATATAGGTGATAAACAAATAGATGCACACATGTCAACCTATGGTGGATCATCAACATTTTTTTCTATTCTGTTTTCTTCTTTATAACTCGGTGAATACTGGACGAGGTACTAGTCAGTGATGAAATTAGATCCCTTCTCATTATACTCCAGGTTCATGGTTGAATATTCCATATGAAGATTTATCCATTTGGGGTTCAATGTGATTCTGATGTTATCTAGTGGTATAATATCTCCTGACTTCAATTTTATATTCGGAGACTTGTAGATGTAAAGTATCAGACATCCATTCAAAACTTGAAAGTACTAAACCTGCCATGTGAATAAAGTACATAAGATGATACTATAATTTTTTTACCTCTTAGAAATAATTTTCATGTTTTAGGCATAGTTGTATTTTAGCACCACACAAAATTGATTTAATCAAGGATTCTTTTTTTTTATAGCAAACTTGTTAAAAAATCTTTTGAACTTAGACTGATATATAAGAAGATTAATTCCTGAATCCACTTTTATTGGCTGGATGATCGAAGTAAGATATGATAAAGGTGATGATGAGATAGAAAAGATAATGGGATAAAGGTTAGGTCCTGTATTCTATTTAAAAATAATATATTAAGAATTATAAGAATGCAGGTATGTGCATCTGGTTGAGAGAGATAATTAGTGCCACTATTTGGGAAAGAGACCCTGCTATTATAACAGAAAAGAATAAAATATAGAGCAAATACTGGATTCATGAAAATAATATAATTCCTACAATACTAGAGGTAGAATCCCATTCTTCTTCAAGGCAACCCAACAGATTTCAGCTGATAGAGACTATTTCTGTGAATTACTTTTTAAGAGACATATAATGAAGTTAAGCATATGAATATTAAAATGTTAACAATTGCAAATGAAGTAGAAATAAGAAACCTGAGAATCTTCATCCTGGAAAAAAGATGGAAAATAACAAACCATCTTAGGTATTTTTAAGGCCATTATACAGAATGAAGCTCCAACTTGACGTGATGCTAGAAACACTGCTCACTGTTAGAGATACTATGAATCAGCAAATGCTACATGGCAAGTTTTGGTTATGGAAAAAAAAAACATGATTCTTACTGCAGATTTAAAACAAAACACAAGAAACTTCTCAGTGTTTTGAAATGAAGTATCTCAGCTCAGAATAAATTATCAGTTGAAAAATCATTAAAGAAAAGAAGCAGAAATAAATCTGTGATGAATAGCTTTGATTGAATAGATTGAACAAATGAATAAATTAATAATGGATAAATAGCCATTTATACCTGTCAAAATAAAATTTGCAGAATACTGAAGTATTTTTCAAACACCACGCTTTCAATACCATATATATAGTATCTGATTATATTAATTTCACAATCAGGTGGGAAAATATACACATTAACAAATTATTGCTGGTGGGATTTCCAATCTGTGGACCAACAGTTGAATGTCCTTTTATCTATAAATTCATCATTTATTTACACAGAGTTACCTCTATCCCAAATTCCCACTTATATGAAAAGATATTTGATGTCATCAAGAGAAAATGGCATAAAATGTACTTGGAAATAATTAGCAAAAAAGAAATCAAAGTTAGAAACTGGAAAATTAAGTAAACAGAAAACTAGACTTATAGTAAATATATTTGCAATACAGTTTGAAGAAAAAACATAAAATGAACCTTCAAATCACCCTCTCATCTCAATTTGGAGGAAGAAAGCTAAAATGTATAGGAACAATGCTAACAGGATGAGCTTATGAAAAGTCATCCAGAAATGCTAGAATATTTGCTGGATAAAAGATGAAGAAATGTCTCTTCATCTATACTAAGTTAACAGACAATACCATGTTTTCGTGGGCTCTCTGGGCTTGTGTCAAGATATGGTCAGTAACAGCCAGCACTGTGAGCCATAAAATCAGGAAGAAATCAGCCATGTGGGCATAAGAACAGATCAGAAAAAGAACATGACCAAAAGAAACAAACAAAAATGTGTATATTTGTGATATAAAGAAAAACAAATAATGCATATTCATTTTTCTGAAACAAAATGCAATGAGGATCAGAAATGTTTACAGTAATCAAGATACTTTAAATGAAAATTAATTATCCAGAAAACTTAGTGATTTCTTGTGCATAAAAACATTCTGTTCTATTTTCTATTTTAGTGACCCAGGCTGTGTTAAAAAATATTTGTGTTAAAAAAATATTAAGTGTAATAATTTTCATAGGTAGGCTTGTATCCTTGTCAATACATGATTCTTAATGTTACTTTAAAGTTGTGACCAAAAATTATCTCGTAGATGGAAGCATTGTCCTTCTGTGTGTTTTTCTATTCATGTTTCAGTCAATGTAAGTGTGTAAATGAATTGGCATATTCATTACATTGAATTTGGAAATTTTATGTGGTTAATAACTATAGGTTGCTAAACTTACAAGGTTCACTTTAACATTTTCAGGACGTTACATTTTTTATATTTTTAAATATAGAAATAAACATTTTAGCTAGCAAAACTAAGACCTACTATTTAAGTATTTCAAAGAAATGTAGCTCCTAAACACTGATAAATACTCATCTTGATTTTACTTGAAACCCGTGCCCCTTATTCAGTTTCCTTTCAGTCTACATGAAGTCTTTAATTTACCTAGGTAGTGCTACACTAGCATGGAACCAGTAGTTGACTTTTGGGCTTTTTGTTTTGTTTTGGTTTGTTTTTTATTTGCTTTCCCCTATTTATTAAGATGTTTTGTTGGATCTTGGCTAAAATCAGGATTGTTCTTAGTCAATGAAACAGAGTGTTCCCATGATTAGAGCAGAGTGGATAAAAAAAAAAAAAGTAGGATCAGCATTCCAACAAATGTGGGTCAACATCCTAGTTCCAACAAGGTTTCTAGCAACCTTGAGCTTAACATCTCCTGACCTCATTCCATCTACCAGTAAAGTTCAGATAATACACACTTTACTGAAGTGTTCCAAGATCTTAAGCATAAAGTATGATGCCTGACACAAGAAGGTACAGAACATTTGCTTGACACCAAGGAAATCCTGTACAGTGTAACATTCTTCAATATATCCATTAATTTCTAAATATTTTGCAAATCTTATCCAGAGTGCAAGTTTGCTACAGGTTGTTTTTATGTGTTTTACTCACTTTGCACTAATAAATATATACACATACTCTGAGTTCTATGAATGACCACTTTGTAACTGAGTGCCACCTCGAGAATTCAGTTCCTAGATTTGCATTTGGATTTATGATCACATATCAATGGTACTGCTTGGTTAATGAACAAAGAACACAAGTACGCTTAATGCATAGGTGACCCAATCACTTCAAGTAAAGCCAGAAGCAATGCATAGTGAGCTGAATCAAATAAAACTTTCTTCATTATTTCAGAAAAAGAAATTTTAAGAAGCACTAAGGTTTGGCATGGCAGACACGGTAATACATGCTATGCAAATTCAGAAAGAACCTTATTCTTGGGTTCTGAGCAATAACTTACTTCCACCAAATTATATTTTCTTTTTACTTTGAATTGTATTGAACACATAGGTACCTTTCAAATTATTTTAGTATTTTATGCATGATTTTTGGTTTTGTAATTTTAGGCAAACTAAAAGTTTAAGAAGTTTATAACTACTTTATTTAAATGCATATCTTAACTATATGGAAGTAAGGATAGCCCACATATTTTCCTTTTTGCCTTTGATAAATGTTCACAATTTGAGAAATATTTTAGTAGAAAAAAAAAGGTTACTGCAATTCAGAGTCCAAAATTAAGTGTTAGCCTCCCCGGTTTCTGTAAAAGTTTTGGCATTACTTTAAACTAAATAAATTTCAATTTTTTTCCAGATAAATTAAATGTAATTAAATTAACATTGCCTCCTCTACAAGGCGTTTTCCAAGGATTAGACGAAATCAGAGATGTTAGTGTGCCTTGTTATCTGTGAAGCATTGTATTAATGTAAGGGATTATTCATTCCATCACTATTAATACACACTTGAACTCACTACATGACAACATTGTGTAAGACAACTTTACAATAAAATATCCAGGGCTTTAGAATGCAAATCAGTTAATGAATTCATTGTTCCCTATCATGATTTGAAAGATTTGTCTTGCACAAAACCCATATTTTCAGCCACAAACACAATTCTGCCTTTTGGATCTTTGCATGAAAATGGGTTCCAGGAAAGAGTGTGGTTGGAAAATGTGCATTAATAGAGTTTCACTGTAGACAAAAGGTTGGGTTCTGCTGGGGACTTTGAGAGACTTACCACATTTCTCTCTGGTGTTTTAGTTATATCAAATGTAAGATATGGTCTGCCCCTTTAGTAACTTCTGCAGAGCTGATGAAATAATATAACCTGTGTAATCATTAATATAAAATATCTATATAATTTGTATTTTTAAGATAAAGTACAGAATAGTTAAAATAAAGGAAAACATAGATATTTAAACAGCATAAAATGTGATACCATAGATTTAATTTTTATCTAGACTAATGCCTACTCATTTCCTAAAGAATATCTGGTTCTTACATAAACATATACAATAGGATAAAATTCAAATAGAACCAGAAGTGGAATATCAAGTTCAATGAAAAAATAAGACATGCAAATTTTATTTCATACAGTATTTCCCAGTTGCTTCAAACAGAATTATCATGTTAACATCTGAATAATGATGTGATTGTTGAATACATGATGATGTAATCATTGCTGGGCATCTAACTTAAAAAAAATTATATGATAGGGGCACCTGGGTGGCTCAGTCAGTTAAGCGTCCGACTCTTGGTTTCAGTTCAGGTCAAGATCTCATTGTTTGTGAGTTTAAACCGCCATTGGGCTCTGTGCTGACAGCATGGAGCCTGCTTTGCATTCTCCCTCTCCCTCACTCTCTGCTCCTCCCTCACTTGTACACACTCTCTCTCTCTCTCTAAAAATAAATAAATAAACTTAAAAAAAATGTGATAAATGTGCTATATGTGTTTGTATGTATAGGTCTTTTTTTTTTGTCTATCATTACCAAAATATAAATTTACATTTGAGCCTTTCTTGATATGAACCTTCACAATGGTTTCCAAAAGTTTTACTCATATATTAATATATTCAAATAACAATTAATAATTGAGCATTATTTACCTCCAGTCATTATTTCAAGTGTTCAACCTACTTACGATGCCATCTAAAGCATTCATATTGGATTACTTTGATACCAACTGGCCTTTATTAGAATTTCATTAAATCTATTAAAAATTCATTAACGCTCTGGTTAAATAAAAAGTTTTGCATTTTTATCTTCGACATTTTCTGTTAATTTGTGTGCACTGTTGTTGCCTTTACAGTGAGAATAAAAAGTGCTTGAGAACAAAGTTCTTTGGAATTGTGAATAACAGAGCAATGTTTGGCCAATTGCAGTTAAGTCTCACACACAGATTTGCTTCATAAGTAGCAACTCAAAACAACAACAACAACAACAGAAGAGGAGGGTGGGGGACTAGGAACTGAAATGGGAAAAATGGTTTTAGAGAAAGGGTCTAAGTTGGTAATCATGGGCGGATAAGACTTAAATATTTGCAAAGTTATAAAAATTTTGTAGCAGTCCTCGTATCGGGACACTTAGTCTGTGTTCTGGTTATTCATGTGTGTCTTGCATACCTTGAATTGCACCCTTACAGGCCAGCCAGTGCTTTAGGTCTCTGCAGTACACAGAAGAGATGCTATCAATATTATAAGAACCAGTGTGTGTGTGTGTGTGTGTGTGTGTGTGTGTGTGTGTGCGCGCGCGCGCGCGCGCGCACGCGCTGTCTAACCATGTGCAGTTCCATTTAATTATATTAAGTAAGCATTATTCTCATTTTGTAAATAAAGTTAATGATGCTAAGAGAGGTTAAACCACCTACAATTTCAAAAGTAAATACATTTGACCCTGGTAGTTTCTTCATTAAGAACCTATTCTTTTGTTAGTTTATCCACCTGCCTTCTATAAGGGTGTGTCAGCTGGAACTATGGGCACTGTTCTGGAAAACCCAGATAATCTGTCTCTTGTTATGAGAATTCTTGGTACCGTCATTTCTCTGGATACTACTCCGCAGAGATTAAAATCCGGGGCATTCCCTCCTTGACTGACAGAGTTAGTGCAGTCTCTAAAACAAGGTCATTTTTTCAGATATCACTGTTTTTGGTCTTAATTTTCTCCATGCTTTCTCAGTATATGCTTAAAATTGCTGAAATTACAGATTATTTCAGTGTTTTTCTGTACTGTCATAAACCTGTCATTAGTTTCAGAAGATAAAGTGATGGATGGGGTGCCTGGGTGGCTCAGTTGGTTAAGCATCCGACTTTGGCTCAGGTTATGATCACAGGGTTCGTGGGTTCGAGCCCCACATCAGGCTCTGTGCAGACAGCTCAGAGCCAGGAGCCTGTTTCAGATTCTGTGTTTCCCTCTTTCTCTGCCCCTTCCCCCACTGGTGCTCTGACTCTGTCTCTCAAAAATAAACATTAAAAAAATTTTAGAAGTTAAAGTGATAGAAAATTTCATACGATAAGCTGAGTTTAGCTGAACTTTAACGATTAAGAGCTGGATTGGAAGAAATGCTATAGTGCATTTGTAGGCAAATCATTCCCAAATAAAACCTTTGCTTTTGAAACCTGAACAGTATATTCAAGTAAAATTCTATCCCCATTGACTAGAGAAGATCTTTTGCAAAATGCCCAAAGCCCATTAGTACTAAAACTAATAATGTATGTGTAGAATTTTACAGTGTATATGTCTTTTGTTTTTTATATGTGAGATCACTGAATTCTCAACTATTACTTTCATGTAGATAGGGAAGTTTTAATTATGCCAACTTTACACATAGGGAAAATAACATCTTAGTCATAAACCTTCAGTTTGCATGGCTAATATAAGAACTAGTTTGCGTATCTGAAAATACAAACATAGAATTCTATCTGCTCGATTTCATAAACTCTGCAAATGTGTGTGTGTGTGTGTGTGTGTGTGTGTGTGTGTGTAACAAGAATAGACACTATAATCCTATCTCATAGTCTAACTAAATCCCTAAATAAATACTTGTGTATATCTACTAATGATTGAAATACTTTGTGCAAATCGCTTGAAGCATCAGAGAAGGAAACTATTATCTAAAGCTGAAATAAAGGAGTGTGCATGTATGGCCCCCAGCAAGACACTGGGGTGGGGCAGTTGGTACAGGCTGTTAAACAATGGTTAGACAAGTCAGTGGTAAGGTTTTCAGCAGCTCATAATCATATTCAAGAGATCTTAGATATACTTATGCTCACTGGATGTTAATACTACAACCTAAATTAGCATATGAATTCTGAAGACAATGTGATGTGAAGAGATTTGTTACAATGTTATTGTATGATTTGGCTTGATTCAACTCTTAATTCTACCCCCACCCTCAAACAATAATTTTGTAGCTTTGCCAGTATAATATTTCACTGGCTACTCCAGTGAAATTATTGAAAGTGATGAAACTTCTCAAATTGTGCAGAGTCCCATGTGAAAACCATTGTGCTATTTGTTGATTTGGCTGGCCTTGGATACATTTATCTTCCTAGTGTGAGCAAATCCATTCTGCTTTGGAGAATTGCCTCTCTCCCACATTTGCTTGAGGTCTTTGTGGGGAAAAGCAACCAGAATGCTTAGACCTTCTTGGTTAAACCTGTTCATATGACTCATGACTAGAAAATCTGATTCTTTCTTCTCGAGATGTGGAGGACACAGAAACACTCTGAGCAGAGAAAACAAGGGTCACACATGTTAGAGCTGCTATTCCCAGGTAGTCCATATTCAGACTGCCCTGTGTCCTCATCCCAAGCTTCCAGGTTTTCCTGACTTCCGTCTTTTCCCAGATCTGATCTGTCATCTTTGCTCTTTTTGAACTTTCCCATAAACTTGCATTAAATTTCTTTTATTTATTTTTCTTGTTATACTTGTCTCTCCTCTCCTCCCCCTTTTTTTTTTCTTGAATCAATTTCTGTTACTAGAAAACAAATAAAACAAAATGAAAATAAAATAACAGCAAAAGAAAAACAAAAAGAAATGAAAAAAGAAATGAAGATAAAAGAATAGTTCACATATATAACTAATACAGTTGAAAACATTATAAATGAACTTTATATTTTACCACCCACCTGTATCCCAATTTGAGTTCAGAGGCTTTACTCCAACCATTGATCCCTCATATGAATTATGGAAAGGAGTAGCCTTGTAAAGGAAGGAAAAACAAACAAACAAACAAACTTCCTCATAGGGAATTGCACAGGCCTCCCTTCCCTTTACATACCAAGTGACCACAGGTTACCACTTCTAACTTGGCATGGTGTCTGAAAGGTAATACAATTTGAGAAAAGGAGAACTTTAGAAAATCTGTATTACAATCATTCTTCCTTTTTCCAGACAACATTATTTAAAGATTTCACAGAGACCTATAATACACAGACTGTGCTTCATTCTTAGGTCTCAACTGAGGTCCATGAAGTGCGTACTTAGGAAAGGAATTTTACACTAAAGCAAGTCCAGGATTAAAAATTCAGATTTGTGTGAAGAGGAATGCCCAGGCCTGAGTTCTTTAACATATAGTAAGCTAATGGAGACAAACTTGAAAAATGGAATTACACCAAGATTCTAAAAAATTAAAAACAAACTGATACCTACTGTGACTTTAGTATGCTGGTGTGGCTGCATTTAATCAGTGATTATCATGCCATCAGTCCTATAGCTTTAAAACGAGCATTTAACTGGTGAGTAAACTCTCCCAGGACTTAAGCCACTTCCAAGTACAAGAAGGCATCATTTTAGGTACAGCTGGCATGCAGAAGCAGGGAGCCTAACTTTGGGCCCACTGCTCTTCTTTCCTGGTTTAGTCTGCCTTGTGGATGAAACATAACAAAGAAGAAATGGATCAAGGTCTGGGAGTCATTGTAGATGCCAGAAGCAGGAGCCTCAGAGAAAAGAAGAGTTATGAAATTATACATGTTCTTGGAGACATGTATGCATATGTGTGAAGGTGGAGAGGCGAGGTTGGTGTCTCTGTGAATATTTTATGCTATAAAAGTGGAAATTGAAAACAAGCAGACTCTGAGTTAGGGAGGGAAAGATAAGGGACAGGGCAAGAGAGAGAAAGAAACCACTATGGTCAGTAAAGCAAATATTTATTTCCCAGAGTCATACAAGATTTGAGCAAACGAAGGAGGTTTTGTTTGCATCTACCTTTTACCTGAACTCAGTCTTGGCATGTCTCCTTCTCCCCCTCTCTCTTGATAGGGGAGACAGGAGTGCCTTTGACAGTTTTAACACATTCATCCAATTACATGTTAAATTCCAAGCAACACTGAACCCCCCGTCGTGAAAATCCCTGCAATACAGATTTGCCGTCTTCTAGAACATGATGTTTATCTAAATTGTCTGAGTTTCCTGTCAAGCTCAACAGACTAAAGAGGAAAGAATACTGTTAATCTTTCTGAGTATTTTAGTAGATTTGTAAAGAAGTTACCAAATCTTTATTTTTATTTTTTATGATGTAAATTCTTACTCTGCGCTCCATTTAGGGAGAATCAATGCCACTGATTTCTCAGTCTTGAAAAATGCGAGGAGAGCTCAGCAATTCACCTTCCTTCTCACCATTTGTTATCCCCATGGAAATAGGGACCAGGTAACAGAGAACTGAACCAGTACTGCAGCTGGAAATAGCATCAGACCCACAGTTAGGAGATGAGCACTCTTTTCTTGATTCTGCTGTTCACCAGTGGAATTATCTTGAGCATGCTCAGAAATCTGTCTGGGCCATGCGATTGTATATAGAAATGAGGGAGTTGGACTTTATAACAGATGATCTTAAAGTGGAGTACGATACGCGTGCCTCATAATATGCCGCTTTGGCATGAGGATTATTTTCAGCTGAAGGTGATCAAGACGCAAAAGATTCAGGAAAACTTTTACCTCTCCCTTCACTGCCTAAAGAATTTAAAAAGGAAGCCTGGCCCAGCAAGAGAACAATTTTATATATATATATATATATATATATATATATATATATATATATATATATACACACACACATATATATATGTATATATATTTATTTTTAACCTGATTACCATGTATCTGCTCTTATCATCTGGTGAACTGCCCTCCTCACCTTTGAAACCCATACCCTGGTCCCACTCCTTAGCTCAGGATGGCAGATAAACTTCCTTTGCCTGATTGCTTCCTTTGCTTCATATTTTTAATAGCTTTCTGTTTTCACTAAATTAGTTTTTCTCCTGTTAATCTGTCTTATATCAATTTAATTATTGGACCAGCCAATGAAAATAGGAGAGAAGAAGAAATTTTTCCATTCTTACAGTCTCTAAAATATTGTGCACTCTAGATCACACATTATAATAATGAATTATACTATAAATTGGTTTATAATATTGGTATATAAGTTGGTTAAGCATCCTACTCTTGGTTACAGCTCAGGTCATGATCTCACAGTTTGTGGGTTCCAGCCCTGAGTCAGTCTCTGTGCTGAGCCTACGTGGGATTCTCTCTGTCCGTCTCTCTCTGCTCCTCCCCTGCTCACTTTCTCTGTCTCACCCTCTAAATAAATTTAAAAAACTTTATATATATATATATATGTGTATATATATATATACACATATATATATATCTTATATATCTATAAAATATATCTTATATATCTATATCTTATATATCTATATCTATATATCTGTATATATCTATATATATCTATATATATGTATACATATATATATTCATTCTATTTTATTTGAAATTTAAAAAAATAAAATGCAGCTCTCAATACCCATATCTATTTCATGACCCCAATGGAAGACGGAAGTCATTAGATGATTTTGTAAACACTTCAAATGTCAGTAGTTTTTCAAATAAAAATGATTTTAAAATGCAATAAACCATTTGTTCACTTTTCCAAGAAGTCTGGACTTCTTTGTCAATAGCAGCGACATATCTCATGGACACTGTTGTGGGAACTGCCCATTTATGCTGAAGAATAAGCCCCTTGGTCATATCTTTTACACATGGATTTTAATACCTAAGATTTAGCAGACGCGGCTCAGAAACTTCAAATTCAGTGTGTTGGTTTATTTAATATTTTCCATTGGTGCTTTGGAAAACTCCCTGATAGGCAGTAGCAGTTTACTAAAGTTTTTTGTTTGTTTGTTTGTTTTTTAGGGAAATCTAATGTCTCTGTTAGTAAAATAATAATATATCTCTATGCACCATTTAATTTCCTCCATAAGTTTTCAGATATTGTCCATATTAGTGAAGTTATCAATGACCTTAAAACCAGGAAGAGATTTCTATGTGAATATGATAGAGAGTAAATTAAATAATATTAAGTTCTAGGGGAACCTGGGAAGAGACACAATGTCAGCTAAGATGGCCCAAATTAGACACAGATATGATAGAATATTTTTAGAGATGATTTGCAATGTTAGGTATTTGAAGCAGTGATAGTTTGTTGTTTGTTTTTGTAATAAAATAAAACATCATTTCAATTGCACATCATTTCATGCATCAATTATGGTATTCTTTTGATTGTAGGGTAAACATTTGTGCAAATATCTGTTCCTCAAGTAGATTTTCATGCCTTAGCTTTAAACTCTGGGTCTTAAAAAAAACCTCTTGATTAGCAGGTGTTTGAAAGCTCCTACTCAGCCCTCTGTGGTCATCTTAAGTCACTGTCTCAAGGACAACTTCCCTGTTTTCTCCAGCATGAGCCAAGCCCTTTTATCACACATATTTATTGTTCCAAGTGTTTTCCTTTTATTTATTACTTTGTAATTACATACGTATTTGTACTTTACTTGTCCTCTAGGCTTCAATTATGTAAAGTTCAGGTGTACAACATTATAATTTGACATCTGTATACACCACAAAGTGATCACCCCCAAAAGTCTAGTTACCATCCATCAGTCAACAATTGGCCCACTTTACCCTCTTCACCAACCCCCAATCTCCCTTCCTTCTGGTAACCACAAATATGTTCTCTGTGTCTATGAGTTTGTTTTCCTTTTAATTCTGTTTGATTATTTTTAGATTTCACATGAGTGAAATCTTGCAGTATTTATATTTTCCTCTTCGACTTATTTCACTTAGCAATATACTCTCAAGGCCCATCCATATTTTCACAAATGACAAGAGCTCTTTTTATAGTTGAGTGATATTCCTGTGTGTGTGTGAGTCTGTGTGTGTGTGTGTGCACACATGTGTGTTGTGTATCACATCTTCTTTATCCATTCATTTACTGTTGGACACTTGTGTTGCTTTCATATCTTGGCTATTATAAATAATGCTGCAATGACCATATGGGTACATATATTTTTTTTTCAAAGTAGTGTTTCTGTGTTCTTCAGATAAACACCTGATAATGGAATAGCTACATAATATGGTAGTTCTGTTCTTAATTTTTTGAGTAATCTCCACACTGTTTTCCATAGTGGCTGCACCAATTTACAATCCAACCAACAGTGCACAAGTGTTCACTTTTATCCATACCCTCTCCAACCCTCTTTATTTCCTGTCTTTTTGATAATAGCCATTTCTAACAAGGGTGAGGTCATTGTGGTTGTGATGTACATTTCCCTCATAATTAGGGATGTTGAGCATCTTTTCATGTGCTTATTGGTCATCTGCAGGTCTTCTTTGGGAAAATGTCTATTCAGATCCTCTGTCCATTTTTAATCAGATTTTGAATACATTTGATGAGGAAGGCTATTCTACACAAACACATCCTTCTTTTTCTTTTTCCTTTGTTTCCTTCCACTGGAAATAAAGGGCTTCTGTAACTTCTTAATACACAATATAGTAACTCAAACACACTGCGAGTAGTTTAGGATTACTATTTAATAATACAAGGCAATGCAGACATGTGACAGGAGAAGGTAAGTGCAGGTGATACATCAACAGTATATCATTAAGCCTAAAGAAAACCCATTTTAACCCTGTCTCTTCCTCACTATATGCTAAATTCTACGGCTTCTTCAAATAAGAGTAGTTAGACTCTGTCTACCTACCTACCTACCTACCTATCTTATCTACCTATCTCATCTATTTCTCTACCTATCCTGTAGCTTGAATCTTTATAAAGAAAAGTGATTCTTCCATTTGAAAAATTTAAAATAATAAAATGAGGAACATCATCATAAAGTACTGTATTATGCCAAGTGACAATGTAAAGCTTTGATGAAGGTGCATGTGTGTTTGGTAAAACTTCTTTATGTACTCTTTGAAAATATATTTCCACCTAAGTCTGATTAACATATTTTAAAAAGTGACCCCCAAGGCCATCTCACTAATAATTCTTTATCCAACAGATCTTGTTTGAGAATTCCCCTGAAAGGAATGAAGTATGTCAGATAAATTAAATGAAAGGAACTGATGTAGATTAAGAGTGATGTACATTCTGAATCTGAACTTCTAATTTGACTAAATATTATTTTTCATCTTCATGATCACATTATATTGAAAATTTGGAACTTCAATTTCCTCTACTATTTCATTTAATAAAGCTTTGTCTCCTCTGAGCTCTTAAGGAGATGTTAGCTTTAAATCACATTGACTTCACCCTTTGCAATTTACATATGTTGAAGAAATAAAAGCCTTTTCAAGAGTCACTACAGGGGCCTGAGAAGCCTCAAAGGAGTGTTAAGACCTTGAATTTAATGTGAGCTGCCTCAAACACAAAACACAAATCCTCCCTGTGGAATATTAATGGCTTTTGTGTACAGTTACATTTCCTTGTGATTTCTTTTTAAGCAGAGGAACAGCCCATGTATAAACCAGGCTTTGTGCCTGTGACTGGGAAACACAACTTCCACTCTTTGGAGGCAAAGGGGAAACTTTCCACAGTTCATCATTACATAGTGGAATTTATACTGGAGTATTAGGGGAAGCTTGGAAACACTTGAAAACAAGCTATAACATTGAAGCTGCAATTCATGGATTGCACATCATATGCCTTAAGTTGAAAATCAGATTTCTATGAAAACTTATTCAAAAGGATATTTTAGGTATCTTAAATATAGTTATAGGGTTAGTTTTTGGTATCTAACAAGGAATTAATTCTAACTAGTCTTTTTTCTCAAAGCCACAGTTTAATTTTATTTTCTAGAAACATATACCTGGTTTTAAATGTCAACAGGATTTGTGCAAGAGCTTGAAAAGTTCAGGAGACACAGATTTCCTAAAATGACCTCTGTCCTGCCCTAATAAGACATCTTTTTTTATATCATTCGAAAGCCATTAAATGGCCCAGAAAGTGTTTTAATATGATAGAGTGTTGATGATGTGCTAAGAAATTTTTGCTGTTGTTTCCTTTGCAGTCACTTGCGAGCTTAGCAAAACCCAGAAGTTCATAAAAGTAGCAATGAAGAATGCCCTATGGAGCAAACAAACTCTTAAATCCTTGTTCTCAAACCTGGCTGCAAGATTGTATCATTTCAAGAGTTAAAATGATGATGATGATGATGATGATGATGATGATGATGATAATGATAATAATAATAATAATAATAATAATAATAATAATAATGCTGCCACCTGGAGCCTGCCCTAGATAAACTGGATTGGAATTTCTTGTGTTGTACTGTTCAACACATTAGCTACTAGCCACACAACACTACTGAACACTTGAAAACTGGTTAGTCTTAACTGAGATGTGCTTTGAATATAAAACACCTTGAATTTAAAATATGTACTGTGAAGTCCACAAACATACTAACAAAGATTCTGTCCTTAACTAGATTTTAGATAGGCTCCTTGAAGCCCTCTTTTTGAATAGTTCTCACCTTTGAGCCCTGTTCTAGACCTCCCTCACCTAGCTTTAGGAAAAATCCTGACAAGTTAGTTTTGCATGAAATCATGTGCTGGAATTGATGATATATCAGGTTTGGCACCAGAAGGCCATCATTTATTGACTCCTAAGTACCTGGAGCAAATAACTTAATCACTATGCACTTGAATTTTTTCATCTGAGAAATAAATAAATACATAGTTTTATACTTATAGGCATTAAGTGAGATTTGAAAAAAATATTATTGAGCCTTGTGCCAAGGTCAGGGTAGGTATCTAATAAAATTTGAAGTTCCCTTTACCCTTTCCTTCTACCTCCATGAGAGAGGATAGGCTTTAAAAGACCCACGAGCCACTAACACAAATATATACATGTCATAATACACACACACACACACACACACACACACACACAAACCATACTTAAGTCACATGAGAATTATTCTGGTGCTGTGCCATGGACAAACATGGACCATAATACCCTAGAATAATCTCATAGGGACATTTCTAATGCCCACAACATGATCTAAATTCCTTTCTTCCCATATGTACTCTCTACATCCTGCCCACAGGTGATCCCATATTCTGAGTTCCTGAAAGAAGACCAAATCATGCTCATTCTTGCCTGTGCACCTTATCTAGTCCTACCAGAACTGCCCAATCAAACTGTAGTTCCTATCCCCTGAGAAACAGTCCTATGGCAAAGAATTTCTGCTCATGATGATTCACAATGTAGACTGAAGCCTACATTCTTCTATGTATTTCCTTTCTCTTTGGTATCTAAAACTCTTTTGTGTTGATATCAGCTAAGTTATGTCTAATCTTTCCCTACACCTTTTTACTCATGAATTTCATGCTAAATTCTGACCCAGTAGATCAAATGAAATAAAACATTCTCTGGAAATGACTCAGAACATGGAGCCCAACAGTCTGGTAATGAGAAAATATCCTTTTGTCTGTATCTGTAACCTAAAAACAAAATATAAAATAGACATACTCCAACTAATGGAAACAAAATAGGGAATACACTGTTTTTCCAAATGACCCATAAAAATTGAGGGGTTTACACTGAAATCAAAGGTCAATGGAATCATTTCCATAATGAGAGAAAACAGAGATGGGGGTTAAGTTTTGCTCTTGATGTGAAACTCCAATATCTATGGATACTGAAATAATAAAAAATACCTCATGACTGGAACTCTATGCTCATCTAATGACAAATGCAAAACCACCATACTGCCACTGAGACCTTAACAAGAATACTGATCATTAGGTGAATCTTATTATTTTCTCTACACTTAGTTGTATTTTCTGTGTGGTTTGCAATTTGTAAGTTTTATAGGCTAGTTGAAGGAGGAGACTTAAGAAACACACATTTGATTAGCCCATAAAATTTCAGACCTTTTCCCCTGGGGGATAATTACCTCTGGTTATGGAGTAAACTTCACTGGAATGTTATTAGTGTTTTGAGTGGTTCACGGAATAGTCTGAAGGCTGCTCTCAGGAGGGTGGGAGATGGAGAAGAGATGAGGGAATCCTCTTTCCTCTCACAGTAATAGCAACCTCTAACCCATTCTCCAGAGGCCAAATACACTAAGCCTAGCCAAACTAATCCATTAACTAGGAGAAACTGTCCTAGGGAAAAAAATCCTGGTAAGAAGTAGTGAAAGTATATTTTAATGGTGAACTTAGTAATGGATGCATTTTGTTTGGTGGTTTCTTGTTCACTGTTCACCACTAAGCAGAGAGGAGCCAAGTTTCTCTAACTGTCCCAAAAGCCATAATGATAATATTTGTTTATATTTTTCTGCTGTTGGAAGCAATTCCAAGATTTTAAGTTACAGTTTGTGACTCATGGTATTTCCTGTGAACTCTTTCTCATTGCGCTTATTATTTTTTTAATGTTAATTTTTGAGAAAGAGAAAGCAAGTGGAGGAGGGGCAGAGAGAGAGAGAGAGAGAGAGAGTGAGCGAGCGCCAGAGACAGGATCTGCACTGACAGCAGTGAGACCAATGCGAGGTTCAAACTCAGGAACCTTGAGATCATGACCTGAGCCGAACTTGGAGGCTTAACTGACTGAGCCACCCAGGCTCCCTTTAGTGTGCTTATTCTTCTGACTCACTCTGTATCCCATGTTCCAGTTTCTAGCACAACACCTAAGAGTTTCTGGCAGTGGAAGAGTTGGGCTTACACAGAACACGCACCAGAACTGGAAAGGGTTCAGATTTTGAATTACACCCACCTCATCCAAACAGACAACAAAAGAAAGGATTAAAGAGGGAGAGATCCTTGTCCAAAGTCATTGAATAAATGTGGCTGAGGAAGACTAGCTATCAACTGTAGTCAGAGATCATCAGTAGAGTTGTGTTACGACCATGCCACCTACACTAGTCTTTCCCTTCCTGGTGTCTGTCTCTCTCTCTCTCTCTCTCTCTCTCTCTCTCTCTCCCCCTCTCTCTCTCTCTTCTCTTTTTTTTTTCTTTAGCGGACATAGCTGTGACTATAACATTTGACAAAGAATTAAATATTCACATTCAAGAGAAACGAATTCCTTTAGACTCTTCATTTTTAAGAAAAAATGTGGCTTTTACTTTTCAAGTGAAAGTGAATGGAAGATTACAGCTACAAACAAAAAGGGAAACCTACTTTTCCTATGTATTATTTCAGGTGTTATTTTTCTTCACCTACCCAAATCCTACTGATTTATAAAATCCCCTTCTCCAGTGGGCCACCTCAAACTATTCTACAACAGTTTCTCCTTCCCTTTAATTTTTGTACAGAGGGGACATTTACTACTCAATTGACAATGAAATAAGAATTTTCCCTCCCTCTGGATGGCTTTTCAGGTTCTCCTATGATTCTCCCTTGGCTTTTGTATTAGTAGATAGTGTATTTCTTTGAGCCAGAGGCCATGTCTTATATATACTATTGATTTCCCCATAAGTCATGAGTGGAGTAAGCTTACATTTGTTGAATTCTTATAATGTTCCACTTACTGTGCCAAGTATTTTATATATATTCTTTCATTTAATCCTCATGAAAAACCCCTTGAGGTAGGGCTTATTACCCTATTACATAAAGGAAAAAAAAAATGAAGTACAAATACTCGCTAACAGAAATTCTCCAAGAACTAAAATTTAGTTAACAGTAAAATAGGCAATTAAACCAAAATCTTATATCTGCTGAAAGTGATATTTTAGCTAAATAATATACTTACTATTTGGTGTGTAATAGGAACTTAATAAATACATAACTATAAGGGTATTTATTATTCTTAGAAATTAGGATATGTAAGAGTTTATATTTTTATGACATATAGAAATAGGAGTATTTATATGTGTAGTTATGATTGTGAATCATGTGTATGCATGGTTCACTCTTTAAAGAAGACTTGCTTTCTGTTTTTCTGGATGTTCAAAGTTTTTTAATACTAATTAAGACTGTCAGCATGAGCAGTGCCTAAATCTGAATTTTATATTTAATTTATAGGTTGCAAGAGAAGAATGTATTCAGGGAAGGATGCTAGCCAGTTCTACTGGAATCATTTGTAGTCCCTCTATGCATTGTCTAAGAATAGTTTGCAATGGATGATTTAACACAGAGCCTATAACACAGACACTATATTTGGAAAACTTTTCTTAAATAAAAGGATGACCATTTAAACAGGAAACTACTTTAACCATGAAAATGCATTTAGTGAATTTGAGAAGTAACTCTTACAAGAATATTTTTCTTCCAGCAGATATTGTTGACTGATTATTCTCTATAAACAGGCAACAAAAACAAAGCTTGCAGAAAGAAATGGCTATCTCAAATAGAATTATTTAAAAACACTCACCATTGTCTACCCATCCAATGCACATATTCAAGCACACTCAAGCATATCCATCAGTTAATCTTCAAAGTTGTAACATTTTTATGGGCAACTTTAACTATTTAACTTTAATATGTTTTGCACTTGAAAGTTGTAATATAATAGACAGACTTTGTGGCCTTATTCTGGGAGGAGAAATGAAGTCAAGTAGAACATTCACAGTGGGGGTTTGGAGGTTTCAAAATGCAAGGCAGAGCTTAATTTAATCAGATATTGTACAGCAGTGAAGCTTTATGAACAGAATGAGAGTCAAATTTATCAATCCCGGGACAATGACTTCCCTAGAGCAAATTTTTAAAACCCGTTTAAATGATCATGGATTATAACTCATTTTATAGTTAATTTAGTGAGGATGAGAATTAGGGATATTGCATATGTGGATGAATAAAATAAACACTACTAGTCTTTAGCAGTCAGCACGTGGAGAGATATATTGAGAAAGTGTTGCAAATTACCTGTCTCTTCATATTTAATAACCTCCGTGTCATAGATGATGTAGGATTTAATAACAGTGATTTCCTCTGCAAGGTATGCTAGTTTTCCTTAAATTGCATTAATAACAACGCTTTACATGTATATATAAATTAATCATGTATGCACATGTATACATTACATTTATAGAATTGATTTTTAGTGACAACTATTTGCAAATAAGACATTAGGAACTAATACTTAGCTTAGTAAAAGGGATATCTCCCCCACCCTGTCCATTACCGGTATTTAAAGAATTGATATATTAATATAATTCCATTTGAGTAATACATAGGCACCAGATCTAAGATTACATGATTGAATTGTAAGTGCTTGGGTGGTGGGCTTTCTGTCTAAATCAGGACCTAGGAAAGATGGGAAATCAAAAGTAGAGCATCAAGGCACTAATATTCAAGAAGTTAAAGAAAGATGGGGTGGGGGTAGGTAATGTTCTAATACTCATTGATTTTTAGTGGCATGTCTTTTGTTTTGTTCTTTTGCAGGCATAAAAATTAGATTCAAACAGAAATGCCTTCATGATTTCTTACATATATTGATCTCCTATAGTTGAGCATCTTCCATTCAGAAAATGGCCCTTAATAGCACCATTTCTCCTGCTGTGATCTGTGCCCATCTCACATGAAATATTTACTCATCAGTCATCATTCAACACGTATTTGTTAAGTCTAAAGTGGTCTCTGCTAAAACTGGAGGTACAGTGATCAACATGTCAGAGACCCTGATTCTGTCTCACAGCGTAGTACATGTTCACGTCAAATAAAGGTGGGTGCACCAGCACCGAGTAAAAAGTAGGAGTATCTTACCTAGGCTGTGGGGGTTAGTGGATGTGGAGACTGCCAAGGAAGGCTTCCAAGAAGAAATTGGGTCTAATATAAATCCTGCTAGCCACTAGCACTTTGCCTTTATCTCAGCAGGCACTCTGCTCTCAGAGGTGAAACCCACTGGACAGACAGCCATACTTACTCATCCTTCTGCTTACTTTCAAAGCTGGTTTATCGACTCTACACACTTCCTTTCTCTATTCTTCCTTCTCACTCTCCCTCACCCCTCCCAATTTTTCTCTTCTCTTTCTCTTTTAAACAAGAGACTTAAGGACAAACTATAAAATTGACATCTAGAAACTCAGTTTTATTAATGTTGACATACAACCAGCCAAGGTTATGTGCTTAAACTGACTCATAAGGTGTGAGAAACACACTGAGCATGAACAGAAAAGGTAGAAAGATCACATAAAATGCTTTTTATAATACAACATATCAATATTCAATGAACATCCCTTCAATTCTGAAGCTTTCATCCCTCAAGGGAAACCAGCAAATAAACAAAAACCCTTCCCTTTTGAAAAAATAATGGCATAGAGATAATTTTAGGAATTAGTCTGACATCTGACATAACCCAGTTGGTGTGTAACAATGTCTGATCTCAATTCTTGGACTCTGCATTACTCTATATAATTGGAGAAACATACAATCTTAGTTGAAGTATAATTAAGTGCAATTATACGTAGATTAAGTATAATCTTAGTTTACATGTCCGTGATCAAAGTGAACACAGCTGCAATATCATTTTAAATAAAAATAAATAGTACAGACTTCTAGAATTGTTTCCTGACCGTTGTCTTTGTAAAATAATCCCAAACAATACATTTCTGGCCTATGTGAAGCTAGAACAACATTAGAACACCCATGTTGAGTCATTTCTATGATTAAGCATTATGTATCGTTATCTGATTAGAATAATAATAGCTGTCAGGGATCCCCTGCATGCTGTCCAAGTTTCTGCCTTATACCAGGAGATGATTTATTTGTTAAAGAATTATTTTCAAGGAAAGTGGAAGATAAATCTTAACAGTAGATTATTTTAAAGTCATAAAGCTATTTATAAATTATTCTTATTGTATCATATGCACAGACATTTTAGTCAGGCATAAATCAGCTTGTTTCATCTTCTGGATGAATAATTCTGTTGCCAGAAACTCATATGATGGTAAGATTTTCACACATTGATAAACTTTAACAATAAGGACAAAGTAATACTTTCTGAATCTTTCTAGATCTATATGCATTCTATATGATTATGTGTTTAAAATTTTGAAAATCTGTAGGGAGAGAAATATTCCACATGTATATGCTAGAGGTATGGTTACTTACCCTCTAAAATGTTAACCACTATATTCCCAAGAAATAAGTTTTAAATGGACTCTTAGGTCTACTTTGATTATTGAGAATAATACTAACATGAGTGAAGAACACTAAATTTCAGAATACTGCCATCTAATTCAGATCATGCTTGTTTGCCCCAAGCCCATCAGTTATACCTATTTTAAATAATTTTACCAAATTAAATGTATCAAATAAACCTATAAAGCCTAGAAACCTATAATACTCTTAGAAGAAAACAAAGGAGAAAATCTTTAAGACCTTGTATTTGGCAGAAGATTCTTAGATACAACACCAAAATCATGAGGAACGACAACAAAAAGACAGCTGAACTTCATTAAAATGAAAAACTATTGTGATTCAAAGGACACCATCAGAAAGTGAAAAGAAAACCCAACCCACAGAATAGGAGAAAATATTTGCAGACATATATCTGATAAGGGACACATATCCACAAAATGTAAAGAACTCATCTTGGTGGTGGTTGCACATATATGCAGGTATACTAAGAAAACATTTAGATGAACACATTAAATTCAGTTGAAAAGACCATAGGAATCATTTCTTAGGGAAACTACAAGTCTAACCCCCCACAGGTAGAATTATTTTCAAACTTCTATAACTTTTAAGATATATTCCAAAATCAGTTTGGTCTCCTTTTCACATTTCTAATGCCTCAGTTTCATTTTAAACTTAAAGCCTCAAAGATCTCCCTGCATCCTCAAGCAATGTACATCAAATCACAAAATCTGATGTAATAGAACAGCTGTAGATAGCTACAAGGTAATTTAAAAATTATTATTATGACCACAACACAGAGATATTCTAATATTCTATCAAAAAGGAGAGTAAAAGATTATATATTCATTTTTTAAGATTATTTACAGAAAGGGGAGGAAGGAGTAGAGAGAGAGAAGAAGAGAGAGAATCCCAAACAGGCTCCACAACATCAGTGCAGAGCCACATGTGGGGCTCAATCTCACTAACCATGAGATCATGACCTGAGCCGAAGCCACATGCTAAACCAACTGAGCCACCCAGGCACCCCTATAATCACTTTTATTTTAACAAGGTAAAGGTAACAGCTACTATTAATTAAGTGCCAATTCTGTGTTTGAAGAGGCACTAGAAGCTTTAAAGATGTTATAAAATTAATCTCTATTAAGACATTAAATGCCATCAATTTTAAGATGCATCATCAAATTAATAACAACTCTTAACGACAGGAGGGAGAAAAACGAAACAACACAAGATGTTACATTTATGCATCAATTATAAAATTAATGTTCGCTTTACACACAAATTTTCCAGTCCAAGCATCAATAACAACATTTTCCAAATTTACTCAGGTTGGCTTCTATTATTTTCCCCAACTTCTTCTGTTTGGTTATGTCATACATTTGTGCTATGGACTAAATTGTGTCCTTTTTTTTCAACTTTTTTTTTTTTTTTAATTCTTATTTTTGGGACAGAGAGAGACAGAGCATGAACGGGGGAGGGGCAGAGAGAGAGGGAGACACAGAATCGGAAACAGGCTCCAGGCTCTGAGCCATCAGCCCAGAGCCTGACGCGGGGCTCGACTCACGGACCGCGAGATTGTGACCTGAGCTGAAGTCGGACGCTTAACCGACTGCGCCACGCAGGCGCCCCAAATTGTGTCCTTTCAAAACTGACATGTTGAAGCCTGAAACCACCCACCCCTCTCCCAGCAATGTGAATGTATTTGGAAATAAAACCTTCAGGAGGTAATTAGGTTAAATGAGGTCATCAGGATGGGGCCTTAATCAGATAGAATTTGTGGATCTGTAGGAACAGGAAAAGAAAGATTTCTCAGTGCACACCTCATAAGGAATGTGAGGATACAAGCATGAGGGGCCACCCACAAGCAATGAAGAGAGTTTTTAGCAGAAAGCAAATCAGCTGGCACCTTGATCTTCCTCTTCACAGCCTCTAGAACTGTGAGAAATAAATTTCGGTTGTTTAAGCCTTGTAATCTCTGGTATTTTATTTTGGCAGCCCATGCAGACTAATACAACTCATAATACAGTTATTGCGGGGGTGGTGGTGGGGGGAATCAAAGTCTTCATTCAATCCTAGGACCCCTGACATTATGGATGATTATTTTCATTAAATATGCATGAATTAAAGTGAACTTTTTGTGATTTTCGGTTGCATAGATGGAATCAAATCCATGAAGTCATGTGTCCCCCACCCAATATCATACAGAACAGTTCTTTCATCTTAAAAAGTACCTTACCCATCTCCTTTCTTAGCAATAATCATGTCCTGCCAACTGGCAATTGACATTCTATTTTCTCTTTGCCTTTCTGAGAATGGTATGCAAGTGAAACCATAACAAAATATTGCCCTTTGGGTTTGGTTTCTTTCACTTAGTAAAATTTATTCCAGATTCACCCAAGGAGTCATGCAAACCAGTAGTTCAGTCCTTTTAATTGCCCAAACCATTCTATTGTTGGGATATGGCACAGTCTGTTTAGCCATTCACCTCCTAAAGAACACTTTGGTTGCTTCTAGATTTGGGGGATTATGAATAATGTTGCTATAAAAATTTGCACATGGGACTTGGTGTGAACATAAGTTTTCATACAAACATTTAAGGAAAAGGGAATTGTGCATAAACAGTACTCTAGTTGGCAAATTTATTTCTTGTGGGGGAATGGGTCAACAGTTCTATGCTAACATACATGCATGGTAGGGTTTAGCATACAAGCTAATGGATGATGAAACAACCTCTTCACTGTTAGAAAGGAAGTAATAAATAAGCAAGGAAGTTTATATATACATATATAACTAATTATATATATAAATATATATATTACATATATTTGTATATATAGTACATAAATGCATCTGATTTATGCAATTGTATATATTGTACATAATTACATCTGATTATATACATAATATATAGAATTATAAAATATAAATATACAAAATTATATGTATAAATTATATATTAAAATATATTTATATGTGTGTATGTGTGTGTATACATAAACATACATATATATTAATATGCATACCCTTATATCCTAGCTCTAAAAGGGCCTACTGAAAGGGCCTAGAAACCGTGACACCCCAGAAGCCATGAGCACATCTAGCCCCTAGGTTTCTAAATGCTATTCTCCACGGAAAGACATCAAGCCTCCTCAGAGAAATGGCTGATTGTAGGGCTGGGGTAGGGACAATACATATCTTACCGTGCCAAAAACCAAGAAAGTGCTCAAAAACAAAAGGATGGAGACATGCTAAAGAGACAGAAGCAAAACTGAATGAGTTATCAATGGCCAAACCTGAAAAACTTGAGCAAAAGGATAAATTTGGATTATAACTCAAAGTATCAAATAAATATACAGTATATTAACCACATGATCAAGGTTAACATCTCCAGTTATGCCAGTTTGATACCATGAATGTCTGCCCTGATATGATGTCATGAAGAGTAGGGCCTCATGTCTGTGGTATTCTTCCCCCAAATGAATAACCTCCATCTATCATGGCAAAAAAGAACAAAAATTGAGGACAGTCAACAAAGTATCTGACCATTTTTTTTTCACAACTATCAAGGTCATGACAATCAAAGAAAAACTGAAAAATGTTTACAGGAGATATAATGCACTATTACAATGTATTATCTTGTTTTAGATTCAAGAAAATAAGAAAGAGAATTAGTATAAAAACTGGCTAAATACAAATAATGTCTGGAGATGGTTAATAATAGCATACAAATGTTGTTTGCTTAATTTTAACAAGTGTATCATGGTAATGTAATATGTTAACATTCAGAGAAACTGGGTGTGAGGTATACAGAAACTCAGTATTATCTTTGAAACCTTCTTTAGATACAAAATTATTTTTGAAATGTTATTAAAAATGCATTTTGATTCCTGATATTTAAAAATATGCTAGGATTTTAGAATCTCATAAATGTGGATATTAATCTCATTGGAGAAAACTGAGGCTCAAGTTTCTGAAATTTGCATGAGGTCAAATAGCTAACAAATAGAAGAGACAATATTTAATGATAATTCTTTCATTCTTGAAAGGTAACAATTTATTACAATGCAAACCACTTCCATCCACACACATAGAATGAGTTTGTTTTACATTTGTGGGTTGTATGTGATTCTCTGTATTATTTTAAAAATTTCTCCATTTAAATGGTATAACAATTTTCAAATAAAAAGGAATAAAATGTACCCTAATGTGTTAATTTTAGTTTGAGATTTATTATGAGAACAAAGCAATTGTGTCCTTTTCAGGTGGAATAATTTCCTCATCAGTATTCACTTTAATAACTTTATATTCCTTAGAAACACTCTAACAGGTTTAAAAAATCAAAATAAAGTTGTATCTATCAATATAAAAAAAAAAAAAAAAAACCTACAGAAGCTGAGGAATACCCAAGTGATCAATATGGGTAAAGTCTATTCCTCAAAGATTCACAAATGTGACAAAAGTGTGACTAGGGGTAAGAATTCAGTCCAGTTCAGATGTCTGATAGTCATTACTTCCAAGTTTGGAAAGAAATTGAAATTTTCCTTTCTCCATCCTTCTTGTACTGAATGTAATTTCTGCCTTTTTTTTTTTTTTGAATCTATTTGCATTTAATGTAATTGCTATGTTTGAACTTAAATGCCCAATCTTATGATTTTTCATTTGTCCTCTTTTTACTTTATTTCCTTGCCCCTCTTCCTTTCGAGTATATCAGATTAAATATATACATATATACCCTGTCTATTTTATCATCACTAGTGAGTTTTGGGCTAAAACTCTATTAGTTATGTTTCTGTGGCTGTGCTAGAGATTACTGTCTATTTTATCATCACTAGTGAGTTTTGGGCTAAAACTCTATTTGTTATATTTCTGTGGCTGTGCTAGAGATTACGGAGTACATCTCTGACATACTACATTCTACCTTCAGATAATGTTGCTACTACTTCATTAATAATATCAGATTTTTACAAAGTACAATTCCATTTCCTTTTCTCCAGTCATTTTACACTTCTTGACATGCATTTTATTTCTACTTATGTTATAAACCTTCATAAGACACTGCTATCACTTTTTCTTTAGCCAGATAACACTCATTTAAAGAAGTTTAAATATATACCAAAAAAAAAAATGTTCTCTATTTCTAACTACCTATTTCTCCTTCCTGATTGTCTTCATTTTTTCTGCACACTGAGGCTTGATTCTGGTATGATATTCCTTAATAATTAAACAACAACAAATAGATATACCCTATGACCCAGCAATAGCACTGCTAGGAATTTACCCAAGATATACAGGAGTGCTGGTGCATAGGGGCACTTGTACCACAATGCTTATAGCAGCACTCTCAGCAATAGCCAAATTATGGAAAGAGCCTAAATGTCCACCAACTGATGAATGGATAAAGAAATTGTGGTTTGTATACACAATGGAATACTACTTGGCAATGAGAAAGAATGAAATATGGCCTTTTGTAGCAATGTGGATGGAACTGGAAAGTGTTACGCTAAGTGAAATAAATCATACAGAGAAAGACAGATACCATATGTGTTCACTCTTAGGTGGATCCTGAGAAACTTAACAGAAGACCATGGGGAGGGGAAGGAAAAAAAAAGTTAGAGAGGGAGGGAGCCAAACCATAAGAGTATCTTAAAAACTGAGAACAAACTGAGGGTTGATGGGGGGTGGGAGGGAGGGGAGGGTGGGTGACGGGTATTGAGGAAGGCACCTGTTGGGAGGAGCACTGGGTGTTGTATGGAAACCAATTTGACAATGAATTTCATATTAAGAAATAAAAATAATTAAAAAAAGAATTAAACAACAACTCTTTAAAAAAAGCTCTTTTTTTCTTGTAACAAAAGTTTAGTTCAGCTTTTTAAATTCTCAAAATGTGTTTATTTCACCTTCAATTTTGAAGTATATTTCCATTGTCTGCAGAAGTCTAAGTTACTAGGTTATTTATTTACACTCAGCACTTTAAACATGTTCTTCTATTACATTCTGGCCTACATATTTTTCCTCCTTTTAGACATTAGTTAACATTCTCATCATTGGTTCCCTAATTAAAATATGTCATTTTCTACCCTCTGGCTGATTTAAAAATGTTCTTTTTATCTTTGGTTTTCAGCAATTTATCAATGCTGTGACTAGATTTCTTTATGTTTGTGTTGATCCTGCATGATGTTTGTGGGGCCTTATTTTTAATTTTTTCCTACCCATTGATATTTTTCATCAATTTTTAAAATATTTGGCTATTATCTTTTCAGATATTGTTTCTCTTCTCTACCCTTTCTTCTATTTTGGAAGCTTTACCTTCACAACGCTAGAGAGAGTCTGATGTTGCTCAACAGCTCTTGAAATTTTTTCTCTTTATGTTTCATTCGGCTATTTCTATCAACTTGTCAACCTGGTATACTAATATACCATTCCTCCTTCTGTTGTGTCCAATATGATGTGAAATCCTTCAACTGTTAACATATATCTATATATCTATATCTATCTATATAATTTTTTTTATTTATAGCATTCTCCTTTCTGTCCTTATCTTCAGTTTTCCCATGTGTCCATGCATGAGGTCCAATATTTTCCCTGGAGCATTTAATTCACTTGTCATTGTTATTTTGAAATTCCAGTATGATGATTCTGATACTTGGCTATCCTTGCGTTTACTTGTAATGACTAGACACATCCTTGACTGCAAGTCACATATCCTTGTAATTGTTTGTTTTGTGTGTGTGTATGTGATGCACTTTTTTATTGTATATCAGACAGTATGGATGATAAAATAGTAGAGACAGAAACATTTGCAATTTAGCCCCAGTAAAAGGTGCAGTCCATTACGCCACTTTTTCATTTTAGTTGGCTACTGTAGAAGCAGACACAATGTAATCTTCATTTGAGATGCAGGTAGAGATTGTGGTGGTTTTATTTCGGTTCAGTTGACCACTGGCTTCAAATATTTTGAAGGTATGATGGATGGCATGGTGTGTGGGCAATAACTTGACTCTAGTTATCTCTTCATGTTCTCCTTCACAGCTACCAGGTTTCGGGAATAGGAAATCTTTCTCTGCTTTCTAGCCCAGATGTTGTCCTTTTGGAATGGCAGAGAGCTCTTCTTTTTCTCTTCTTGACACTTTCTGTAGCCGGTAATCTCATTCTTAGGTATTTGCCCACACTTGGTAGGGATCCTGTGGCATCCCTGGCAGAGATGGTGTCCCTCAGGACTCAGAGAAGGCATCCTTGAGTTCTCCCACCACTTCCCTAACATTCAGGTGACTGCTGCCTTTCCTCTTGATGAAGCCCCTCAGGCCAGAGGCAAATTCTATCAGTTCTTTTTCCCTCCCTCAGATGGCGTGCCACTCTTACGGAGCGGTGGAACAACTGGGAGAATCGGTGGCTCTTTGCAGGAATAATCCCCAGGTGGGATTCCTAAGGATTCTAATCTGTCATGGGAGCATATATATGGCCATTAAAAGTTTGATATTTTTCTCCCAAACATTCTCTCTGGTAGATTCCTCCTCCTGCCAACACTATGCCAGGGCTGAAAGCATCTATGGATCGTTTCTTCTATACCAAGTGTTCATTACTTTACATTTAAGTACTTACCTCTCTGATTTATTTTTAACTTATGATTTTGTAGGTTGCTTATCAGACTTGCCCTTATGATTATGGTGGAGGCAATGGGCTCTTCTGATTTTTTTTTACATCTTAATTAACATTATTAATGCAGTGGGGCACCTGGTGGGCTCAGTTGGCTTAGTGTTTGACTTCAGTTCAGGTCATGATTTCATGGTTCATGAGTTTGAGCCCCATATCAGGTTCGCTGCTGTCAGCGCAGAGCCCACTTTGGATCCTCTGTCTCCCTCTTTCTTCCCCTCCCCAATTCATGTGTGCTCGGGCGCTCTCTCTCTCTCAAAAATAAACAAAGATTAAGTAAAACCTACTTAGGGGCATCTGGGTGGCTCAGTTGGTTAATCGTCCAACTACAGCTTAAGTCATGACCTCATGGTTCATGGGTTCAAGCTCCACATCGGACCATCTGCAGTCAGCATAGAGCCCACCTAGGATCCTTTGTCCCTCTCTCCCTCTACCCCATCCCCCCAAAGTAAATAAACATTATTAAAAAAAGAACTATGAAGGTAGTCCAGGAATTTGAATCTCTGTACGTGTTGCTAAAATATTCTTTGTGTAGTACCCTGAATTGCTCTCCCCATTTCCTAAATTCACACCACCAAAAAAAAAAAAAAAAAAAGAAGAAGAAGAAGAAGGGCTAAGACTTGCCCTACATATTCCATTTGAGAAATTAGTACATGGTTTATTTCTTTTCCATTAAATTGAATGGATATTAATTTAGATGTCTTATTTAGGAACATGAAGCTACATTTTGGAGAATTTGGAAATTCTCTTTCAGTTCATTTTGCTTTTCAAAAAACAGAATCTTAGTATATATTAAGTAAAAAAAAAAGGTCAAGAAAATAAGAAAAACAAGCTTGAGATCATGATACATGAATGTCAAGAAAACTGATTTCTTTGTACGAGCCAGCAACATTTAATGAGAGTGAAGAAAACAGCGGGGTGTTAGATAAATGAAAGCAGACAGAAAAAAACAAAATAAAATAAAACAACTTGATCAAAGAATAAAATATAGAACTGTGATCAAAGAAAATAACCTTATAAAGGAAACAATACTTGATTTTCTACAGAGACACAGAGAAAATAGAGAATATATTCAAAAATTTAGTTAAGTTGTAGTCCCAGATCTATATTTTATGAATATGTATCTTGCAATAAATATTCCTTTTTATTTCCTACAAATTGAAAATGGAGTGGCCAAGAAATAACTGTTTTCACTTCCCATGTAAATCAAGGCCCCCAGAAAAGTTACTTTGTTTTTATTTACACTTATAAATAATATAGCCAAAAGCTAATTTTAAAATAGGCAAAAGAACATTCAAAGTAGTAACTGTAATGCAAACTATACATAATTAGACTGAGAAGTCTTCGTGATTTAAAAATTCAAATTACCCAATTTGAAAAAAAACATGTACTAAAACCCACTACTTCTCCTAAGAGTGTTTTACAGACCTGGCTAATACACTGAAAAGTCTTATGGATGTTGTGACAATTTGGGAAGAAGCGTAGGTAGGATTATAGGAATTATGTATCTTTATAGGTACCAAATCCTATACCCAGACTAACTTTAGTAACTATTCAACCTATCTCTATCCTATTTCTTCTAAAGTGCTTTATATGGATTTAACATCGATAATGATCTTTCTAGGAAGCTAAAAACATTAGTACAAAATCTCATTTTTCTTTTAAACTGTTCATTACATAGCAAAATGATATATCCTGGAAAATGAAAAAGACAGGTGTAGATATTTCCTTATACAATGGTATTCTCTGAATTTGACTGATTCATAGATCTTTCCACCTAATCTCTGTGCTTTCTCACTGTACAAACACCACGGTTAAAGGCCTTATTGCATCTTATTTGTTTATATCTGTATCGATAGCTATACCAAGTAGACACTCAAGAAATACTTCTTTGTTGTTTTTGTTTGTTTGTTTGCTTTTTTCCTGAGTGAGTGTGCATGCGAGTGGGGGAGGGGCAGAGGGCGAGAGAGAATCTTACGCAGACTCCATGTTCATCATGAAGCCCAATACAGGGCTCAATCCCACGACTCTGGGATTATGACCAGAGCTGGGATCATGACCTGAGACGAAATCAAGAGTTTGATGCTTAACCAGCTGAGTAACCCAGATGCCCCTCATGAAATACTTCTAAAAATAAATGAATGAAGTTTTATTTCACTGGAAAATAAATGTTCAGCACTAAGTATGTATGCTAACACTCTCTTCCTCTCTATGAATGTATGTATGTGTGTTGGCCAATGTCACACAGCTACGAATGACAGCATTAGGGTTTCAGAGATGGAGCATTAAAATCTTCCACCTCCCCAACCACTCAAGCACAAACCAGATGTTTGGAAATGAAGATACAATATTACCCTGGTTATTAAATCATTAAACAAATGCCCTATTCATTTTCTCTCACCACATACATACAACTGTATTCAGAAGGAACCATGAGACATATGCATATATTATGGTATGAACTAAGAAATTAAGGTGGAAGTCTAAAAGAGAGTGTCGGGGGAAATGCAAGAATTGCTATCACTTTCTTAAGGGCATGCTAGAATTGCACTGTGAGGAACTATGTTTCCAAGCTATTTGGTGAGAGTGAATGAAAGCTTTCAGGAGTGAGTGTGGGGATACCTTGCTCATCTTCCTTAGGATATAGTACATTTCAGGTTCTGAATCCATGTATGAGAGTAGGAAAGAAAAAAGGAAAACAGAGAGCAAATGAAGGATGGAGGAAGGCAAAAAAAAAAAAAAAAAGGAAGGTCTACGGGAAGGGAATGTGTCATTCCAAATTAAAGTTAAGATCTTAGTGGACAGGAGCTAATATCTATAGCTCTTTTCAGTCCCATTATGTTACATATAAAAGAATGCAGAAATCCATGCAGAGATATTCTTTCCTAAAGAGAACCCTTAAAATCGGTTTGTTCTTTTATAGTTGCCCAAATGATCTGCTCTAAGAAAAATTATTTTGTCTTATTAGTGTTATCATTTAGATAAGAAAAGCAAGGCTTGGTGTAGTTCAATGAATTATCAGAGGTCACATAGCTCAATGCTGGAGCCACGATTTGAACCTGATCTTCTGGTTTTGAAACGTATAATCTTTACTAGGTTGTCTATTAAGGTTCACCCTACCCAGTGACTTCACAATCCATAATACTGGTTTTTAAAAGTCTTACTTTTCATAAAACTTGAGTCTATTTTTAAAAGTTTTATTTTCAATAAAACTTAAAATCTCTAACCTTTTCTATACTCACTGGACATATCTGAGTTTCATGAACCAATATAGTTAATCTCTCTATGAAAATCCCCTATGATGTGTTGTCAGAGTTTCTTCCCACTTATAGTATCAGTTCAAACAGCTTTTCAGAGATAACTATAATTCTGAAGAAAGCCTGAGTTCTTTATGGCTAATCCTTCACACGGCACCACCACTCACTTTATTTTTAGCATCACTGGGTTCAAACAAATGTCTCACTCTGACATCTATAGTGGCTTACAGCTACATCTGGTATCCCAAAGGACCCTGAGGGGAAATTGGGAATGAGTACAGGCTTGAATGAGTTTTCTCCAAGTCTTACTAAATATGAAGCTCACACATTACATTTTGTGGGACTTCCTGATTTCAAAGTGTGAGAAACTTTGACATTTGGAGGTAGTAAAACAACCACTGTAGGTCCTTTCTATGTTTGGTAGAGCTCTACAATCTCAAGTGTTCATGCAATAAATGATTTTATATGCAATTTCCATTTTCAAGGGAAGGAATTTATACTGGAAATTAAACATTTGCTGCATTAATCACTCTTTCGTTGTGCATTCATTCAATTACTATTATATATATATATATATATATATATATATATATATATATATATATAAAATTTATGCAACTAACGTAACTTTAACTCCTATCAAATATTAGATGTTAGATTCTGGGAATGTAAGATGTGAAAAGGAGCCTCTAATTTCTAAGGCTGATGATCTTAAGGAAAGAACGCTGTGAAGCCAATGTTTATAGTGTTTTATTTTTTACAAAATCATCTCATCCCCACTTTTAATTTTTATCTCCTGGGGTTTCCCTATCCCTCTCCAATCTCAAATATTCTAAAGTACTTATTTCAAGTGCTTATTAGAAGATATATAAAGTACCAGGAACTAAGTGATATTGCTTTTAGTTATTGCTACTGTAAATGGAATTATATATTTCTTTTTTTTAATTTTTTTATGTTTATTCATTTTTGAAAGACAGAGAGAGACAGAGCCCAAGCAGGGGTGGGACAGAGAAAGGGGGACACAGAATCTGAAGCAGACTCCAGGCTCCGAGCTGTCAGCACAGAACCTAATGTGGGGCTCGAACCCATGAACCGTGAGATCATGACCTGAAGTAGGCTGCTCAACCGACTGAGACTGAGCCACCCAGGCGCCCCATCATATTTCTTAACCAGCTCTTTAGAACTTTATTGGTTTTATGCTAATTTGTTATGTCATGTTAATTTTGTTACAACGTCTGTTACTGGGCTTTTGTTGTTGTTGTTGGGTTTTCCAGGTGAAGCATCACAGAATTGGAAAGAGTGAAAACTGTACTCTCAACTTGCAAAAAACACTTATTATTTTGTTATCCTTTGTGATATTATTAAAGATCACCTCTAGAATGCAGTTTGAAAATAATGATGGCATTAGCTATCCTGAAACTTATTCTTAGAATTAATGAGAATGCTTCAAATCTACTGTTTCACCATTATTAACAATACTTGCCTTTTATAGCTTTTTTTCAAATATCCATTTTTATTACATTAAGGAAAGATTCTATAATTATAACTTTACTAACAATTTCTAGTAGGTATGGGTTATGAGTTTTAAAAATATCTTTGATATCTATTCATATAATTCACTTTCATTGACCCATTCTTTTGATAGAGTATAATAATTAGTGTCCTAATATTAAATGATCCCAGAGTTTATCATCTATATTTTATTTATTTTGTAAGTCCACTCTAGGCTCAAACTGGATAGCTGGGAAGAGTTTAACAGAAGACTATTTATAAATTGTGATCACATTTAAGGAAACCAACAAGAGGTGGTATAGTACCCTGGGACTAGTAATAGTGAGTGATCTTTACTATTCCTAAATGGTATGTGGAAAAGAAAGAGTTATCAACATGGAAAAGACTGATTTATAAGAATTGGGACCTACAGTAGAGAGATACAGCCAAATAACAGTGAAATCTCATGAATGGACTGAGTGGAATAAATCCCCCTGCCTCCATTTCCTGCCACCTACTGTCTTCTCCCAATCCAACACAAAGCCAGAGACCAGGAAAGTTCAGGGATGCCTTCTGTAGGGATCTTGTTTCCAGGGTTCAGAACTGGGGAGAGAATGAACTAGGATAAGCCAACAAGATATCTTGATCTCTGTATCTAAATAAAATGCCAGTGTACCTAACATGGTCCAGTCCCTGTACTATATATGGCCATTCTTGATATATATCATTTGTTCAAACCAGTGAAATAGAAATTTTATTAAGATTTGTGGCCAGAGTAATAAGATTCCTGTGTTAGAGGTGATAACTGGACCTAATAAAGCTATCAATAAGGTTAGACTTTGATGAGCAAGAGTAGACTGGCTTAGAAAGAGGATAGACAGACAGAAGTTGGTAGATAATAAATACCCAGGGGTTTTCAGTTCATTACAAATTGTTAGGTTTTACTCTAAGCACAGTGAAAGTCCATTGAAGGGTTTTACAAAAGGAATGTTATGAGCATATCATCTGAATTATTTATTCCTTAAAAGAATCCCTGTATCAGATGATTGATGTAGGTAGCCTTGTATGTAGGTAAAGAAGTAATATCCTTCTCTGAGTATATGTGGTGGTGGTGGTGGTAGGGAGATATTTTTAAATACTTTCTTGTTTTCTTTCTTGTTCCAGATTGTTTTTTGTTGTTGTTTTTTTAAAATTTTCCAAATGTAGACTTAATTGTGTAACTTTTGCTAAATGTAAATAACAAATTTAGTTTTTAAAATTTAAGCTACAATTTTTAAGCCAAACAAGTATATACTGTTTTGTTATAGGTTTTAAATATCTCCTATATTTATATTTGTGTTTATGTATCTTACCTGTATGTATTTCCTACCTTATTTCCTTGACATCTTTACTAGAAAATTTTCTAGTGTATTATTTTCCTGAAAAGCAACACTTCTATTATTTCCAATACATATTTCATTTTGTTTTAATTGTATTAAGTGCTTATTTTCCTCTTCATTTTTGTCTATTTGTGGAACCAAATACTGTTTTTCTATGATTTTGAGTATAACTTTTAAGTAATATATTTTTATTACTTTTAATGGTAATCATATCATTTAAACATTTAAATTTCATTATGGATACCATGTTGGTTGCATCTCATATTTTTGGCATGTAGTTATGAGAATGATCCCATGCTAACAATATGAAATAATAGTTTTCTCTAGACCTATAAGATATGAAAATTAGAATATGTGTATACATATATATTTCTTTTCAAGTTGTTTTGTTGTCAGTATGATTCCTCCAATTAAAAGGTATATATTCTAATGCAATGAATTTTTTCCAACATAATTTCAATTTTTTTTTAAATAATGAGTTTTCCTACAAGACTTCACTATGGCCATTTTGGGATATGTTTCACTAAAATTTGTAAACCATGGGTTTGTGAGTCCAACATGAATATTTACTTATTAAATCTAGTTCATAAAGTATATTTTGTTTCCTTCCATATTGTTTACTTTTAAGTCCATGATTCGTCAAAGTTTGAGAGATGTGTTCTAAAGTTGACTTCTATTATTATAGTTTTGTTAACTTCTTTTTGAAAAATTCAAAGCTTTTTATTCAAATATAATCTTGTTTAGTGGTAAACAGCTACTACTGACATACTTGAATTTTGTGTGATAACTGGTAGCACTTAATGAAGTAACTTTGAATTCCACTGTATTTTCTGCGTTTTTGCCCTGAACTTTATATCATTTAGTAATATTGGGACTTGACATCTCATATCACAGAGATATGACTGTGTATTGAGAAGAGCATACAAGCAATTTTAATCTACTTTATTAGGTTATAACTCACCCAAAATATATACATTTTAGGTGAAGCTGAATGAGTTTTGAAAAAATTTAGACATGTATAAATACCTCCCTAAGCAAAATTTAAAGTATTATGGTAACCCAAGATAATTTCTTGAGTTTCCTTGCAGTCATTCACCCCAATCCCTGCCCTAGGTAATTACTCACTAGATTTCCATCATACATATAATGCACATAAATTTTTCATGTTCTTAAACTTTATGTAAATGGAATTGTAGAATATATACTCTTGACTTCTTTTGCTCAACACAATGTTTGGAGATTCATCCATGTTGTCATACATATCAATATGTTATTCTTTTTACTGCTCACTAATAGTGTTCCATTGTATGAATGCACAATTTGTTTTTAAACTCACTCATTGATGGACATTATCCCCCATGTTTTGGCTATTATTAATTAAAATTCTAAGAGAACCTATAAATCTGTAGGTTCACATATTTTCACTTTTCTCCATTTATATACATTTTTATGAAGACTTTGCCTAAACTTTCTTTTAACGAATTATCTTATTTTTGGGTTTTAAGAGCTCTTTATGTATTTTGGATGCAAGTCCTTTGTCATATGTACATGACAACTGTCTACCAATTAGTGGTTTTCATTTCCTTTTCTTAATGGGCACTTTTTGAAGAGAAGATTTTAATTTTGAGAATGTTCAATATGCTGATTTTGTTTTCCTTTTATGGTGTTTATAGGTACCCCATCATGTATTACGTTTGCCGACTCTAAGGTTGTAAGGATTTTTCATGTTTCCGTCTATAAGTTTTATGCTTTTATATTTTTGTTTAGATCCATTATCTATTTAAATTATTTTTTGTGTGTATGGTGTTAGGTAGAGCTCCCCATGTCTAACCACACATCAAATGATTCTCTAGAAGGATTCACAGAACTCAGAAAAACTATTATATTCACAGTTACAACTAAAGGATTCAGGTTAAAGTAAGCAAAGGAAAAAGTTATAAAGTATATAGCAGAGGAGAGACCCGGCATGAACTTCCAGTTGTCCTGTCTCAGTGAAATTATGTGAAAAACACTTACTTCTCCCAGCAATGATGTGTTACGTGTAGGAAGTATTGTCATCCAGGCAAGCTCACCCAAGCCTTGGTGTCCAGAGGTTTACTGCGGGTCACACTGTGCACAGGGAGCATCTGCATGACTGACACCCCCTAGTCTCCAGTCCCTCCAGTAGTTAAACTGATACATGATGGACTAATTCACTCATTATAAATCACATTGTTATGATAAATTATCTGGCAGGGCCCAAGATCCCAGGTACACAAATACCTTCTTATCAGTCAGGACAGTCTAAGGGCTTAGGGGTTATCTCCCCGATACTGATTTCATTGGAATTTGCAGGGTTTGAACATGCTAAGTGTGCTGAGTTTTCCCTTTACTGCATGATGTGAGGTAACAGTAGAGGTTCATTTTTTTTTTTCTATAAGATATACACTTGTTTCAGCACCATTATAGAAATTACTGTCTTTTCATATTGAATTATATTGGCTCTTTTGTAAAAAAATCAATTGACTTCACATGAGTAGATCTATTTAAGGACTCTTCTCGATATATCTATAGTTATGATGATAATTCATAACATTTTATTATATACCCTTATGCTATGTCTCACTGCTAGGTAATGTAAGCCATCTCAATTGTTCCTTCCTTTGCAATGATGTATTGGCTGTTTTAGTTTTTTGCATTTCCATGTAAATTTTAGAATCAGCTTAAGTTGTTCTACAAAATACATGCTGAGAATATGCTTGGAATTGTTTTGAATCTATACATCAATTTGTGAATTATCATTTAAAAATATTAAAACTCCCATCCATCAACAAAGTATTTCTCCATTTATTTAATATTCTTAATTTTTCACAGCCGTGTCTCATGTTTATTTTTTATGTAGAGATCTTATACAATCTTTGGTTAAATTTATTCATAACTTACCCCCATATTTTCAAGTTTATTGGTGGCATATATTAATTTATTGCTAGCTTAACTTGAGATAACTATCACCAATAAATGAGACCAAAGTGAATAACGGGGTGTCATTCAGATTTTCTTCTAAAACATAAGAATGTTTTAATTTTCATAAATCAAATTAAATTTCTATTTAATAATTAAATGTTCCAGTAAAATATAGTTGACAAGAAAGCTTCTAAAGACATGGGATTATGAGTATCCTGATACTAAGGAACTGGCTGCATCCCTTTCTACTATGTGATTTAAAGCTCTTTCAAAATACAACCTATGGATACTTTTCATTTGTAGATTCAAATGTTTCTTCTATTTTTGTCAATTTTTCTTAGACTCTACTTTTAAATATTAGTGCTATTATATTGTTTTGCTTTTTCTTCTTAAGAAACAATTTTTAAAAATGTTGTCTCTATGTGCCTTCCATTTCCAATATCTTTTCTACAAATACTTTTATTATTTTTCCTTTTCTTAGAATTTATTTATTTATTTATTTATTTATTTATTTATTTATTTATTTATGAGAGAGTGAGATAGAGAGAGAGGTAGGGAGAGCAGGACAGAACGCATGCAAGAGAGAGAACACGAGCGGGGGGTGAAAAGGCAGAAAGAATCCCATGCAGACTCTGTGCTGTCAGTCCAAAGCCCAATGCTGAGCTCAAGCTCACAAATTGTGAGATCATGACCTGAGCTGAAGTCAAGAGTCAGACGTTTAACCAACTGAGTCACCCAGGCACCCCACTACTTTATTTTCACTTACTTATTTATCAGTGTTTCTTCCCATTTTCCTTATTGTTTATTTGAGGCTATATGACCTTAGGAACTTTATAATTTTGTCTTCATTTCTGAGATAAAATTATCATTTCTTCCATTTGCATTTGAGTTCAATAATCATCCATTATGTTCCATTAATGTTCCAAATAAAGGGTTAGTATCCAAAACATATAAAGAACTTATAAAACTCAACACCAAAAAAACAAATAATCCAATAAAAAATGGGAAGACATGAAAAGACATTGATTCAAAGAAGACATACAGATGGTCAACAGACACATGAAAAGATGCTCATCATCACTTATCATCAGGGAAATGCAAATCAAGACTACAGGGAGATATTACCTCACACCTATCATAACAACTAAAATCAACAACACAAGAAACAAGTCTTGGTGAGGATGTGGAGGGAAATGAACACTTATGTACTGTTCTGGGAATGCAGACTGGTACAGCCCCTCTGGAAAACAGTATGGAGGTTCCTTAAAAAATTAAAAATAGAACTACCCTATGATCCAGCAACTACATTAGTGTGTATTTACCCAAAAATACAAAAACAGTAATTCAAAAGCATACACGCACCCCTATGTTTATTGCGGCATTATTAACAAGAGTCAACATATGGAAGTGATCCAGGTGTCCATCGATAGATAAATGAATACAGAAAATATGGTGTGTGTGTGTGTGTGTGTGTGTGTGTGTGTGTGTGTGTATATGTATATGATGGAATGTAATTCAGCCATAAAAAAGAATAAAAACTTTCTATTTGCAAGGACGTGGGTGGAACTACACAGTATAATGCTCAGTGAAATAAGCCAGAGAAAGACAAATAGTATGAGTTCATTCATATGTGGAATTTAGGAAGCAAAACAAACAAGCAAAGGGGAGAAGGAGAGAAAGCAAGAAACATAATTAACTATAGAGAACAAACTGTTGGCTACCAAAGGAGAAGTGGGTGGGGGATGGGTTAAGTAGTTGATGAGAATTAAGGAGTGTAGTTGTCTGATGGGCACTGGCTGTTGTATGGAAATGTTGAATCATTACATTGTACACCTGAAACTAATACAATACTGTATGTTAACTAACTGGAATTAAAATAAAAACTTTAAAAAAGTGATCACATATCACCATAACAAATATAATAATAATGAAAAAGTTTGAAGTATTTTGAGAATTACCAAAATGTGACACAGAGACACAAAGTGAGAAAATGATATTGGAAAAATAGTGTTGATAGATTTGCTGGACACAAGGTTGCCACAAAACTTCAATTTGTAAAACAAAACAAACAAAACAAAACACCTGTGAAGCACAAGAAAACGAGGTATGCCTATAGTGACTTCTAAAAAAAAAATCCACTAATGTTCTTAGTATTTTACTTTCAAGGTTCCACCCTCCATATACTCAAATGGTTGACTGATGATGCTTAAATCTGTTTGGAATGGTATCTAATAGTTACCTAGACTTCAGAGTTTTTTGTCTTTGTTTTTCTCCTAAGGGAATTTTCCTTAGCTGCAATAAATTATTATTATTTCTTTTAATATTTATTTATTTATTTTGAAAGAGAGAGAGAGAGAGAGAGGTGTGGGTTAGGGGCAGAGAGAGAAGAAGAGAGAGAATCCCAAGCAGGCTCCACACTGTTAGCACAGAGCCCAATGTAGGGCTCAAACTCACTAATTGTGAGATTATAACCTGAGCTAAAATAGAGTTGGATGCTTAACTGACTTGACCACCCAGGCCTCTTTGTTCTGACTTTTTAAATACAGTCTTGATAAATTTATTAATCTTCTTATTGTTTATATATATAACATTTTAGCATATTTTCAAAATCCTAGCATTGCAAAATCCAGATGCTGTGGATTTGTTCTGTTGATAAGGTAATAAGTAGTTCCTCCAATTCTATGGCTCTGTTTTGTTTTTTAGGACCCTAATTTTTCTTCTTTTGATTTTGCCACTCTTACCACTCAATTGCCACAAAAACGATTCTCTCTTCCATTGTGGATTTTTGTCCCATAGAATGGTCACTTGCTTTCTAAAAACAATTTCATTTTCAGTAGCCCCTTAGGCCCATAATAATTGGGATGACACCAGAAAAATTAACTCCACTCCCAGAAAAACTCAAATACAGGGAACAGTGTAAAATATTTAATGTTTCTATCTAGTTACCTAATAGTCATATACCTTGGGTAGAAAACTATAGAAATAATTTTGTTTTCTTTTGTTTTTTTCTGTTTATGGTAACAAGTGACTCTTCCCATTTTCTTAATCTGCTTTCTATCACCATTACTTCTACCATCTCCTTGGGAAAAAGCAAAATCTTTATTCCTGTTTATCCATTATCATCATCAAACATATTTCTTTTCCCCTTTCCTTCATTCCTTCCTCCCTCCATCCCATCATTCCTTCCTCAGGTAGGGTGAGTAGGACTAAAGTTACAGAAGGAAGAAAATAAAAATCTTATCTGCCACATAAATACACATTCTGAAGAAATACATATTCTCTAAATGTCCCTCACAAATTACCAAATTAGCTGAGGCTTTTCACATAGTATTTCTTAGAATTTTAAGAACCTCTTTGACGATATCAGTGGGGAGCTAATACAAGTACACTTTTTGAAGGAATGGGACGTTACTTAATGCTAGTAAACTTTTTTTTCCCATTTAACACTAGAGGAAAAGCAGAGAACTGCTTACCCTTTTAATTGTACCAAGTTTTACTTCTTAAAGCTCCCTCTTGTGATCCACAGTAACCTGGGGAGAACAAAACAGGAAATTCTTTCCTGGAAGGAAGAGTCAGGAGTGAGAGAGTCTGGGTGTGGGTGAAAGCTTTATTCCACACTTGCTGATCCTACCAGTAAGCAGTACGGAACAGGGAAGAGGACTGCAAAAATCTTTTCAACTTTACATACTCCTCCTTTTTTTTCTTTGATTTTGTTACTCTATGATGGGTTCATCATAGTGATTGAGGAAATAGTAATTCAGGTGGGAAGTACTCCTATACTCATGTCTAGAGGCAGGAAAGAGTGGATAAATGGGGATTTTTAGTTCTGTGGTGACTCTGGACTGTGGGAAGACACCAATGGAGAGAGTAGGTGGGTGGTAGTGGCTTTTGAGAAGAGGAGAAGGCAAGCTATTTCCTGGGGATCACAAGCAAGGGAAGAAAGGAAGAGTAAAAGTGGGAAGAGCTTGGTATTACTGAGTAAACACTGTTCCCATTTACTGATAGATGCAAAACAGTCAGTACAATGGGAGGTCTCACTGAACCAAGTAACTAAATAAAGAGAAAATTTCACAGACTATTGGACTGAGACTATATTGGTGAATCAAGCATAGAAAGGATGGGAACCTCAAACATCCCATAGTGTGCTTGTATTCCCACAGTGAGAAATGTTCACATTTCTTCACTTCCTATAAATTTTCTCCAGTCTCTAAATAGCACTGTTTGAACAAATTTGCTGATAGATTTATCTCAGCCTAAAAGTAATACACAGACATAAATAGCTCTTAAATATTATTTATTTCCTACCTACAGGTATCTTTTTTTTAAGTTTATTTATTTATTTTGAGAGATGGAGAGAACATGAGTGAAGAGGGGCAGAGAGAGAGGGAGACAGGGGATCCCAAACAGGCTTCAAGCTATCAGCACATAGCCCCACATGGGGTGCTCAAGCTCATGAACCCTGAGATCATGACATGAGTGGAAACCAAGAGTCAGATACTCAATCAACTGAGCCACCCCGGTGCCCTTTACCTACAGATATTGTAATAAAAATTTCCTGTATACATAAGCATACTGGGCAAAACTATGATAGCTTAATTTTTCTCTCATCAAACTGCATCTGTAGAACTTAAGACCTATTTACACTTGATAGCTACCGTTTATCAAACTGTTTTATTTTTTTAATATGAAATTTATTGTCAAATTAGTTTCCATACAACACCCAGGGCTCCTCCCAACAGGTGCCCTCCTCAATGGCCATCATCCACTCTCCCCTCCCTCCCACTCCCCATCAACCCTGTTTATTCTCAGTATTTAAGAGTCTCTTATGGTTTGGCTCTCTCCCTCTCTTTTTTTTTCCTTCCCCTCCCCCATGGTCTTCTGTTAAGTTTCTCAGGATCCACATAAGAGTGAACACATATGGTATCTGTCTTTCTCTGTATGATTTATTTCACTTAGCATCACACTCTCCAGTTCCATCCACGTTGCTACAAAAGGCCATATTTCATTCTTTTTCGTTGCCAAGTAGTATTCCACTGTGTATACAAACCACAATTCCTTTATCCATTCATCAGTTGATGGACATTTAGGATCTTTCCATAATTTGGATATTGTTGAAAAAGTGCTGCTATAAACATTGGGGGTACAAGTGCCCCTATGCATCAGCACTCCTGTATCCCTTGGGTAAATTCCTAGCAGTGCTATTGCTGGGTCATAGGGTGGTTCTATTTTTAATTTTTTGAGGAAGCTCCACACTGTTTTCTAGAGCGGTTGCACCAGTTTATCAAACTATTTCACATACATTATGACATGTGACTGATCATGTCTCAATCCATGAGAATATTACTGTTTATTCTGGTCAATCCAAACCCCTTCTATCAATGCAGAAACCTTGGACTTTCTTAGGGAGAGAGTTAATAATAACGTTGCATTGATGATTAGGAAAAAAGTGCTCTCTGCTCACTTTCCTTTGATGAGCCAAAAATAGACTCTCTGATGAGATGTTTCAAGTTCAAATCCAAAGTTCTTTGTATCAAATATCACATCTTCAAAGGCAGGACTTGCTCATAGGTTTTAAGCCAGGAGATTGGTTAAGGGACTGACAGGTTAAAAAAGTTGTTGCTCTAAATACAACAGCTGGTATAAATTAAGCACTTACTATGTGCAGGGATCTAAGTTTGGTTGTTTCACATATCACATCTTTGTCACAACTACCCTCTAAGAAGGGGACTCTATCTTTCCAGTTCACAGATAAGGTAACAAAAACATACACCCTGAAAGAGAGAAAGTCTTATCCTCATAATGAAAAAGTAATGGTGAGTTATTTTCTGCTTAGCGGCATAGAATAAACCTTCAGTATTGTCCTTGAAATCTCAGCATGGGTGATCTCATTTTCTAAACTTCTCGCCTGCTAATGCTTCTTCCTGACCATTTATCTGTGTCACATCTATTCTGCTGATGTTGGTTCTGCTTCTTTTTTATAGTACATGTGTGTCTACGTAATCTGTCTTTCAACTGCCTTCCAGTTACCTTTATTTACAATTTTAAAAAATAATGGTAAGATTATTAAGAATGTTTATACTAGCATTTGTCAAACTGAATTCCATGGAATAGGGGTCACACAAAATAATCTATGACAAAAGATACCCTAATCAAATATATTTCAGGAATGTACATATTTTTGAAAAAAAGTTTTAATGTTTATTTATTTTTGAGAGAGAGAGACACAGGGCTTGAGCAGGGGAGGGGCAGAGAGAGAGGGAGACACAGAATCCAAAGCAGGCTCCAGGCTCTGAGGTGTCAGCACAGAGCCCGACGGGGGGCTCGAACCCACGGACCTTGAGATCATGACCTGAGCCGAAGTTCACCTGAGCCACCCAGGTGCCCCAGCAATGTTATATATTTTTTGAATTATGATTGACAAACAGTATTTTATTAGTTTCAGGTGTACAAGATAGTGATTAGATATTTTTTATATATTACAAAATGAACACCATGGTAGGTCTCATTATCCTCTGTCACCATATAAAGTTATTACAATGTTATTCACTGTATTCCTTATATTGTACATTATATCCCCATGCCTTATTTACTTTGTAACTGGAAGTTTGTGCCTCTTAAATGTTAGGTGACCTCTGGAGAATCACCATCAGCTTTATGAGATCAACAGCCTCTGGAGCTTTCTTTTGAAAAATGAAATGTTGGGGCACCTGGGTTTCCCAGTTCGTTAAGCATCTGATTCTTGGTATCAACTCAGTCATGTTTCAGCCCCATGTCCAGCTGTGTGCTGAGCATGTGGTGTACTTGGGATTCTCTTCCTCTCTCCACCCTCCCCTGCTAGTGCACACATTCTCTCAAAATAAATTTTAAAAAAGAAAAAAAATGTTAATTTTATTTAACATATCATTTCCAGATGTATTTACTATAAACCTCTACACACATAGCTTTTCTCATATAATTTATGTATATCCTACAGAACAATGTATATATGTATTTTCTTATCTGTTGGTGTATACAATAAAATCTATCAGCTTTGAGGAAATCCCTAAACACAAAATTCTTAGATTTATTATAAAGATTAACTACCCCCCTAAGGAGTCATCAAAGAACAATTCTGCAAGGCTTTTATCTTTGGATGCCTTGGTATTGGTTTTCACACACCCCAGTTGGGGTCACACAATATTTATCATCTGCTCCTGCTATCACGGTAAAGTAAATGCTCTCATGACCACTGAGGCATTCCCCAGGGAGGTTGTATATTCCCTCAAAGAACTAAGGCACCAATGAAGAAAGAATACTCCAGAATGCTACCTGTAGGAGAACAACAGCCTCTTGCAGAGGCACTGTGTTGAAAACAAATCTGGAAATACACCCATGCCTAGTTTTATGGGTTCCTGACTTCTTACAGGATGCCTGTCTCGAAGCTAGAAAAACAAAAGTTTAACCATGACAACCCTAGGACATTTCCAAGTAGGACCAATTTGAACTCCAGTTAGGATTCTTCTCCTGGTAAAAGTCTTCAATATAAGTGATTTTCACTATAGACTTGATAGTGACAACTTAATTATCAAACACTCTGGAGAGGATGCAATAACATTAATGCAACTTGACACATAATTATCATTTTTCCAATATAATTACCATGTAGTTAAAGCTCCGTCCTTGCTATAAGATTTCTGAAATGTTCTTGTCCCCCTCTGATGCTAGGTTTATCATCCTTTCTTATATTCACTCCTAAATAAAGAGCCAGTCAGAGAATGAAAAAAAAAAATCTATGTATATTCAGGCAGTGAAATTCACATACCTTTTTTCCTCTGGGCTTCTGCAGTGGATATTATCTTCAATCTTAAAGATAATAAAGAATGGATGTGGATATTTATTGATTTTATCACGTGTTAGGGAGCTAACGGCTTTTGCATATATTATATTTAATCATCTTTACAATTCTGAAAAGTACTTATCCTATTATCATTTAAGGTGAGAAAACTAAGACTCATATAAGTAATTTCTCCAAGACTATCAGGCTTGTGTTAATAGCTGTTATTTCAATCCTTGCCTGTGTATTTCTGAGGCAATTGTTCTTAACTTTACTTGCATCTTAGAATCACCTGAGGAATTCAGTAACTAGTAGCTTCCGGGTTCCACCACTAGAGATTGGAGTATGGTCTTGATATGTGCATTTTTAAAGTTTCCAGGTCTTCCTGAGGTAGCAATGGTTAAGAATCACTGCTCTAAATCCCTCCTAAAAAATCTCCCAAACTACCAAATAATTATGCTTCTGTATTTTTGATCTAGAAACTAAAAAAAATGAGATGTACATAGCACAATGAGTTTTGTTCCAACCTAAGGATAAATGAATAGATACATGATTTTGGAGAAAAAGTGCACCGTAGGGGGCAGGAGTAAATGGTCTTTGGAATTAAGATAGAACTGAGTTTAAATTACCTCAGACAAACCACTTAGGGCAGAAAACCAAGAATCTTCCTTGCTCCCCATTTTTCTCCCTACTATCATCTAGTTCAACACTAATACTATTAGTACTAATTTAATTTTTACCTAACTCTTCTTTAAGAAATCCTCCTAGGGGCGCCTGGGTGGCTCAGTCGGTTGAGCGTCCGACTTCAGCTCAGGTCAGGATCTCGCGGTCCGTGAGTTCGAGCCCTGCGTCGGGCTCTGGGCTGATGGCTCAGAGCCTGGAGCCTGCTTCCAATTCTGTGTCTCCCTCTCTCTCTGCCCCTCCCCCGTTCATGCTCTGTCTCTCTCTGTCTCAAAAATAAATAAACGTTAAAAAAAAAAAAAAAAAAGAAATCCTCCTTACCTCCCCACCACACAAATGCCACAATGTCCTTCATGTCCCTGTCCTTGTGGATGTAGATTTTAGTAGGAAAGACCACAAAATATGATTTATTAAAAGCCAAGTGATTCTGGTAGCTCAATAGAGAGCATCATCTTGGGAATCTGAGGAGACTTTCTGGAGGAAATGACAACTGAACAGAGGATAATACAGAAGTTAGTCAGGGAATGAAGTGAAGCAAGGATGGGAAAAGACATTCTACTCAGAGAGATCAGCATGGATTATGGGTGCAAAAATGAGACAGTACTATGCACAGAACACTTGGGAATTTGTAAGTAATTGAATAGAGCCCAGATGTGGGATATCTTTTGAACAATGACAAGATGTTTTAAACCAAGAATCTATTTAATAGATGCATAAGACCTTACCATTAGAAAGGACCTGCTGTTTAATCCCCTTTCTGAAGTACAAAATTCCTCATCCTTTGAGGCCCAGCAGCATGAGTGTAGGACACAGCAAGTATTTACTGAGATGGCAATGAAATCATCAGTTCTCCTCATCCTGTATTCATTTCCCCAAATCACAAATCAGTCTGAGAATCTAAACAAAATATAGGCAGGTCGACCTCTCTTTAGAAATAAAAGCAATTTCTGCAAAATCAACATTGGCAAGAAAAGGTACTATGCTTTTTTGGGGTAGACAAAGTTGTCTTTCAATAGTTGTCTCAATGAATAGCTCTGTTTCCCATCAGTTGTCCTATTAATAAATGAGTACATAATGTTTTACATTATGGAGAATGAAAGACATTTCCTTCAATTATACATAAAAAACAGCCAAGTAAGAAAGACTGCCAAGTTTGAAATCCATTTTTGATGCATTTTCTTTTGTTTCTGCCTGTGGTTTTCCAAGTGATATATGCACTCTATTTCCACACACTGTGAATCCCAATATATGTGGATTGTAATCAGGACACTGGAGGTTTCCATCATGGAGTCCTAATGAATGAACACACATTGTGACTATTTTTCCTATATTGAAAAAGAAAGTGTGTGTATTTGTTTGTTTGCTTGCTTTCTTGTTTAATACCCTTGCTGTGTCTTACCTCAGTATTTCGGTAGTTTCTCTAACTGACTTCCTGGCTTCTGGCTTCTTATCTCTAAACTCTCTGCCTACGTTTGTCAAGCCAATCTTCAACAGATTAAGATAGAAAGTTGTCTAATCCTGTAGTGGTTTTCCTAGCTCCTAAAGCCAGTTATCAACCCAAGATCTGTTTTGCCAAACAGATGGCATTTTCCCTGTAGTAGTGGACACCCCACATATGGTTCCCATACACTTCTCCAACAATCTGACATCATTTAAAAGGTTTTTCTACCTGAATTCTCTTCTCCCAAATCTCCATCTTTAAAACCTCACCCTACCAATTCTACCAGGATACTCAGAGTGATAGACTTCCATCCAACATTTCCTATTTCTTTTTTAACCTGTCGATAAAAGTTTTAACCTTTTTGTCTTAATTGATTTACTTAGAACAATCTGCCTCAAATCCCAATTTATTTTACTGGATTGTGAGTCCCAGACAAAGAAAGTGATTACCTCCTCATCTCTCTCACCTTCCCCAATTTACATGTCCACATACCCATGCTTCCTGAAAAAGGTCCAATGTTTTGGTGGCTCTTGTTCTTAATTGTATTTCCAGGGGAATTCTTAGATGAAACAAGTCCTAAATCAATACTCTATGATTGATTTAAGTCTTCCCTTTCCAATTACTGATATGGCTAGTCAGATGTCTTCAGTGGTGAGTTTGGTATGCCATAGCCACAATATTAATTGTGAAAACAAAGTGTAGAGGAACCACTTGCATAAATATATATACACGTATATACATATATGTGTGTGTGTGCATGTGTACTTTCATAATTACATTTGTCTCATCTTTTTCCTTCTTTTTTTGACATTTTCTTTTAATATTCAATCTTTTTGTACATTTGTATTTTCTACAGTTTTAATACAGTTTTGTTCATTGCCTGAACCATAATCTACAATCTATTTTAAAAGTTGGGGGAAACACTCTAAAATTACCATGAATGTACAATATTTAAATATTTTTATTTATGTTTTATGGCTTAACCATGACATATTATCATTCTTACTATTCTTTTGAAATTATTATTTTTACAATAACTAACTCCAAGCTATTCTGATCCCTGGGGCTGCTGTGGTTCCTCTAGTAACACTCAAGATAAAGGTTGCAGGAAATGAAATCTGGGTTAACCTGAAGGACTTTTCTGTAAGAAAAAAATATATGTTGAATGTATTTTCTTCTTCCTGTTAATCCACTCCACGTATGATTTTGGGTATAATTTCATATCTAACCTCATTCTCTAAGGTACATAGGCAGTTCATAGCTCAAATGTCTGAGCAAAAAAGTATCAGTATGGGCCTAAAGATATTTCTCCTGTCTGGCTTCCTTAGCGAGAGCCTTTTCTCTTAACTCAAAACTTAGTATCAAGAGGAAATCCTAGAGCTTTAGGCTTTTTGGGCAGTAATTTCACAAAGAAGTACTTGCTACCTCACCTCCACTTATACTTTGAATAGAAAAAGGCCAGGAAACATAGATATCTCTGTGACCTTGATGTAAGCTCTACCTCTTTAGATCCTTTGACCTACATATACTTGGTGTACTGCATGTGATGGTATTGTTTTCAAACAAGTGTTTATTTTCTTATTTTTAAAATAGGACCTATTGTGAAGGGGATGTACTGAAGGAGAAGCTGTGGCCATTACATGAATTGAAATATGGCTAGTGCCACAGACAGAATGGGTGCTCAGAGTGTGTCTTCTGGCTTTACTGAGAATACGTAATAGAGAAGGGCAACAGATTTTGGCACCAGATAATCTCAGCAGACTACAAACCCCACCAGATTAGGAATTATAACTGCCTCAATCTCCACCATTTGACTCCAAATATCTAGCAGATACTTCCCACAACAATGTGTTTGTTGAACAAATGAACAAAGGAATTAACAAACATAAGTGGGATTAAATTTTGGTTCTGACATTTATCAGCATCCTATCATTTAAGATTAACTTCTTTGAATGTTAGTTTCTTCATCACGGATATGAAGACCACACTACCTGTTTTCCTGAATTGTTATGTTTAAAGGAAAGCATATGACAAGTCTTCAAAAATACAACAGGTATTAAGTAGATGTTTGTGGGATGGATGGATGGATGAATGGATGGATGGTTGAGTGGCTCAGTGGATTACGTGGGGCAGGTCAAATACAAAGTAGATATTGGATGTGTGAAGACACACTCATAGGTTCATTTTACCAACACCTCTTTTGGAAGACAAAGAAATTATTGACTTTCACCTCTGGCCTAATCCTAAAGTTACTGATAAGATGCCATATCCCACTTGCACATACAGTTTAAAAGACAGTTTCATTATACCCATTACTTTTACATTTACCCTCTGTCAGTTGCATACACACCGGCAAAGGAGGAAATTAGCAATGCAAGCATTGGTAGCGACTCCTACAGGTCCACCTTTGTGTTGAAGATCCATTCTTTACCTCCTTTTCCACCAGTATTTGACAGGTTTGTAAATGGGTAGCAATAAGGTGGTGGTAGTGGGATTTGGAATGATACCCCAGTCTCGTAAATTAGACTCTTTTCTTCAGAATATTTTTCTCCTGTTAGTGTTAAATGTATATATTGACTTGCATATTGATAAGTAAATCTCTCTTTCATTTTCATCTGATTTTCATAGTTAGTATTAACCTTAGAATATGCTAGCAATTTGCTCATACCCTTTAACAAAGTATTTGTCTCTACTTAGTTTATTGATTTATCGATCTTTTTTTTTGTATGTAATTATAAAATCATTTTTTAATGTTTATTTTTGGAAGGAGAGACAGAGCATGACCAGGGGAGGGGCAGAGAGAGAGGGACACACAGGCTCCAGGCTCTGAGCTGTCAGCAAAGGGCCCAACGCGGCACTTGAACTCATGACCCCTCATGAGCCATGAGATCATGACCTGTGCTGAAGTTGGACGCTTAACTGACTGAGCCACCCAGGTGCTCCTATAAAATCATTTTTACATAGGCAGGGGTACATTAAAATGTGTGTTAAGTATTTTGTGTATTTGTGTAAGTGTGCATGTGTATGGATGTAGATGCGTATATTCACAGATGAAAGGAGCTGTATCTTTTTAAGAGGGACTAGACATTAGCCATCTTACGTTTCAGACTATATACTGAATTACTTACTGGCTAAGTTCATTAGCATTTCAGTAATGTAACACTTTAATTGTGCTATGAGATTGCTTTAATCTTCCTCTCCTCAGTAATGAGAAATGCCTCACTCTATTGTACAACTTTTGAAGTATTATGCACAATTCTGGATCTCTGTGACCTATTAAAACAGCATCTCTGGGAGGCAAAACTTGCAGAACTCTTAAGCATGGCTTCCCAATGCCTTCAAAAATCTGATTTCAGCTTATCTTTTCAGGCTGTCTCTCCTCCCTTTACCATTTCCATGATCTAGCCCTCTGGAATGATTCATCACCCACAGGCATTCCAGTACCTAAACTTCATACACTTTAATACAAATTTATTACAGATTGTGTTCATGAAGGAATCAATTGTAGCCACTATCTATCTCACTCAGTGAGCCCAAAAGATCTACAAAGCAGAAATCATTTCTGGCTTTCCTAACTCCTGCCTGTTCAGTGTCTGGCACTCCTAATTTGCATTTATGTAAACAAATAAATGTTACAGTTAATTAAATCCAAAATTATATATAATTTAAAAATTTCCCATCAATAGGAAGAGGTAATTTGACTATGTGAATTTTTAAGAGCCCAGTCTATAGCAACAATCTCAGTATTTCCATTACAGTAAGACTAAGGATGAAGGGGAGTAAATATATTATTTGGATAAGTAGATAAGTTGGGGCTGTTCAACTGGTGATACCTTAATGAACTCCAAGAAGTCTTAAGAAATAAATCAAATTCCCTTCTGGCCTCTTGGTTTTGCAATGGAAGAGGCCACAGGAGTCAAGTTTATACAGAGCAACAGACGACTATACTGGTTCATCCAAATATATCTGTCGACCCTCCAGAGCTGCTTTTCCTGCCACCTACAATCTTGCCTTTTCTCACCTTCAAGACTATCTCTTTGGCTCAGCTGTCCTCTCTCTCCATGTTCTTTCCATCTGTGCAGCTATTACATTCCATGTTGGCTCTAATCATTGGCAGAAATTTTATTTTTCATGGCTCTATCTCTCACCTGAGGATTTTATGTTCATCCCCAAGTTGTTGTGAACTGTTTCCATGGAAGGCTTTCTATACTGGTTCACAACTTAATATTTGTGTGTCTTACATGTTCATGTAACCTCTTCAACCTTGATTTACTCAACTCACAGATAGGAATAGTAGGTAGGAATAGTGATTCCTAACTAGATGGGTTATTAGGAGAAATGCATTGAGAATGAAATCTAAAGTAAAATGTGAATCATAAGTGAATAAACAATTTTCTATATTTGATGAAGTATCTTACCCTCAATAAAGAGAATGGGAGAGAGAGGGAGAGACAGAGAAAACAAGAGAAGAAAGAGAAGAGGAAAAGAAACTTAAAAGAAAAAAATAATCTATGTGTATAGAGAGCTAGGAACAGCACATAATAGTTAAACTTGTAAACAAAATGTTACTTGATGAATAAAAGGGCAAGATTTGTCTTCCTTTTTCTTTTCTTATTTTTTTTGTGGTAGACTGAAATCAGCAGTTCTTGAAAGAAAAGATTATCTTCTCAATCTACAAAAACTCCTGAAATACACAATTTGCATATGTATTTAATACAGTTGCAAGAAAAAAAATGACAATTTATTGAGTGAATTTTATTCATCTTAAGACACTGACCTTTCTCAAGAGAGATAAGTGCAGTTGCCTCCAGCTATGTGAATCACTTGAGTTTTTGTGTTTTTTTTTTCATTAGTGAGAGACAAATTTGCCAATTTTGTCTATACATTTTGCCAACTCTCTTCTTGAAATGAGATGTCAACCAAATGCTCAAATATTTACGAATTGACATTTTGTGTCTTTCAAATAGTCAGTCAGTCTAGGTGCATGAGTCCTCCCTAGTGTATAGCTATTAAGAATCAGTTGCAAGAAAAAAAATAGTCATGAAATAAAAAGGAGATTTTATAACACATGGCTTGAAATCTTAATGTGGTGCCTCAGATCAATCAAACCAATGAGCATCAAAGTTCAGTTTCAGCATCAGTGTTTTTATGATAGATTTTCTTCTACGTTTTTTCTATGTTCTCCTGTGGCTGGGTTATAGAAGGCTGCAGGTAATGTTTGTGTTGTAAAATTGAGGCCAGTAATTTAATCCCCCCATAAAATTCACTCACAATTACAATAGCATTGAAATGGTACATAAATGAGTTCTTCATAAAGCAGAAAAGAAAAATGGTACAACAGTTAAGCTTTTTAATGATGGGCACTAAAGCAATGCTGCTGATTAGATTCTTTGCTAATTACCTTCTGTTACTTAGATTGGATGTATTTCAGCAGAATAGAAACATCTATTCATAAATAGTTGTTTTCTTGGTAGTAATATGAAAACATTTGATTCTAAAGTTGGAAAGTCCCTGTCAGGGTCATATGATCCAGTCTTTAGCTTGTAGACAAATTTAATCATGCACCACCTGAAACATAGTTCCAATGACTTCCATTTAGTTGGAGGGTATCTATTTTATACACAATGGTGGAAAATCATAGCAGTCATAATTTGAGATGAGACTTGAAACCCAAAAATTCTATGTAAGCAGCTGAGACCAGGAGCAGAAAATGCAAAGCACCTAGGCCATGATGAGCTACAGATATAAATAAAGGATTAAGTACTACAAGGTAGTCCAAAGAGTTAGGCAGGTGTCAGATGATAGGGACTTTTCAGACCAGTTCAAAATATTGGAAACTTAGTCTAAGAGTTATTGAAAAGCCTAGAGGGCTTAATCAGAGGAATGCTATCATGGAAATAAAGTCTTAAGAAAATCACCTATCTCCTAAGTTGTAAATGGACTGTAGTGGGGTAAGAATAGAAGTAGGGAACCATAATTGTATGAGGTTGCTATGGACTGAATTATATCATCCCAAATTTGTACGTTGAAATCTTAACTGCCAGGGGGTACTGATTAGGAGACAGGTTTTTAAAGAGGTAATGAAGGTTAAATAAAGTAAAAAAAGTGAGGCCCTATTCCAATAGGACTGGTACCCATATAAGACAAGGAAGAGAAACAAGGTTCATGGATGCAAAAAGGCCATGTGAGGACACAGTGAGAAGGCAGCAATCTGCAATACAGGAAAAGAGAACACATCAGAAACCAACCCTGTGTGCACTGCAATCTTGGACATTCCTGCTCCAGAATTGTGAGAAAATTCATTTATGTTTTTTTTTTTTTTAAGTCGCCAAGTCTGTTGTGCTCTGTTAAGGCAGACTAAGCAAAATAACACAAAAGTTACGGAGTTACCCTGGTAAGGGAAGAGGAAGTTTAAAAATGTTGATTAAAATAGAAATGTAGACAGATTTAAAACCTATTTTAAAGAAACCGTTTTCTACCTCTAATGAATCAGGTACAGTGTTAAGGGTAAGAGGAATGACAATAATAGATCTATACATATATGGTAGTGCTATTGCTTGATTCAGAAACAGATGGAAGAAGAACACATTATGGAGTGAAGGGAACTGGTGGTTTTTACTAGCATGCTAATTTTGAGATCCAAATGGACATATAAGGAAGCGAGATATATGATCAGTAATTCAGAGAAGATATATATTTGGAAGTCACTGTCACCTCCTATAAAAACAGTAGTAGTATACTTGGTAATTTCCAGTTGCCCAGAACATAATTACTTTCAGGATGGACTCAAATCCAGGTGTGCACATACATGCATGCATGTGTACACAGACATTTGTCAAAGTGCAACCAATATTTATCAAAAGTCTACTACATTCCAGGACTATATTTTCCCTTGGAATTGTGCTATTCTCTGGAGAAAACAGGTCTAATATTGACTCTAATAAAAGCTTACAGTCTAAAGTGGGTGGAGATTGGGTATATGCATATGACATACAGATAAGAAAACAAAAATAGATGCTGTCATAGCATTACAAGTGGACTGGAATGGGACATCATTGAATGGATAGCACAGTGGTAGGCAGAATAAAAGCTTCCCAATAATGTTCATATCCTACTCTTCAAAACCTGTGAACATGTTACACTACAGGCAAAAGGGAATTAAGGTTGCACATGCAATTAAGTTTGCTAAGCAATTGTTCTTAAGATGGGAGTATTCTGTATTATCCAGGTGGGCCCACCCTAATTGCATGAGCACTTAAGAGCAGAAGGAGAAAGGAGAGTCAGAGAGATGCAAACTGAAAAGCTTTCCAGCCTTTAAAGGTAGAAATAAGGGGCCAAGAGTAAGTAATGTGGATGGCCTCCTGAAGATAAAACAGACAAGGGAATGGATCCTCCCATAGAACCAACGGAAAGAAACAGAGTCTTACAGATGCCTTCACTTTACTCAAATGAGACCTGTGTCAGACTTTTTAATTACAGAACTTTACTATATATACATATATACATATACATATACTTACTTACTTATTTATTTATTTATTTATTTATTTATTTATTTATTTATTTATTTACTGTTTTAGGCCATGAAGTTTGTTGTAATGTGCTACGGTAGCAGTAGAAAATTAATACATGTATATAATTCAGACTTTGGGATCAAGGAAGAATTTCCTTAAGGAATAACACTTGAGTTGGAGACTCAACTCCAGATGAATAGAAGTTATCCTTTGGGAAACCTGAGAAGGGAGAAAGAGAAAGCACAGTATTTTATCCAGACAGAAGGAGAAGCAGGTACCAAGACTTAGATCCAAGAGAAAGTGCTTATTATATAACCATATTTGCACTACTTTAGCAAGTCCTTCAAATAAATAGGCTCAAATCATATTCACAATATTTTTAGCAAATTCTTCAATGCCAGGGATGGTTTTACAAATACAGTGTTATGAGGTTAGATTAACCTGATTCCCTGATTCCATATTAGATAATTATTTTCCAGATTAATCCCGTATATTTACATGAACCCATAAAAGAGGAATAAAAATTTAAAAAGGTACTTTTCTACATCAAAAGTGATTGAAATCCTACTCCACCCACCCCTGTATTAGAAGACTTGAAGAAAACCATTGTATTGTTTGAAGATAGATACTCACTTGAGGGTATGTGGGATGAAGTGGCATTTTGAGAGGTGTAGGAGACCCTAGAGATAGATGGAATAGAGTGAATTCATTGACCAGAACAACTGAAGAAGTGATCTTGAGGAAATAAACACAGTTGACCCTGGAACAACACAGGTTTGAACTGCATGAATCCACTTATCCATGGAATTTTTTAAATAAATAATATAAATACATGTTCTTCTCCTTAATGATTTTCTTAATAACATTTTATTTCCTCTAGCTTACTACATTGTATGAATACAGTATATAATACATGTAACACATAAAACATGTTAATCAACTATTTATCTTATTGGTAAGGCTTCCAGTCAACAGTAGGGTATTAATAGTTAAGCTTTGGGAGAGACAAAAGTTATACATGGACTGCAGATGTAAGAGAGTCAGTGCCTCTAACCCCCATGTTGTTCAAGGGTCAACCATAAGCAAAATGTTAATATATGACACACTGAAGTAAAAGAAGCAGGGATGAGATACAGAATAATTTATGGTAATTTAAACAGAAAATAAATCCTCTAGTGCAACAGAATCCCATTATAACCCATTTGTTCATTTCAAAGTTTTGAATATAACAAGTTATATGATACAATATGAAATATAACTCTATTTGATGGAAGATAAATTGGCCTAAATGAAGGGTCTCTTCCTCTTACACAAGCATTATAAAAAAAGGATTCATTGTTATTGTTGCTGACTTAGAAATGGGCAAAGAGTCTTAGATTTAGTCTGAATAAAAAATACTTCACTATAAAATGGCCAGATACCTACAGGCATGATAGGCATAGAAAACAATAAAGTATATCCTAATTATCAGAGTCATAATAGAGATTAATTATTGTGTTGCACCTTAGTGAGGGTTTCTCAATGTCCTGTGAGGTTCTCAATGAGGAAGGAGCTTACAGATAAAAGATGTTTGCGAATTGCAGCTTCAAACTCCAGAGTTACTCTCTTCCTACTTGTAAATCAAAGATACTCATACCAAAGATTTCCCTGGGAAGGAAAGCAATTAAATTTGTTTAACACAGTGTTCCACAAATACGATAGACTCTGAGTACTGATAAGGTACTATTACTGGCTCAAGACTGACATTACCTCTATTTTTTATAAAATGGTAGAATATAGTAATTATTATTTCTCCCTCCACTGAGTTGTATTTTTCTATATACTGAGTGTGAAGAAACCCATTCAGTAAATATGGAACCAGCCTTAATCAGAAAGTTTCTTCCATTTTTTCTTCCTTCTATCTTCCCTCCCTCCCTTCTTTCCTTCTTTCTTTGTATACAGTATATATTTCCCAAACAGCAGTCACATAGCATTAGTAAACACTGAGAAAAATGTCCATCTAGTAATAGAGGAATCTGGATTTCAAACATTCAGACTGGTGGGAATTTCAATGACCTTCACTATCCATTACATCTTAGAATCAACCTGAATCTTGCCTATTCTAATTAGAAATTAAGATAACTACTGTTTCCTGCTTTGAACTTTTCACTATCATCTTAGAATACATTGAAAGTGTATTGGAAAATAAAATTGTGTTGAAAATAAAACATCTCACCTAGGTGTTTCACTAAAATAACAAGTCTATATCCCATTTCTTACTGCAGACAGTACTATACGAAGTAGATGCTGTCCTTCACATATTCATGCAGAAAGATATGTTCAGCACCATGCTTAATGATGGTAAGCCAAGATCTATCTAAAGAGATGGCATTTGAACGGAGATGTAACAATGAGAAGAAGCCAGCTGTTCAGAAGGGTAGTAAAAGGGCACTGAAGATAGAGCAAAGATACATATAAACCCTCTGAAGTCCAAAAGAGTTTGCATCATTCAAGGAAGAAATTGAACCTAAGTGTAATGGACAAATGGTCACCAATGCTGTTGCACTCTGATACTTATGCCCTTTTGTAAGCGTCTCCTCTTGAGCATAGGTGGGAGCTGGGGTTTGCTCTTAACAAAGGGAATACAGACGATGAGATCGGATATATTTTCAGTATTATATTTATAAAATAGTAACTTCTGTCTTGTTGGCAGATACTTATTATTGATTCTTACCCTTGCTGACTTTGATGAAACAAGAAACCACATAGGGGAGGCCCACATGGCAATAAATTGAGGGCCAACAGTCAGATGGGAACTGAGGATGGTCACTGGTCAGTATCGGGCAAGGAACTGAGCCTTAAGTACAGATGGCTACAAGGCAATGAATCCTGCCAATAGATAGGTAAATCTTAGAAGCAGATTCTTTCTTAGTTCAGCTCTCAGATGAGCTTCCAACCTCAGCTAAAACCTTGATTGCAGGCTCATGAGAGATCCTGAAGCAGAGCACCCAGCTAAGCTCTGCTTTGATTCCTGGCCCATACATACAAACTTGGAAATAATAAATTACTCTTATTTCAAGCTGCTAATTTTGTGATAATGTTATGCAGGAAAAATATACTGAGAGTTACAGAGGTACAATAAGGCAAAGTTGGATACCTCAGCATGGGTGAAACCTGAGAGGGTATTTTAGGCTATAATGAAGAATTTAGCTTTGCTTCTCAATGCAGCAGATAGCCATTAAAGGATCCAAGTAAGAACGGTCACCTGATTTGATTTACTGTTTTTTAAAAGATCACACTGGTTAATATATGGTAAAAACACTGTATCTGATTAAAGATATTAGGAACAATGAAACTAGTAATTCACAGGAAGGACAATATTTCTGTGATCAAAGGTAACTTTGCAAATGAGTAGCTTAAATAACCTTTTATTTTATTTATTTATTTTAATATATGAAGTTTATTCTCAAATTGGTTTCCATACAACACCCAGTGCTCATCCCAAAAGATGCCCTCTTCAATGCCCATCACCTACCCACCCCTCCCTCCCACCCCCCATCAACCCTCAGTTTGTTCTCAGTTTTTAAGAGTCTCTTATGCTTTGGCTTAACATCTGGAAAGTTATAAGTTAACAGATATGCTTGGAGAACCAGAGGGCTGGAGGACAAAGGGAGGGAGAGTTGTTGAGCCCTGGACAACAGAGCGCAGCTTGGCGGGGAACAAAGGTGCTCGCCAGCGCCATCTCCCTCGCCCATCCCCCAGTTAAATAACCTTTTAAAACTGTACAGGTTATAGATGAGCCAAACAGCCAGGGAAGATTGTGATAGAAAAGAAAATTTGAATAGTTATGGATGTGGGAATGAATGAGCCTTATATAAAAGGGTGGTTATGTTTTGACTGAAGTAAGGAATCCACATTAAGAAGTTAAAATGATCTGGATTAAGAAATAATTGACTCTTACCATCTTATCAAAAAAAAAAAAAAAAAAAAGCAATGACACTGGAATCGGAGAGTCTGAGACTCAGGCTGAAACATTCATAAGCTATTAATAATAAACCTCCTAGAGAGGTTCCTTATGGAAGCTCTTCCAACTGTAGCAATGTGATCACAGTAAATACTTTTATCATTCACACACAGGGAGAAAATACTGAATCTATTAAAGGAATAAATTAGTTGTGAAAACAGATTATGTGTATCATATGATGAAATATCCATATGGAGTGAATTACATCAGAACACTGGTGGATCTTTAAACATGTGACTTATGGAAGATAAAAGTCTAACACTCCTCAATTTCCAACATTTCAATGGGTTGGGAAATCAAACCGTGGACATTTTACTTCTAAACTGAGTACATAAATAGAAGGATTAAGAAAGCAATAGCAATTTTGCAAAAGTTGGCAGTTGAGGACCTGAGGGAAGAAATGCCTCATCTTGCTTTGTGACAACAAAAACAAAATAAAATAAACAAAAATGGGATTTCAGATTTGAGATATGATTGTCTCCCTGTTTGTATCACTGTTTGTGGAGGGTAACACTCTCACTTGCTTTTACCTTCTGTTCAACAGACAGCCCAGGGCGAGTCTCCTCTCAAACTGCATCATAGGTTTCTGAGAAACATGTCTAATGTGTCAGCTGCTTGAAACTGGCAAAATATCTCATCAGAGCTCAGGCACTTGGGGGCCTGTTTTATTGGAAGAACTAGTAAACACCAGAAAACGCCTTTGGTTTTGAATACTGAGCATTCTATCTGCCTGGTAATTCTGTGTGTTATCTAAACTATGCAGAACACAAGGTGCAAAACTACTGGTCGACTAGCAGTATATGCATTTCACATTTTATACTCCAAGGATTTTGGACTTTAAACCCCAAAGAGTTTATTTTTGGTGTGGATTCATCAAAGTTTCATGAAAGAGACTTTGAATCAGAAAAAACAGGGTTTGCATCAAGACCCAACTTGGGGGCTGTGGTTAAGAAATGCAACTCCTTACAGTAAATTTCTGCACATTGGAGACAATGATCCCCTCCCATATATTTGCAGTGATAATTATACAAGCACATATTTAAATATTTACCTGCCACAAAATGTATGAGGTGATTTTTACTTGACATTTAGCATTTATACCATCAGTGTAATCCAGATAATATAATCTTCACTTTATTAGAGAAGGAAGCAATTAATATCTTCAAACATAAATCTAAACGTAAACCTATTTTTATACTTTATACATTTTCAGTAACAGGAAAAATGGAAAATACACAAGAAAAAAAAATCTAGCTATAATTTACCATAAAGAAATCACTGTTATTCATATATTGATGCATTTACATCTAGCTATGTATTAAGAATGATACACATATATTTATAACTACAATTTATTTTCATTTCCAACATATGTATGCATATTACCATGTAAATATGTACATATCCATAGTGTTACTTTTATTCTTCACTGATTTATCCCACTCATTAAAGAATCTTGTACCTATTGGACACACAGTATTTGTTTCAAAATAATTAATATTCTTTTTTTATTCCACTGTTTGAACTTACCATAGTTTATTTTTTCCTTTTTCTTTTTATTTATTTTTTTAAGTAGGCTTCATGCCCAGAGTGGAGCCCAACACAGGGCTTGAGCCCATGACCCTGAGATTAAGACCTGAGCTGAGATCATGAGTCAGACATTTAACTGACAGAGCCACCCAGGTGCAATTTGCATAGTTTACTTAATACATTTTTTCAAGTATGTATCAAGACACTGGATGACTGTGAGCCTATACTTATATAATTATTTCCTAAAATTCCTACATTTCTAAGGGCATATTTTCTAGAACTGGACAAAAGGGAGAATTGTTAAGAATGAACTTTTTTTTTCCTTCTCAATACTATACAGCATTGCCATTGCAGCCAAACTTGAGGAAGAACAGCTGAAGAATAAACATTCACATTATTGTTAAAGTAGGAAAAGTATTGTTAAAGTAGGAAAACTCCTTTAAATTCCACTGAATTCTGAATTATACGCAGTTATCACTTCTTAACTATCCACAATTCATACTCTTTATAGTGTGTCTGAAACATTGCATGTAGCATATAAATATTTTTTTAATGCTTACTATTACTGTTTTTTGAGAGAGAGTGAACGTGGGGTAGGAGCAGAGAGAGATGGCGACAGAGGATCCGAAGTGGACTCTGCACTGACAGCAGCAAGCCCAATGCAGGGCTCATACTCATGAGCCATGAGAACATGACCTGAGTTGAAGTTGGACGCTCAACTCACTAAGACACCCAGGTGCTACAGCATATAAATATTCTGAAATACTATAATATATGGTTTGAGAAAACTAAAAGGTGTGCAGAATACAGTAGCTGAACAGCCTGATGATGAAGGGTAGATGATGAATAATACTCATTTATTTTTAAGTTATGTTTTATACAGAAATATTATGATCAAATTCAATAGGTGAAGATGTATGTTTACTATAATTTGCAACAAGTACGTAAATTTAAAATTCCCTTTAAACCAAAGTACCCAAAGAAGATATACAAATGGCTAATGAGTACATGAAAAGTTTTTTTAACACCATTGGTTATTAAGGAAATGGTTATCAAAACCAAAATGAGATGTTATGTCACCCTGAAAGGATAGTTAAGATGAAAAGAGAACCATGTGTGTGGCAAGGGTGTGGAAAAATTAGAACATTCTTGACGGCAAGACTGTAAAATGGGGTAGATAATACAGAAAACTGACAGCTCCTCTAATTTTTAATGAAAGAGTTACCATGTGAACTAGCAATTTCACTTCTAGATATGCACCTATGAAAATCAAATGTTTATGTCCACACAAAAACTCGTGCATGAATATTCATGACAACATTAGTCGTAACTGCCCAAAAGAAGAAACAACCCAAATGTTCACAAATTAATAAATGAATAAACAAATGTGGTATATCCATATAATAGACTGTTATTCGGCCAAACAGAGGATGAAGTACTGATTCTACAATATAGATGGATCTTGAAAACATGCTAAGTGAAGGAAACCAGACACAACAGATTACATATTTTATGATTTCATTTTTATGAGACGTCTAGAATATGCAAATCCATCCCGACAGAAAATATATTAGTGGTTGCCAAGGGAAAGAGAGAAAAGGGAAATGCTGGGTGACTGCTAACGGGTATGCATGGGGTTCCTCTTGGAGGTGATAAAATGTTCTGGAATCAGATAGTTGTCATGATAATTTGTGAATATACTAAAATCCACTGAGTTGTATATTTTTAAGGAGTGAATTTTATGATCCATGAATTATATCTTAATAAACCTGTCACAAAATAACCAAAACACTCAGGCTACCTCCAAAATATTGCTAGTCAATTTCACATTTTACCTAATGAATTATTTTATTAAAATCCTATGAAGTAGTATATAATTTAATGTCTCCACTGTTGTATTAGTCTTAGAAATAATATTAAAGAAGTCATGAGCATGAAGTCATGTTTTAAATTCCCATCTTCTAATTCTAAGGCCACCAAATACTTCTTAGGATGAACTATCATATCCATGAATCTATAGAAGAGAGTTTAGACAATCCTGGAAACACATGGATTTTATTTTAGCTTACATTACAATGTATGCCCATGAAAACCAAGAGCCCACTTAGTGCTGATCAAACACTGAGTTGGAGGCGCAAGAGTAGTATATTAGGAACAGTGTTTAATTTTCCCCTTTGAGTCTCTCCCTTTCTACACATGAATTCTAATGTCTGGAATCATTTCTCCACCTCTATCCTTATCCATTTTCCTTAATCTGACTAAGTAATGTCAACACTTAAGTACCATCGTAGGTGCTAATTCTTCTGGCAATTCAATCATTACATGCTTAGTCCCATGGTATGCTCTTTCTCTGGATCACTACTCTGCCTGCGATGGGTTCCTTCCTACTGATTGCACACTGTACTCAGTAAGAGTATGCTTACCTACATTTTCCACTTGGCTGTGCAATTTTTCAGAGATGGTATTCACTATATTTAATTCATCAGAACATTCCTAGACCCTAGCACAGTGTTTGGAACATAATAAACATTCAATAAAATTTTGCCAATGGTATGAAAACATTTAATAATAGATGTATTTATTGGAAAATGCACACTATTGATTAGTGTCTGAGTTGACCATGGTAGTGTATACCAGCAGATAAGGGTCAGGTTAATTTATTTTAACCACCCAAATAAGTTTCAAATATTAAAACATAAGTCACTGTCTCATACCTGACCTTTTCCAATACACTATTAATCTTTCAATAATTTAACTTTATTAGTATACATATGTCAAGCCAACTCTTTGAGAAATGTCAGGTATCTCAAATATACAGGCACCATCCCAAAGGTGTGGCAATGTCAGAAAAGGAGGCAAATGAGACAAGTATGTCCTAAGGAAGAAAATAAAAATTAACAACAACTTTATCAAAATTCCACAAGGAAAACAGATTTAATAATTACCTTCAGCCATTTCTCTCTACACAGAAATGCTATCTCTTCCTGGTATCTATTTAATTAAATAGTCCTTCCACAAAATCAATAATTAGTCACTCTGAAGACAGTTGAGGGATTTTAAGGTCACCACAAGTTATGAACAGTAAGCTTTACCAAGTCATACCAAATCCCTGAATGAATTACAAAGGAAGTTCAGACTTGGGTAAGGTGGCTCTATAGAACTAAGATATTTATATATTTCTTTCTTTTGAAATATACTTGACACACAATTTTACATTAGTTTCAGGTGTACAACAGAATATGCCAATTCTTTAACGTTATACTATGCTCACCCCAAGTGTAGTTACCATCTGCCACCATAAATGCTATTACAGGGGTGCCTGGGTGGCTCAGTTTGCTCAGCAACCAACTTCGGCTCAGGTCATGGTCTCACAGTTCGTGAGTTCGAGCCCCACATCAAGCTCAGTGCTAATAGCTCAGTGCCTAGGGCCTGCTTCAAATTCTGTATCCCTTTCTCTCTGCCCCTCCTCTGTTCATGTTCTGTCTCTCTCAAAAATAAAAAAAAATATTTTTAATAAATAAAAATAAAAATGCTATTACAATATCATTGACTATATTTCCTGTACCTTTCATACCCCTGACTTATTTATTCCATAACTGGAAGCCTGTACCTCTCATTCTCCTTAGATTAAAATATTTCAATTTTAATTGGTCATTCATAGGACAATTTTGCCAATACAAGATCTACTTGCTTAATGAAGAATACACTGAAGGTAAGCCATACAATAGCATGCAAAGCATTGTTTAAAAGGTAGTACATTAACTTCCTTCTTGAAAAGTCTGTAGTGGTAATAGTAGCAACTACTTATTACATACCTATTTGATAACAAGCATTGTGGTAGGCACTTTTCATCATTTCTAATAACAGCAGCAATTAACTTTTGATACTATGAGCCTACATTTTGTAAATGAGTAAATGATGTGATGGGGTAAGATAATGTCACCAATGTCATACAGCTATTAATTAGCAGAATAAATTCAAATCCAAGGATGTCTGACTCAAAAGTCAAGTGTTTTCATCTAGTAAATCACATCAAATACATGAATAAATAAGTTAATGAATTAATAGATAAATTAGTTTGTAGCCCTAATCATGCCCCAGGTAACCATCATGTAGCATCAATTATGAATTCATGGATCATCTTGTTTCAGGTATGTTCCCACTCAATATACTTTTCCCGACTCTGGATTATTCTGGGGCAAATTCCAGGCATACTATTTGATCTTTAAATATTTCAGCATCATACCTATAATAGCTTATATTTTTTAAACATTCAAAACATCATTCTCATATTTCAAATAATAATTTGTTAGCATTATCAAATAGCTAGCCAGTGTCCAAATTAATTTATTTTCTTACAGTGTGGTTTCATGGCTGTACAATGGGTGATAAATCTCTTAAATCTTGTTAATCTATTGATTATGTCTGTTCTCTCTGACTTTTTCTGTCTCCGTGTGCATCTCTCTCTGTCCCTGTCTCTGTCTCTTTTCCTTTCTCTCCTTACAATTTATTTGTTGAAAAAGCAGATTATTTACCCTGGAGAGTTTCCCTTAGTTGAGGTTTTGCTGATTGCACTTACATGGTATCATTTAACATACCATTGACATGGTAACATTTAACATAACATATTATGCGTTTTCTGTAAACCGAGGAGTTTAGATCAGGGTTTTTCAATCTCAACATTGCTGACATTTTTTTTTTTAAATCAGTCATTTAGATAATTATTTGCTGTGGGACCTTTGTGTTCATTGTAGGATGGTTAACAGCATTTTTGACCTCTGTTGACTAGATGCCAATAGCATCTCCCTAGCTGTGACAATTGGAGGAAAAAAAAAAGCCTCCATACTTTAGCAATGTCTCCTGGAGACAGAATTACACCTGGTTAAGAACCATGGATTTAGATAAGGGTTTTCTGCTGCTTTGTTGTTCTTGCTTTATTAACTATTATTCTTTTTTTTTAAGACTAATTCATAGGAGATCTGTTCTTTCAACAGTTCCCTCACTTAATGGTGGTTGCAGCCATCAATGAACATTTACCATATCCATAAAATCATTAAGGGTTGCAAAATGATGACTTTCTAGTCCTATCAAACTTTCTGCATTTTGTTTGTTTGTTTGTTTGTTTTGAAGCAGGAATACTTTCGTTAAGGCAATGTTTTCCTTATTGATTATTTGGTTAGCCTGAGATACAGTATGCATAATAAAGGCAAGATAATGCTTATTTTTCTTCCTGTTACCAGTTTATGAAAAAGGAAGCTCTAACATTCTCCAAAGTGATCACACCAAACTGATGGTTTTTGTTTTGCTTTCATAACAATGGACTCATTAACTCTTTTTTTATGAATTTTAATCCATTGCAGTTATCATGCCTAAAGATAATCAAATGATCTTATCTGTGGCCAATACGGCCTCTTTAGTCTGACTTCCTAGTCCCTTAGTTTTGGTATAACTATGATGGTCTTTGACTACATCCTTGATTTTTTGCACAAAGAGATGCTCCAGGTTCATCCTTTATGTTTCCTGCCTATGCCCAGAATGAGGTGTTTTTCCAAGGAGTATCTGTTCCTTTTGTTAAAATCTCTAACAGGTAATAATTGTATTATATTTCCTTGCACTCCTACAGAATATTGTTTATCCTGCTTAGTAGGGATAGTAAGAAAATGGAAAAAAATGTTTTTTGTAAGTTTTACTTTAGCAGTCCCTGTAGACTGCAAAGATATCAAAGACACAATACATGGTATTCATCCGTGTACCCTCAGCAGCTAGTGAGGTATATTTTGAATAGTTGGCTTCTCAAAAACTTGTTGTTATTCAAGGGAATGAATGGTTTTTAGTTGAGTAGTGTTAGTGACATTAACATCTGTGCTATCTGAGATAGGAAATGCACATATTTTCACTAACTTCCTTTTTTCTTCTCTGACATTCAAAGGTGTATGCAAAAAAAAAAAAAAAAACACAAAAACAAAACAAAACAAAAAAGCCACCATTTTGAAAAGGACATAGATCTTCTTTGTTAAAGGAACCAAAAACACATTAAGCAGAGTAGCTATGATTTTAAGCAAAAATAAAGCTATCTGTCCACATTAAAAAATAGTAAGAGTCAAAGAAAATCACATTAATTTGCACTACCTGTAGAACAAATTAGCAAATGTTGTGACCATCTGTGAAAGACACCAGGGCCACATAAGACATGGAATTATTTAATGTGTTAAATCCATTTAAAATGTTTGTATCCTGTTAGTTCTAACATAATTACTATGTTAATTTCTGTGTGTTTTGCATATTAAACGGAGCGCACTCTGGGAAGCTAATGGCCGCTATGTCAGCTTTTTATTAAATCACAAAATAAACATGCACAATCCTGCTTCCAAAGATAATTAGTTTACTATTTCTGCCAGAGTTTAAATATTGGGTATGCTTTGAAGATTTGACTTCCATTTGGGGTGACAGTGGGTATGTGTAGTTTCATGATTCCTCAGATCATCCTTAAGGCAAGAGCATTTTCAAGGAGAGAGAAATCAAAAGTTTTCTTTTTTTTTTTCTTTTTTACCATTTATTTTTAGTATTGCACAGTTATAAACATAACCAACATTTATAGCAAAGTTCTCCATAGTTATTAGGGGGTGGGGCAGAGAAATATAAGGCTGAATTCTGGGGTACAAAACATGACAATCAAATAGGAAATTATAAGATGCAAGACAGTACAAACTATATTTTTTTTATGTTTATTTATTTTTTAGAGAGAAAGAGTGTGAGCAGGGGAGAGCAGAGAGAGAAGGAAATGCAGAATCTGAAGCAGGCACCAAGCTCTGAGCTGTCAGCACAGAGCCCGGAGTAGGGCTTGAACTCAGGAACTTCAAGATCATGACCTGAGCCAAAGTCAGACACTTAACGGACTGAGCCACCCAGGCACCCCACAAACTGTATTGTTTTTAAGCAGAAGTTACAAAAAAAAGCAACCAAGAAGTCCTGGCCTATCCCCACTCCAGACAGAATCTGTATGTTCATTAGATGAGGACCAAAATAAATCACACAAAAAGAAAAACAGGACCAAAGAAGGCTGTGGACAGCAGTGGGTTCTCTCTGAGGAGCCTCGGAGAATGTCTGCAGACGGCCTTATAAGCAGCCTCATCTACACTGCTTCATGCTTGGCACTGCAGGCAATTAAGGTTGGCATCGCTGCTTTAGAGAATATGGAAAATGTAGCTGTGCTTCCTCATTCACATTTCGTATCTTCTCTCAGCAATAAACTGGGCACTACTTTTGTATGGTGGAAAAGTGGTATCGTGGGCCTCTGATGCACTGACTTTAACCTTCGGTTTATTCGGTGTATTTAATACAATCTCAGGTATGTCTTTTAGCATTAATTCACACTTGTATAAAATAGAACCAATACGAAACCTCTCCTATTGCTAATGCAAAATCAAGTGAGATGATTTTTGTAAAGAGCAGAGACCTGCTCCTGCCATATGGTGCATGCTTTATGTATATTGAATTTATATATACTTAAGTTATAATTACTATAACTGTGGTCTCTTAAGGGGACAACAGTGTCTTTTTTTTCCTTTCTGTTTTTGTTTTTTTTAATTGTGGGCAGGCAGAGTAAGGGTCATTTTAGCTTCTAATGCTAAAGAAAAAAATGTTCATAATATTACATGATAACAATATTGATATTTCATTGAATTTTAAAGAATTTATGAAATAAAAAAATGAAATATCAATTGCATACTTTATTAAATGTTAGTATTTTATTATTTAAATAGAACATTTATTTTGTTTACCATCTGCTATTATCTGTTAATTTTTATACATTAAATTTTTTTTAATGTTTGTTTATTTTTTGAGGGGGAGAGAGAGAGAGAGAGCATGAGTGAGACAGGGGCAGAGAGAGAGGGAGACACAGAGTCTGAAGCAGGCTCCAGGCTCTGAGCTGTCAGCAAAGAGCTTGATGTGGGGCTCGAATCCATAAACTGTGAGACCATGACCTGAGCTGAAGTCCAGCGCTTCACGGACTGAGCCACCCAGGCTCCCCTTAAACATATTTTTATATATTTTCTTATTTGACCTCAAAAAGAAATCCTGAATGATGAAGAGTGGACAGGATTGATGTATTTAATGATCTACATCCTGAAATCCACACTAATGAAAGAAATTGTCCAAGGACCAAACGTAGTTGGTGACAGAGTCAGAACCACACCTCACATCTCCTTTCACCTACTCCCAGCCTCGTTTCACCAACCAGATGGTACCTCTTTTAAGGATTACTGACTGAACGTGCTTTTCTCCCTTCTGATTTCTACTTTCTTCCTTTATTCGTTGCTTTCCTTTGAGAACTCTCCAAAATTCAAGAGGTTAAAGAAAACTTTCAAACTGATTTGCATTTCTAGTGCCTGTGATAAGCTAAAACTTTTCAGGTTTTACATAAATTTTTTAAATAAAATCATTTTAAGGCCTTTGCATTCATAAAAAAATGCTTATTAATTTTCACTAACTCATTATTGTTTTCATCAATGATTACTTTCGGCTGTAATAAAGTGGTGCCTGAAGGCAACATTCCCCAAAGTAGATTCTGAAGATGTATTATAAAGCCTTTCCAGAGGAATGAATGCAAAATCAGCCACCCTGTTCCCAATGTTCCCAGAGCAGGCGGTTAATTCCAACTAACACAACTTTACTATACTATTGTTATCTAAATTTTTCTACCGAAATTCTATACAGGCATTTTTTACTTGTGTGACCTCTAGCTAAGTCAGTCCATGTTCTTAATACTGTCTTGGATCTGTTAAATGTCCAAAACAGTATATTTTTTTATTGCATACCTTGAAAGGATTTAGAAGATGCATAATATGAATTATCTGGCACAAGACCTAGAATTTAGTAAATGCTTAACACATGTAGATATCCTTCAGCTCTGTATCCCAGATTGTTTTTTGTTTAGTACTGTGTAACAAAAAATCTGAATAAAGAAATCAATTTTGTTTATTGGTGATTAAAAATTTCCTTTTCATAAAGAACATAGATTTCTAGGCAAATACTGACTGCATTATTCTAATCAATACCTCCCTGAATATATCAGCAGAGAATATTCTAATATTTATTTTTGCTCTAGAGAACTTAAATTCACCTCGCTCCTCCCCTCCACCACTTTACCAAATTCCTCTGCTTCCAGAGATATTCTCCCCTTGCTCCCCTAATAAGTCATAAAGTCATTCTTTCCCAGAAGTACAAAGTTAAAACTATAGATCAGTCTTAGCAGATCCTCACCTCTGACATCTATCCCTGTTCCATCATCTTTGGACATAATGTTAGAACTAAATTATTTTTTTTTCAATTTTTTTAACGTTTATTTATTTTTGAGACAGAGAGAGAGCATGAACGGGGGAGGGTCAGAGAGAGAGGGAGACACAGAACGGGGGAGGGTCAGAGAGAGAGGGAGCCTGAAACAGGCTCCAGGCCCTGAGCTGTCAGCACAGAGCCCGACGCGGGGTCGAACTCACAGACCTTGAGATCGTGACCTGAGCCAAAGTCGGACGCTTAACTGACTGAGCCACCCAGGCGCCCCAGAACTAAATTATTTTTGACCTCTGGACAAGTTATTTCCCAGCAGGCATTTTGATATCTCACATAAATATTCAGTAAAGCGTCTCTACTATCAGCTTAGAACACTATTCTGAGTAAATGCAGTTTAGGCTTAATTTGGGAATATCCTCTTCAACTCTCCCACTTTATTCACAGATGATGTCCATATGTATCACTCAACAATCTCAAAGGACTTGTAGGGCGACCACTGTCCAGGTTTGTCTCAAACTGGGAGCACTGCTATGACACGGAACTTTCAGTGCTAACTGTAGTAAAGTCTGGGGAAAATTGCAACAAGCCGGCTCTATGTTGGAAATAATGCATAATATTTATCATCATTTGATTAATGATATGTTTATTATCTAACTGCTGTACTCCATCACACCTTCCCCAGGATGTAAACTCATTGAAGACAGAGACTTTGTTCTGGTCATAAATAATAACTGTGTCACTTACATGACAGGTTTCTCAAAAAAAAAAAAGTTTATTGAAGGGAGGAAGGATGGGAGGAAGGAAGGAAGGACAAATCAGAGAAGAAATGAAGGGCTGAAAATAAGCCTGTTTATCTGTCTCTTTCAACATTTAGCATAATGAATGGGAACTTCTACATACATTCATGGAGGAAAAAATCCTAGAACCCTAAGATTTGTTTTAGGTTGTAAACAATGAGTTACTCCCTACGCTCTAAAGCGTTGGCAAGTGAGAGCTTCCTGCAAACCACTGATACCATAACTACAAGTACTGAAAGATGTTTAAAAATTCAAAAAGGCATACTTCATTGCTAGAAAATGTCATAGGCGATAAAAATCAAATTCATCTGTATCAGCTGTCTCATAAGCCTAAAAATTCAGACTGATATATAATCATTGCTAATGCTTTCTGTTCAACCACACACTGCTTAACTCTGTCATGTTATTTTCTCCTGACTGAAATATTCAATCCTGTATTACATTTACTTCAGTCTGGTTTTTTTTTTGTTGTTGTTTGTTTGTTTTTTCTGGACTCTTGACAAGGCTTTAGATTATTCAGACTAATCCTAAAAGGAAGTGACTCTGTGGGCCCCAATTACAGATGAGATGATTGAAATTCAGTGGTATGGCATCCAAAGTCCTTCAATATTGGTATTTGAATGACTCTCAATCTTGTTTCTTGTCACTCCATGGCAGATGGGTAAAGCTTGAACCACATGGAATTCATTTCCTTCCATTTGTGGCCTACCCCAATCTTGCTTTGGCAAAGGCTGTGACATCTGCGTTACCTCTTTGCTTATTTCAACCCAAGAAAATTTTCATGGTATGTCTTCTGTGAAGCCACCAATCGAAAGTGGTTGTCCCTTGTCTAAAATCACTGTGATTTTTAATATACTAGGTTGGAATTATTTCTATCTATCTTACTCACTGGACTATGAACTCCATGAGAACAGAGGCTTTCATATGCATCTTAAATCTTTGCTATCTAGAACAATTCCTGCTACAGAAATAGAATGCACACATATTTATTTTAAAAAACAGCAAACAATGCTGCCTGAGTCTCTATAAAACAAACTATGATATTATTAATCGTAAGGCATAAAAGTACTAAAAATCTTATGAGTTTTTTACTCCTGTTCATCCTTTTACTTAAAATATTTTATCATTAATATTATCAATTCTATAAATGTTTCCAAGTTAAATTGCTATTATTAAAAAAAGCAATTTGAGTGTGCCTAATTATATGTTTTTCTTACCAATTAAATTTTAAGATATAGACCCAGATAAATAGAAAGGAAGTTGCACCACAGCTATAGTATTTTATTTCTGAGAAACTCACTGCATAAGTTTTCAATAAAACTTCCAAAAAAACTTTTTGAAAATTAGTTTTCAAAACCTGCATAGGGTTTTCAATGTGTTTTTCTTGAGCCTCTCGTGTTAAACAAGCTGTCACATGGACTAGGGATGGTAAATGTTTTGCAGTCTCCTTTAAAAGTTCACTCTTTGTGAGGTACCTGGGTGGCTCAGTTGGTTATGCCTCCAACTTCAGCTCAGGTCATGACCTCACAGTTCACGTGTTTGAGCCTGCATTGGGCTGAGTGCTGACAGCTCAGAGCCTGGATCCTGTTTCAGATTCTGTGTGTCCCTCTTTCTCTGTCACGCCCCCACTTACGGTCTCTTTCTCTCAAAAATAAACATTTTAAAAAAATTTTAAAAAGCTGACTCTTAGGGGGTCTCTTAGGTAGCTTAATGTGTTAAGCATCTGACTCTTGGTTTTGGCTCAGGTCATGATCTCATGGTTTGTGAGTTCTAGCTCCAAGTCAGGCTCCAGGCTGACAGTGTGGAGACTGCTTAGGATTCTCTCTCCCCACCTTGGTCTCTGCCTGTCCCCCACTCACTCAGTCTGTCTGTCTCTGCACCATCAGTGCAGAGCCCAATATGGGGCCTTTTACTCAAGAAGCGCGAGATGGTGACCTGAGCCTAGATGGACTCAGATGGTCAGTCAACTGCACCACCCAGGCATCCCAAAAAACCCTGTTTTTTACACAAGTATTCTAATCTCCCTGTATCTCCTTAAGATTCAAGAGTAACTGCACCACATATTAATAATGTGGCCTTGGACAAACCAGCAAAACTATGCAAAGCTCATTTTGTTCTTCTATAAACTCCTACAAATGATACCTCCAGGGCAAAGTTTCCTGATGATCAACAAAACATACATTTTATTATAGAAGAATGGTAGTTTACTACTTCTTCCTGTTACTTGATCTTGGAATTTTATACCCCTGCCTTCCCCATAAATGGTGTTCCTTATATTTTCCCTGCTTGGAATTTGCTGTCTTTTAAACATTATTTAAAAAGGCAACCTCTGGCTGATTTCCCTGTTGTTTCAACTGAGATGTGTTCTTGCTCTCTGGCTTTTGCTTCTTTCTTCCTATGGTCATTATTAAGTGTATTATTTATAACACATACAGAAATATTTATGTTTTGCTTATATGCTACTTCTTTCCTTTCATATGCTATGGAAATTAATCTGTATTATTTCAGAATAAAACTATTGTAGTAGAGGCAACATGCCATATCATTTCAAACATTTAATTTCTATTCTTACCTAGCTGCTTTTATGTACCTGGATGGCAACTATCTTTGTCAACCCATAGGGCTTGCCCTGTGCTGGCTCTACATTAAGTTTTAACAATTTATTTTTGGAATATTGCTTATTGCAGCAGTTATGCATGACTAAGAAAATAAGCAGGAACACACACATATACATACCTTTCCTGTGGCTGGCATCTTAAAATTTTTTTAATTAAAATTTTTTCTCTTTAATTTTTAAATATTAGTTTGGAGACAGGGACAGAGAGAGAGAGAGAGAGAAAGAGAGGACACACAAGCAGAGGAGGGGCAGAGAGAGAGAGGGAGACACATTCCTAAGCAGACTCCAGTCCCTGAGCTGTCAGTGCAGAGCCTGATGTGGGGCTCGAAACCACAAACCATGAGATCTGGATGTGAGCCGAAGTCAGATGCTCAACTGACTGAGCCACCCAGGTATCCCAGGTGGCATCTTAAATATAGCCTGAGACATGGAATACAGGGAAATGTCATTCTGTTAAACCCAGCCATTAATGATTGTTAAAACCTGTCCTTTAAGTATAGAGTCCTAGAATCAGATTGCTGTATAGTCAGCAACTCATAGAATTCCAGAGTTATAAGGGACCTCACAGATTACAAAAATTGAAATATAGAATAGGGAAGAGAAATGGCTGAGGACACACAACTCCTTACTAACTTATCTAAAAAAGGCAGTATCTCTTTTTGTGCATTAATCTTCATCATCCCACAGCTATTGCCGTTTTTAGTAAAGGCGAACAAATAAATTAATAAAATAAAATAAAAAAGGCAAAGTCATGTTCTATCATTCCATACAGATTCTGAAGGAACTTCAGATGATTTGACAATTCTGATCTTTATAACAGCACATAGCACTGCTATTTTTATAACGTTAAAACAAAAAAAATAGACCATACCAACTGTTTTAGGCCACAATTTCATCATTTGAATGTATTTAAGATGCATCTGTTGTGTAGCAGATATCATTTTAGACTTTGGAGACATACTTGTGAATAAGATAGAAAAAAAAAGTCTCTGTCCTCATGGAGCTTAGATTCGAGTGTAGGCAAAATAAAATAATAATAATAATAATAATAATAATAATAATAAACAATAAATAAATAAATTAGATTTTCACATACTTGCAGGAAACCATTATGATTGAGACAATGAAGGAAGGTTCACAGTGAGCCTAGTAGAGAAAGCTAAGATTGTAAATAAAAGTTGAGAAGCAGTCAGGTTTACATAATTCTCAGGGAAGTAAATTCTCCAATTTGGGAATAGAAGCATGACAAACATGCCTCAGAGTACTGAGTGTTCGGTTTTACAATTCTCACTGTAGTGTTCTGTCCAAAACACTGCTGACTCTTTTCTCCACCTCTGTTTAGAGAAGGCATTTGTAGATAAACTTCTGTTTATGTGAATCCCACATTTATTGATACTTCAGATGTGCCTCCAGAATGACTCATTCCATTTATAATGTGCTACCATCTGGTACTCTACGGATCCATGATAGTGAAGTTGGAGGATGGAGTGCTTTTTCATTTATCTCCCCACATTGTTGCCTGCCCAGTGCATTAACATACGGCCCAATTAGCTAGAACACGACACTAATGAAGCCAGTTGTAAATTCAATTTTTGTATGGCCACTTAGCTTTTTATTTTGTTCTGGCCAAAGGTTCCCTCTCCAACAAATCACAGTCTCATGAGTGCCTGCCAGGTCAGCCACTGTGCCTGCCTTTTTTGCTGTACCTCTCCCCTAAACGCACCCCGCCCCACCCCACCCCACCCTACCCCTGTTGCTGTTACAAGGCCCACCACAGAGTAGAAGTTCAAGTAACAGTTGCTTTGTCAGTTTCTTTCACTTTTCAAAAATTGTTTACCAAAAGGACTTGAAGAAAGTTGATTTGTTGTACATCATATATTAAGATCGCTATGAGGGTTGCCCAGATGGCTCAGTCAGTTAAGCTTTGGACTCCTGGTTTGGGCTCAGGTCATGATCTCATGAATCATGGGTTCAGGCTGCATTGGGCTCTGCTTGGGATTCTCTCTTCCTCTCCCCCTTCCCCATTCATGCACAAGCTCTCAAAATAAATATATAAACATTAAAAAAAAAAAAGACCACTATGAACTTTTGAAAACCCTAACCTTTCTGAGGGACTTTATTATTGAAATCCATAGGCAGAGCGTTAACTCTATTTTCTCTCCTTTACAAAGCATATGGTCCAACCCAACTTCTGGAGTCCAAGGTTCACTGTTATTTACACCCTTGGGTGCCTATATCCACCTGTGCCTCAGACATTTTGAAAGCCACTTCTTTAAAGCTGCTCATGATTCTGTCCCCTTTCTTAAAAAGCTCAGAAGATGCTGTTACCTTCCATATGATTTTCATAGCATTTGTTACTTTATGCTTCGCATCATTTTGTGTTATGTCTTACCTCTTCATAGTTCTAAGCTCCCTGAATAAGGGTTCAATCTCCAAATTCCCCATAAGGTCTCAAAAGAGCCTATCTGTCATGGAAAGAACATTAAATTTGGAGGCATGAGGCATTCAGAACTGGGTTCGATTTTTTTTTCTCCACCTCTTTCATTTAATAAGAAATATTCAGTGTTCTTTGATTTTGTGAGTTTTATTTTTATCATCTGAAAAACATGTGTATAACAGTATCTACCTGTGTACTCATTGTAAGGACAAAATAAGGTAATGTATGGGAAGCTAGCACTGTAAGATTATAGTTATGGTACTTCTTAGTTCTGCGATTTAGGAAAATAACTTCATCTTCTTTAACCTCAACATATTTATCTATAAAGGGTAAAAAGTGATAATCCCAATCTTTTAAACTTATTTTGGAAATTAAATGAGAAAATGAATATGAAATACCAGACATAATTCTCAGCACATAGAACAATTCAATAAAAACGAATTGTTTTTGTTGCTGCTATTATTCCTATATGTCAATCACAGTGTTTGGTACATATCCGAGAATCAATAGTATTTATTGAGTATTGTAGTTAATACTCAAATATTTGCTGAGTTTGGTTATGAGCTTACACTATGTGATAGGCCCTCTACTTAACAGGTGGTTCACAGGAGAACACCAAAGATGTTAAAGTTTATATTTTAGTCAATGAAGCATATATTAAACATAGAATTATATCCTGCATATGAAAGATATTCAATGTATGCTGTTGCATAAATGTAAGATTTTATGGATGAATCACACATACTGGGGAGAAGTCAGAGTTCTTAGAACAAATTTTGGATCAGAAATGTTATCCTACTACATCAAAGAATTCTTCATTTTTGTTTTAAAGGAGACCTGAGGATTTCTATAGATGATAAACCATCAGATTTGGAAACCCAGACAGTTTCTACATTTGGCTCAAAAAGCAATAAATTTGAAGAATGCAAAACACACTTACTGGGTAAAACCCTCTCCAAGAACCAAAACAAAATGGAAGAAGGAGCATTCCTGGCAGTTTTCTCTACTTTTTTTTTTAATTGCATATACAAACTGCTTTTGCAAGATGAGCTTTGGACAACTGAATTATAAGTCTTTAGCACTGTTCAGCAATTTATCTTCTGTGACTCAACAGGATCTGACTGGAAGCCAAAGTCATAATTCAGTTGTTCTAAATACATAGTATTGTAGCTAAAGGAAAGTGTCCTGCAAATGAAAACTTGGAAACTACAGTTTTGTAGAAGGATCTTTTTTTTTTTTTCTTCCCTCTTACCTGTATGAAGAAGATTTTTAAGCCTTTCTTGTTAGAAGTTTTATGTCACTGGAGGGAAATGAATTTACAAACAAAAACAGAAGACATTTTTACCTTCTAGGACCTGAATGTTTTAAATCATCCTTTAAATCATTATACTCCTTACTTTCCAAGCTGACATATTGATTTTACCCCCAAAGTAGAAATAATTAATCAGCACTATATTGATAATACCTGGTTAATGTTTTGACCACAGCAATGTATACATACAATTCAAGTTGATGTTTTTCTCTAATTGCCACTTAGAAAAAAGTTATAGTGCATATGTTTTATATGTATTAAAATAACTAAGAAACATTTTAAAGTTGTGTCATCACATATCAATCTGATGAAACCAGAAAGAACGAATGTTCTTAATATGACAATAACTATATGCATTTGCCTATAAAATTAAAAATATGTATTGCAAATAGATTGTGTTTCTTCAGTAACGTTACCACTTATTTGGTGTTGTGAATAATGAATGCGTGAGAGAGAGACAGGAAGAGGAAAAGCAGGAACAGAAGCACTCATAATTTTTACCACAGTACTCTAGAAACAAATATCTGATAGATGGTATCTTATTTTTTACTCCAGCTTTTTTCCTTTTATGTTTTTTCTTTTTTTTTTCTTTGACTAATGTTCCTAGAAATCTTCCTTTCTACTTCTTACAATTTTTTATTTTGCTTTTTAAGTTTTATATTATAAGCTTGTTCTTATGTATTACAGTTTCTGAAAGTATACCTTTCATGGTTTTCTAATATCCTGTAGAATGTTTGCAAATATGATAGGATGATCAAAAGCTGGCTCCATTCCTTGGACTCCCTTGCTTTTCACTCTTGTTTGCAAAGATACATCTAAACACAGTAATTAACTGAATTTATGCTACGTGTGAAGTAGGGTGTCTTAGGAACTCCATACTGAAGTCCCCACCAAGTCTGAGCAAAGCACAAATGCAATGAAACACCAGTTACCGGTTTGTGTACAAAGTGGCACAGCAAAGCAGAGCCCTGAAAGTGGGGAAAAGGAAGAAAGCAGGAGGAAAAGAAAAAAAGAACCCAGGCACTCTGGTTGCCCAGGGGACGAAGAGATTTGAAGGGACATTTGACTAGGAAGCCTAAAGGGAAATCTACACCATCCAAGGGCACTGTTTATTTACATTTAGATTTTCCGTGAACACTGAGTTCAAATGTCTTTGCAACAGCTGCAAAATAAAAGAGCAGAGAGGGGAAGACTTTTATTTAAACAACAGGCTCTCAATGAACATTATGTGTTTACAAACTCTAACAGCTCATAAGCCTTAAAGTGTTTGTAATGCCTGGGGTAGGAGGGGGTGGGGAGAGAAAAGAAACAAATCTGACTGACCTTAGTTATAGACTGTTACATTTTTATGTGAGCTCAATTCACACTTGGTTCCTGTAGGTTATACAGGGAGTTGCTTATTTATACATCAGTATAAATCCTGATAGCACAAAACATTGTCTTTATATACACATATACATTTTCTTTTCCTTTTTAATGATGACATATTGATTTACTTTTATCATTAAAACTTTTCTTTATACATTACTGAAACAATTGACAAATACTGCCCAGAGAAGTGGTATGAATGTAAAATAAAGATCAACAAATAACCACTTTAAAAAATATGTTCTGTGTCTTCGTTTAAATCCCTGATGCATAGAAAATCTCAACTGAAACATCCAGTACCCAGGAAAAGGAAGTAAATGCGTAACTAGTCATCATTTGATCAAAAGCTTTCCCAGCAATCAATGCGCAATTAAAAGGTTGCAAGATGGGGATGGGGACTGTTTGAAGAGAAAAGCTTGATCCAAGGGGAGAGACCCTTGGAAATTAATTAGAGCCCAGCTGGAAGTAAAAAAATAAAGAACCCAAATGCTCCTGTGCTCCCCCACCCACAGCACACAAATGATGATGGCATGCATTTGTGAACCTTCCCTGATGTCCTCATCTTGAATTAATCACGCCTCTACCCTGCACACAAGGCAGTTTGCTTCAGATGCCATTTGGAGTGCATACTGCACTGGTTTCTTTTAAACTTACGTTGTGTGCTTGTCTACCTCCCCTACTGAATTATAAGCTTTTCCAGGCCAGAACCCTTATCTGAAAGCATATCCCTAGTTTTGAGCATAATATCTGAAGTGTTTTATATTTAATTGATATGAAGTATTTAAAATTAATATGTGATTTCTTTAAACATAATATTGATACTTGAGAAAATGTATAAAATGTGTAATCTTATTTAATATTACTGCTAATAGGATCAGCTTTTTTGTGAAAAGGGAAAGCGTGTATGTCTGCATTTGTCTGAGTCAGGAAATGACTCAGAAACAGGCAGACCAAGAGATGAATACAGAGAGCTGGCTCAGTCTGTCTTAATGATTTCTGCTTTAAGATTAGTCTTTATTTATTTTTTTAAAAATTTAATGTTTATTTATTTTTGGGAGACAGAGAGACAGAGAGTGAGCAGGGGAGGGGAAGAGAGAGAGAGAGAAAGACACAGAATCTGAAGAGGCTCCAGGCTCTGAGCTGTCAGCACAGAGCCTGATGCGGGGCTCGAACTCACAGACTGTGAGATCCTGACCTGAGCCGAAGTCAGATGCCCAACCGACTGATCCATCCAGGCGCTCCAGTATTTATTTTTATATTAAAATGGCTATCTTGTAGAATTTCTCAGATATATTAACTCACTTGACTTTTAATAACATGGCTTGTTTATTTAAACATGAGTGATTCAGGACCACAAAGAATAAAGAATATAATACATGGTATAAATGGACTATTACCAAAAAAAAGACAAAGACATTTTTCCAAAACCAATCTGTCACACACAATTTCAGAGGTTTTTTTGCGTTTTTTTGTTTGTGTTTTTTTTGTTTGTTTGTTTGTTTGTTTTAGATTGGGTTCTATTTGGTTCATTTGGGGAATAGAAAAAAAATATTTCCACTTTCAAATATACACTGAAAACCACTGGCCTACAAATTCCTTCCTTTTCAAACAATTAGTCTATCAATGATAAAATAATTATCATTTGGGCACATTAATTTGAGTAATTATCACTAATCTATGGAGCCTGACAGGGTTAATGTGATTCCTTTCAACACACTAAAATGTGACAAAAATAAGAATAATGATACTGTAACTAACATTTGCCTCATATGATAGCTTACAAAGCATTTCCACATGCTTAACTCAGTAACAATACCTAACATGTTTCAAGTAATTACTGTCTGCATGGCACAGAGCTAATTTTTGGTAGATGGTCTCCTAATTTTATATTGATACCACAAAGTTGGCATTTCTATTATCTTCAATTTAACTGATGGAAAAGATGTGCCTCAGGGCATGGCCATACCAGGACTATACAAAGGAAGTCGAAGTCCATAATTTGTACTTCTAAACACTACAGTATACTGTTTCCTTTCATATGATCAGGGAAGACTGGCCAGGAAATACATATTTAATGAACGGTTACTATATCTTAAACCTTGAGCCAAATTTTTTGAGGCTCTTTTACATGTCTTAAGACATGTAAAACAAATAACATCATCGTCACTGTGTAGATCATATAACTAAAATATAGTGCTAGGATAACTCATGGTTAAAAGGGTTATTAGCTCTCAAATTCCTATCTTTGGGCTCCAAGATCCTTCTACTGTGGTTTAGAATTGAACACAAATGGGTATCAAAGGGGAAAAAAAGAATGAAGCATAAAGATAAAAAAAAGATTCATCAAAGAGGGTAAGTCTTGGAGAATTTATATCTGAGAAATCTGATTATTATGGGAACATTTTGATCCAAGGAAAAAGGAACTTGACATCACCATCTCTGTGGCCAAGTCTTAGCATCGACCTTAGCATCGACTGCACCACAAATACATTAATAAGAAGAAAAAGAAAAGAAAAAAAATGTTTTGTTTCTGTTTTTGGGCAAAGCACAATCATGCAGTTAAATAAATTAAATCCATTGACTAAATGACACAAATACAAGCAACAAATACTGAGGAAAGAGTTAGCTGATGATGCAGTCTCTTAGGTTTATTACCAGCCTGACTTATACCTTTAACATAGATTAAACTTTAATAAGTCAGTAATTCCTTAGAGACAAAGAAGACCCTTCTCTATGCAAGACAATCATCAACCTCTTTTCCATTATTCCAACTCCTCCCTATTTTTACCTTCACATTAACCACTGGCTTCTGTCCTGCTCTTTTTCGTTTAGTGTTCTAGAGCTTCCTTGATTTTGATTTTACACCCTCTAACAATTTAAAGTGGCATATTCAATTTGGCTCTTCTCTTCCCGGCTTCCTTAGCTAGTACAACGGACACAGGTGGGATTGCCCAAATACTGCAAGCTCTTAGCAGTCTAGGCAAATGGTGGTTGAAATTCTACATTCTCTTTGAAACTATGTGTGGGAATGCCACTTATTTCAGTCAAAGAAGTGAGAGATGGGGTGATATGTCACTTCTGGATGAAATTCTAAAGGAGAGCATGATTCAACAGATTGCCTTTATACCACTGTGGTGAACAAAGAAGCACATTCAGATACATCTCTTACAGCCTTGACCCGTGAATCCTCTCAACAAATAGAACACTTATTTGGGTCCCCACCACTAATACCAATAGCTGAGGTTGTGGGGTTCTTTATTATTTGGACATAAATGAGTCTACACTGACTGTTACAGATAGATTAACAGATCCTGATACTGGTATTTATAATACAACTTCCTGATCTTTGTCTGTTCTTGTCCACTCTAACCTCTTAAGGTATGTAGATTCTAAATTAATGGACATACATAAATATTAATTGCCACAAATTATAAAACCATCCAAGTTAAACACATTTTAACTTATTTTTTCAACAATTATTATGTCCAGAGTCAGTTCTACCATTTCAATGATTCAAGCTTTTCAAATACCCACTTGTTACCTCTTATTTTTATGACAAAGGAGAGCGTGCGTGAGGATATTATGCCTCATAAAACTGCATATTACAACTATGTCCATGGAGAAATATATTTTCCTGGATTGAATGTACTTATCATTTGTGGAGTTCAAGTGCAGCATTGAAATCAACCTTTTCAGACCCATTTAACATTAAATGCAACTTTCACTTTCCAAAACCAAAGGCTGGAAACTACCTGCACAAATCTTCATAATGTATCTTTGACATCCACCAGCACTTAAAAACATTCTGATGTGTTAAGTGTAAATGAATCAGAGATATGCTGATTGAATTTTCTATTCAAGTTGAACATTTTAAAGAAAAAGGAAGAAAAAATGAGGGGATACATGCTGTACTCTGCTTCACACAGAGCATTTGGAAATCTGCCTGACCTCTTATTTTTATTTATTTAAATTAACAGCAGCGGCATCCATTGCCATCTGGCCCCCAGGCACAGTGAGCTAATTAAAAAAAAAAAAGGAACTTCAAAATATCATTTAAACATTTTTAAATAATTCAGCCCATACAAGAATAAAGAGAGCATCATCTGGATTGGCAAACCAGGAGAACTGGGCCCCAGGGGTCAGTAAACCTGGATTTCGCCAGAGCTGCGTGTGGAGAAAATTTGATGGAGACTTCCTGAGGAGGAATAACACTTTCCCAAGGAAGAATGTAGGACTGAATGGAAAGTGGGCTGGGCCGAATGCTAAACCCAACTGTTTAGAAGGCTTCACACTCTTTTATGTCCCCAGCTCAGATTATAAAGTTTGTTGGCATTGTCAGTTTTTGGTCTTTGTGTCTCTACTTAGTAATCCAATTCGAAATCCTATTCCACCATGAGAATACACTCATCAAAGCATCAGTATCCTACACTATCCATTCTATGATAAGCCCCTGGAAGTTTCTCATTTGTCTGCAGTGTCTTGAAGACCTCGTCAAAGGTGATGCTGAAAGATCAGTGTTAGTAAGTCATCTAGTTCTCTCAGTGCGTACATAGTTTATGGCAGCACTGGAATATTGCTTTCTGCCATCTGTGCAGAATAAAATTTGGATTTTTTGCTCAGGGTCAGTTAGAATGTGCTTAAAACCCAATGTGTATGTAGGCTTTGATTCTTGCTCTAAACACTTATTACGCGCTGTTTGGAATTTAAAGCGGCTGAACTAAAATCTTCTCTTTTCTGTAGCTGACATATTGCACTAACTAAAGTTCAACATAAATTCTTTTCTGCAGTAGTTGGTGGTTTTGTTTTTATGGCAATCTAATTCTAACAGCATTTCATTTGGTTCATTTTGAAGATATACTCTGAGAGAGGAATAATATAAGAATGCCCCCAAACAGTCATACACACCAATGTATGAACACAGAGTATGAGTGAGGGACATCTATGCAACAGGCACATTTCCTCCAACTCACATTCAAGCTTCGTATTCCATTTCCATTTTGACAGATGAAGAAACTGAGACTCAGTAATGATGTACAACTATTAAGAAGCGGGACCACATTATAACTTAGGTTTGGGTTGTGCCAAAGTACATGTTCTACTTATTAAAGAAACATGTTCTAATTATATTCATTCATAATACTCTATATTACTCTTTCTCAAACACAATGTTAATTAGTTATCATTTTGTTTTTAATTTTTTATTGTTTTTCATTTATTTTTTTGAGAGAGAGACATAGAGCAAGCTGTGAAGGGGCAGAGAGAGAGGGAGACACAGAAACCAGGCTCCAGGCTCCAAGCTGTCAGCAAAGAGCCCGACGTAGGGCTCGAACTCATGAACTGTGAGATCATGACCTGAGTCAAAGTCAGACACTTAACCTACTGAGCCACCCAGGCACCCCCATATCACTTTGTTTAAATGTCTTTAATGTGCTTATATGTCTATAGGATAAAGCCTAAATTATTTAACATTATATTAATTGAAACCCTGGTCCATTTCTCCAACTTCATCTCCATAAGGCTAATATCCTTATGTCCTATGTTCAAGCTACACTATTTCTAAATTTTGCTGTTTTCTTCTGAGATATTTTTCTCATCATTTTAAAGGCAAGCACTTACTGATTTACCAGAAATAATTGGAAATAGTACCTCTTTCATGAATTCTGTTCTTTTTCATTTTCCCTGAATCATATCCATGCTTCCACAATGTAGTTATGGCAGCTCTTATGTTTACACATTTTCTTCATGGGTAGATTGAATTTGACAACCTCAAGGCCATATTCATGGTATGTGACAGAATAACAGACATCAAATTTTGTTTAATATATATATTAAAAAAAACTAAGAACAGGGGAGAGAAGGTGGGTGAAAGGAGGAAATAAATACAAATGGATATACGTGAATGGAGATAGACAAATGGATAGGCGAATAAAAACATAAAAGTATTACAAAGAGCCATCCAAATACCTCTTATAGGAGACCAATAGGAAGCCTCAGAATAAATCACATGAAAATTCAAAGCAAATAAATTTTATTACTGTAAAGATTACCTAGATAAGTTTTGTGAAGGAAGTTAATTTTTAACTAGGCCTTAATAAAATGGTAGATTGGTAAAAATGACATTGGTCACTTTAGCCCCTATGTACTGAGAGAGGAAACTTCCAATAGAAATTCTCTTTAAAATCCAGCAAACACCATTATTTCTAATGAGAGAGAAAAGCACAGCTGTCTACACTGACACTTTTTAAAAAAAATATTTTTTAACGTTTATTTTTGAGATAGAGAGAGAGCATGAACGGGGGAGGGCCAGAGAGAGAGGGAGACACAGAATCTGAAACAGGCCCCAGGCCCTGAGCTGTCAGCACAGAGCCCGACGCGGGGCTTGAACTCACAGACCGCGAGATCATGACCTGAGCCGAAGTCGGATGCTTAACCGACTGAGCCACCTAGGTGCCCCTACACTGACACTTTATACCTCTATCCTATCTGATGGTTTCTCTCTCACAGGTATGAGCACATTCACGTGTGTGTACACACATACACACACACACACACACACACACACACACACACACACACACTTTTAAAATAGACTTTGCTCCTTATGAACACAAGATGATCAATATTCTACATGTTACAACAAATTCTGTTTATATTTCTTATATTTCCTAGGTGTTTTCTTTTTACTCTTTTTATTTAGTTAGTTATGGTAATAACTGTAACATCCATTTGGTATCATGTCTGCTTCAATAAATTACTTGTTTTATCTCAGTAAAAACATAACAATATAACTAAAACTCAAAGAAGGATATAATAAGCTCTAAGACAATATATTCATTGCACTGAGACAGGATTAGCTCCTTCTGAAAGTGGTAGGGTTTAGTACAAGAGATACGTGTGTGGACCCCATCTTCTTCATGCAGTGTCTGAAGATTGCCACTAGGTAAAGGAAAACAGGAAAAAAAAAGAGGTGGTAAAACCACGGAAAAGGGGTAGAAAAAAGAGGAGAGATGATAAGGTAACCAGTATGAAAACAAATTATATTATTTTCCCAGTGCCCTATCCTGGGCCAAAATAACTTGTTCATTCAGGGAACTGACAGAGCTGAATCATCACCACCACCCCCCCTTTTCCAATTTTTGTTACATTATTTGTAAGAAGCTGATTGTAGAGGATGTAAACTTAGGGGACATGGCAATGGATATATTAGTGCTCTTGGAGTGATAGGAACCCTGGAGGTTGGCTGAATGAAGCAAGAATACTGCAGTGACTGATACCAAGTCCTAGGTGTCTGACCTTGACCTGCCTCTATCTCCAGACTTACCCCTTGCCTCATTCCAGTAGTTAACCCCCTGCAGCCCTGCAGGAGTACTTCATATCCAGAGTCCTCCAGCTACTGACATTGGCTTTTGTCTGAACCCTTTCCCAACCTGCCCAATAGATTTATAGTATGAGCCACAAAAGAACAGCCTCATAATTATAAATTTTCTAGTCAACATCCTAAAAAAAGTAAATTAGGGCCACCTGGGTGGCTCAGTCAGTTAAGCATCTGACTCTTGATCTTGGCTCAGGTCATCATCTCATGGGTTGAAAAATGGAGCATTATGTCAGGTTCCACATTGAGGATGGAGTCTCCTTAAGATTCTCTCTCTGCCCCTTACCGGCTCGTGCCACACTCTCTCTTTAGCTCTCCCTCTCAAAAAAATAAGAATAAAAAAAAGTAAATAAAATAGGTTTTATTTAACCCAATATATCCAAAACATTAGCATTTTGACATATAATCTATATAAAATTTGAGATCTTTTATATTCTTGTAAGATAATTTACAAGATATTTTATATTATTTTTATTTTTAGAAGATTTAGAAATATTTGTGTATACTGTACTTACAGCACACCTGAAGTTATACTTCTCAGTTTTCACACGTCCCACATTGGACAGGGCCGTTCAAACACTGTCGTCAATCCCCCCCCTTCATCTTTGCCTGGGAAGCTGTTCTAATCCCTCTTCTAAAGGTCAGATTTTACCTCTATATTATACATTCCATGGTATATTCCCTCATTATAGAAGTTCCATGTTAATGAGTGACAACACTGGGTGCCATCAATTTATATCTTCATTCCTTACTAGACTAGACTGAAGGCTCTAGAACCACTCATATGCACTTGTATCCCCACTCCCCGTGCTTATGTAATGCCCAACAAGAGGAGAAATTCAATGAATATCCACTGAATAACCGTTATTTAGTGCCTCTGAGCCTTTATCTCCTCATCTGTATAATGGGGATGAAAATAATAATGCCTATCTCACTGAGTTACTGTGAGCATTAACTGAGTTCATGTATCCATGTGTGTGTGCTTGTACTTAGAACAAAGGCTGTCATGTCTTAAGTTCCATGTGGAATCTGGTTCTTGGTAACAGTTGTAAGCAGTACTACTGCACCTAAATTTGTGAGGATTAAAGCAAACAGTACAGTGAGGAGGGTGTCAGGCATAGGCTTAGTGCTACTTTTAAAATGTTTGTTATGCTTAGTCTGTTATTTCATATATATGTTAGATAATATGTTCTACTACTTAAACTTCTTGGTATTTAGAGTCCCTTACTTGGACTCAAAATATGAGGTCTAGACAAATATGGTACATCCCTCCTTTTATAGAAGTCTACACATCTAATTACTAGAAACACTGTAGAAAGGAGGCTTTAATTAAGGCCCACATGAGACTGTTCTATATGTGTGGCTAGGCCATAAGATCACTTATCTTTAAATCACAACTTCAAGGTTCTGAAATTTCCCCTTCATGGGGCGCCTGGGTGGCTCCGTCGGTTAAGCATCTGACTTCGGCTCAGGTCATGACCTCACAGTCTGTGAGTTTGGCCCCGCGTCGGGCTCTGGGCTGACAGCTCAGAGCCTGGAGCCGGCTTTGGATTCTGTGTCTTCTTTTCTCTAACCCTCCCCCATTCATGCTCTGTCTCTCTCTGTCTCAAAAATAAATAAACATTAAAAAAAATCTAAAATTTCCCCTTCTGAGGCTCCTGGGTGGCTCAGTTGGTTAAGCATCAGACTCTTGATTTTGGCTTAGGTCATTATCTTGCGGGTTTGCGACATGGAGCCCCATGTTGGGCTCTGCACTGACAGTGTGGAGCCTGCTTGGGATTTTCTCTCTCTCTTTCTCTCTCTCTCTCTCTCTCTCTGCCCTTTTCCTACTTGCTCTCTCTCTCTCTCTCAAAATAAACATTAAAAACATAAAAAAATAAATGAAATTTCCCCTTCTGATAATATGTTACTTAAAGGCATTTAAGTTTCTACAGTTTTACTTGTACAATGAGAGGTAGGATTGGTGGTTCATTATTGCTAAACTTGGGCCACTTATGAAAACATGTCCCCATAACTGGTTCTTCCTTTAGAGCCGTCTGCAGAAACATATACTGCTAATCATCTTATTTTACTTTCCTTTCCTATTTATTCCTCCCTTACTTCTTTCACCTGAAGTAAATATGTAACAAAGTCGAGCCTCTGGCAGGCTGAAGTACACTGGGAAATACTGGGCTACATCCTGTAAAAAGCCTGTGTGGCTTGCAAACAGTAAGAATTCATAATGAATATTCAGTTCCTCTGACACAGTAATAGAAATGTAAACAGATAAAGCAGTTGTACAGATAACCCAGTGTCTCGGATAATAATTTTTTTTTAGATAATAACTCTCAAGGGAGTGCTAGATACAACTTAGTGTAAAGAACTCAGGTGCATTAATAATTCTTTGTCCTGGACAGAAATCTGATATGCTCACTGACTTCTACAATTAAAGATGGCTACATGGTAAAACTAGGCTGATTTTCCTTATGGAGGCCCAATGTGGTCGGAGTGGCCAGTAAAGATATGGAGATCCTGTGGGGACACAGGTAGATGTAGAAGAGCCAGCAAATTGTGCACATTTGGTCCTTCTTACCCGATGATGCCTCTGGGTGTGGCTAAGAGCCCCAGACATTAAAGGAGACTAGGAGGTCTCACTGTGCAACATGCAGGGAAGAGGGCTAGAATTCAGTCTGATGTGAGTTAACGTGACTGCTGAAACCTATTTCGGTATTTAATGCTTGTGTGACTTTTGTCTCACTGAAGTTTGATAACACCCTCATTCTCACTTATAAAGGAAGGGGTAAATAAAAGCCTATGGTAAAGATTTGTTTTTGTTTGTTTTTCGTTTGCTTATCTTTTTGATTTAATGGCACAGAACAAACATAAATACTGTTCTATCTCATCTGAATGGTATCATGCTTGCACAATTCTGAATTTAGCTTGATCAAACCTTCTGTAGGTTTCACAATGCACGCTTGGGAATGTAAACCAAATTATAGAGAAAAGTGTGACAAAATTGTAATGGTGTATCTGTGTGTATGTGTGTGTGCGCGCACATATGTGATAAAAGTTGAAGATGCTGATTAAAAAGTCTACATTTCTTGAATTAGTTCTGGCTCAATTTCCTAGATTTTTAGACAGTTTTCAGATCTTTTGATTCTTAGGAATAAAGTATTGGTTTGTGCACAGCAAATAACTATTTGGTGATGAAAGAATAAACAAGTAGACTCATGAGGAAATAGTACATTTAATTTAGTAGTCATAACTATCTTCATCACTTTCATATTCAGTACACTTTTTACACATACACAATAACCAGGTGATACAGGTAATTACTGGCTCTGTTTCACAAATGGAGAAATGAGACTCACCTCAAGGTCATAGATCATGTAAATGGTAGACTCTCTAAATCTCCTATTTTTCCATAATATTGCTGCTGCAAAATGCAACAATATATTTTTGTGTGTGTGGAGAACGATCACACTTCAATTTTCTGATGTTATGAGAATGGAAGTATTGAAGAGGGATATGGTTAACATTAAAGTAGCTTAGAAAAAAGTAAGCAATCTTTTCAGGGAATGTTTCTCCTCTTTTGTAAAGCCCACGAATATTAACAAAGAGTACTGTAGACGGGGGAAAAAAAAGGTAACAGTTACTACCTAGGAAACATCATCCAGGCTATTTGTATACGTTTTAAGTCTACTGGTTGTGGAACTAAAAGCGTACCAAATAGCATACAATATACAGGAGAGTACGATGATATCTGCCTTCAGAGAAGTCATTTCCAAGTCACTGAGACTTGGACAATGAAAGCTGAACATTGCTGGCACACCTGTTAGACCAAACAAATCCAGGCACAGTGACCAGATTTTGGCTATCTATACTTACTAAAATAACTTTTCATTCAATTTTAGATAGCTCTAGGTCTGTTCAGCTTAAGCATTGTTCTTCATAATAAACATTTACAATATCATGTAGTATGCCGGGGGAAAAATGAACATGGAAAGGAAGACCTGTGTTTTAAGCCCAGCTGATTAATCCTCTCTGGAAAGCTATCTAAGGTCTCTGAACTGACATTTACCTGAGATTATAATCTCTGATCTGATTAAATCACTTAAGAGTTGAGAATTATCACAAAAAATCCATATTTTATAAATAACAGTAAGATTATAAGGTGTTATTCTCAATCCAAATTTAAAAGGTACTCTTATTTCAACCATCTCATTATTTCTTGAAATTTACTGTTTATTTAGCATGTATACATTGAACTCCTACTATGTTTCAGAAGCTATGGTAGATACTTGGAATTTATTTTAACAGAAAAACTGTGTTCAACAAATAACTGTGAGTTACTTAAAGCCCCCCCCCAAAAAAAAATTACAGATTCTATGAAACGTTTTTCAGGGGATCTTTTGGGTCATGGTTTATGGTGAAGGGATAATAGGACAGAGAAGGAGGCAACAGACCTTTGAGGAAAGTTGAAAAGTTTTAACATAATTATGGAGAATGAGAAAGCAATAAGATGAGAGGAGGATAAAGCAAGATTGTTAGACTGTTGAGGGCTATTTTGGTTTTGGTAACCATTAATTTATAGTTGAATCAATTCATTGATGGGTTTTTGATATCTATAGATCCCGTCAGCATATCTGACCCTATGGAGATTTTTAAGATATCAAATTTTAGAATTTAATTGCAAGATGCTGATGAGAACACTGATGAACTAAGGCTATGCTATGTACCAATGACTGTGTCAATGGCTTTCAACTTTTTTCCCTCTTTATTACTCACAGCAAGTCCATGTTGTAGGTACTGTCACCCCAGTGTTACATATGATACAGCCAAGCCTCAGGACAAATAAGCAACTTGCCCAAGATCACAAGTGACAAGAGCCAGAAACAGTACCATATTGGCCCACAACCTAAGTACGTGCTATTTTCTCTTACTATACCATTTCTCTATAATGGACATGGTCTACATTATTTTACAGAATGAAATTCCAACGTGCACTTTGCCCAAAAGGTGGCAAGAACACCTATCCTCCAAGATGTCCCATAGGGGCCAGGTCTTCATCTATTTAAGGTTTATGCAAATATATGGCTGACACCTAGAGTTCTGTTCCATAAAGCAAAAGGAAGGTGACCTTACATTGAGAGGTTTTGAAGACAAGCATTTCTGATCATTTGCCTCTGCACTGAATGGCTCTTAAAATGCCCTGTAGAGCACCAGATTTTGAGCATGAACACATTTTGATAGACCTGCCAGGATACATTAGCTGCAAAACACTTCCTCTGGGTTGACCTACTGACCTGATTACTGGCTTGGCTCAATATTAACCATCTGGAAGCTGAAGCGTGTCTGCCAAACACAATGGTCAGAGTTTTGGCAGGGTAAAAATTGAGCTGTTTTTTTCTAATGGTGCCTTGCTAACAGGTTCATTTACCTCCTACGACCACTTCTTGAATGTTACAGTAATGCCACGCTTGGTGGGGTAGAAAACACATAAGCTTTAGAACTGAACAGACTAGAGCTTGAATTGATTTGAACATTTAAGAGTTTGTCAATTACAGCACCACCTTGAGGTTCAGTTTTTTAGATCTATAAAATGGGGACAATGATTTTTCTTTCATAGAGTTTTCTGAGCATTAGACATAGTGCTCTGTGGTACAAACAAGAATCATTTATTGAACCTTTATCGTTGCAAGGCATTATGTCACATCCTTTATAAAGATTATCTTATTTCACTTAGAAAATGTCACCTTCCTTAAGCATTGTTATTATTCCAACCTTAAGAATGAAGAAATAAAGGTTAAATAGGTAAACTTATTTGCTTTATGTAGAAAACTAATAAGTAAAAGGAATATACTTCGGTGTTAGTAGTCAGATCCTAGAATTTCTATAATTTGCCTCCTGGTACCATTGTCTTATGTGCTATCTCTTGATTTGTGAGATCATCCACCAGAGTAACAACTGACAAGGGTAAATGCTTCAGAGAGGTTTACTAGATAAAGTTTACATCATTTAGTGCTCAATATCCTGGCAAGAATGTCAGAGAAACATATTAACTGGTCTGTTCTAGTCCTTGTCTGCCCTCAATTATGCTGGGCTTCCTTTAGGAAGTATACTAGTTGAATCACTAGAGCTCAAAGTAATTTACCATTCACTAGGCTAAATGTTTTGCAGAAGAGGTCTCTATTGATGTTCATTATCCTTAAAGTGTATCCCTTTGGTGGTAGATGAATTATAAATGGGAAACTGTGCTTAAAGAATAAAAATAGCCTGAAACAAAATTTTTCAAAGAGAAATGCAGACCTATTTCATTGTGTGTGTGTGTGTGTGTGTGTGTGTGTGTGTGTGTGTGTGTGTGTTGTGTATGGTCTGTCTGCCTACTGAGGGAATCCACCCGATAACACTTGTCCTCTCTAAGATGCACTATAATAAAGATGCTGCTAGGGACAAAGTGAATCAAGAACATGAAAAAAAAAAGGAATGAAATGTCACAGTTCATGTAGCATATTTCCAGAGTCATCAAAAGAAGTACCAAAGGCATTAAGGGACAAGAAATGTTCTCTGTCAACTCGCTCTAAAGAGATGTCAAATCTAAAGTCTTCTGACAATCTATCAAGATCTTGACTTAACCCGCTTCTAATTTTAAGTAAATATTTTCAGTAGAGGCCAAGTATACATTTTACGAAAGAAAATTGTGTGAAAACTTCACTTGTGGTTGGCAAATGTATACCACCTTTCTGAGAAAAGCACCCAACTATGCCCTGACTTGATGTATAATCTTGAACAAACCACTTAATCTGAGGACCCTGGGAATGAGGCATTTGTTTGTTAAATGAGGGGGTGAAATTGCATGATGGAAGGAAGAAAATTATGAAATAAATTTTAAAGATTTGAGGCTCAGATCTTAGTGCTATTGCTTCCAACAGGTATCTTCTTCTATAAATAAAATACTTGTGCTATTAGGGTGATACAAAGGAATTCACATTACACATGTCATGACTTGACAAAACATAAGTAATCAGTCAATGCCACTTCTCTTTCCTTCAATCAATCTCTCTCTCTCGCTTTCTCCTCCTTCTCTCCACAGTTCCACAATTTTATAACTCTAAATGTGGGAGACCGGAAATCTTGATATTCATGGGTAGGTCACTTAAATTCCTTGCATTGCACTTTCAATATAAATATAATATGAAAATCAGATCTAGATCACGAAAGAGGTTTGTATTTGTAATGGCCTTCTGGAAAATAACCTTTTGTTTGTTTCTTGAACATTCTGTTGAAAATATTTAAGGGTATATGGATACTCTTTAAAAAAAAACGTTGTTATTAATAAATGTGCCAAGATACAGACATGCTATATATTTCCATCCTGGGATAGATGATTTATACTATTTTATCTATGGAATTTATTGAAGTTTGCCACTGAAAACCAAGTTTAAAAAAAAAAGGTGTTCCTTTAGTCATAGAAGAGTGACAAGATGATGTCATAAACCAATATAAAACAAGACACATAGAATGTGCTAGAGACTGTGCTAGGGTTAGTGAGAGATATAAATTTGAGGGAAACAGGGGTGTCTGGGTGGCTCAGTCAGGTTAAGTGCCCAACTCTTCATTTCGGCTCAGGCCAAGATGTGGGATCAAGCTCCATGTTGGCCTACTTCGACAGTGTGGAGCCTACTTGGGATACTCTCTCTCCCCCTCTCTCTCTTCACCCCTCAGAGGCACATGCTCTCTTTCTCAAAATAAATAAACTTAAAAAATGATTTGAGGAAAACATCCTGTCCTGAAAGAGTAAACTACAATTTATTGTGGATTCATTAATGGGCCTATAGACTTTTATGTGTCTCAGCATTAAAGCATCAGTAATATTCAAGAGCACCCTCAAACTTATAGAAGAGACATATACAAGCACACTAGAATAAATGTTTCTAGTAATCGTATGATTACTGATAATATTTAGATTTAATAAGCAATTCCATGTGCCTCATGCTGGGTTAAATCCAACACTCATTTAACCTCATTATAAATCATTAGTTAGGTAATACTGTGATTTGCATCTCATGCGTTTATAAACTAAAGCTAAGCCAGTTTGAGGCCTGAGTCAAAGGTCACACATTATATGATGGAGTGATGCTGTAAAGCAAGGTCTGCTTACTCACAGGTTGGTTGCTTTTACACACAATATAAAATTTCCTCTTATAAAGATGTCATGGACTGATCTGTGTTGGAAGGGACTAAATATGTGTCACAGCACACAGTCAAGAGCTGAAAGAGCAGTTTTCCCGCTGATTTCTTTCTTTTGCTTTTTTTGAGTGTCACAATAAAAACCAAACCTATCTTTAACATCATATGGAAAATTTACCAAGATAAATGTGTTAGGTATATAAATTAAATTAAAACTTAAAAAGGAACCCAAGAGAGATCTAAGCAAGTCTCTTAATTTTACATTTGGGAAGTAAACAGACCTAGAATGAAAATAAAACTTCCAAAAGTGGTTAAAACCAAATCAATAGGCTCTTCTACTCAACTCCGTCCATCTCCCCACACTCAAGCAGTGTGCTGATGATTTTGTTCACAACCTGAGGGACAAGTGAATGCACTGAGAATATCTCAACCTGTAAGAACTGTGGTTTACCGCCATTCCATTCTATGGATTATGGGTTCTATGGATTACTGAGGCAAAAAAAAAAAAAAAAAAAAAGAGCTCAAAGGCAAACAAAGGGCAGAAGTATATAGGGCAAATGAGTTTGAGTTTGCCTTGAAGGATTTCTGTGAACAAAGTAACAAACAAATGAAACATACAATTAAAACAACAACAACAACAACAACAACACACTCAACACAGATAGGCTAGGACAGAATATGCTGAAGAGAGAAACAAGAAGAGAATGGTAGATGGCTACTAATATCCATGGCCCTAGGAGTTGAGAATGTTCACATTTGCAGATCAGATAACTCAGTGGAGGATGTTGGGACAGTGGTATTACCATCAGAATGAAGAAAACACATTTAAGATATTATCTGGCACCTGAACAAGAAATCAAAGACTCAGCAATGTTTCATCTAATAAATAAAACTATGAGCTTTTAAGTTGTCCTAGACACTTTGCTTGGTGCTTTGTAGATGATAGTTAATCCAAAAGATTCAGGTTAGGAGAATTTGACTAATCCTATTTCTACACGTGTAACACTGGACTTGGTCTTAAAATATAAAGGATATATCCAGCTTCTACAATTAGGAAAGATCAGCAAGAAGATCAGTGAGGACTCAAGGTGAGTCCTCAGGAGTTAAAATACTGTTCCTTATACCATCCCACTCTATAATCATAGGACTGAGAATTTACTAGGTGTCCTAGGGCCCCAGCAGGAAGGAGAAGGGGAAATCAAGGGTAAGGGATCATGAGATACTGACAATGCAGTGGTGCATTTGTTACTGTATTACAAGACAGTCATTCCTAGTTGTTGCTAACATAAACTGAACCTAAAGCAAAGTTTTTGAGCTCTAAGGTTTAATTAGAATCTGTTTCTGTAATAGTGTATGAAATGAACTTTATGTTCACATAAGGATCTCAAATAATGAGTAATCATCCAAGAAATTGAATTTTCCATGATAAAATAAAAATGGTCATTTCTGTTATAACATAGATGCTGGATCTGGATTAAATTTTGAAATAATTTTGTTCAACTCCATCATTTCACAGTGAAACATTAAAAAAAAAAAGGTAGAGAAGGCAGAGGGCTTAAGTTGACATAATTACATGGGGGAGGCAAGGGTTTCAGTCTCTTGGTTTTCTAAATGAACTTTTCCATTGAACACCATTAAATATATCAAGACCATCACTATTTTTGCATCTCTAAGATAAAAATGAGACATCATTTAATCCCCCATTTCCCTCTTTGCCTGTAGCTCTTGACTAATTACTCAAAGACAAAATCATCAGTGTCTCTCTGATGAGGATTTCATTCCCCCTTTTGTCGGGACAATATTAATAATATCAAAGCAACACTAGCTACTGCCTCGTTTCCCCCTCAATCCAGCGAAATCATTTTTACCACTAGGCATATGGTGACTTTCTAAAGAAAAATGGGGCAGTTCCCTGAGAATATAGGAAAATCAATCTTAGGCAGGAAAAGAACAATATTTGGAACTATAACATATTTGCAAAATCAATTTTCCTGACATGTAACTCTAATCGTATAATTTGCCTACTCTACAACTTTCAACATCTTCTAATTGCCCAAGAAATTAAGTCATAATTTATCATTCTGCTATTCAAGGATGCTCCAACATTGGCTGATGTATCTTTTGAGCTATTTCCCCATTCTGCCTTGTAGCACTAAAATCTATATGGTGACTTGACTGAGTGGTATTCTAATTTGTTACCCATAATTTCCACATTTCCACTTTGAACACTGTAAATAATCAACATGCGTGCAGCAAAATAAATGGGAGAAAATAGCTGGTGATTCTGTCATATTTTATATCCTATTCATTGTAAATTAACACAGAAACATTGCCATGGTTAGATTATCAGTTTGTCCATGGATGGACTACCTCTTTGAGAATAATTAGTGGTTCTCAGTTTGCAGAACTGAGCGAGGGCCAAGGTCTTGATCACAGGTTGCACCGTTAATGTGCAGACCCTCATCAGTCACAGACTGAGTCTGTCTCTCATATTCTCTGTGCCAACCTGCCCTCAGTAGGTACAAAGGGGATCACAAATGCTCATAGTGGTCAGGGAAATGTACTTTGTAGCTTTAAGACCATGATTACAGTTCCAATTTTGATGCCCAGTAGGTAATATGCTTGAAATATAACCTCTTCAGATAAACTCTCCACAGCAGAAGAATAAAAGTTGGAAACAATTTGCTCTATGTTTCCTTTAATTTAGTGAACCTATTACAAAAACTACAATTTTAAAATAGAGATTCAGAAACTGTTTCTAAGTGGAGAGTATTATTGGAGAAGGGCACTTGAAAAATGTCAAATTTAGCTTTCTCTTAACATGGTAACTCATTCATGTAGAAATATGTAAATTGGAATTGGCATGTTTCTTGGGTCAGACAGACTTGGTTTGAGGAGAAAAAAAACTATAATGTCTGCATGAAAATGGTAAAAAACAAATTAGAAAATGTAGATGAAAATAATCAACATATAGTAGACATAACAGCTTCCCCTCGCCTGCTTCTTCACTCTCTCACTGTCTTCTCTGTATAGCGATGGATATATTTTATGTGTATATATAGGAAGCATAATTTGCTACAAGATTAAGAAAAGTATTTTCCGGACATAAATGTAAAGAATTCATGTGAAGCATAAATAAAAAATGGCAGAAGTGAAGGGTGCCTGGTGACTATAATCCTTTTCAATTCACTTTGACTGGGACATTTATCATTAAATAAATTCCAGAAGTACTATTCAAAATATGAATGTCTGTTGCAAGTTTTCTAGTTACAAGGACTGTACTGAATAAGATTTTAAAGGAACACAACTGATAATTTCATTTTCCTTTAGGATGTATATTATATGAATATGTCCCAATCCTTAAAACTTTCTGATTGTCACACTAGGTAGTCAAATAAAAAAAAATATGTATTGGTTTATTGGTTTTTCCTCAGCAGAAAATACAAATGAGTAACATTTCTTCTAGAAGAACTTGAGCACATGATGCAAAGTGAGAGAAAGTGATACCAGAATTTGCTAAAAACAAATCATTCATCTCTGAGCAACTGTAAGTTGATAGTCAATCGTCATGCAGAATGAAGCAAGCCTAACTAAATCAATATTGCTTCAGGGGCACCTGATTGGCTCAGTCAGTAAAACATATGACCTCTTGATCTCAGGGTTGTGAGTTTGAGCCCCACACTGGGGGCAGAGGTTACTTAAATAAGTATTGTTTAATGGGGTACATGGGTGGCTCAGTCAGTTAAGAATTAGACTTCAGCTCAGGTCATGATCTCAAGGCTCGTGAGTTCAAGCCCCACATCAGGATCTCTGCTGTCAGCTCAGAGCCCACCAGAAATCCTCTATCTTCCTCTGTCTTCCCCTCCCCTGCTAGTGTGGCACTCGCTCACTCTCTGTCTCTCTCAAAAATAAATAATTAAAAACAAAAGTATTGCTTAAGATAGCTGCCAACCTACTAGAATACTCTTTACACTACTGAGAAGGCATTGTGGTATATTACAGAGTGGGCTATGCCATCAGAAATGGCATATATGTCAATATATGTCAATATATGTCAATCTCTACTATCTATGTTTTCTTGAGCAACTCCTTTACTACTCTGATTTTCAATTTCCTCATCCAGGAAATGGTACAATGATTCCACGAAGAATTATTAAGAGGATGAAATAAGATAACATATAAAAGAAACACATTATGAATTCTCTAAAAATAGTAGCTCTTATTCACTTGAAATAAGTAGTTCTAATATACATACAAACAAGTGATGGTATGTCAAGTCATCTTTAGCTCAGGATTTTACAATGCCAATAGAATGCTTGACATCTTTTCCCACTAAATCTGTAAAACCATATCCCTATGTTAATTTAATCTCACAGACTAATGAATACTAAAATAGTGATTTTATTCATATACTTTGTGTATGTATACATACACATACACACATGTATATATTCTCTCTATATATACACACACATGTACATACAGGTTTATTACTGCTGGTTATGGTGTAATTTATGTTGAATTTTCTCTACTATCACTTTAAATTGTGCATTTTTACATGTATTACAGTAATGGATTTATTCCTATACTATTTATGTGTATATATGTAATATATCTACTCACTACATATATATATATATATACATATATATACATATGTGTGTGTGTATATATATATATATATACATATATATATATAACCTATTTTCCATCAGCAAAAAGATAATTAGCATTAAATGCAGTAGTAAATGCACATTAAATGATATATATTTTTAAAGTTTATTTTAAGAAAGAGAGACAGCACAAGGCAATGGAGGGGCATGAGAGAGACAGAGACAGAGTCAGAGACAGACAGAGACAGAGAGAGACAGAGAGGGAATCCCAAGCAGGCTCCGTGCTGTCAGCACAGAGCCTGATGTGGGGCTCAATCTCATGAAGCATGAGATCATTACCCAAGCAGAAATCAAGATTTGGAAACTAAACAGACTGAGCCACCCACATACCCCTTAATGATACTTTTTTATTAATTAGATAATCATCTAATTTCAATTGTTCTTTACTGCTAAACTTATCTTCAAGGAAACAAATTTCAGAAGTTAATGGATAAATCTAATTACAGTGGATTGCTCATTGGGTTAGCATAATGGTTGATTTTACTGGCTTGGAAATAAATCATTAAAAAAACTGAATCACTACACGTATCAATACAGTTTTGTGCGACACATTCATGAAAATAAAGGATAATCTCCATGATATTTTTGTTGAGGAAAAAGAAAAATATAGTTGAAATACAGAACTAGACTATAGAAACATTTTTAATATTAAACAAAAAGGTAAGTTAAAAACTGTTTATCAAGGATACTAAGTTGTACATATCACTCAATTTTATTATGTTTTTTAATAAACTTAATTTAGAGCAATTTTAGATTTGGAGAAAAATTGTGAAGATTGTTTAGGGAGTTCCCCTGTGACTCACACCCAGTATCCCCTATAATTAGTATTTCACATGGCACAATTGTTTACAATTAATGAACTAATATAGACACATTACCATTAACTGAAGTTTAGGCATTAGTCAGATCTTTAGTCTTTGCCTATTGTCTTTCTTCTGTTGTAGGATACTGTTCATATTGCCACATTACATAATCACGTGACATTCAATAGTCATGCATCCTTCAGCTCCCCTTAACTATGGCAGTTTTACAGACTTTCCTTGTTTTTGATGACCTTGACAGTTTTGAGGAGTCATGGTGAGACATTTTGTAAATTTTAGCACGACTGGATTTATCTGACATTTTTCTCAAGGTTATTGTGGGATTATGTGCTTTTGTGAGGTAGACCAAGGAGATAAACTGCCATTTTCTTCACATCATATCAAGGGGACGTAGTACCAACAAGACTTAACACTGTTGACGTTAACCTTCACAACTGGCTGAAGTAGTGTTTGCCAAGTTTCTTCCTTGTAAATTTACTGTTTTTTTGATCCTTTCATACTGTAATCTTTGTAAGGAAGTCCATACATACAGCTCACACATAAATAATGGGGAGTTAGATACCACCTCCTTCATGGCAGAGTATCTGCAGAAATTACAGGGATTTGTGCATAAGAGATTTGTCTATTCTCCTCTATTTACTTGATTAGTCAATCATGTCTTTACATCAGCATGGACCCATGGATATTTCTTTTATATGTTAGATTACCACCCAATAATATTTCATTTACTTTTTTGCTTAAATTTTTCCAGCTTTGGTTGTTGGGAACATTTCCAGTTGGTTCTTATCTCCCTTTGACACACTCCTATTATTGTGTTTGATTGTTTTTAAAAATATTTTCTGTACTACAAGATACACAAGGCTTATATTTTTATATATCCTACCCCAGTCCTAGAATAAGCCAAATCCCCACTAAGGCTTTTTGTTTTTGTTTTTGTTTTGTTTTGTTTTTTTTTAGATTGTAAGAATGGTATTAAAAACCAAGATCTAAGTACAAGGTATGCTTGTGGTTACTGAGGTACTGATGTTTATAGATCCTCTAAGTAGAAAAAGCAAGGAAGTGTAGATTAACCCATGTATATGCATATATTTGTAAATATTTCTATATATAACTGTATGTATTAAGCTAAATATGGGTTCCTATTGATAACCATAATTATAATGCATTCCCAAACAGATTACTTCCTCATCTTTGCTTATCTATAAATTCCCAATCCAGCATCAAGAAATGTGGTTTTTACCATCTGCAATGTATTTGATTGCGTATTTCTAGTGTACATGTATAGCGATACCAGAATTTTTTACGAGTACTCCTGCATGAAAGAACTTGAACAACTAAACTACAGTGTCTGTGTGAAGTTTCTTTTGCCTTTAGTCTTTTTACTCCACTCATTTCCAAAATTACTTAAGGCAATGACATTTTCTTCCATCCTATTCAACAAAATTGTTACATCTATTATCAACATTTTCTCCCACTCTATTCAATGAAATTGTTACATATATTATACAGTTACATTGCTTTGTCCAATTTTACATTTTGTCCTGGGATGCAACCACCCCACCTGTGTGTATTAAATTTGCATACACTGATTCAATTTTAATGTTATAAAGTTTTATGGCTTTTGACCAATGCATAGAGTCATGCATTCCCCATTACAATGTCCTACAGAAGAGTTGCATCACCCTAAAAGAATCCCCTGGGCTTCTCAACTATTCAGTCCTCTTTACATCTCGTCTGGCAACCTTTGATCTTTTTCTCATCTCTTTAGTTTTTCTTTCTTCAGAATGGCATACATATGGAATCGTATAGTATGCAACCTTTGCAAACTCACTTCTTTTACTTAGCATTAGCTTATGAGCTTCATCTTTGTCTTTTCATGGATTGACAGCTCATCTTTTTATTGTTGAATTTTTCATTGTATACATTTACCACAGATTAACAATTCAACTACTGAAAGCCTTCTTGTTGCTTCCAGCTTGGGCAATTATGAATAAAGTTGCTATGAACAATCACTTGCCAATTTTTGTGTGGACATACTTTTCAAATACATTGAATATGATACTTTGGAACAGGGCTGCTGGGTTGAATGGTAAGACTGTTTTGAACTTTGTAAGAAACCACCAAACTGTTCTCCCAAGTGATAATACCAGTTCCCACTCCCTCCAGCAATGATTGACAGTTCCTCTTGTCTTGAAACCTCACTAGCAAATGGTTTTACCTGTTTTGTGTTGTTGTTGTTGTTGTTGTTGTTGTTGTTATTCCATTTTAGCTGCTCTAATAAATAGGCAGTAGTATCTCACTGTTGTCTCAATTTGAAGACCTATAATGTCAAATGATGTTACATAGCTTTTCATATGTATTTGCATTTGTACATCTTCTTGGTAAACATGTCTGTTTAGACCTTTTCCCCAATTAACCTTTTATTTAATTAACCTTTATTTAATTTTCTTATAGTTGAGTTTTAAGAGTTCTTTGAATGTTTGAGAGTTTTTAAAAAATCCCTTTATCAGTTTTGCAAATGTTAAACTTCTAATCTATGACTCTTTTTTAAAATTCTCTTGACAATGTCTTTTACAGAGCACAGTGTCTAATTTTAGGGGCACCTGGGTGGCTCAGATGGTTAAGCATCCAACTTTGGCTCAGGACATGATCTCATAGTTGGTGAGTTCAAGCTCCGTATCAGGGTCCATGTTGACACCTCAGAGCCTGGAGCCTGCTTTGGATTCTTTGTCTCCTCTCTCTCTGTCCTCCCCCACTCACACTCTGCCTCTCTCTCTCAAAAATAAATAACTATTAAAAATATTTTTAAAAATTTTAAAAAGTGTCTAATTTTAATCACGTATAACCCTTGTTTTTCTCATTTATCATGCTTTTGATGTTTTATCTAAAAACTCAAAGGTACATGCAAGGCCATCTAAATTTTTTTAAAATATTTACCTCTAGAAATTTTACAGTTGTGTATTTTACATTTAAGTCTAGAACACTTTTGAGTCAGGTTTTGTAAAAAGTGTAATAATGTCTGTGTTAAGATTTATTCTTTTACATATGCACATCCAATTGTCTCAGCAACATTTACTTAAAAAATATTATTTCGACATTGAATTCCCTCTGATCTTTTGCCAAAGATCAATTGTTTCTGTGGCTCAGTTCTAGGTTTCCCATTCTATTCCACTGATATATATGTTTACACTCTTATTATTATACCTTTTATAATAATGCAAGTCTTTCAACTTAATCTTCTTAATCAGTATGTTGGCCACTCAAGTCTTTTATCTTTCAATTTAAACTTTGGAATCATTTTTTTTAATACATACAATACAGTTTTCTGGGGGTTTGCTTGGGATTGCATTGAGTGTATAGGTCATGTTAAAAAAAACTGACATCTTAACATACTGAATCTTCTAATTCATGAACATGGCTCTCTCTCCGTTCATTTAGATCTTGGATTTATTTTCTGATTGTTTTGTAGTTTTACACATACAGATCTTGCACATATTTTGATTTATACACAATCATGTTTTTCAGTATTGTTGTAAGATACAGGTTATCTTTAAGCTAAGAAAAAACTGCTTGCACTTATTCCTTCTCTGATATTATCCCTTTATTTACATAGATTCAAGTTTGTGACCCTATACCGCTTTCGTTCTTCCTGAAGAATGTCTTTTCACATTTCTTGTAGGTCATGTCTATGGTGATGAATTTTCTCAGTTCTTAGCTGTCTGGATTTCATTTAATTTCTCCTTTATTTTTTAAGGACAGATCACTGGATAGTAACTTGGTAATTTTTTTTCCAGAAAACTTTAAATATTTCACTCCATTCTCTTCTTTCTTACATAGTTTTTCCTGAGATTCTTATCTCTGCTCCTCAATAGGTAAGTTAATCCTCCTCTCCAACTTTACCAGTTTTTTTCTTTATTTTCAGTCCTTTACACCTTGATTATGATATGCCTCAGTGCAGTTTTGTTGCTGTTGTTGCTTGTTTGGTTTTTGTATTTATCCTACTTGGTGTTTTCAGAGGTTTCCGAATATATGATTTAATGTGTGTCATTACTTTTTGAAGTTCTGAGTCATAGATTTTTTTCTACTCTACTCCTTCCCTCTTCCTCTCCTGGTATACCAAATATACATATATTACACATTTTGAAATTGTATTAGAGTCCTTACATATTCTGTTTGTTTTTCATTCTCTTTTATTGTTTGTACTTCAGTCTGATTGAAAATTGCATTCACCTGTGTCCAAACTCACTTACTCTTTTCTTGGCCATGTCTCATCTACTGAGGAACCCATTAAAGGAATCCTTCATTTCTGTTACAGTCTTTGATATCTAGTATTTCCTTTGGCTATTTTTTTTAGAGTTTTCATCCCTTGGCTTCCATTAACCATCTGTTCTTCCATGCTGTCTACTTCTACATTAGAAACCTTCACATATTAATCATAGTTATTTAAAATTCCCTATCTGATAATTTCAACATCTGCGCTATTTCTGCATTTGAATCTGATGTTTACTTTGTCTATTCAGACTGTTATTTTTTTTCTTTGCTTTTTGGCATGCCTTGCAATTTTGTTGTTATTGTTAAAAGATGGACATATTGTCTCAGGTAATGGTAACTAAGTAGCTCCTTAGTGTAAGAATTTATTTTATTCTGACTAGTAATGCCCTATTTTTGTTAATACTTGTTGTTAGCTGTAGGTCCAGAGGTTTCAAATCCCTGTAGTGTCTTTCCATTTCCTGTCTTAATTTTGGTCTTCCCCAAGTAACTCTCCTCAGAAAGAGCTGGTGTCTTGCTTCTCTTTCCATTGTAATCTTATTACATTGGGATTCTGTTAGTAAAGGAATAAGGTGTAGAGGAGATGAATCATACTATAATATTATTAAACCCTATTTTTTTTAGTCATTCTCTGACCCTTAACTGTGACATTCACAGATGTTCCTTAGCTTTTTGCTTCCCTTTTGGTGACACAGGAAGGCTAGAGTGGGCTGGAAGTGGATATTTTCCCTTCCCCCACATTGGACAAGGCTCTAAGAAAGACTTTTTGCCTGGAGAGTAAGCCTTTGTTGTGAGGAATGCTCTGGGGTATCTCAGAAGGGTTATTCTTTCCATCTGCTTATTAGAGCCAAGAAGGAATCTTTCACAGATCTTTAGGAAGCTGTGAGTTCTTGGAATTAAAACTCCAAAAGTGTGGTTGTCGCTCTGAGATTGCTCTAACACCAAAGTTTCTCACTGTTATGGCATTCCAAACTCATCCAACAGCAATTTACCAAAATTATCATTTTAGTCCTACCACCCTCTTACTCCAGCAACCTCTCCTCCAGGTAAGTTGATCTCTACTGTGACTCTGAATTCACCTGCCTCTCCAGATCTGGCTGGGGGTGGCAATTTGCTGGGTGAACTCAGTCCTTTGATTGGCCTAAGAGAAGTTCCTGGTTTTAACTGTCTTCAACTTTTTCTTCTCTTATTATTAGGATAAGAGTGCCAAATTCCAAGCTTTTTATATATCAACACTACAACCAAAAGGTTACAGAGAGTATTTTTTTTTAATTTTGTATTTGTATGTTGCTTTCATTAGATTTTAGTTATATGGCAAGTGTGGATATTACATAAACAGGTTTTTTCTTCCAATAAGAGTATACATTTCTTTAAAACAAATTATATTATTGAGCTCTTGTCCCAATAAGTGACTGATGGAATGACATTGTCCTTTTCCCTAGTTGTTTGCCCGAGTTCCCAAGAAATCACATGGCAGTTTCTTCTTTCTGCGGTGGGGAAGTTATCACTTGGATCTTGGTTATTTTGTATTATTGTTGGCACTTACTGTGACATTCTTACTTCTACCAGGTCTCTGGCCACTGGCTCACTCAGATAATGGCTGTTTCTTTCCTGTACTAGTGATATGGCCTCACTAGGTTTGCTGGCTCTCTGTGCTAATTCTACCCCTTTCTAGAATACTCCAAAAACAATCTACTAATTCTTACTTTGCACAAACAGTCTTTATAGGGAAGCATAAAGCCTGTCTGTCCAGACATCATACATTCAACTTTTACTCTACTATTTCTAATGTGCATTACAATTGACAAAGACAAGGTATAGGCACAATCTGGAAGCAACTCAAGGTTTTCCTTACTCTCAAACCCCTAAACCTATGTGGAATCCTATAAATTCTTCTCCCTCTGATATCCAGCTTTAGAAACAGCCTCTTCTCAAGGCCACAACACCACCTCATCTCCCATCTCCTCACTTGGATGTCCCCACCATTCAACTGTTAGAAAGATCAACAGGTCATGTTATGAGAAATAAATTCTGTCTGATCACGTACTCTTGCAAATCTATTGTTCATGACATAAATACTCTGCCTGGACTTTTGTTATTTTACTATTTTTTTAATTACAACTTTACTTTTTTTTTTTTAGAGTAGTTTTAGGTTCAGAGCAAAACTACGAGGAATGTATAGAGATTTTTCATAGTCCCCATGCCGCCCACATGTGTAACTTCCCCATTATCAACACCTCACACTAGAGTTATACATTTGTGACAATGATGAACCTACACTGACACATCATAATCACCCTAAGTCCACAGTTTACATTATGGTTTACTCATGGTGTTGTACACACTATCAGTGTGGGTAAAGGTATAATGACATGAGGGTATCATACAGAGTATGTTCACTGCCCTAAACATCATCTCTGCTCCACCCATCCATCCTTCTCCTTCTCTCTACCCTGAACCCCTTGCAACCACTGATTTTTTTTTATTGTCTCAATAACTTTGCCTTTTTCAGAATGTCATAGAGTTGGAATCATACAATAGGTATGTAGCCTTTCAGATTATCCCTAGACTTTATACATTTTATGTTCTTTAAGTTCAGAATGTCTGGCCCTTACAATGTCTTGATATTCCCAGATCAAGGAAAAGTTTGGTTACATCTGTTCTCTGTAGTAACAGTTCTATATAAAGTTGTGGATGACATATATTTCTGGTAAGGGAAATAAAGAGGAGCATTAGGAGGCATTGGGAGGAAAGGTAACTCTTTGGGAAATAAAACTGTATTCATACATAATTATATAATAGCTTTAATCATTTAAACATAAGGAATTTGAGCACAGTTTCTTGATTGTAAAAAACAAAACTATACAGCAATGAAATAAAAATAATTTTTTTCAGAATTTACTTTTTAATAAACTCTGATTCAAAAGTATTGGTGCATAAAATCATATCTGTTCACTAACTATAAGCTAATACCAAGGTCCATATTCTACATATGAATATATCTTCTAAAATATCTACCATAGGTTTTAGTTCCACCTACTGCTTGACAATTGCTCTGATATGATGTATTGAAACTAGAAAGATTTCAGCAGCCGATATCCAATGAGTACCTAAATTATGGTGGGTGTAATTTAATCCTCATAATTATTACAAATGTTCAAAGTGAGAATCAGTGTATTTACACAATTTCCCCAAGGTCACTCAGATAGCCAGTTGCACAATTCAGATTTAAATCATGTATGTATTATTGCCTCCAAAGTTGCTATTTCTTCTTCTTCTATATCAGCATTATAGTGATGTAGATATATAGAGGTACACAATTGATTTGGCATTTTATTAAACACTAGGGATAGAAAGACAAAGCTCACCAATGAGAGTAAAGTAAAAAATCAAGATATGTTACTTCCTTCCCATTATCTAAAGTACCTGTATCCTTAAGACTCAAAATTCAACCAGATTTAAAGATATAATTATAAATAAATATAGCTAGGACTCAACTGAGACAAAGTATTGACATGCATCATCAAGCTCACCTTGCAATCTTGATTTCTTCCCTTCTCTTTTACTAATATATTATTATGGATGTTTCAATGGAGCATTCAATACTCCACAAAATATCCTTTTGTCTTTTATCATTACGTGCAGAGGAGTTACGGGCATTTCCTTTTTTTTAAGGGGAAAAGCTGTAATCAGTTTATTTTAGATATGTTGCCACAAATGCTGTGTTTTCTGCTTGTCGCTGCTCTGGGTGGGAAAGAAACACAATTAGTGGAAGACAGGAATCTGTGCAGCAGGCTTTTTCACACTTTACAAATGGTTACAAAGTGATAATTAACAATGTGCTAAATACTAGGTGATAATGCTCCACAGAATAAGGTGAAAATTAATTGTTTGAGATACGATATCACTGGGATGGTTCATTTCCTTAAGAGCAATTGAAACAGACAAAAATTGACAGTTTCTAGTTTTGAGGTACATAATACACTATCATCAACTCAATTGAATTGAACCACTCCTAGTCATTACCATCATCTTTCATTCATGCCTCTGTTCATTCAACAAACATTTATTGAATATCAATGTTGTGCCTGTGATAGATGCTGGGGATAAAGCAGCCAACAAGAGACACATGGTCTCTGCCCTCATGGAAATTGTACTGTATCAATTGTTGTCACCATCAACATCATCAGTGTTATTTTCAATATCATTATCCTCATCATAATCCTATCATCATCATTATCATCCTCATCACTACTCACTCTAGGGACAAATTTTCTATTAATGGGTGAAGTGAAAGATGGAGAAAGTTGGGGAGGCTCTTATACTTGACAGTGTACTATTAACCCTTTTTCCTATGCTCATTCTTGCCATTACAGAGTAAGTTTAAAATGCCTTCTTCTCACAAAACCTTCTCTGATTGCCCCATTCAAAGTTGCCTCCTCAACTACTCTGTCACTTGACCTTGGAATATGGTGGCTGCTTAAATCATATGTTTTGAATGAATGCATAAAATAATGGAGATGTTTGTTTTCTTGCTGTGTCTGTAATTACCACTATAACACACAATAAGAAATAGTCCCTGCAAGCATCAGCCCATGAACTCAAAGGGCTCCAGTGTTTTATGTGCAACCAACTGCTCTGCCCCATCACTGTCAGCATCCCTTTTGGTTTACAACTTTACGTCCTGAAACTTCTTTTATTTCAGACTGGCTGTCTTACTGTGATCATGCTTGTCTGGCCAGTATTAATCCTCCACCCCTATCTACCCAGATATTAGCAGCAATAACCTACCTGGTTAGGCCTGGGCCAAATACATGTTAGATTTGGGGAAAAATACAACATCATTCATAATACTAGCCAGAATCTTGAAGAGTTAAACTGGCCTGATAATAACAGGAATTGGAAAAGCTAGATAAATGCAAAAGACAAGACAGGGTATCACCATATACTGAAAAAGAATATCTGAAAATGATGCAGATATTAGAGGAGAGACAGAAGAGTGATGTTGACATTCAATGCAAGCAGGAACTAAGGAAGAGGAACAGAACAAGAGGACATGGTTGGTTCCATTGTAGACAAGTTGATAACAATACCACTTACTGAAAAAGATATTTTTCGTGTTAGGGCTCTCCAGAGAAACAGAACGACTAGAAGAATACATAATTTCTTATGAGGAATTAACCCATGTGACTATAAAGGCTGAGAAGCTCCACAATTTGCTATCTATAACTGGACCAGGAAAGCCGGTAGTGTAATTCCATCCAAGTCTAAAAGCCTGAGGACTGTGGACTCAGGGCTGTAAATTCCAGTCTTGGAGCAGAAGAAGATGAGGTGCCCCACCTTATGCAGTAAGGCAGGAAAAAAGGGGTGAATTCCTCTTTCCTATGCCTTTTGTTCCATTTAGATCCTCAACCATACTGGGGAGGGTGACCCACTTTACTGAGCAGTCAACTGATTCAAATGCTTAACCTCATCTTAAAACATCCTCACAGACAAAGCCAGAAATAATGTTTAATCTAGGAACCCTGTGTTCAGTCAGGTTGACACATAAAATTAACCATCACAACTCCATCTTCTGTCAACTTGGTACCCATTAACATCTCCATAAACTGTACTTAATCTCCAAATAAAGACAACAAAATTCCACTTAACATGATACATCCCAAAATGTACTAATTGCTTTCCCAGAAGAAGTTAAGTACTTGAGTGATGTTTACTCTTTTCCTGGATATTCCATATAATATGTTGTAAAGTTAATATAATTAAATACGATGATACAAAATGAATGTCTTTTATGTACATGGTAAGGAAATAAGAGAGAAAAAGAAAACAAAGAGATATACATGTATATGTGTACTCATATGCATACACACACAGTCCTCATTTCTGTAACTGATCACATGGTCTTAGGTGATATTTGTAACTACCTTTTTCCACTACCCATTCTGTATACCTTTTGCCTTCAGCAAATTTCTGAATTGATCACGGTTCTTTATATGGTAGGGTGATTTAATCCTTCATTCTGAAAGGGTCTAGGCCATTAGTAGTCCCGCCTGGATTGGGTTGTTGTAGTTTTTCCTTGACATTGATCACAAGGCATGGGAATAATAAGAGACACTTTAAGGGATCTCCTGTCTTCCAGTCACACTCTTCCTTACCTCAACTATAAAGGAATAACCCAATTTTCCTTTAGCAGTCAGGGTTGATCACCCTAGTCAACACTGTAAATTCTTTCTTTGCCTATAGATTCAGAGGCATGAGGAGCCCAACATGATGGGGTGACCGTTTTAACTTAGAATACGTGTTATGTCTCTAGGTAGAAGCATTCCTCCCTCTAGAACTAAGACCTCTAGACCAAGAAAGCATAAAGCCACTTGAACAGGAACCAATAATTTCCTAGTGGACCACTAGGTGTGATTGTAAGGGGTGCCACTCCCATTTCTACCCCTTGATTCCTGGACCTGTGAATTCTGGCTGTCAGAGAAAGAGCACCGTATATTGGACACTGATTCAGAGCACAGTCTTTTGGAGAACTCTGCCTCAGTCCTGCAAGGGGCTGGCACCTAGATGGCACTACAATTGAATTTTCAAAAGGCCGTCCCACTATCCTATCAAGCCAGCTGCTTTAGGATGGTGGAGAATATTGTAAGGGAAGTGACTGCTGTGAGCATGGGCCCTCTACCACACTTTCTAGGCTGTGAGGTGAGTTCCTTGGTCAGAAGCAATGCTGGGTAGAATACCATGACAGTGCATAAGACATTCTGCATGTCTGCATGTGGTAGTATTCACAAAAGTATTGTGTATGGGAAAGCAAATCAATACCCAGAGTAAGGGATTATCCCAGTAAAAACAAAAATTAACCCTTATCACATTTGCAAGTGCTCCAGTGTAATCAACCAGCTATCACATAGCTGCCTGATCAGTGGCCATAGTTGGTTCAGCCCTGAGGAGTTTAACACCATGTTGCCATGCCCATGTATAACCTTCATCCCTGCCACCATGGCCATTTTTTTCATGAGACTTTCGGGTGATTACAGGAGTAACTGGGGAAAAAGACTGCTATCCTCAGAATGGTTTATTGGTATAAACCACTTGAATATTAAATTATATTAAATAATATTCCACTTGAATATTAAAATATTCCCTGTGCTTAAGTCACCCTTTGGTGAGCATTCATATGGGGCACACATATTCACATTTTTTGTCCGTTCAGACAGGTCAATCCACACATATCTTTTCCAAATATTTTTCTAACCAATTTTCCAGTCATGTTCAGTCCGAGTTCCCGATCATCCAGCCAAACTACTACCTATAGCCTAAGAATTAGTATATAATCAAACTTCCGGCCATTTCTCCTAAGCAAAGTGAACAACAAGGTACACTGCTTGAAATCATTCCTACTGGATGCATCGTCACTGCTATCTTTCAGGGATGTCCCAGAGAGTTGCTGCTACCTTTCACTTGACTTGGGAGCAGACAAAAGAAAAATGATGGTTGGTTCCACTGTAGGAATACTCAACGCTATAGATTAAGCAAGACTACTTTATTTTATTTTATATTTAGTTTTTAGAGAGAGCAAGATCAGGTGAGAGGGGCAGAGGAGAGAGGGAGAGAGGGTCGTTCTTAAGCAGGTTCCACGCTCAGCACAGAACCTGATGGGGGGGCTTCATCCCACAACCCTGGGATGATGACCTAAGAGTCAGAGGCTTAACTGACTAAGCCACCCAGGCACACAAGCAAGCAATTTTAAAGAGCATTCTTAATTTTTACTAACAATCCAGTGCTCTCGTTACATATTTCTGGTTCACTATATAGACAAGAAGGAAAGGAAATTGATATAATAAAAAATAAAGAGGAGAGAGGGAGAGGAAAAGGAAGAGGGAGGAAGAATGAGAGAGCAGGAGAGAGACAGAGGGACAGAGAAAGAAATATGGTGGAGACATAGAGTGAGAGCCAAGGCAACAGTAATGACAATATAGAAGGATATGGATTTGAAGGGAGGGTGGTGTAATAAAGGAAATGGTGTTAAATATGAGGAAGAGGCCAGAGAAATGAAAGCAAAGTCAAAAACTTGGTATTATTTGACTTACAAAAATTTTGGAGACCTTAGTTCAAAATAATCATGGGAGATCTCCCATGATCTTTGGTATTGGGGGCAGATTGCAGTAGAGTGGCAAATATAAATGAGGACAGGCAGAGATTTATGAGGGGTAAATACTCTTTTTAGAAATAATACTCTCAAGACCTGAAAAAGAAAATGTTCCCTCAGTCCTGAAAGAGTTTCTTCCAAGTAACTGTCAGGATCTCTGCCCTTTAACTAATTCAAGTCTCCGCTCAACTCTTACCTCCCAGAGAGGGCTGCCTTGAATAGCTGTGCTTTTAACTTCTGTTTGTCCCCCTAGACCTACCCTGTGTTATTATCTACCTTGTGCTGTGTACTACCAGGCTGACCAGTATCTACTGTATGAGATGAAGTTCCTTGTCCTCTTATTTCTGGTACGGTTTGTTCATTGAGAACACCAGCTGGAGAATAGGAAGAGGAAGGAGTATTAGTCTGGGTTTTCATCCCTCTGCTGTGTGTGTGTGTGTGTGTGTGTGTGTGTGTGTGTGTGTGTGTGTGAGTCACCACTAAAGGACACAGCTCCTTATCAGATAGATCTTTCCATAAACATTCTTTCTCTCTACTCCAGATTCTATTCTGGACCCCTTCAAGCCTGGTGTGGTAATATGAACAACTGTTACTATCCCCAAAACTATGAAACCATCTTTTGGGATCTCTCTGTACCTAGTCCATATATTTATAGTCTATTTATTAATTTATCCTTAATTACCCCAACTGAAATCTATCACCTGGTTTGTGCAAGAACTCTAACCCAAATGCAATCCTAATAAAATAGAAGAGCCATAACTCATGTCTTTACTGTGCTTTATTTTCCTTTAACATTTTGATTATGCTTTAGCATGGTTATGTATCTGTTTACTATCTATATTGCTTATTATAATATAAGCTCCATAAATCAGTGAGCTTTGTCTTTCTTTTTTTCTATTTTTTTTTTTACTGCTATTTTCCATCCTCTAGGACAATGCCTGGCTTATAGTAAGTACCCAATATTTATTTGCCCAGTAAATACACATACAAATAATACACCACATATTTACTATAAAATTGTCATTTATCTTTATTTTACATCCTTTCCTGCATTATTTTTTGTGTAAGAAAAAATATTTTTATATTCTAAAGTGTTTTAACACTATCATAATCAATAATAAGTAATCATACTCTGTGAGTTTCCAGAGACCTTGCATGTATGACTTATTTAAAAATGCAATCCTGTGTGTGTATAGGTGTGTGTAAAATTACTTTACTTCATACATTTGTGAGGACTGAGTTTCTATTTACCTACCACTATTCCAAAGTTTTGAAATTGACTGAATGAATCAATTTTTCAAGAAGTATGTATATTCCAGGAGGAAATTGGAGGAGAAATTATAGTAAAACAGGAAAATAACATAGCCATCTGTATTTCAATTTAACAGTACCATGAAAAAGTACTGTTTGAAACCATTTTCTATCTACCAACAATCCAGAGACTGCAAGAAAAAAAAAGGATAATTGCATCTTTTAAAATTTTAAGCAGTGTGATGTGTTTAACTGTGAGCTATTTTTGAGTATTTAAGCCTCATGTATACATTTTTAATTTTGATTGCTTCAATAAGCTATGCCGCTATGAGCTAGAAATACACTTCAAAAAGAACTACCAACACGTTTAACTCACCCCTTATACTTGCCCACTACATAATTACATGTAAGACAGCTTTTTAAAAATCACTGCTCTTTTAAAAGGAATATTATATAATAGAACAAAGTATGTGACACAGATTCCTAATAACCTTTATAGCATTCCATAATTGTTTGTAATAATAAGAAAACTATATTGCCTTGTATGAGTTCTTATAATACAAATATTTTCATATGAGTCATTTCATTTTATACTCATAACAAACCTATAAGGAGTATTATTATCCTTAATTTCATATGGGAAAAAAAAAAAACCTGAGTAATGAAGCAGTTGGGGGCTTTGTTTGAGATCATCCACTAAGTGAGTGGTTAAGCTCAGATAACAGTTAAAGTCTTTCTTAGGTCCTACTCAGATGAAATTGTATTTGAATCCTCTCCCATAGGAACTCTGGGACCCTGGACAGATCATTTACATTTTCTTATTCTCAGTTTCTCCACTAGGGCAGTACGTGGGTCATATTTTGATAAAGATTACATTACATAACTAGTTTAAAAAATGACGCATGATGATGACAATAATGCTACAATAGTATGAAGTCAAGAAGATACAATTGTGGTTTTGTTATCATTCTACTTCTAAAATCTGTAATTTAAGTTTGAATTGTACTTGAGATCCAGAATGTTTGGTACTATAGAACTGTAAGTACATTGATCATGTTTCTTCCTAAATTATCTGGAATATTTTCAATTTTTTCTTGGGAAAAGATAATCATTTGCATTTACAGACATAACGAAGATCAAATGGTCCTGCATCTTCAGTGACAGCCTTCAGTACAGATATGTAATTATCACACTGTTAAATCCACTAGAAGGCAATGCAGAAGACATCCGTTTCCACCCTACCAGTGGTAGAAAATTGCCCTAGGCTCCGAGAAGATTAGACTCCAAATATTTTCTTTTCTTTTTCTCCCCACAAACCTTCTCTTTACTTTTAGTGAAATTCTGTAACTTCCTAGCTATTTGGCTTCAGAATTTATAAAATTGGCATAATGGGGGCACCTGGGTGGCTCAGCAGGTAAGCGTCTGGCCTCGGCTCAGGTCGTGATTTCAGGGTTCCTGGGTTGGGGCCTTGCATCAGGCTCTGTGCTGACAGCTCAGAGCCTGGAGCCTGTTTCAGATTCTGTTTCCCTCTCTCTCTGCCTCTCTTCCTGGCTCATGCTATCTCTTTCTGTCTCTCAAAAATAAATAAAAGTTAATTATTTTTTTAATTGGCATAATGCTAGATGTTCATTTATGCCTAAGAAAGAGTTTAATGACTTAATATCCATATTATTCAGTATAACCTAGTTCATATTGGGTTAATAAGTAAACCAAAGTGGGCTGCCTGGGTGGCTCAGCCAGTTGGGTGTCAGACCTCAGCTCAGGCCATGATCTCAGTGTTTCAAGTCTGAGCCCCAGGCCAGGCTGTGACAGCTCAGAAAATGAACATTAATGGTTGCTCCAGTTGATTTTCCAGAGCAGCTGTCCTCTACATGTCATTTCAGCACCTCTAGGTGCCATCTACTTAAATGCATGCTTCTCCATTACTGCAGGGCAAGCATGGCTCAGAGACTCAAACACCAAAATTAAATGCTTCCACCTGGAATTGTTAACATATAATATGAACTTATATTTTGTTGTTTAAAAGCAAATCATACACTTTAAGAAGTGGGGAACTCAACTCCTCCCATGGACTCAGAAGTAGAAGAAAACCATATACTGATGAACAGCAGTACAACCTACCACAACTGAGATCAAAATTGACAAGGGGAATCTCCTCAAAAAAAAATGCTCACCCATAAAACTCTATACTGATATAGATCACAAAACAGTCTTCTGTATATGTACAGGACATAATTTTATGTCAATTACTTCTCTGCTATAACAGGTTATTCTTAATCTACACCATGTCTTCTCACCTACCAGAAAGAAACAGAAAATTAACTTACTGTCATGGAACAAGTCTGAGGGCTGAAAATGATGCATACTACACAAAGTGGCAAATATTAGAACTAGAAAGGCTTACTGTATATGTGAAAACTGTAATGATCATTTTGCTGTTTATACTGATGGACAGAAAAGATGAACTCTAAAACTTGAGCTTTGCATGGACACAAATAGACACCATTTATAGATTATGACTGTGTGATCATTAAGCAAGCATAATGTGAGGTATTTAGTCTGCAACTGCCATTTTAAGGTTTTCCATAAGAAAGTAGAGTTTGAATGTAGATATTTTATAGTTTCAGTCATCCTTTCTCATTTATTTTTCTTGTATTCACAAAGCTTGGTAATAAAGAACCCCATGAGTTCCCTTTCCTGATTCCTATGTGAGTTGAGTAAAACAGATGCTGTTGTTTTAGAATAGTCCTTCCACCCCTCCACTGGTTTTGGTGTTGAGGGCTAACAGCTAATACTTGCATCCATCTTTTCCAGAGCATTGCCCCTAATAGGAGCTGACTTTCCCAGACATGTCTGGGATGTTGGGAGGTCATACACCTCACACTTGCAAGACAGCCAATGGCTGAAGAGTGACTGATTCTACAATGTAGCAGTCTTGCCTTCTTGCCTCTAATTAGGACATCTGTGAAACAGTTAATCTCCCAAATTTCCTGGGACATGAGGTTGAAGTTGATCTCTCAAAACAACATCTCTGCCTACATTGTTTGCCTATTCTCACCTCTTCCTTCTACCCCTTATACATTTTTCCTAGAGCACTATTTCAAAAAATCACTGTCAAAGAAACCTTCTCAGGCTCTGCTTCCAGGCCTGACCAAAGACATTGGGTATGTTCAACCTAATTAATATCGTCAATATTCTAGTTTCCAGAATCAAGTAAGGGCTGCTCTCACAGAAAGCAATCTTTACAAGGTTATTCCAGCAAGGGTTTATGCATTAAACAAATAAGCAGACAGAAAAGTTAACTATGAAGGCTCAAAATGATAACCCCAACCATGGGACTCTGCATTGAACCAGAGAATACCGATCACCATACTGAATCAACACTTTTGAGTTAGTCAAAGAGATAAAAAAAAAAAAAAAAGATACCACTATGTCACTTTGTCATGCAAATTGCATGAAAAGTACCGTGGGTTTTGATGGGTAGACAACAACAACAAAAATGTTTTTTTCATATATATCTGGCTCACTGTGACAACATGTTTGAGGATTCTCCAGATTTATTTTATTTTTTTAATTAAATTCAAATTAGTTAACATACAGTAGTATTGGTTTCAGGAGTAGAACTCAGTGATTCATCACCTGCACCTAAATGTGACACAAGAAACCATTAAAATCCTACAGGAGAAAACAGGCAGAAACTTCTTTGACCTTGGCCACAGCAAATGCTTACTAGACATATATCTGGAGGCAAGGGAAATAAAAACAAAAATGAACTATTGGGACCTCACCAAGATAATAAAAACTTCTACACAGCGAAGGAAACAATCAAAAAAACTAAAAGGCAACTGACAGAATGGAAGAAGATATTTGTAAATGACATATCGGATAAAGGGTAGTATCCAAAATCTATCAAGAAGTTACCAAATTCAGCACCCTAAAAAACAAATAATGCACTGAAGAAATGGGCAGGAGACATGAATAGACACTTTTCCAAAAGAAGACATCCAGATGGCTAAGAGACACATGAAGAGATGCTCAACATCACTCATCATCACAGGCAACAAAATATTAAAACCTTTTGAGAATATGAGCACTGCCAACCTTTCATATTACTGAAACAGGAATACTACAAAATGCTTTGTGAAGTTTATGAGAACACAGTAGAGGACGTAATTCTGCTACATTATCTTTGTTGAGGTCAGGGTTGTGCAATGTCAAGCTCTAAAAACCACATTTGTAAAAAATCTTATTTTTGAGAGAGAGGAAGAGCACAAGCAGGGGGATGGGCAGAAAGAAAGGGAGACAAGGGATCTGAAGCAGGCGCTGCACTGACTGCAGAAAATCCCATGTAGGTCTTGAACTCACAAACTGTGAAATCATGACATGAGCCGACATTGGATGCTCAACTGACTGAGCCACCCAGGCACCCCTAGAACCACATCATAAGGGATGTGTAGGCAATCTGACATCCAGAGGCAAAAAGATTAGACATGTGGGAAAATACAACGGAAATGTGTCATATGAAGAACTATAAGGAGTTATGGACATATCCTAAACATCTCCCTTCATGACTAATTAGTATCTAATAGTTATATCGTGAACTTGTACATAAGAAATAATATGGAGTTCTGAGTAATCTAAATTAACTTCTATGAACACAAATTTTATAATTAAGTAGAAATTGAATTTTTTTGCTTACATCTACTTTTTCACAAAGTATTTACTGATTATTAAAACAATTATCTTATTTAATCGTATTTCTGTAAAAAGTCAAAACAGATGCAACAAGTAACATTTTAATCACTATAAAAAATGGATATTTTTCCTCAATGAAACCTTTATTATACTAATACAAAGGAGAAACAAACAATCCTTGGTTCAAAAAAATAAAGACAGATGTTAATAAATACCAAAGGACTGAGGAGAGTGAGAAACCCACCTCCAATAATAAGTACATTGGTATTGAACATCTGAATATCACTGCTACATTCAGCATCATCCAGAGACAGGATAAAGTTTTATCACCAGACCCCCTGTTCCACACCTCATTATAAACCTGAATGATTTATAAGCATGAAGATTCCCAAGCCATATCCAGACAAACAGTATCAAATGCCCTGGAATCAATATACAAATCAGCAAGCACCCAGATTATTTTTATACAGGTTAACTTTAAGAAACTCTGGAATCCTCTCTGAGCCCAGATTAATTGTAGTAACATTGTCAGGGTAAAATTATCATGAAGAGTAATCAACTTCTTATCTTTCCTAACCTGGCATGTAAAATACTTTTTCTATCAATAACTACATTGGCCAATGGTTGCAAAATAACTGATTACAAACTAACTCTTTTATTTTTTTATTATTTTTATTATGAAATTTATTGTCAATTGGTTTCCATACAACACCCAGTGCTCATCCCAATAGGTGTCCTCCTCAATGCCCATCACCCACTTCCTCCTCTCCCCCACCCAACACCCCTCAGTTTGTTCTCAGCATTTAAGAGTCTCTTATGGTTTGCCTCCCTCCCTCTCTGTAACTTTTTCCCCCTTCCCCTCCCCCATGGTCTTCCATAAAGTTTCTTAGGATCCACATATGAGTGAAAACATATGGTATGTCTTTCTTTGCCTGACTTATTTCACTTAGCATAATACCCTCCAGTTCCATCTACGTTGCTGCAAAAGGCCATATTTCATTCTTTCTCATTGCCAAGTAGTATTCTATTGTGTATATAAGCCACAATTTCTTTATCCATTCATCAGTTGATGGACATTTAGGCTCTTTCCATAATTTGGCTGTTGTTGAGAGTGCTGCTATAAACTTTGGGGTACAAGTGCTCCTTTGCATCAGCATCCTGTATCCCTTGGGTAAATTCCTAGTAGTGCTATTGCTGGGTCATAGGGTAGATCTATCTTTCATTTTTTGAGGAACCTCCACACTGTTTTCCAGAGCGGCTGCACCAGTTTGCATTCCCACCAGCAGTGCAAGAGGGTTCCCGTTTCTCCACATACTCACCAGCATCTATAGTCTCCTGTTTTGTTCATTTTAGCCACTCTAGCCATTCTAACTCTTTTAAAGCATCCCCTCCAAATTTTCATGCTAACCAACTGTCACCTCCTCAATCTAGAATCTGCAATAATAAAAGCAGGCAAGGCAGATGGATATACCTTAGAATAAAAGGCACAAGAGTTACATCAATTACAGCTGTTGGTTTACAGAGTTTATATATAACTGTGATAAAGGATCAGTATCATTCCAAATAGTTGGTGTGTATGGTGTGTATGAGATTTCTTCCTGACCTGATCAAACCCTGGAGAAGGCAGGGACAGAGTGGAAAGAGACCAAGCCTTAGAGACCAGTACACCTATGGTTGAGACTTAGATCTCGTGTTTTCTGTATGATCTTGAGCACATGACTTAGCCTTTAGAATAATACTTCTCTGCAGGAAAGAGAAAAATGGCTAACCATGTGCAATCTGCATGGTAGTAACTTTATACGTATTTATAATCATATTTAATACTTGGTGAAGCCCTTTGATAAGTACTATCATTGTGTATTGTGTTTGCATTGTATAGAGGAGGAAACTGAGGCATGCAACATTAAACTAATCTTACAAAGAGACACAGATAATCAATCGAAGATCCTGCTTCTGGTGAGAACAGTCTAATCCCAGATAAGAAAATTTGGATACTGAATTATATACCCCTCTATATGTTATTGCAATGAATTAATTTATAGGATATTACTCTGCATACCGTAAGTAATCAAAATATCAGTAAACTGTATTCCTCCCTCACCTTTCTGGATTACAGTGAACTACAGATGATACGTAAATACTGGAACACCAGTTACAAAATCTTATTCCAAATGATTGTCTTAAAATGACAATGTGTACTTCCTTTCAACGAATTTTTATTAAAGCACTGCAGGACATCAATGCCTCCCTCACAAAAAGGCTTTATGTAATTTCACTGGAATGTGATAAAACTACAATATATAGGGTGTTTGCCTATGTTTCACCAGCATAGACTTACATGGAAGTACAAACTTTGTATTTTAGTCTGTCCAGCAAATGGGAAATATTGAAACAAAGTATTAAAGACAGGTAATTTTTGAAGCAGTACATGCTTAAAATTTATGACTGTGTGTGTGTGTATGTGTGTGCTTACTAGTACTGCTGATCGAGCATCCGTTATGCCATTTGACTATCCAGAGACCCAGCACTGATATTATATGAAGTATTTGACAATTCAAGTAAAAGATAATCTGATTTGTACCAAAACTGGTCAATAATAAATGAATTTCAGAATGTAAATCAAAACAACAGATCTTTCTCAGTACATTATTGATAAGGCGCATTTATTCTAGCAACATTTTCAGAGGATAATACATTATTTACTCCTGCTACTAATAAAAACTCCACCATAAATGAACATATTAAGCTAAAAACTAATAATAATAATAGATGCCTGAGCATGTTAAACACTCTGCAGAACACTTTATTTGGAATTTGGGTAGGGAAAATTTGTAACATGATTCGTTCCTCAAATTCCTGAAAAAAATATTTTTTACATCGGTCAGCAAAACAGAAGTGTCTTATAATGGCTCATGCTCTAGAGTCAAACGCTAAAATGTCAAATAACTATTCCATGTAAGTTACAGTACATACTGATGATTTGAGTAATGCAAAATTGTGACAAGTAACTCTTTACAGTAATAAAGTTACATGAGGACAGAATACTACTTAAATCTTTTTTAAGTTTTATTTATTTATTTATTTTGAGAGAGAGAGAGACAGAGACAGAGACAGAGACATAGACAGAGAGAGAATGACTGGGGTAGGGACAGAGAGAGAGGAAGAGATAATCCCAAGCTGGCTCCACACTGTCAGTGCAGAGCCCAATGTGGGACCCAAACTCAAGAACCATGAGATCATAACCTGTGCAGATTCAAGAGTTGGACACATAACCAACCGCTTTAGTCACCCTAGCAACCTCAGAATTCTATTTTAAATACTTATTACAGAATTAGAAATTTACTTTGGTTTTTTCCAGGAGTATTCTGATTCTTTCATTTTAAATTTTACCAAAATCACTGCAGCATTTGTAAAAATATGCTGACTAGAATTGTTTGTTGAATGAATGCATGGTTATACAAAGGTGAAAAACAGTTGAAGAAGGGAGATTCTTGTGAACCCCAGAATCATAAAGATGAATATCTAGTATAAGAATATGCTCTTTTTGTCTCTAATACATATTATAACATTTGTTTAAAATATCCTTTAAGGGGCCCCTGGGTGGCTTGGTCAGTTGAGCATCCCAGTTCAGCTCAGGTCATGTTCTCATGGTTCATGAGTTCGACCCCTGTGTTGGGCTCTGTGCTGAAAGCTCAGAGCCTGGATCCTGCTTTGAGTTCTGTGTCACCCTCTCTCTGCTCCTCCCCTGCTCATGATCTCTCTCTCAAAAATAAACAAACATTTTTTAATATCCTTTTAAAAAAGTTAATTTTAATTGAAATTTGTTTTGAGGTCACTGTAGATTTACATGTAGTTGTAATGATTTTGTCCTATGTACACATTGTCCAGTTCCCTTGAATGAGATCACTTTATAAACCTTTACTGTAACATTACAAGGATACATTTTAACATTAGTACACCCATCTTACCAAGTTTTACTTGTAATTATGTGCACATGCATGTATATGTATGTGTTTTGTCCTATATAATTTTGTCACCAGTTCAGGTTTGTGTATGCATCACTAAAGACACGACAATGAATAGTTCTGCCTCAAACAATCTCTCCCAGCCACCACCACCCATATTTTCTGGCAAATATTAATCTGTCCTCCATTTCTAAAACTGTATCACTTCAAACATGTTATATAAATGCAATCATATGTATGTGACATTTTGGGATTTTCTTTTCCATTCACTGAAATTCCTTGGACATGTTTTTAAAGTATTGTCCACCAATCATCTGTTGCTTTTTATTGGTGAATAGTATTCCATGGTATGTATATCCACAATCTGTTTAATCGTTCATCTATTAAAGAACGTCTAGGGGCGCCTGGGTGGCTCAGTCGGTTAAGCGGCCGACTTCAGCTCGGGTCATGATCTCGTGGTCCGTGAGTTTGAGCCCCGCGTCGGTCTGTGTGCTGACAGCTCAGAACCTAGAGCCTGTTTCAGATTCTGTGTCTCCCACTCGCTGACCCTCCCCCATTCATGCTCTGTCTCTGTCTCAAAAATAAATAAACGTTAAAAAAAATTAAAAAAAAAAAGAACGTCTATGCTGGAGTTTTTGGCTAAAATGCCTATGTTCATTCAAAAACACGTTTTTTTTTGGTGTGAACATAAATTGTAATTGTAGGGAAATAAATATTAAGGGCTGCTCTTGCTGGGATGTATGGTAGTTGAATGTGTAGCTTCATTAGAAATTACCAAAATGTTTTCCGAAGTTCCTTCATCATTTTACATTCCTACCAGCAGCGCATAATTGATGCAGTTTCTTCACATCCACACCACCATTTGGTGTTGTCGCTATTTTTATTTTAGACACAGTTGCATGGTAATATGTCACTATGGTGTTAATTTGTATTTCTCTGATGGCTAAGAGTATTGAACATCTTTTCATGTGATTATTTGCCATCTGTCTATCCTTTTCAGTAAAATGTCTTTTCATGTCATCTGCCAATTTTCTAAGTGGATTACTAAAATTTTGTTGTTGTTGACTGAGGCTTGAGAGTTTTAAAAAATATATTCTGGATACCAGTCCCTGGTGAGATATGCCACTCACTAATATTCCTAGGTGTAGTTTCTCTCTTCGTCTTCTTTGCATGGATTTCACGAAGTAAAGTTGTTTTTTGTTCTTGTTTTTAATTTTGATGAGGTCCAATATAACGACTGTTTTCTCTATGGATCATGCTTTCAGTGTGAAGCCTAAAAACTCTGTGTAGATAAGTTTGTGAAGATTTTCTATTTTTTTCCTACAATTTTCACAGTTTTACATTGAAACATGCAATTCATTTTGAACTGATTTTTTTATACAGTGTGAAGTTTAGATTGAAGGTTTTGTTGTTGTTGTTGTTGTTGTTCTTTTCTTTTCTTTTCTTTTTCTGCTTTTCCACGTCCACATGCACCAGCCTCATTTGTTGGGACTATCCTTTTCCCACTGAATTATTTTTGTATTTTTGTCAATAATCTTTTGAGCATGTCTGTGTGAGCTTATTTCTGGGTTCCCTAACTCTAGTGTCCTATATGTTTTCTGTCCACCACTTCTACAGTCTTGATTACTACCAATATAAAATAGTTCTTAATACAGGGGACAGTGATTCTGTGACCTATGGGTAGCATATTCTACACGTCTTTAGATTCTATTGGTTAAGTGCATTGTTCAGACTTAATATTCACTTTATGTCTAGTATTTTTATCAGTTCCTGTAAGGTAGCATATTCAAGTCTGCAACAATAGTTGTTGATTTCCTTTTTTCTACATTAAGCTTTTCCATTATGGTTTCATGTATTTTGAGCTTCTGTTGTTTGAGGCATGCACATTTGGGATTGCTGTGTCTTCTGGTGAATAACCCTCTTGTCATTATGTAATGCCCCTCTTTTTTCTTTTTTAATGTTTATTTTTGAGAGAGAGAGACAGAGACAGAGACAGAACACAAGCAGGAAAGGGACAGAGAGAGAGGGAGACACAGAATCAGAAGCAGGATCCAGGCTCTGAGCTGACAGCACAGAGACCGACATGGGGCTCAAACCCATGGACCACAAGATCATGACCTGACCCAAAGCTGGATGCTTAACTGACTGAGCCACCCAGGTGCCCCTGCCCCTCTTTTTACATAGTATTTTTCTTTGTTCTGAATCTCACTTTATCAGATATCACAGGAATTTCCATTAAAACAATAAGATATGTATGTTAAACTCCTTTCCATCCATTTACTTCCAATCTACACAATCAATGAATTTGAAGTTAGTTTTTTTATAAGAAGATTGTTGGATCATATTTTTTTTCACCTGCTCTATCATTGTATTTTTTGATATGTATATTCAGATAATTTATATTTAAGATAATTACTGATAGCTTTAGCACCCATATCTGCTATTTTATTATTGCTGTATTTGTTTCCTCTGGTAGTCATTCTTCTTTTTCTTTTTTCTTGTCTTCTCATGTATTATTTGATCACTGTACATATAGGACTCCATCTTGATTTATTTATAGCGTTTGTGAGTGAATTTCTTTGTACAGTTTTCATAGTGGGTGCTCTGGGTATTACAATATACACATATAACACCAGAGTCCACTAGTCTCAACATTTTACACCTCTTCAAATGAAGTATGCAAATCTCTCTTTCGGTGTAGGTCCCTTTACCTTTCCCACTATTAAGTATCATTGTGTTGACTACTGCTTTATAATTTCTTCTTCAATCATCAAATATTACTCACTCATAAAACTCATGAAGAAAAGTATTGTCTATGTTATGTACCCATACTTCTACTCTTCCATTATTTATTCATGCTACAAATACTTCCTGTTTCTTTCTTCTATAATGTCCTTTCTGTCTGAAGAACTTTTTTAGTCAACCTATAAGGATAGGTCTGTTACCAATAAATTCGTTTCATTTTTTCAAGTTGAGAATTTCTTTACGTTTCACTCATTCTTGAAGGGTAATTTTGCCAGAAAAACAATTTGTGGTTGACAGTTCCTGCCTTTCACCACTTTAAAAGATTCTGTGCCACTTTCTTCTGGACTCCAACATTTCAGATGAGAAATCCACCGACATGTAAAGTGGTGTTTCCTATGAGGAATACGTTACTCTTTGGCTGCTTTTATAACTTTTTCTTCATTGTCTTTAGTTTTTCAAAACTTTATCGTGTGTGTTGATGAAGATTTCTTTGTGTTTATCCCATTGGGGTTTGCTTAGCTTCTTGGATCTGTAGGTTTGTTTCTTCACTAAATTTGAGAAGTTGTCAGCCACTATTTCTTCAAACATTGAGAATTTTTCCAATTTTTTCCAATATATTTCCATTGTTTCAGATTGGATAAGTTGTGTTAACCTACCCTCAAGTTTGCTCGTTCTTTCATATTATCTCCATTCTATGACCGAGCCCAGTAAGTGATTTTTTTTTTGTTAATATTGTATTTTCCACTTCAATATTTCTCCTTTCTTTTTTATTTAACTTTCATTTATTTGCTATTGTTTCTGTTTTTTGTTTCAAGAAAATCTGTAATCAATTATTATAATACTTTCATGGAGAAAGCTGTAAAATCCTTGTCACCTAATTCCAACATTGGAGTCACTTGGGCATCAACATCACTTTGCTATCTTTTCTCATTTAAATGATTTTCTTAGTTCTTTTTATGATGATGATTTTCTGTTGTATTCTCAACATTCTATCTACTGTGTTCAGTGACCTGACCATCCTATTTGAATCTTTTATTTTGGCAGTTAGTAATCTTGTTTACATTTAGCATGCAAGTCTTGGCCTTCATTTGTGGCCTCTGATTTCATTGTTACTTCAACTTGCAAAGCCTTTGTGGTGTTATGTCGATATTCTTGGTTTATCAAGTACCAGCAAGGCTCCTACTGCTCTGTGCTCGTGTTGCATGTGAACATGGCTGGGACTTCCCTCCCCATCCTGTACGGCTGGGTGGAATCTCATGGAGGAGGGATGTGATGGGATTCCCTTAAGCAGTGTCCCTTTCCTTCGGCTTTCTACTTATCTCTAGAGGGACAGGGAGTTGTAGGCTCTCTGAGTCAAAGAGAATCTCCAGGACAGTCAGCTTGCTGCAATTGGCATCTTCTTGCTGGTTCTGCCCAAGCACTCCATTACCTCTGGATGGTGGGGGGGGGGGGGGGGGAAGGTGAAGTTTTCTATTTCTAGCTACTTGCTATGGCTGGATCCCTTCATTGGTTGTGCCCTGCCCCCCAGTGTCTCTGGATGGGGTTGAGGGATTGGGGTTATGGAAGAAAAGATCACCTCAGGACTGTGTGAACAAGGAGACTCTCAAATGGAATTACAGTAAAACCTCAGATCGGCAGTAACTTGTTCTGCTAGTTGTCTGCAAGACAAGAAAACATTTGTAAAAAATGTTAACTTGATAAACAAGTGATGTCTTACAATAGGAGTAGTGTAAGATGCCAAGTGTCACATGATCACAAATGAGCCAATGGTTCTTAAGTTTTCTTTGATATACAAGTTCTTTGGATTACAAGCATGTTTCTGGAATGAATTATGCTCGCAAACCAAGATTTTACTGTACTTACTGACTCAATCCCCTCTTCAGATTCTACCATTCTCTCTCAGTATTTCTCAGTGAGAAAACAGAGTCTCAGGCCCAGCAGAGTAGAAGAGTGCCCTCCTTCGACACTTGCTCCAGGGAAGAGCTGCTGATAGATTCCCCTTACTGGTCATATTGCTGTTGAGCTCACCTGACATTGTCATCGGCACTCCATTAAATCCAGGGGCAGGAGGGGCCACCTGGGCCAACTTCAATGGCTATCCTGGGGTCAGGAAATATCAGGGTTCAGAAACATTCTTCTGTGGGTGGGGGCTAAACTTAAAATGTCCGGATGCAAGCTTGTTCTTCTGGTTCTAAGGTCAAACCAGGTCACCTTTTTCTCACCACATTTTCAGAGTTCTCCTGTTGTTGTCTTCTATGCTTTTTCCAGGCTTTATCCTGTGTTTAGCAAAGGGCAGGGAGATATCGATCTACACCATTTTGTCTGAATGTGAAATCCCTAAAATATTCATGCTTATTCTTAAGATAAAGATGGATATTATCTCCCTCTACTTACCAGTAAGAAAAACTAAGGTACAAAACCATGTACTATTTGTTCAAAATCATGAAATGAGTGAATGGCAGTAGAGATATTCAACTTGACCTATCAGTACTAAAGGAGAAACTCTTTCTTTCCACTTCCTCTCTTTCTTTGCACAGAGAAGCAGTGTAATAAATACAAAACAAAATAAAACAAAAAACCAGAAATCAAGTTCTGAGAAACTATTCTTTACCTAACATAATTTATCTGGGGGGTTAAAAAATAACTGGTGTAATTAAATGTGTTCATTAAATTGTGTCATGGAAAATGGAGAGGCAAAGAAGATAAGTATAAAACCCACATTTTCTGGGGAAAGAGAGACGAAGGCAATGAGGACAATTGTAATGTATGCAGGATATCCTCATTAAAGAAAATCAATAATTTAAAGGGCAGGTGTTGTCTTGACAAAATAACTGGTTCAGTTCTCTTGCTGGCTTCCTGGACCCCCTTATCCATACCTGATTTCAGAAGGACTAGTACCAAAAACAGGAAAGGCACATGTGGCCTGGGAGCTTTCCAAAGAGCAAGGACAGCTGAGTTGATTTCAGACTATCTTTCCAGCTTGGAAAGAGTAAAAATGGCTAACTCATTTTCTTTATCTTTCTCTGTTAGATATTTCAGATGCTGGCAGGAAGGCAGTTTGCAAATGACAACACCAGCGGTAATTACTGAGGAGACACTCTGTAAGGATATGCTTTGTTTTGCTTTGTTGTCTTCAAATACCAAAGACAAATAATGAAGTGTTTACTAGAAGTGAAAGATCATCCCTCACTCCTTTTCATGTTGATAAATCCCAGCATAAGTAAAACAGATAATCCAAGCTACTGAGTAAACATGAGTGAGTTCCAAATACAGATCCCAGCAAAATGGATGGTGGGGGAGGAGATAACTGGAGGAAGGCAAGGAAAGACCTGGGGTGGGCCAATGGAGAGGGGGAACACACTTTCCTTAGTCCTTCTGTGAGAGGTGAAACAAAAGCAACTTTATACCTCTTTAGGTTTTTGGTTTTTTTCTTCTTCTTCTTAATGAAAGAAACTTTTAAAAAATGACATGGAAGTATTGATTTGTAGTGTTCTTACTTGGTCGCTTCCAAGCATGAAATGGGTGCCTGCCAATGTGACAGCAAGAGTCTAGCAATTCTTTCCTTCCTAAAACTAGGACATGATACAAATTCGGCTCACAAAAGGCAAATGGATCTAATAGACAATGCTTTTGTACCAAGTCAATTATCTGTCTGGTGAAACAAACATGGATTGTGTATAAGGAAGAAGAGAAGAATATCTAATATTTATTGACCATTTATCATGTACCAAACAGTGCATAAGGTACTTTATATATAATATTTGCTTCAAATGACACTGTCATGCAATGGGATTATCCAATTATCTGATGAGCAAACATCAACTCAAAGAGATTTAATATGTTGTATAAAGTAGCATACCTAGTAAGTAGCAGAGAGGAGATTGGAATCTAGGACTTTCATTCAATGGTTTTTCAGATTGATTTAAAATTTTTATTCAGATTGAATAAAATTATTATTCATAAAATACTGAATGTGTGTTCTGTTCTACTGTAAAAATCCCAGAGCCTTTAATATGTCAATATGCATTAAATATATTGAAGGAAAAAGATAATAAAAAGTATTACCAAAAAAAAAAAAAGAAAAAAGGATTGGCCTTAGGACATTTCCCCCAGAAGGGCCTGCAGTTCCAGGAATCAATCATGGAGCTCCTGGCAACAAATTGTGGCAAACGTTGTTGCAGTTGATTAGTATTTGAGACTCCCAACCAAACAATTCTGACTCACCAGTTTCCTTTCTGAAAACTTTTTCATGTTTTTAGGGTGCTTTAGAGTTTTAAAAACACATGCATTTCCATCTGCTTGTTTTTATTTCACAAAAGTCAGCAGAGACTAGAATGCTTGCCCCCATTTTGAAGATGAGGCAGTAATATTGAGAAAGGTGAAATTCCAGATTACAGTGCTCTTTTTCAGAAAGCCTTTCCCAAACTCTTCAGAGAAGATGTTATTTTTACTGTTTTATTCACACTATTATCCATGTTCTCACTTAAAGCTCTGCTAGAACAGAGACAACAGGCAAAACAGGAGTCTCAGAGACCTATATTTGAGTCATGGCTCTGCCATTCCCTACCTCTTTCATTCTTAGGTTTCATATTTGTAATGTGTAAAAGTGGGAAATAGTCTGCACAGTTTTGAGGACACACTAGAACAAAACATGAAAAGTCAGAAGAAAGTACTAAGAATACATTAGTACCTCTTGCCATTGTGCCTTGACCCTTCTCGGTATTTACAGATAGCTCTCATATGTCATGGCTTTGATACCTCTAAGATACTTCAAATCACATGGCAAGTTCATTCATTTTAGTTCACGGACTATCACACGTGGCTAAACACTAACTGAAAAGAAGGTGGTGGTGATGGTGTTTTTGACATTTATGTATGTATGTATGTATGTATGTATGTAGTTATTTATTTAAAGATTATTAGAGAGAGAGAGAGTGTACCAGCAGGGGATGGGCAGAGAGAGGGGGGGAGACAGAGAGTATCTTAAGTAGGCTCCTTGCTGTCAGCAGAGAGCCCAATTAAGGGTTTGTTCCCATGAATGATGAGACCATGACCTGAGCCGAAGTTCAGAGTTGGATAACCAACTAAGCCACCCAGGTGCCCCATTATTTATTTTTAAGAGAACACAAAAGCAGGGACCTAGGGAGAATAAAGAGATAGACAAAAGGTTCCATACCATGAGGCAATGTATTTAGCTAAGCTCAGGGCTATATTCTTTAAATGCAACTATTTAGAAACTGCAATCCATATATTCTCTCACTCACTCACTCACTCACTCACTTCTTAGCGTTTGATTCTTGTTGTTATAGGTGGGGTCACTCAGTAACTACAGCAGGATTTTATTTGTACCTGAGGAGTTGTAATTTCATCTCATAGTTCGCCAACTTTTAGCTTCAGATTGCATACTTCCAAATTTAATTATAAACTAAATATCAAATGCAGTATTTAATAATCTACATATTATCTGATAATTTTCATATATAATAACTGCAATAAAATACAGTATCTATTGATTATTATACACCAACTAGGTATCATTGCTGTGCAAGGGCATCAATAAAAATATCTGTAATCCCTAAGCAAAATAAGGAAAATAAATACTATCCCTCTTTATGCTGAGAATAAGAAAGCCTGAGAGAATTAATAAACTTGACTGAAAGGTCAAAGTTATGGGCACCAAACTCAGGTTGTGTGTTAGCACAGCTATGTCTTTCATACCATCCCAACCTGCCACATTCATATATTCCACAGACCCAACTACACTGCTGAAAATAAGGCAATGACTGTTGTCAGGGCCTTTGTTTGCCTTTGTCTTAATGTCAAGTCCAGAGCTATACCTATAAAAGTTATACAAACTTTTTACTAATTGTAATTTTACTAAAATTTTGGGTTTTTATAATTAAGTTCAATTTAATTATAATTTAAAGGTTGGTAAATTTAATGCTAAGACTCGATAATGCCTAATACTTTGTGTTACTAAAAATTAGTCCATTGCCATAAGGAAGTCTTTACTGGGATTATCTTCTTGCCATTCCATGAGGCTTCTCTGAGGGCTTGCTTTGTTCCTGCCACCATGCTGGTCATGAAGATGTGCCTGTCCCTACTGAACTTATAGGCATTATAAAGTTCGGTAGTGTATGCAAACAGGAGCAAGGCACATCGATTATATTTAAGATTGTAATGTAAACGGTGAATTATTTATACTTGGAAAGATGGTTTATAACTGTTAGGCCAATAAGATCTCTTGTTAATTCTTGAAAACTTTGTATGTTAGAGTTAAAAGAGATTATGCCAGTCATGGGGTTCGACCTCTTGAATTTCATGACAGGTTTGCAGCCCCTTAAAGTATAGACGACTGGTTTACACAGACAGTGTGAGACAGTGGTGACTGCAGGGCTCCAGGTTTCCCTCCTAGTGTATAAGATCCTTTTCTGAAGTATTAGCGGGCTCAGAGAAGGGAGTGATATTACTGGGAGCTGGTAGTCACCAGGTTAATTAATTGATGTTTGAGACAGTATGGACTGGCAATGGAAGGATCCAGAGATTGGAAACTAAGTGCAGATAGGGCTCTATTTCTAGACTTTAGAGTTTACTTCAGAATTTGTCATATTGGTTTGCTCTTCCTACCTCTATGTCTATTTTGCACTGACCCTGAAATAAGGCAAATTAAGACAAAACTATTGTGCTTTGCTTCCCTTCTTTTTTCTTTTTTTCTCTTCCAGTATCTTTTTCTTTTTTGCCTGTTTTTTCCCCTTTCACTTTTTATGCTTATTTAAAAACAGTAATATAGATAAATAGAAAGCATACCTATATCTCTATGTCTATTCATCAATCAACTCAAAGACTAGAAGAACAGGATTTAAAGAGACGAAGGGGTGTGAACATTTTAACTTCTTTTACACTTATTTTTTTAATGAGAGTTAAAATTACATTTATGAAGATAAAATATCTTGATACTGATACTCCTAGATTGGTGGTCCTTTGGCAACTCATATATTCTCTATAAGCTTCAGTTTACTCATCTGCCAAATAGAACTAATATTAGCTCTTGCATGGTAGGTGGTTGGTGCTCACCATGCATTGAGCAGGCTTAATTTCCCACAGAGACAACAAATCATGTAGGATGGCCATTCACTGACTAGGACTACACCAAGGTGTTAATTAGATATGAGAATTCACCTTGAAATCCAAATATTAAAGCCATTGTTTTGAAAGCCATGTGTCTGAAATATAAGTAGTAATCAACCACTTTTTACGCTATGGAATTGCAACTATGTTTTTGGTTTGGGGAACATTTTGATGAACACGAGGCACTGACTTTGTTATAATTTGTAAGAGCAGTAATGGATATTATCAACAGGGAGATTCTCCATTAAAAAATAAAAGTAAAATCCATCCACACAAATCTGCTAACTTGCTGAAAGCCAAAACTTATCCAGTGGAAAAACTAAAAACAGATTGTATAACTATGTATTTTATTTTATCTTATTTTTTTTAATGTTTATTTATTTTTGAGAGAGACAGAGACAGAGCTTGAGTGAGGGAGGGGCAGAGAGAGAGGGAGACACAGAATCTGAAGTAGGCTCCGGGCTCTGGGCTGTCAGCACAGAGCCCGACATGGGGCTCAAACTCACAGACCATGAGATCATGACCTGAGCCGAAGGTGGACGGCCAACCAACTGAGCTACCCAGGCGTTCCTTAACTGTGTATTTTAAACCATACCAAAAAACAGGACAGCATAGACTCACAAGGCAGAACTGAATATTAATAACAGCAATAATAATTAATAGCTAATAGTTATTAAGCATGAACAACAGACCAGGTACTATCTTAGGTGATTTATATGTAAAAGTTCATTTAATATTTATAAAACTTCAGAAAATTTTCCTATATTACTGGAGATCAAATAATACAGAGATTCTTCCCCATTAAATTTATCTAAACGTTTTCAGGTCATAAGTTGAATGACAATTTTAAGTTAAGATGATATCTAAATAAATACATATATATACACACAAATATTGCTTTCAGCATATGCATATGTATGTATATATATAGATACATATATATACATATTGCTTTCAGCAGCACCTGGGTGTCTCCATTGGTTAAGTGTCAGATTCCTGGTTTTGGCTCAGGTCATGATCTCATAGTTTGTGAGTTTGAGATAGGAATCCCACTCTGTGTTGACAATATGAAGCCTGCTTGGGATTCTCTGTCTCTTCTCCCTCTGCCCCACCCCCACTCATGCTCACTTGCATGCTCTATCTCTAAAAATAAACTTAAAAAAATAACTTAAAAATTTTTTAAAATAAAAACAAAAAATACTGGTTTTATATGGCAATAAGAAAATTAGTAATTATGTTTTAAACCTTTTTAAGAAAATCTAATTATTTTTTGGTCAATTAAGTGTATGATAAACACATCTTCTATTAGCAGATTTCTAATTTATTTATTTCTAATTACATGATAATATGCAACATTTGCTGTTAAGCTGTGTGGGTCGGGGCCAAATGGATTTTTTTAAATATAGACAGACAAAGGAGCACTTGCCACTTTTATTATTGAGCTCTGAAAATAATTTCAGCATGCTGAACAGAGTTCCTTTGGAAAATTAATTTTAAATGGGAAAGGCATTCTGCCTTTGGTTACATGGTTGATTATTTTTCAATGTATATGGCATTGCTGCCATTCACAATAATTACCTGTCAAAGATTTCTGCCTTACTCTGTATTCTATTTTTGTCATCAAGATGTACCTATTACTGTTTTTAAAATAATATGCCTATCTATGTATATGTATATGAAATGCGCAATCAGGATATATTGTATTGACTAAAAAGCTCTCCAAATATACAAATTTATCTGTGTTAATATCAAATCATGTCACATTTTATTTACAGAATAATAGGACATGGATGGATGCCTATTTCAATAAAAAATACATTATGTTTCAGTGTGGTTATTGGTGGTGAAGATGTTAATGGGTAGCATAACAAGGGGAATTTTACATGACTTGGGAATGTATATAACATGAGGAAAAGTTAATTTCAGCCTTGCCTCATTAATCAGATCTGCCACCAGCTAAAAATTGTCACCTAAGTTTACTCTGCTTTCTGTTGTGCGCTACTGATGAAGATACTGACTTACAAGACAGACATAATTGGGCTAGTGCCAGGAAGAGGGGGCATGGGAATGAATGTGTCTAAAGGTGACCTTTTAGAAGAATTGCCGAAGGCACCTTGAAGTGGTTCCTGTCATTGCTAATGGAGACTGTGAATTCAAGACTATTTACACTGTTCTGCATTTGAACCTCTGGGAATTGAAATTAACTACAATCATTGGCATTTGCAAGCCTTTACATTAATGCCTGCAAAACAGGCAAGGCTTGGGGGGTCTCTATAAAGCAAACGCTAGGGTATGGAAATGCTAGGGTATAGATTTGCTCTGCTAGCAAAGTCTAGTGGGGTATGTAGCAGCATCATTACTTCAAAGCCTTTACAGGTACAAAATTTACAAAAGGTGAGGCTATAATTCAAAAGAGAAAAAAAAGTGCTGTGACAATACTGATGGGACAGTTTACATACAGCACTTTCTTTTTTTAAATTTTTTTAATGGTTATTTATTTTTAAGAGAGGGAGACAGAGAGAGAGAGGAAGAGATGGAGGGAGAGGGAGGGAGGGAGGGAGAGGGAGACACAATCCAAAGCAGGCTGCAGGCTCTGAGCTGTCAGCACAGAGTCTGATGAGGGGCTTGAACTCATGAACTGCAAGATCATGACCTGAGCCGAAGATGGACACTTAACCCACTGAGCCACCCAGGTGCCCCACATAGAGTCCTTTCATATGCATGACTTCAACTGTTCTTCAAAATGGGGAGACAAATATTGCTTGCAATTTATAAATAGAGTACTGATTTCATATGCTGTTTGTTATGCCCTTTATATCACAAAGCTGATATTTGCACAGATGTGAACCCATGTATTTAGACTACAAAAATCCTACTCTTTCCAATGACCAATTTTTGAACTTACTGAAGTATAATTTTCATATAATAAAATTCCTACCTTCTAAGTGTATAGTCCCATGAATTTTGCCAAGTAGATACATAATATAACCATCACCACATCAATATTTTGAACATTTCCATCAATTCAGTAAGTTTTCTCATTCTCTTTGCAAGCAATTCCCCTGTAAGTCTTGGCCTCAGGCAATCCATGATCAGTTTTCTGTCCCTCCATTTCGCATTTTACACTGTCATACAAATGGAACTATACAGAGGTACTCTTTCGTAACTTATTTCGCTCAGTATACCATTTATCGAGATTCCTTCATGCTAGTACACATAACATTGTTTGGTTTCTTTTTATTGCTGAGAATCTACTGTGTGCGTGCGTGCGTGCGTGTGTGTGTGTGTGTGTGTGTGTGTGTGCGTATACCCTAATTTTTTTTTGTCTATGGGCCAGTTTATGGAAATTTCATTTTCCAGTTTGGGGCTATTATAAATTCATATACATATGTTTGTGTGGGCATATGTTTTCATTTGGGGGGGGCAAATACCTGGAAATGCGATGACACAGTAAGGTGGGTGGAACTTAGGTCCTTGATATTTTTTAATAACCTTTTAAGCTAATCTAACCTTGAAAAGTTTAAAGATATAAATTTCCTGGTAAACACTGCTTAAGCTCCATTTGTTACACTTTGATAGCATCTATGTTTATTTTCATTTGTTTTGACTTACTTTCTAAAGGCCCAAGTAAAATCTTTATTTGTTTGATTTCCAAATATTTGGGTTTTTTCCCCGATCTCACTTTTTATTGAGTTGCATGACATTATGCATTTGTCAAAACCCATAGAACTACATAAACACAAAGTGAACCCTAATGTAAACTATGGACTTCAGTTAAAATTATATATCAATATTGTCTCATCAATTGTAGTAAATGGACCACACCACATCTTGGTTTTAGTTTGCATTTCTCTAATGACCAATGATGCTGAGCATCTTTTCATGTGTTTATTGCCCCATTTGTATATCTTATTTGGAAATATGCCTATTCAGACAAAATATTTTCAATATTCTTTTATGTAGAGAAAACATAAATCACTAATTCTCTCCTCTACTCCAGTGTTTTTATCTATTTAAAAATTTTTATTGGTATTTAGGATGGATAAAACAAGAAACTTCAAATACAAACCTTTTGTTGCAAATAATACCACTGTAGGTTCTACAAATTCAGGTACTAATAGATTGTATCCCATGTAATTGATATCATGTTATATATCTTTCTCTATATTTTTATGTCATTTATTTTGAGAGAGAGAGTGCACATGTATACACGTGTAAAAGCAGGGGAGGGGCCAAGAGAGGGAGAGAGAATCCTAAGTAGCTTCCAGGCTGTCAGCACAGAGTTTTATGTGGAGCCCGATCCCACAAACTGTGAGATCATGACCTAGCTGGAAATCAAGAGTCAGAAGCTTAACTGACAGAGTCACCTAGGCACCCCTTATATTTGTTTTATATGAAGGTTAATTGTATATTCTGGATAGGGGAGAGGTTCCATTTAGCCAAGCATTGGTAAGAACTGAATTTTGCACTTACTATTTTGCACTATTATGTTTTGAATACTTTATCAGTCCAAGGAATAGTTTCTAGATCCACAAATTTAAATCATCTTTCTCCCCCAATGCCCACATATTTTCAGTTCTACGATTCATAAGATAGTCATATTAGGATATCCCTGCACCTTTGTGTTGTGATGTCAGGTAAGTTAACAAAGTTTCTTTTAGGAGTATTCTTGGAAGCTCTTTCTGGTTGAAAGGCCAGAACAACTAAATTACATTCAGACATGATGATAAATCATGTATTTTATTTAAACATAAACTAAAAAATTCTCTATTTCATTTCCTCTTAGCAGGATAACAACAGTGCCTACAGCTGTCCTAATGCTACCTTACTTGACATGAAGTATGATGCAGGACAAGACAGAATAGGGGAGGAGAAAAAAAGAAACAGTGGTTTTATTCAAATGTGGTCAAAGTAATTTCATTTAGAAAATTTTGCATAGTTATATGACCATGTGATAATATGCACAAAAATGCTGACAGATATTATGTCATGATATGGACATGTCCTATGAGACCTAGGCACTGGAAGTATGTGGGCAGTGAGGAAGAAATCCAGTCTAGAAAGGAAATTAAAAGCAAAAATGAACTATTGGGACCTCATCAAGAAAAAGCTTGTGCACTGCAGAGGAAACAATCAACAAAACTAAAAGGCAACCGACAGAATGGGAAAAGATATTTGCAAATGACATAACAGACAAAGGGCTAGTATCCAAAATCTATAAAGAGCTCACCAAACTCCATACCCGAAAACAAATAATCCAGTGAAGAAATTGGCAGAAAACATGAATAGACACTTCTCTAAAGAAGACATCCAGATGGCCAGCAGACACATGAAAAGATGCTCAACGTCACTCCTCATCAAGGAAATACAAATCAAAACCACACATAGATACCACCTCACGCTAGTCAGAGTGGTTAAAATGAACAAATCAGGAGACTAGAGATGCTGGAGGGACTGTGGGGAACCCTCTTGCGCTGTTGGAAGAAATGGAAACTCGTGCAGCCACTCTGGAAAACAGTGTGGAGGTTCCTCATAAAAATAGATCTACCCTATGACCCAGCAATAGCAGTGCTAGAAATTTACCCAACGGATATAGGAGTGTTGATGCATAGGGGCACTTGTACCCCAATGTTTATAGCAGGACTTTCAACAAGAGCCAAATTATGGGAAGAGCCTAAATGTCCATCAACTGACGAATGGATAATGAAGATGTGGTTTATATATACAATGGAATACTACTTGGCAACGAATGAATAATGGAGATGTGGTTTATAAATACAATGGAATACTACTTGGCAATGAGAAAGAATGAAATCTGGCCATTTGCAGCAATGTAGATGAAACTGCAGGGTATTATGCTAAGTGAAATAAGTCAGGCAGAGAAAGATACCATGTATTTTCACTCATATGTGGATTCTGGGAAACTTAACAGAAGACCATGGGGGAGGGGAAGGGGAAAAAAGTTACAGAGAGGGAGGGAGGCAAATGATAAGAGACTCAAATACTGAGAACAAACTGAGGGTTGATGGGGGTGAGGCGGAGAGGGGAAAGTGGGTGATGGGCATTGAGGAGGGCACCTGTTGGGATGAGCACTGGGTGTTGTATGGAAACCAATTTGACAATAAATTATATTTAACATAAAAAAAGAAAGAAATCCAGTCTTCATGTAGAACTCATTAAAACTTGGATTTTTTTTTTTTACATTTGACCGTCAGAAATGAACACAGTTCCTAAAACTTTATGCATGCCCAAATAATTAGTTTAATTTTATATTTTAAATAAAAAACAAACAAACAACAAAAAAAACCCAAAAAACAAAGAAAAAAACTCTCAAAAATAAGGGCAGAGAGCCAGACAGAAGTAATATATCCCATTTAATCTGGTTTTTTTTTATTTCCTATTATCAGGGAAAAAGTGCAAAAATTTAGATTCCATTGAATACTTACCATGTGCCAACAAAATTATTAGGTGTTTTTACATGCATGCCTAGTCATATTTTATTTCCAACTCTGTGAATGTTGTTGACATTGTTGTTATTGCTATTTTAATCATGATCATTACTATTTTACTGTTTCAATTATATAATGAGGAAAATGACAGGGAAAGAGATGAAACAATTTGCCCAATGTCACCTTGTTACTATGCCATGGAGCAAGAATCAGAAACTTTTTTTTTTTTTAACTTAAAAGCTCATATTCAAAAGAAGGTGCACAGAAAATTATTTTTTCATCCTTACTTAATGGCAAAATCTAAGAAATATACCAAGAAGCAAATAAACATGCCTAAAGTTTAAAAATAGTAATGGGAAATTCCATGCCATTCAAGTTAAGAAGTCAATTATTAGCATTAGAAGAATCCTCCATATACTCTTACCTAATAAGACTCATTACTTTCCAGGGGTGTCTGTGTGGCTCAGTCGGTTAAGTGTCCAACTTTGGCTCAGGTCATGATCTGTTTGTGGGTTCAAGCCCCATGTGAGGCTCTGTGCTGAAAGCCCAAAGCCTGGAGCCTGCCTCAGATTCTGTGTCTCTCTCTCTGCCCCTCCCCTGCTCATGCTCTGTCTCTCCCTCTCTCATGAATAAATAAACATTAAAAAAAAAAAAAAAGATTCATTGCTTTCCTGTAAAAGTAAACCCAATCATGACTTCTGTGATAACCATTTTTGAATTTTTTTCTTTATAGTTCAACCACTAGTAAAAAATATACCTTATGGATCTATATTATCTGTAAACAGTATTATGCATATTGATCTGAATAATATAGCCTAGTTTTTCCTATTTAACTTAATGTAAGTAGATCTTAATGTATTTATTTTTTATGCTTTTTTGCCCAATATAAATTATTCTTTTTCTACAGTTACGTTTAGTCATTTAATCTATGAATATATCAAATTTTATATAAACATACAAAAATTTATTCATACATTCCACTGATGATGATCCTTTGTGTCCTAGATTTTAGCTTCTAAAGAAAACACTATGAGCTCTCATGTACATGTATTCTATTTTATATGTGCAAAGATTTCTCTAAACGACATTCTTTGGAATGATGGGTCATAGGTGACCCATGACAATAACAGCTGCAGTGTTACTAGATTTACGTCAAACCCTTCCAAAATGGTTGTGATGCCAACTATCCTTCTTGCTCCCTCTCTTCCTTCTTGTTTTCTGCCTTCTATAAGACACAGTTTTGTATTACCGGTTTTTATAACATGACACCTATTATTTGAGGAACTCCTCTTCTTCACAGAGTCCTCTTTGTCAATTAGTGTGTCCCACTCCAACTGGGTGGAGGACAGAACCCAATATGGACCAATTAAGACTATTTTTTCTTGCATTTCCTTTCCGGGTTGAAAGTGAGTTGGAGCTATTGCCTTCTCAATTACACACCCAAAACGTAGAAACCTATGGATATTAGTCCTCTTCACCACATGGAGGGGTCCTTTATACAGAGAAGAAAGTGAGAAGCATAAACACGGAGAGAAAAAGGGATGAGTGAAGACAGGTTGGATCCTCAGCTCCAGTCCTTGACATCTCTTATATCTAATCTTTACTTTGTATCTAGAAAGGTTCAAAGCAGTCTTTAAATACAGCCTACAGGAACACCCAGAAGACTTGGTGATATTGTAGTATAAAATGCAGTACTTCACAACAAAATGCAAGTAACTCTGAGGAGTATTACACTGAAAAGAAATACATTCAGAGTGAAAATGTAAGTGCTTCTAGAAGGATCCAATAATCATCTTACACTGATGTAAACTATAGTTTAGATACTTAAAATAGACAATACTAATAAATATAGTTTCAAATATATTGTACACATACAACCAGATCTGATATGTATTTCCTGAACATCTGCCACATGCTTTCATGAAATGAGAAATATCCTCTGTGAGATTAAAACTGGGCAGGACAATCACAATATTTTGAGAGCGATGTCTCTCCTGGAAATCCTTTGAATGATGTTCAAGAAAGACCTACAGGTTACTTCACACTTGCTGATCCTTCACAAATCACAACTGAAGAGACTAAATGGATAGCCCATATTCTATATTACAGCTAGGAGTGATTCACACTATACATGGAAGCAACATTAATTGAGAACATTGGGCAACATTTTAGACATCAAAAATAGTAGGGGTGATGTTGACAATCTGGACCACTTCCCAAAAAACAATTATTAAAACAATGAATATACACACAGAGACACCTTATGAGAAATGGTTGGTAGAATTAAGGATGGTGGTTTAGAAAATATCTAGGAATGAGGTGATTTTCTAATATCTGAGGTATGCAGAAGGAACAGCATATAATTTAACTGGATATACTAGAACTAGGACATAGAAAAAAAACAAGTGGTAAATTCTGGATCTTTATCATGGGTTATACCTGGACTATTGCAATGTTGCCATGACACCATCCTTTTATAGTTTTTAATGTGATTCTCAAACATATAATGAATACACATTGTTTTTAAATTCTTAACATACATTGTTCTGCCTCAGGTTGTTCAGATGTTGCATGGAAGCACTTCATTACTACAAATGAAGTTCCTATGAAAAGGCTTGACATATATTAAATGCTCAATAAATGTTACTTCTTCTTCCTCCAACTTATTTTTCTCCTCTTCTTTCCATTATGATTACTAACATCATTATTGCATTCCCCCATTTTAAACTGTTTAGCACTCTATGAAAGATAGATTCCCAAAGCCATTCCAAATCATCCTTGGTGTATGACTTTTGGCTCTGTCTAAATCTTTCTCTCCTCCACCTCTCCCATTTTATTCTTAATTGCCCTGCACCACTTCGAGTTACTATAAAATCCTTTGTTGTCCCATGCAATTATATCTTTGCACATCCTGAGTCTTTCTGCAGTGCACCAATTAACCATTTTTTCGCATTTATGTTTTTAATTGTTCTTTTAGTTTCAAGTTTTTATTTAAATTCCAGTTAGTCAACATATAGTATAATATTAGTTTCAGGAGTAGAGTTTAGTGATTAATCACTTACATAAAACACCCAGTGCTCATTTTCTATTAAATCTCCAAGGGAAAAATGAATCCTATCATCAACTATGCTAAATCTGTATCTGATATAAAATTCTAATATTGGATATTTTGCAATGTATGGTATTTATTTAATTTTGCATCCTTTCTAAAAGTAGACTGCAAGGCCCTAAAAGAAAAGTACAATGGCTCTGTTACCTAGCATAGTGTCTAAGCCATAGATATACTCACTGAATGCAGTATTTGTTGAACCGATAAAGACTCTATAAGGGAAAAAAATAAAAATAAACTTTCACAAATAGAAGTTTATATCATAGAAAGATTCCTCACAATGAGTCCCTGACACCTTATCATCATTCAGTCTAAAGTCAAATGTCACCTCAGCCCATCCTGACCACAGTTAAGGTAATTTATCCTATTCTATTATTCTCTATTTCAAAATAGTTTCACAATTTTTAGATCTCTTGTAAATATATTTGTTTACTTGGCTAGGGATTGGTTGCTTTTGTTTGGTTTGGTTTTTATCTTTTTGTATGATTGTATTTTTTTTTCCAAATCATTTTAAGTTTATTTATTTATTTTGAGAAAGTGCGAGCAGGGGGCAGGGGGAGAGAAAAAGGGAGAGAGACAGAATTCCAAGTAGGCTGTGTGTTGTCAGAGCAGAGTCCAATGCAAGACCCGAACTCACAAACTGTGAGATCACAACCAGAGCTGAAACCAGGAGTTGGACACTTAACTGAGTCACCAGGTGCACCATGTTTCTGTATCATTATCAGCTAGATACAAAACAAGAAAAGTTCTTAGTTACATCCCCTATTACTTAGTGAGCTGTGGCTCATAGTAGACATTCAATCAACAGTTGTAGAATTTAAAACTGAATATTGACATACGTACTCAAACACAGACTGAACTGTCAATGGTATCTTAGAAATTAAGTCAGCAGTAGAGTGGGTATTTGGGCTATATGTTCCCCAACTGTAAAATTTTACTTCTGTGCAACTGAGAATCACTCCACCAGATCGTAGCACCAACAGAGTATGTGGGAAATATCACACTGAAATTTGTATTACCCCCAACTCAGCCAACCTTACTGCTGCCCATATACATTTTCCTTTTGCCAATTACAAGAGTCATCTGTTCTCTTTGCCATTTAGTTATTGAGCTTTTCTTGGCCAGGGATGGCACCCAGGGCCAGCCTAGGCATTAAGCTAACTGTTTGGCCTTCATTAGCTGCATCTAATCCATTCCCCAGAAAACACCCCCAGGCCATAAAATGCATCTGTGTGTTGTTTTTATTAGGTCATCTGATTGAGCAGATGCTGATAGTTCTAGAAAAGGAGTGATCGCCCTGCCAACCTTCATTTGTTCTGTTTAAGTTGCAGGCAGGTCTCATCAATAGTGCTATTTCTGCAGTTTAACATGCCATTTCTGACCACACGATTATTTTTCTATTATAGAATCTTACAAGTACAGGAAAATTACTGAGAGCCACCTGATAACTCTTCTTTAACAAGTCACTCGTTCAGACATACTGTAGGCATGAAACTGATATCCTCAGCTCTACGTCATACTATCCTGTCCTCTGTATACCTTTTCCAAATGAGGATTGTTGCACACATGTTGTCACTGGGTCATCAATGGACCTTCTTCAAATGATTCTCAAACCTCAAAACAAGCTGGTTTAGGACTTCTGGTAGCAGGAGATCTCTCAAACTACAGAATCACATAATTCTAGGGTTAAAAGAGCATTTCCATTGCAACACCCGTATAAGGCTTAAATTCCTTCTAATAATTCCCAAATGTGGGTACCCAATCTCTTCTTGAATGACTCTATTTATCTCCCTCTTTTAAACCTGTTTATTTCTTTTTTTTCTTTTCTTTTTTTTTTTTTTTGTCAGAAGAGGGGTGTAAGGGTGAAGGCACTCAACACTCAACTGACATTGAGTTTTCTCTTCTGTATACTGAGACAAAATCTCCTTCCTTTTAACTTCCACTTTACTGTTATGTCTGGCATCTAAGAATACTCCTATCACTGTCTTCCAAATAATGACAAACAGGTACCCTCACCCCATATCCTGTTCACCTCTTTTGCTATGTATTTCCTAGTTATCTCCTCCTCTGTGATGATCAGACTATTCATAGCTTTATATAGACATAAAAAATACTGTTTATGAGTGAGAATTCCTCTCAGTGAAACAGTAGCTATAACTAAAGTTATAGTGTAGGTTAAAATAATGATGATAATTTTGAAGAAACTATAGAATTATTTTATTAACTGAAAATTCAAAGAATTCCTCTTTCATTCACAACTGTGCCAGCCTCTTTCTCTAAAAACCCACACTGATCTATAAGGATTGGGGCTTATTTTTCACTCCATTTCCCTTTTCCAGAGTTTATCAGAAATAGGCAAGAGGTGGCTGACATTCAAAGCGATGCCAAGGGAGCAGCGGGGAGAGAAGAAAAGGAGCCAACCCAAACGCACCTTCTATTTCATCCTCACAGAGAGGGTCAATGGCCCCAGATCCTCTAACCAGCTGGCTTTTTCTGGAGGATAAAAATGTTCCCCAGGATGTAGGCCTATTGCAGAGCTGCATTAGTTATTTGAGGCCACTAAGTCTTGTGCTATGTTAGTGCTTTGTTAATTGGTATCCTAGTGGCTTGAAAAAGTCATATAAATCCAGTGAAATCTGTGTGCAGTCAGCTCATCTAGGAAAAAAAAAAAAATTCAATGTGGTATGGCTCAAAGCCCTGGAGGATCGATAGGAGTTATCTGGGAAGAGATTTCATTGTATTTATATTACACACCTTGCCTCGTTCAAGCTGTTGTCTGGTTTTCTTGATCTGACATGTGGGACTGAGGACAAAGCCAAGGTCAAAAACCACAAGGTAAGCTTCAGGCCGGAGGCATTTTGCATCCCCGTGACTCAGATGCCCAAACCTCAGAAAGACTCTCAGATGCTTCTGAGTCACTGACTCAATCCCAATACTATTTAGCAAGAGAAAGTGCTATTTTTATCAAGGTTGTATGCCAGCACATCTAGCAAGAAACACACTCTCTCTATATGACACGGTCTTTCTTTTAACATGGCAGGCTGCAATATGCCTTTCCCAATCAGGTCAGAGCAATTCATGTTGGTTCTCAATTTCCTATCCAAACTTGTCTAAGACATGATTGACAATGTCTGTGGGAACGAGCAACATAAGAAGGAAAAGAAGTGAAATCCTATATCTGAAAATGGACAGTAATAAAATATGAGTCAAGAGGGCAGAATGGGAGAGAAAACAGAAATCAGCCTCAAATTGGCAGAGTCATTTAATTTTTCAGGTTGTTTTATTAGTGATCATTTTTTCCTGCTGGTAAATTCTTAGTGTTGTGTTGCAAAAGATAAGTGAATATCTATTCAAACAAATAGAAAAGATCAGTGTTAACATTTAAGTAAGGATAGTATATATTTTTAATTTACTTCAGAAACCTTATTTTCTTACATTTTCCTCTGCTCTAGACCCCACAGTGATTTCTATTCACAATGGCTGTGCTATCCAAAACAGGAGCCACAAGCCATGTGTGGCTCTTGAGCACCAGAAATGTAGTTAGTGAGAATGGGAACTGAATTTTAGCATCTGAATCCAGACAAGCAGCAAGTGTAAAATGCACACTGGATGTCAAACACTTAGTATGACAAAGAATAAAAATATCATACTAATAATGTTTTATAAATATCACAGGCTGAAATGACAATATATTGGATATACTGATTTAAGGAAAATATATGAAAGGACTTTTATTTCTTTTGTTTTCTAAATGTGCCTACTAGAAATTTTAAAATTAAACATGTAGCTTGAATTATTTTTCTATCACATGGTACTGTTCTATAGCATCAAGTCTGAACTTTCATCTCATTTTAATATTTTTTAATGTTTATTTGTGTGTGAGAAAGTGAGCAAGCATGCTCAAGTGGGGGAGGGGCAGAGAGAGAGAGAGAGAGAGAGAGAGAGAGACAAAGAATCTGAAGCAGGCTCCAGGCTCTGAGCTGTCAGCACAGAGCCCAATGTGTAGTTTGAACTCACCAACAGTGAGATCATGACCTGAGCCGAAGTCAGACACTTAATCAACTAAGCCACACAGGCGCCCCCGCATCTTTTTAAAGACATCTAAAATGAGGTACACACTTAAGCTAGCATTCATTCACTTATTCATTCATCAAACACTTAAATGAGCATCTAGTCCACTGCAGACTTTGGGACAGTCTCTGGAATTCAGAGAAGTGGTGTAGCCTGGAGATGTTTATTTTAAGACTCATCAGCTTATGTAATTAATCATGGTGATGACAGTTCAGGGAGAGCACATAGCAAATAAAAAAGATAAATTACATCAAAGCTCCAAAAGATACCATAAAACTATTAAAGACAAGAGAAGAGGAATCTTTGAAAGAAAATGAGGAGGAGAGGCACCTAGGTGGCTCAGTAGGTTAAGCATCCAACTTCGGCTCAGGTCATGATCTCACAGCTCCTGAGTGCCAGCTCCCACCCCCCCAATCAGGCTCTGTGCTGACAGCTGAGAGCCTGGAACCTGCTTCAGATTCTGTGTCTCCCTCTCTCTCTGCCCCTCCCCCGCTCATGCTCATCTCTTTCTCTCTCTCAAAAATAAATAAATATTAAAAAATTAAAAAAAAAAAGAAAATGAGAAGAATGTTAAGATCTGCAAGATGAGAACAAGGGGAGAGTTAAGTCAATTCTGGAAGCTAGGATATTGAACTATTAGGGAAAAGAACCAGCAGATTTACAGAGTATAGAAGGCTCTGTGGTCTGAACGTTATTTAGCTTAAAATCCATGGTGATGATGTCAATGAGAAAAAAGTGGCATTATTGGAGACATTCTATTTAACAAGCTTTCCAGAGCCTATTCTTTAGTTGTACCAATGTCTACGACATATAAAAACTAACAAGCATGATCTCTAGGATTTTCTACTTTAGCCAAGAAGATATATTAGCACTGAAACCATGATAGCTAGCCTGGCAATAGGCAAGTTCCTTGGGTGAGAGTGTGATCAGACAGTGGAGGGACAATCCACACTAGGAACTCAGAAGTACTTCTGGATACCAATGATGCAGGTCCTGAAGAATGACCATGATTTCATCAGGTTGAAAGGACAGCACAGAACTCCTCCAATTTATGGGGCACATGGATACAGGTAGATTTGAGTTGAAAGCTGACAATAAATCCAGCACTAGGTCCTGAATGTCTCACAAAAGAATTTGGTCCTAATGTGAACAGAGTGTGATGAATAACCTAACAGGTGAGAAAAATGAAACCTAAAAAGTATTGAAGCAAAGTTCAGCTAGTAAGACTTCCTCCTGGCCACTGCAAACACCATTGCAAAGATTCAAGATTTAAAACCAATGGTCAGAGGGGAAATAAAATAGTGGGAAAGTTGGATGGACATGCAAAGTCTGTTTAAATGAATGTCCCTGGCTGAAGGAAAATAAAAGATAGTTAATACAGAGAGACTTTTACTAGGAACACGGACTGTTATTTGAGGGAATCACTTGGAAACTGTGAATGTGAAACCCCTCCCAGAAGCCTAGTCTCAGCACAATGAAGACTGATTTACCAACCTGCACAGAGAAGCTCTGAGGAAAGAAGTGGTCATTCCAGAGCCATAATGAGGATGCAGTGGCTGTGATTATTAGTAAGTGTTAAAAGCACTGGTTGGCAGCTTAGATAAACAAGAATTAGAGCCACCACAAATAGCCAAAGGGATCTGATGTTTGTTAGTATCCTGGGAGATGTTAAACCCGTAAAAAATGGAAGTCTTAACATTGACTCTTTCTGCCAGTTTAGCAGTAACCTCAGTCCTAAAATGGGGCATACAGGGGAGGGTCACCAATATTTCCTGAGCTCCTCCAGTGTGTCTGGCATTGTCAACTGGGTCATTTCATTTAATCCTTTGAAGTAGATTTATTAAAGTATTCTGCGATCAAAAAACTGACTGCCAGGACCATATACACAGGAAGAATTTGAAACTAACCCCAAGTCCTTACACCAGGAGTATGTCAAGGCTAATTCATATTATTTTCTTTTTCTGATGAAGAGCTAGAGGGAAAGATGGATATATTTATAATTTATTAAGAACCAACCATATGCAAGCTATCAGTACTACTTTCCATAATATATATAACTTAATCTACACAATAACTTTAATTGATGAAAAATATTGACTGTTTGCCCTATCCCATCCTTCTAATTAATTTGGGGAACTAGAATGTATTCAAAGGTGACTTAGTCAACCATAACTTTTCTCAGCCTCTTTTGGAAGTTTCATAATAAAATCAGACTAGAAAGTAGCCAAAAATTCTTTAAACATCGGTTTCTACTGGTACATATTAGAATCAGCTGGGATTTTTTTTAACTAGCTCTAGTGCTAAGACCCTGTCCCCAGAGATTATCATTTGATTGGCCTCAGGTGGAGAGGGCACATGTCTATTATTCAAAATCTCTCTCAATGGAAAGCCAGAGTAACTTGCTAATACTAGAGTTATTTCTTTTCAAAAAGTGGCAGTAGTCAAATCACAGTAATAGTGGGAACATTCTTCCTCATTTAGAAGTAGAATGTATTGTCTTTAGAACAAAGAAATAGTCACCCTGTCCAGAGTGGTCTCCTCTCTGGATTTTAGGAAGACAATGACCACAGCCATAGATGCACAGAGCCCTGACTGGATGTCTCTGAATTATTTCCACTTGTGGGACTATCCTCTTCAAAACCTGAGTTGTATGAGCAAAGCAAAAAAGCAAACTCCATTATCTACCTCCCCACTCCCGCCCCCAAGAGAAAGCTGGAAATAGTAGGGCTTAGGTGAATAAGGAAGGGTAGAGAGACTTTTTTTTTTCATCTATGAGGAGGTCAGTTTCCTTGGGGAAGAAGAGAAAAATGGTCTTAGATAAGAGGAAATGGTGGGGGAGGATTAGAGAGTTAGAAGGAAGCAGGGGAAAGGGAAGGGTCCATATGAATGACTTCCAGAATTTTTTGTTAACATGAAGTATGCACTCTGGCCTCCCCCCATTTTGGTGACACAAGAGATGCATTAGATTCAAGATTCCCAGATGCTCCTTACAAAAAAACAACATTTTTTTTTTAACTGATTTTGACATGTTTCACGCACTTTGAGTAAAGAACACATAGATCTCTATTAGAGAGCAATGCATATTTAGTGTCCCTACAGCAAACACAAAAATTCATGGAAGTGCTCTTGATGTCCTTCATGGTCATGGAGTTTGACCCTGTCTCTTCCTGTGGATGTCAAGGTGAAGCAGAATCTGTGAGGCCCGTGCCCCTGATTCTCCCTGAAAAGTACACCAGTACTACTGCCAGGTAGACTGAAGTATCCCCCTCTAAAAAGGCTCAGGGAAGTCAGACAGTTTGCACAAGCTACCACCCTCAGCAGCCGAGGTAGGACTCAAACACAAGTCAGCCCAAAGCCCGACATCTTTTCAAGACCCACATTGGAAAGTTTCCTTTTCTTACCATCATTTTCTTTCAAGAAAGACAAAGCGTAGGCTTTGTTAACTATAGTATTGCTTCTTTTTTGTTCCTTCTTCCTTCAGGTGTACACAAAATGAAACACTGAGGTGAGAGAGAGTTGACTCTGAACCGGGTGAACAAACCCTCCAGTATTATTTTCTACACAGTTCAGATGAGAAAGAAGCAGTAAGATGTTGGCCTTCTGTTACCCTGTAGCCACCAGAGCATTTCATTTCAGAGATCACTGAGTCTCTCCTCTTTGTTTCTACTATTCTTTATACTCCTAATGGTTCAGAAACTTTAGCAGCCTTAAGAAAAACATAGAGGGCTTGAGGAAACCTACGTTGTTGAGCCCCAACCCCAGAATTTCTGACCCAGATAGTTGGGTGGGGTTGAGAAAGGTGTATTTCCAGTAAGTTGCCAGCTGCTGCTGCTGTTGCTGCTTGCAGACCAGCTCTGGACACCAGTGCTCTGGGGTGTAGTGGTGGTTCTCAAATGAGGTTGAACTTTAGCACCACCCGGCTATGTTCAAAAACAGATCAGTTCCTAAGTGATTCCTGGGTCCTTTCACACGTTTTCCACTCTGTGAAGTTCTCAGAAGACTACCAATAATGGGAGTCTAATTGTGTGTGCAATTAGTTAAATTACTATATATTTTTCTGTTTTAATTTGCCTGACCTTAATACCATTTATGATACCACCAAATGGTACTCATTCTGATAATGCTCTGAGTTTTAATGGAATTTTCTTGCCATGGTAGAAAACCACAGGTCTCTGGAATCAAATAGGCTTGGATGGAATCCCCAGATCTTTCACTTACATGTGTATGCGCTTCCAATAACATAATCACATTAATTCTCTAATACATGTCTGTTTCACATAGGGTCTAAGATGTATCTAAGTTGACTATGATTTCTTAAAGTGGCACAGCCATACTGTTGTTCATTATTCATATGTAACCCAAATATCATTAACTTTGTTTTCTGACACAAATTTTTTATCATAATTGTTTATGATGTATCAGGTCCTAGAAATGGGGACTATGTTGTTTGTGGAACATAAAATGTAATGATTCCTTAAGAAAACCAAGGTATCCTTGAGCACCAGAGTGGCTCAGTTAACTGTCCAACTTCGGCTCAGGTCATGATCTCACAGTTCACAAGTTCGAGCCCCACACTGGACTCTGTGCTGACAGCTCAGAGCCTGGAGCCTGCTTCGGTTTCTGTGTTTCCCTCTCTCTCTGCCCTCCTCCACTCTCTCTTCCTTTCTCTCTCTCTCTCTCAAAAATAAATAAATATTAAAAAAATTAATTAAAAAAATCAAGGTATCATTATAATGTTAATGATGATGCAGTTTCCAAGAAGTCAGGAAACTCATTCTTTTGTTGATGATTTCAACACAAACTGGGAAATGAGGAAGAAAGTATTTTAATGTGATTTTTGGACACGTGAGTGCTTTGAGCAAAGAAGTCAATATTATTCTCATTTGAACTTGGCAATTCTGGAAGCTTCTGGAAGCTTACATTACAGAGTCAGATGCAGGGATGTTCCACGTGTTGTACCCTAGCCCTGCTTCTAGCAGAGGGCAAAAGTAGGGGGTCCTACTCATGTGTAAGTCAAGTAGTGATGGAATTAAATCTATTACAAGTTAGGGTGAACTTGTGCCTGGGAGTGAATCCCCCAGGATCACACAGGCCCACTGCCAATGTCAGGAAGGTAATAGATTATCCCTGCCAAGCAGGTGGCCTGACCTGGTTTGTGCAGAGCAGAAGCCACCTTTACTATCCAGCTGGGGGCTGGAGTTTCACAGCAGCCCTGGAAAGTTCTCTCAGAGCAGCTCTGATCTAAAAAAAAAAATGCTACTTTTACAGACTGAATGCCACAAAATTGCCTTAAAATGATTTGGTGAGGGCAGCCTAGATCTGGGGCTCCCCAGGGAGCAGGAGGAGGATTCAGATGAGAACTTGCCATGTACTTTACATGCCTGATCTCACTTAATCCTCACAGCCACCTATGGCATAATTGTACACAGTTTAAGTGTGGTATTTTGTTTTACATAATCATTTTATACAGGAGAACTCAGGCTTCAGGAAAGACAGTAGCTTGTATAGATTTACACAGCTAGTGAAAGAGGTAGAGCATGGATTCAAACTCTTGATGGCAGAGGGTTTTTTCTTACCCATTCTATTCGTGTTCAGCAAACTCTGGCTCATTTGAACACCACATGTACTATGATTGAATTATAATTCCTCTCCCCCTCCAAATTTTTAGCATAAATGAATTTTGCCTTATGCTAAGCAATATCATCTGTAAAATATAAATTTGATGCTTTGATATTCCCCCTGCCTAAAACACAGTAAGGTAAATAAACAAACAAACAAAACACTACAAGATTATGAGTTTCACTTCTAAGTTACTAATAGCATACATCAAGGAAACATACTCATACAGCTGGCAGCCTCTCAAGGAATTTACAGTCCTTCACTGTTATTTATCATGCATCTCCCTTCTTCCTCCTCTCCCTTCCTCCCCCTTCCATCCTTTCTTCCTCTATCTTCTCAGAGTCTGCAGGCATCCAGCTCATTTGGCCTTGTTACCTCTCCCACCATCTCCACAGGCTTTTCCTCCAATGCTTGGTTGCAAATTAGGTCACCCCCTCCCTAGATCTCTACTTCATAGCCTCCAGTTTCCCAAGAATTTCTTCAAAGAGATAGAATTGAAATGTGGGAAAGAAAGAAAAAAAGTCATACAAGAGAATTATGATGATAAAATTATCAAGTCCTTACTATGTTCTAGGCTTTGAGGTAAGTGTTTATCACATTTTGACTCTTTTAAAACTCACTGAATGTTATGCAATAATAACAGTACTATCTAGTTTTGAGGAAATGGAAACTGAGAGAGGTTGCCTTTTGCCTAAGGTTACCAGCTGGAAAGCTGTAAAACCAGGGTGTGGAACCAGATAGTCACTCAAGAGCTCAGACTTTTAACCTCTTTCTTCCGAATTTGGTGGTTTTAAAAAGTTTTCCTGGATGAATTCCTCTCTACAGTTTTTTTTTTTTGCTAACTTTCCTTGAAAGCTCTTGAAAATGTCCCAGAAAAAAATCCTAGCTTTACTGTTAAACTTGTTGCTCTTGCTTTTAAAAGGAGAACTCATGAAGGCCCCAACGTATGTTGAACTTCTCCATTTTGAAATCCTACCAAGGTACTATGAAGATAAATCAGAGTTTCTGACTCAGGGAATTGCTAGAAAATCAACTGTGTAAGAAGGATATCAAATTTTGACTCATTATATCTTAAAAACAATACAATCACCATTTCTGTTTTAATGTTCAGAGAGAAAGGCTGGTAGGTACACTGGGAAAACCATGGCTTTTGGAAATAGGAAGGATTTCATTTAAGATCTGACCACTGTTGCACTGTGGGACATGCATTGTTCAGCCTCAGTGCCTTGTCTAAAAACTGGGGTTAAGGATTCCAGAGGGATTTTAGAAGAAATAAGTACGTAGAATGTCCATTTAGCACTTTGGCATGCAGAAGGGAATCAGTGCTACCTCACCCTTATCTTCTCTTTTGGCCTTTTACTACTATAGTCAGCAACTCTATAGCCCATATCCCTAAATTGCTTTGAGGCTCCAGTAAAAAAACTAGTCTTTGGAACATTCAATTTTCCTTCAGACAGACGTTCTGCCTTCAAGTTTGAAAATACTCATGTCAACTTCCCTTTGTTGGAAGGAACAACAATAAATAGTGGATTCAGAAATATCAGTTTCAATTCTGGCACAGTTCATCAAAACAATCTAGTCCCTCACAAGTTGAGAATTATTAAGGAGGATTAAGTTACTAAAATCCAACAATACTATATATGTTTCCTCTTTGCACCCAAGCTTGCTGAGGTCTTTCATTCCCTTATAGTATCCTCTGTCTGCTTATCTCTTTCTCTCTCTCTCCCATTCCCTGGTCTGTTGCATTCTTCAGGTTAGCCTCATTTTCCTTCCCCACCCCCACCTCTAAACCACCTATTTCCTTTCCTTCATTCTTCTATCCTTTCTCATTCACTTCCTCAGAAATTCATCTGGCAGACAGAGGAAGAGCTAAATGACATCATGAATGCAATGACCATAATGTCTTAAGTAGATGCATTAAGGAATGAAAATGAGAATTTGTACATTAAGTTTGTTAAGCTGTGTATTTCAGTTACATTTACCTTTGCCTCATGCTATCCTGCTCTTCATTTTATGAGCTCTTCAGGACATTTCCTTAAGTGTACCTCTATGTCTGACAACACTGGATCCAGAGAAGCTAATCACTTCTCCAATCTTTCACTTTCATTTTAGAGGCTTGAAATGCTTTCTCAGTTGACCATCACAACGTCAACCAAGGTGGCAGAGGGTATCATGACCCTACCCCCAGTCCACTGCTGACTGGATCAAAGGCAAACCTCCCTCCCATGGAGGCTTTATACTATTCTTTCTTCTAAGTGTTTGAAAGCCATCCATATCTTTTATATATGTTCAGTCAGGCTGTGCTTTGAAGTCAGAGGCAATGGATAATGAGGCCTGGGGCATATTTTGGTCATGTGTCTGCATAAAGAGAAAAGAAGCAGAAGAAACTGGCTGCAGAAAGAGGAGAGAGAAAAAGAGAAGGGAAAAGGGAAAGAGAATCTGAAAGAAGAAATTATGGTGTCCTCAGAAAAGCACAACTACTTTCAATCCAATAGCATTTTACTCCTTGGTTCCAGGCCCAAGGGAGGCCTAAATGTCTTTCTTGCACTTGAGTCCCATAAGAAGTCTCTTTATTTTAAGTTGTTCTGTAAAGGTTATGTCCCTTATTCCAGGCAATTTCTGAAAATAAAAAAATGGAGAGTAGACATGGAAATGACAAACCATAGACTGTGTTCACCTAAACCTGTAGATTTGGTTCAAAGATTCTATAACTGAAGAATCACATTGGAAAAATATGATGTCATTTTATCAAAGGCTGCTTTGATGCATTGGCAGTAGGCTTGGTGAAGTATTTAGGCTCCCATGTCAGCAATTCTCAAACTAAAACTAAATTGTACTTAGTAATTCAGTAACCAGACTTTGAGATCTCCATCCCTAAAATGACAAAATTGGACAAATGGACTAGAATTTGAGAGAGGAGGAAATATTTTTGAATGTGCGATTGGATACAGACCAAGGTAGGTATAAATTTAAGCTCCAACATTTACTATTAAGATTTTGAGAAAGTTGGCTAAAAGTACTAAGTCACAGTTTCCTTTTCTATGAAACTGATAGAACAACAACTATCTTGCAGGTGAGGATTATGAAGGGAAGGAAGCAGAGAGGAGGAGAAGAAATGGGAAACATAACACAAGGGTAAAAGGTCGAGGTGTAAGAAAGCAATGAGCAAAGTTCCATTTGCATCGTCTACCTGTCAGATCTCTGGGAAGAACTTACAGACTGATGTGTACATGGAAAGACATTTAATCCATACAACTTGAAGGAGAAGGAATGATTCATAAGCATCACCATTCTTTCCACATAGTTCTTTACAAGTCCTGTTTTTATTCCTCCATTAGTTGTTTTATTTATTTATTTTTTTAATGTTTACTTAGTTTTTGAGAGGGAGAGAGAGGTATGCAAGCATAGGGGAGGGGCAGAGACAGGGAGAGAGAGAGAGTCCCAAGCAGGCTCTGTGCTGTCAGAGCAGAGCCTCATGTAGGGCTTGATCCCATGACCCATGAGATCATGACCTGAGCTGAAATCAAGAGTCAGACGCTCAACTGACTGAGCCCCCCCCAGGCATCCCTGTTTTTTTTTATATATGATTTTTTAAAATTTACCATTAATGTTATAGAAATAGATCATTCGTACTCATGGCTGGTCAAACCTCACTGACCCTATTCGAATGTTTTGGATACTCTTTTATTTCAAACATACAAAATATCTAATTTACTGATACATTCTAGAGAGATTGAATTCAGCCATTCAGTAATTACCCAAATTGATTAAACATCTACTAATGGGTTCGCAATTCCATTTCATATTTAGTGTATATCCTCTAGCATTTCCAGATAACAGAAGCCAACAGAAATTTCAGATTTTGTTTTATTCTTTATATGGATATGTATATTCTAAAACAGAATACCAAGGTCATATTAGGAGCTGAAGATCTCTGTGAAAAAGTTATGTATTAATGTAAGACAGATGCTCCTCTGGGACTTATATTCAGTCCAGTTATTACACTGCAATATCATACCAACTTATACCATTTTATTTTTTTTCTATTTCTTATATTAGGGGAAAGTAACTTAACCCTCATTTTTTTTTACTTCAAATAAAACTTTGATTGTTCTGAATTAAGAAACCACGTCTCAGTGTACACCCTAATTCTGAAATTCACTAACAAGATCTTAAATCATTTAAATCTGAGGTGATAGGAAGGCAGTTCTGGGAAAGCCATATTGGCCATGTGTTGGCACAAGCAGAAAAAGCAGAGGTAGCAAATGTGAAAAGAGACGGGACAGAGAGTGTGTGTATTTTAAATGAGAAAAAACTTAATGTAATCTAGACCATACACTCAGTATGCTGTTGAGCACTGGGTATTATATGTAAATGATGGATCACGAAATTCTACTCCTGGAACCAGAATTACATTATATGTTAACTAACTCAGATTTAAATAAAAATTAAAAAAAGAAAGAAATCAGGATTTAACCCCACTATTTTTCAGGGTGTATTTTTTTAACTCATAAAATGGCACTAGTAACACCTATCATTGTATTTACCTTGGATGATACCATGTATGTGCAATACAAGAAGATAAAAGGTATTTATTATTAAATACTGAAGTTCTATTTTCTTTTTCTTTTCTTATTACATTATAGTTTATTGATAGCAGTAGATTGTTCAGTTTATGCTTATCCTTTTTTCATTTTTATGCTAAATCCATCTGTTATCACACTGAGTTTTTATTTAAAAAAAAAACATTAAAAGCAATATGTGACCTTTAAAATGTTCCAGGGAGTTTCCATTGCCCTCATCACCCCCCTCCTACTCCCTCCTCATTATTATAGTAGCAACGTGATGATAATTTTTACAGTGTGACTTCCAAAGGAAATCATAAATGCAGAGAAGATTGAGTTGTTTGGTAATGGGGCAAGTCAGAATTTTGCCTTATCCACACCTGCATACCGTTGCCAAAGTCCCCTATCACATTAGACTCTATGTTTGAGGGGTGTGATATTGATTGCCATACTGCAGAAGCCAGCCTAGCAGGCTGCATCTCAGGAGAATTGCGATTGTGGAGGCACAGGATGGATGACTGACAGCCGGCACCCAGTCCTTTTTTCTGACAAAGCTTTCACTTGTGATTAATTCTCCATCTCCTCTCCTGTTAGCAGCTGCCAGTTTCCAACCTAATGCCCAACTGCCAGTCAGGTTCTAGTTATTTTTAATTAAGACCACTCACAAATTTCCCTCACGTAACTTGAATGGAGAGAAGGGGAATCCTCTTATTCATAATCAAATTTCATGTGTAAATTGCCTTAATCACACTTGTCTGGCAGTCCTGTAATGTGCTACAGGAAGCACCACTTTTCCTGTTCAGTCATGCATGGACTCCACACCTTACCTCTCAGATCCACGGCCACAATTATCTGTTTTTATTTGTGTGTCATTAAATCTGAAATTTCTTTCAGTAGCTGGACATTGACTGCTTCAACCTTTGCACTCTGCTGTCCATGAACAGATGGCACTGGCTTCACCTGGGTCAAACTTTCAGATGGACTTCTGGAATCACTTACAGAGAATTACTGTGGGTTGGGCAATATGGATTCACCAATAATGTATCAGCTCTATCAGGTTGACCTGACAAATACCAAGACACATATGGAGGTTCACATTTAAGGCTCAACTGAATACAGGAGTCAAAATAACTTCAATATGTAGAACATTAAAAAAGTTAAGCCTCTTTGATTTAGCAAATTGCTTGGTTTTTATTCTCTAAACAATATTCCTACAAAAACTTCAAGACTACCCATAAAAATGTAGGGAAACTGCTCTTTTAAAAACGTTTGTATTATGGAGTAAATAGGAGCTTGTGTGAAGTTTTAGATTAAAAAAAAAATGATGGAATCTGATCATACACTCATAATTAGCAATTATTCCCAAATTTAGTTCTGAGCTTGAAATCCAAAACATACTTTGGGGTTGTTATAATATCCACCTGGAGAATGAACAAGTGGGAACTCTTTCCAGTCTCTGAATCACAAAATACAGATCTGAAAACTCATGACTGTGTAAAGTTTTATATAATGGAGAGGAAAAACCTCTGCCAGTTATTCATTCACTCAACAAATACCACTAGAGCTCCCTTATTCAGGGTGTAGCGCTTGGCTGATGAGTTCTGCTTGGGTGTTTCTTTTGTTCCTATTGTCTCCTTCATCTAAATCCTGACCATAGCACTCTGTGCTAAAAATCTTTCAATAGAATCCATCATTTACAAGGTTACCGTCCCTAATTTCTGGTAGTCTAAAAGATTACATAACCAAACATCCCTCATTCTCCCCATTCCCCTTTGTTTCCCCTCCTTTCAAAAAATATTTTTGAGGGGTGTCTTAGTGGCTCAGTTGGTTAAATGTTAGACTTCAGTTCAGGTCATAATCTCACTGTTCATGGGTTTGAGCCCCACATGGGGCGATGTGCTGACAGCTCAGAGCCTGGAGCCTGCTTCAGATTCTGTGTCTCCCTCCCTCTCCCTGGCTTGTGTGTGCTCACTCGCTCACTCGTGCTCTCTCTCTCCCCGAAATAAACATTTAAAAAATATATACTTATTTTAGAGAGAGAAAGCATAAACCAGTGGGGAGGGGCAGAGAGAGTGAGACAGAGATTCAGAGCTGGCTCTGTGCTGAGAGCAGATAGCCTAATGCGGGACTCAAACTTGCGAACCATAAGATCATGACCTGAGCCAAAGTCAGATGTTTAACCTATTGAGCCACCCAGTCACCCCTCCCCCCTTTAATTTTGACTGGCACCCGAATATTCAGTATGCATGGCACTCTTCCATGTACTTTACACGTATTCTGTCATTTACTTCTCACCACATATGTGTTTGCAGATGCGTATACGGAGACTCAGAGATGCTATAATTTGCCTAATGTCGTAATAACTGGCAGGCACAGAATTGGGTCTCAGAAATTCTGCTTCAATAGCCTATACTCTTGAGGATGCTGCTGTATGATAAGCCTGAGCTACAACAACAACTGGTTACTAATAACCATAGGAAATAATACAAAGAATCACCATGTTAGGGATTTAGCACCTTGTTCCAATGTGCCTTTAAGGCTTACACATGACTCCAACAGTTCAGTCACCACGCAATTTTGTCCTTGTTCTCCTTTCTTTAGTAATTTTTTAAGGAAGTATATTTTATTTTTGGCATCTCTAACACTTAGTGAAGGAAACATAATATATACATTGAATAAATATTTTTCTGTAAATAAGGATACAGTTCATTGAAGTGATGAAAATGTAGAACCATAGTGAAGGGATAGGAATTCAATGTGAAGGATGCCATAATGGATAATTTTAGAGAAAATAACAAAAAATTCTTACACACCACTTCCACATAGTTTATTGTATTTGATCTTCAAATCATATGGGATAGGATTCAATTTTCTTTTTTTTTTTGTTTGTTTGTTTGCCAAATAAAACTATTCAACTGCTCTTTATCTTTACTGGTCTATCTTTATTTCCCTAGCTATACATGAAGAGAAATACCTCAGATGCCAAAATCTTTATCAGTAGCTTTTTTTTTATTATGCAGATAAAATTAGAGGATGTTTTATTTTTCTGCCCCATTTATTACTCTATTTCTTAACCTGTATGATCAAACTAAAGGTTAAAAAAAAAAATCTTCATGACATAAGTTGAGTACCAGACATGAAGAGCTCCAAGAACTTTTGTACAATCAATTATATAACAGTCTGGAGTTAAAAAGTTAGGTCTGCACCAGAGAGAGAAACTGTGCAGCCACAGCATAAAAATGATTATTTATACCAAGGGGACAGATGATATCAACTATCAAACAAGTAAAATATAGAAGAAGAAATGTATAAATGTATAGAAGAAATGTATACCTTTCCCTGGCAATGAATTTAAATCATCAAAAGGTTTATTTCATTCACACGTTTAATTACTCTTCTCTCCCAAAACACTTGGATATTGCCAATGGGGTCCTTACTTTGAGAAGCCGCAAACTAATTCAACAAATTCCCATGGAGTTCCTGCTTTGTGTTCAACCCTAGTCATTGCATATAACTTATTGTAAGTCATCTATACAACAACCCAGTGAGGCAAATACTGGTATTACCACCATCTTACAGAAAATAAAATTGAAACTTAAAATGATTAATGTCACTTGCTAAGGATATTAATTAGTGACTGTGTAGAATTCTGAGTGAGACATAGTTTCCATATGAACCTAGAAATGAAACCAAAAAATTGGAACAGTGATCCTTGTATAAATGTTGATATAAGGAGCAGAAATGAGGGTCCAACAAATTCAGCTAGAGGAACTGAAATCAAAATGTTGATTTTAATATAAATTAAAAAATAAATAATTCCATTGAATTTAGGTCTCAAGTAGGTAGCGTTCATTTTCTCATCTATTCACTTCTTTTGTAAAATTTATTTATTGTTTAATATATATCCAAGTTAGTTAACACATAGTGCAACAATGATTCAAGGAGTCATTGATTCCTTAATGCCCCCTACCCATTTAGACCATCCCCCCTCCCCAAACCCTTGGTTTGTTCTCTATGTTTAAGAGTCTTTTATGTTTTGTCCCCTCCCTTTTTTCATAGTATTTTTGTTTCCCTTCCCTTATGTTCATCTGTTTTGTCTCTTACAGTCCTCATATGAATGAAGTCATATGATTTTTGTCTTTCTCTGATTCACTAATTTCATTTAGCATAATACCCTCCAGTTCCATCCACATAGTTGCAAATGGCAAGATTTCATTCTTTTTGATTGCCAAGTAATACTCCATTGTATATATATACCACATTTTCTTTACCCATTCATCTGTCGGTGGACATTTGGTTTCTTTCCATATTTTGGTTGTCGACAGCACTGCTAGAAACGTTGGGGTGCATGTGCTTCTTCAAAATAGCACACCTGTATCCCTTGGATAAATACCTAGTAACACAACTGCTGGGTTGTAGGGTAGTTCTATTTTTAATTTTTTGAGAAGCCTCCACACTGTTTTCCAGAGTGGCTGCACCAGTTTGCATTCCCACCAACAATTCAAAAGAGATCCTCTTTCTCCGCATCCTCGCCAACAACTGTTGTTACCTGAGTTGTTAATGACAGCCATTCTGACAGGTGTGAAGTTGTATGTCATTGTGGTTTTGATTTATATTTCCTTGATGATGAATGATGTTGAGCATTTTTTCATGTGTCGGCCATCTGGATGTTTTCTTTGGAGCAGTGTCTATTCATGTCTTTTGCCCATTTCTTCCCTGGATATATTCACTTATATTTGTTTCCACCTCTCTACCCTTCTCTATTCAATGCTGTAAAATACTGATGCTTCCAACAGCACATTCAGAACATACTTTTTGAATTCTTATATAAGGATTAATTTGTAGTCACTGTGGCAGATTAGAAATGGTCATATGAATTTTGATACCTCTCCCTTTGAATCTGAGAAGGCCTGTGACTGCCATGACAGATAGTGTACTGCAGAAGTGATGATGTGCCGGCACAGTGCCCACCCTTGAAGAAGACAGGAAACTTCTGTCTTTTTCTCATGGAGATGCAAGCCACAACGGAAGAAGTGTAACTACTCTGAAGCAGCCACGTTGTGAGAAAGCGCAAACTAGCCACAATGGGAAATTGGTATGGGGGGAGGGAGGAAGAGAAACAGGCAGACAGAGAAACAAGCAACAGACTATTCAAGTCAATCCACAAAGCAATAGGCATCATGGAAAAGAGACAAGTGGTCCCTGATGTGCTCTGACCCATAAAATATTGAGATCCATTTAAAATAAACTGATGGTGTGCATAGTTTGTTATCCCACAATGAATAACCAGAAGAGAGAATCAATTTCTTCTCCCTTCCAGGGTTGGAAGAACTGAGGAACTGCCAACACGTCTTTCTTCCTGTACTCTTCTTCCTTATCTTTTCCCCCCCTGCATTGCACCTTTTTGACATGGCAGTACAAGGCCATTTATTCCCAAATGCACTTCTGTCAATTCAGGGAGATTCTCACTGTGAACCGAGGTCATGGTTATTACACTATCGGCAGGATAAAGGGGAGCATGGAACTAAAATCTGAAACTGAAAGGAAAGTAAATTGTCCACACAAATATCTCCTTTCAAACTATCCCCACAAACCAGAGTCTGTCCTTATCAGTGTCACACAATGCTACAGTCTCAGGTAAAAAGGTCTTTCAGTGAGACTTTGGCAATTCTGAATCTGCAGAATGAGAAGCTTTAAAGAACCTTAGGTTCTGTTTGGTCTATCTCTTTAAGTCTGCTGGCAATCTTTCTCCTCACGTGAGAATTTCAAAGATTAATACAAAGGATGGCCAAAGATCAATTCCACATATTTGCAAAAATACTCCTGCATGATCTACTTTATATTAACCACATGGTTCAAAGCAAATGATTCAAGTAAATGCAGATTTTCACCTTTGCCATGTGTCCTTACTTGTTCTAATTTTTGCTCTCTATTTTATATTGTCTTGTTTCTAACCTATATTAGGATCTGGACTTACAGAACACCAAACATCAAAGAAAACGGATCTAACTCATCTTGCTTTCACAGATGAGTTAAATGAGGTCCTAAGATTATAAGGGACTGCTTTAAGATCAAAGAATTAATTAATACCACTGACAATAGGGCAGGATTTCCTAAGTTTGGCACTATTGACATTTGGGGCTGGATCATTCTCTGTTGAGGGGGGTTAGCCTGTACATTGTATGATATTTATCAGCAACGCTGACCTCTATTAGATGATAGTAGCACCACCTCGTGTTATATAAAAGTGTCCTTTGACTTTTCCAAATATACCCTGGAGAGCAAAATCACCTTTGGCTGAAAATCACTGCTCTTAAGGATCTATTACGTGAATTTCTCTCTCTCTTTTTTTTTTTTTTTTTCATTTTGCCCCATCTCACCACCCCCTGCCACCAACCCAACGTGGAATTAATATGTTTCCAACAGGGAAAAATTACAACATGCTTTCCTTTTCACAGAAGTCACAGTATGGTAGATTAAAGATGGCTGCAAATTATGTGTATGGGTTCAACACATAATGCACCTGTGAATGGTGCTAAGTGATAATGTTAAGTCAATGAGACTAAAGCTTGCTCTCCTGTATCCCTCCAAAACTTTCTGACTGTGGCCCTGTCTCCATTAACAGTTTACTGAATAATCAATAAAATATGATACTTCACGGCCTGTTTTTCAGATAAGCAAGGAATGTCAATCACTGTTCTCATCAAAATGATGGGGGTGGAGGGAACCAGCCCTTTGAGCATAAAGGATTCTGCTTGTTGCTTTCATATACATTCTTTACAATTTATTTATTTTTTTATTTTTTTTAACGTTTATTCATTTTTGAGACAGAGAGAGACAGAGCATGAATGGGGGAAGGTCAGAGAGAGAGAGGGAGACACAGAATCGGAAACAGGCTCCAGGCTCTGAGCTGTCAGCACAGAGCCCGATGCGGGGCTCGAACTCACGGACCGCGAGATCATGACCTGAGCCGAAGTCGGACGCCCAACGGACTGAGCCACCCAGACGCCCCTACATTCTTCCCAATTTAAATGGGATGACCTGATGTTTAACTGAGGTCGTAATTTCTCTATTCTGGAGACAGATTTGTCTTCAGAATCATGAAAGCAGTGGACACCTTTGTCCACTGACAACTCATGTACCCATTCATTCATTGCAGAATTCACTCTGCACCAGATGTCTTACTATGTGTTTAGATGATGAGAAGACATAATAATGCTATTAATGAAGGGGACATCCTTAACTCAAATGAGTCTTGGCCATGAAAAAAAAAAAAAACAGACATAATTAGAGTCCAATGTGACAACTGTTATGATAGATGTAGCCTCAAATTGTTGAATCTAACATATGACAAGAGACCCGAAACGTGGCAAGAAGAATGACTGGCACACAAAGAAGCAGATTATATTCTATGCCAAACACATCATGTGCAAAGGCAGAGAGGTGTTAGTATATTCTTCTTTATTTCAACGGCTAGAAGATGCATAATATAAAATAATGAACATAATAATGTTACATTGTAGAACAGAGGAATATTAGGGGGACAGTTATGAAAAATATTCTGGTTTCAGCTAGATAAGGATATTCTATGTCAAGGAGAACTTGCACTTTCTTTTGGGGCAATGAGAAATCACTAGAGTTTTAAGCAGGGATGTGACATGATAGATCTGGGATTTATAAAAATCATTCTGAGGCTGTAAAAATGAATAGTAGAAAAAAAAGCTAATATAATATATCAGGAATGAGATGGCAAAAACTAAAGTAGAGAGGAAACAGAAGATATGGAGAGAAGATTAAGGGGGAAAAAACAATATGGTAGGGAAGTTGGAAATGTACAGGGGAAAAAAATCTAAGGATGAACTGAGGGACTTTGGTTACTAATTAGACATGAGAATAAAGTAGAAGGAGAGGTCTGGGAATTCAGAACAAGGTAGAGGACTGAAGGAGAAAATAAATAATTTAATTCCGGTCATGGTTATTTTGAGGCACCTGTGAGATACCTAGTTTGAGGAGCTCAATGGAAAAGTCTGAAATTCACAGGAGAGGTCCTGGCTGCAGATGAAGACGGAGACATCAAATGTAGAGAGAAAGGGATTAAAAACAGACTCCCAGAAGGAAAAGGCCAAGGACAACAAAGGGCAGTGGGCTGGTGCATGAAAACTCAACAACTTCCCAGGTAAAAAAAAGATTTTCGTTTCCCCTGAACATGCAGAATCCCACCACAGGGTTTCTGCACATTACGTTCACTCTGCCTGGAAATTCCACCTGTTCCCTTGACAAAAATTTTATCCTTTTTTCCAAGATTAGAGTTTTAAATACTATATAAATAGATCCCTCGTGTTATTCTGTCAACGCACCATTTTGGATTGCAACATAGAATTATCGCAATGAGTAATTTTACAATGACATATTTCTTTACTCGAGCATTGTGTATCTCTTCTAGCAGATTGCAAGCTCCTTGAAGTCATGAACCAGTTATTTTATTTATTAACACATCCCCATTATGTAACTAAATAGACTAACCACTCAAATATTGGGTGAAAGCATCAGTGAATATTGGCTACATGGGCCATGAAACAAGCCTATCCCAATTTAAAGCTTGATTTAAGGATCGGTCTTGATTCTTTGATAAGAAGAGCTGTCCTGAGACTGAGGCTGCTAAATTTGACTTCTGAACCCCAAATTTGACACTCTTTTATTTCTTGTCTCCTTCTCAGGAAACATTCCAGGAATCCAAAAACACAGCCTGTAACCTTGGGAAACACATTTGTTTTAATCCTACAATTGTACAATAGATCTCTTCTTAGATGAGAAAAAGTATTCTTAGCATCAAACATTACCAGTGAATACAGAATATGTGTTGCTAGAAGAGTTGTTCTTTTTAGTAAAATTAGGCAGCTGTGATGTTGTGACATTTAACTCAATTCCTAAACGACACTACGTGTGAGAAAGGTCAGACTTTATAGAATAAAGTCAGTCATTCCTGTCTTTCTAAAAGACATTGGAAATGTTAGATGATCCAAAGAAAAGATGATCTTTCTGGCCTAGTCCATAGTTGGGCGAATCTATCCATTCGATGCTTGCCTAAGACATCCCGAGCTATGAAACCCCATTATATGAAACTCCCAGATCCTTATGGACCCTTCTCCTTCCCCCTCACCAAAGGAAATCCTGATACACAATGCTCACTTCACTCTTCTCTGTCTTCACTATATCAACTACCTATTATAGCACCTGTATCAATTACTTTATCTGCCTGTCCTACTAATGACCCTCTGATTTATTCAGGAAAATAAAAACTGGCACAACTCTAATAAAATTGTTGTACACAAACTTATTTCTAAATACTACTCCTTCATTTTCAAATGAAAACTGTGTGGTAGTTACACAGGTCAAACAAAATGTTCCGAGTCTATCACAGTGGCAGATATTGCAGATAACTGAAAAATGCAAAATCTGTTCCCCCTTAATGATTCATTAAGTTTGAGTTAGTGTATAATCTATCCCATTTGTAATGACATTTTAAGCTTTACTTCTAAGTGTAGCCTATAGTGTGCTCTTGGGTACTCTTAAATACCCAAAGGTTATGAAATTCAATTAACAACATTTAAGCAATGAGCTTATCTTTCTTGATAAGCTCTTGATTCCAATTTATTGCCTTACATTTTGGCTAGTGTTTGCTCTCCCTTATTTACCTAGAACATCAAGGACATGGATAGTTTGGCCAAACTCCTCTTAGCCATATTTCACATCAGCTGTCACAGACCTCCACAATTTAACTTTCTCTATAAGCTTCAAAACTGTATCTATGTAAAGAATATTTTCTCAGGTCCAATTATCTTCCAGACCTGGGCTCAATGATCAGGATAAAACATGAATTAGATATAATTCTTGTAGGCCAGGGACACACCAAAACAACCATCTTTTCTTTACAACACCCTTTTAAGATGAAGTAAATTTATATCCATTTCATATTTAAGAAAACTATGGCACAGGTAAGTTTAAAGATACTAAGAACAAGGTTGCACAGAGAAGACTCTAATGTTGTCTTCTTGATCCTTAATGGCATTTTTGTTGTAATTGCATGGAGAACCATCCAGGCCTAGGTTAATATTGAAGGAGTGAGAGTTGAAGTTTTTCCAGCAAAAAAAACAACAAAGTAAAAGACATCTTCTTGATTACTCTAAGTTCGGAAAAACTCCAAGTTCACCAGAAAAGGTGAAAAAAAGTTTACAGGAAATGTGTTTTTTTATTTATTCATATTTTAATTAGTCTATTAGCATGTGGAGGTAATGCACTTTAACGGGACCTTGGCAGGAAAAGCACATTTTAAACAAAAAGAAACCAGGGAAAACACTGAACATAGCTATTATTTTTGGCAGGAGTCTTTTCTTACATCTTTTTTTTTTTTCTTTTTGTTTCGCCTCTCTGGTAACAAAAGGGGAAAAAAGTTTAAATGGGAGAAGATTGCATAGAGTTGGGGATTAACATATTTAATTTACATAATGTCAGTGTGTTAAAGACTATGGAGGTGCAGTAGTATAAAATATTCTTAGTTAAAAAGCAGCTCAAAATAGGAACCTCTTTATTGTGCACATTTCACCAAGTTCATTGTGCGGCTAAGTTAAAAAGAACACCATTTTCTCTGTAAAGGCAGCACAAAAAATGCATAGAAGTCTAATTATTTAGGAAGAAGAGTAGTTCTTCATTTGATTCACTCCCCAGGTGATGTAATGAAGACATCATTGAAGATATAATTTGACCCTCCTGACCCATCAAAATGGTAAAGTCCACATAGAAACACAGCACCAGATTTGAAATTTTAAAAATACATAGTCACTGATATTGGAAAGTCTTGTTTTTTTAAGTAGAATCATCAGAATCTCCCTCTGTGAAAGGCACAGCGGGCTGCATAGTTGCTCTCCCTCTTGGATGCCGCTAATGCTAGCTGGCAGCTTTCACTCAGAAAGAGTTTTTGCAGAAAGACCACAGTGCATTCTTCTTTACCCAGCATGTTTAGCCTAATGCCTGCATTGGAACAGCATTCCAGGAGTCTTAATTCCTAAGTGCAGCAGTTCAAAAACTAACTATTCTCTTTCTAAAACCCAGCTGTCCTCCAGCCAGAAGTCTTTGGCTTCTTTTTTATCACAAAGGTGCTGTTTGGAAGTAAGGGAGGAGAAGAAAGAGGATCAACGAACCGGAGTTAAGATCAATGGAGTATAATGAAAACAACACAGGATCCAGAGTAACTAACTGGGTTCAAAGATTGTTGGAAGTGAGGAAAGTGTTTAGTCCCCTGCATCTTCTTTCCTTTCAGGTGTGGGGAACTCCAGTGTTGTGATACTTCTGGGTGCTCTCCACTCCTTCATACTCTCTATCTTGGGGAATATGCAGTGACAATCATACCGGTAAATTTGTGTAGTAGAGGGTTCTTCAACTCTGATTGGCAATTCTTCCTCTTGACTTCATGCCTGCATGTGTCCAATAGTCCTAACAAACCATCTCACCTAGGCAGATGTGTTCCAAGCGTTGCCCTGGCCCAGACCTGTTTGGAACTGTGTGATCCCATATCAGATTCTGAGTGAAAATAGTAGCAGGCTCATGTAGGTGACAGATTTAATGCTGCATCCTCTGATGTCATCCATCCTTAATGATAACCAAGGATATACTGTGGCTTTCATATGTATTCTTTGTTCTATTTTCAGGTTGTTCAGAATCCATGTTGGAAAATAAGTGCTAACTATAATGTAAACACCAATGGAGAGCTCACTCCCCAGGAAAGAACAGATTGCCAGCCAGGAAAAGACTGGCTGGTCTGCCCTCCACAGGAATGTCCATAATGATTGTTTTTATAGATGATTATATTCATTACCTGTCCTTCCTTAAAATCATCTAATGGCTCTCTCCTAAATGAAGAGAATAAATTCCAAAGTCTCTGTCTACATACATAAGACCTTTAATGATCTGGCCATTCCTTCCATTTTCCCACATCAGTACTTCCCCCAACTTTTGCGTGCTTTCAGGCCTTAGTTCATGTTCAACCTTCCACCTGGAATGATTATACCTTTCCTTCTCCAGTAATTTCACCTGACTCATCTTTCAAGGCCAAACTCACATGTTTTCCCTTCTAAGAAATTTTATTAATTGTTCTTATCTCTGTGTTTTCAGAAATCCTTACTCAGGTCTTCAAAATGCATACATCCATTATAACATCATTACTTATTTTTTTTTCCTTCCTGAGAAAGTTATGACCCCTAGACAATAAGCACCATAAATTTACCACTTCTTTCTGTATGGAACCTAAAAAACACTAGGTACCAGACGAATATATAAGGAATAGAATCTACAGCACATAGAGAGAGTGTAATTTGGATTTATAAAGTATGAAATAATTTTTTTGGTAATTTATATTTAAAAAGGAAAGAAAATCTTCCTTAAAATACTTATCAAACTCTTTGTTTTACCTTGGTATTTTATGTCTTTGAATTTATTATGTTATTTCCTTCTCCTTCTAACTTAATAACTAGCTCTTGGGTACTTGGGCTTATGAACCAAACAACATTGATTCTTCTGTTATCAAATTATGTACCACTGATTGTTGAATGTATTGTATGGTATTTATGACAGCTTTGTAAACTTGGGGAACAACTTTTGGGAGAATTCCAATCAAGTAAGAACCTTCTCCCACAAACACTGTCTAGTGAAAGTAATTAAATTTATACAGAGAATTCATTCATCAACACAAAATATTTTAACACTAACAGTAAAATGACAGTTCATAATTAATTAGCAACTATTACATGTCAAATGCTTTTTAAAGCCGTTCACAAATTTTAAGTCACTCAGAGCTCAGGACAACACTGTTCTCTGTCTTCATTCCCCCACACTTTACAGCTGAGAATGAGGCTGTCCAGGTAGGAAGTATCTGAACTACTATCTGAACCAGGTAAACCAACTCCAAGTCTCATATCCCTAACTTAATATCACTATTGTGGAAAGAAAAATAAAACTCACATAATTTCAAAATAGTTCATGCATTTTACTTGTAGTTCTATTGATCTCACCTATCATAGCTACTCTAGAATCTTTCTCTCGTATTTTCCTGTTTGTTCACTTTACTCTGTAAACACTCCTCAATCTCTACACAATGCATGTCTTTTCCTACTACTCTCTTCTTCCTTTCCATATCACAATTCTCATGACCAAAGCCAGAGGAACAGCAATGAAAGACTTCTCCTCACTTCAAATATTACTTTCTTGAGAAAGTTTTGCCCGCCTAGCCAAACTAAAGCATCTCCCTCTCATCCTCTAACCCACGACCTCCCTTAAATCCGAGCCCCTGGTTTTACTTTATTAAATTACCAGTTACCTGAGTGCTGTGTGTGCTCCCTCATTCCTCCTAGCATATACGTTCCTTGAGATGAATAACATGATCTTGATTACTACTCAATCTTAAAGCAAAGCAAAGACCAACAAAAAACACTAGTCTGACTGACAGGAATATATAGATGTAGTAGAGGGGAAAAAATTCCTGAGGTCTTTGTAATTAAGATCAGTGGGAAGGAAGTGCTTGAGGACATCCACAGTATATGATTTTAGCCTAAATATTACATTTTAATATTGATTTCATATAATACTATATATTAATATATATAATACTACATCTACCCACATACACCAAATAGGCATGTCTAGATATACTATATTACTAACTTACATACTGCTAGACAACAAAACAGATATGCTCTCACAAAGTAAAACAAATTGAAAATAAATATGTGGGGTAGAGTTGAAAATCCAGACACAATGTAGTTACATTACTGTTATGAGATTTGGGTTCCTTCTCCACGTCCTGGGTAAAGAACATCTACACCATTGACATAGATAACACCTGACTCTAATAACATTAATGTATGAATAATTCATTATGTATCAGACAGCGAGTTTAATATTCTGTGTACGTCGTTCTCTGTCTGTTTTGATTCGTGACAATACTATGAGAAAGGCGTTTTTACTGCCCAAGTACATTTGGGGAAACTGAGGTTTAGAGATGTTAACTGGATTGCTCTAGGTCAAGTGGCTGGGATTCCAGCCTAAGGCTGATGGATTCTCAAGTCTATTGTCTTAGCCATGATGCTCCAACTTACTGAATATCATCAAGTGTCCAGGAGAAAATTGGTCAAATCTAGTAATTAAAAATCCTCATCCATCCACCCTCTGCCCTAGCCCTGCCAGAACAAAGTTAAAAGAAAACATTTACCTCTTATTTGTCATTGTAATATGGGAGATGTATGATATGGGTGTTTTTTATTTTTTTATTTTTTTTTCCAAATCTGCCACTGCACATACTGAATGCTTTTTTCCCTTCTCAGTCTTCCATGTCAAGAATCATTTTCATATCAACTAATAGTACATCAGGGACATTTGTTTACAATTATTTGCATTTGCCAGAAATAAGGGCTGCTCTTGTTCTACAACATAATCTTGGGGTTGGAGTGCTTACATTACTTGGCAACTATATTCCCAGGTGCAAGGCAATGGATTCTAAAAGAAATTTAACATGAGAACAATACACCCTTGGCAACTGTAGTCAAGACAGCATATTGTATTTATTCCTCCAAACTTGTAAGGCTTTAGATGGGAGTCTTCCTTATTACTAGCACTTTGCTGTCATTTAAATTGGCTTACAGTACACCAAACTATGTGAAAAGTTGGAAGGGTAACAATTAGAGAAAAAATGTTGCCCTTTTAACCATCCATTTTCTGCACAATATTTTACTCTCTTTCTGTATACTTATCTATGGTAACTGCTTTTAGAATAACAGTAAACTAAAGATGATGCAAGTAACAATAGATACTATTTACTATGTGTAAACTCTCTAAGGGATCAGACAATACTGGATTTTACTTTGTTGTCTTCCAAAAACAGGTAACACGCTGCAGCGCATATTCTAGCCTTAAAAATTGTCAAAGGATTGCTGGCCAACTTCTGTTTTATCATCTCTGTATATCTAACTTGCAAGAAAGTAGTAACAATACCCTTTTCCTGATTAGAGAGCAATGCCTCATAAAGATATATCTAAATTCATATCGTAATTTAATAGAAAGTATTTTCTTTTCCATCTTTTTCCAAAACGATCCTCAAGACTCGGGGCTTCCACTTTCAAAGGCATTTTCCCATGTTAGTTTTTAATTATTAAATGTTTTGAATATGGTAAGAGAGTGGGAAGTCGCCATAAGCCTTGGAATCACAAAAGCTGAGGCTGAATTCCAGTTTTATATATTATATGCACAACTCCTTTCCAGTTTTCTCATCTTCATAAAAATATTACACAGTTACTATGAGAAGCAAATAAATGAAGCAATATCAAAGTCCAGACACCTAAAAGACTCTTAGTATTTGTTTATATATTGTCCCTATTGGGATATATTTCTATATGTACTAATCACAAAATTCTCCTGATTAATGCACAGTGTACAATGAAGGCCAAATGAAGAGGGATGTGTTCCTATCTGACCAGGTTAGAAAAAGATGGAAATATATCCCTCTAGCTCTTCTCATATCTAGGAATGCAAATCTTTGAAACCAGGGGAATAATAAACTGAATTATTCATCATCCACCAGTAATTACTAAAGGGTTGGCCCTTACAAGGTATATATACATATTGAGAGACAGAGAGAGTGAGAGAGCATGAGCAGGGGAGGGACACAGAGAGAGAGGGAAAAAGAGAATCTTAAGCAGTCTCTACATCCAGCCCTACTTGAGGCTCAATCTCACAACCGTGAGATCAAGACCTGAGCTGGCATCAAGAGTTAGATGCTTAACTCACTGAGCCACCCAGGCACCCCTACAAGTTATGAGATTTCTTAAACTCGCTTTTCTCACCACCTATAAATTTAGCCTACCAGTACATAAAATTAAATGAGAAAAACCCATAGGAGTCACCCAGGCTAAGTACATCACAAGAGAAGCTTGGTACATGTTAGCCTTTATTTTCATAGTGAGGTGTACTGAGCTAAAACAAACCTATGAAACTCAGTTTTCCTAAACTACTGGTGTGGTACAAAAGCGATGCCTACTAGGTCCTGCTTTTCTTTTTGTCTTTATACTTTATTTTCCAATTTTCCTAAATGAATACCTATATATATATATGTTTTTCTAACATCCTGCACATTAGGGTTTCTTCAGTATTATTCTTTGTATCTCATTATGAAGTTTATTAGCCAGTATCTGCATATTTCCTCTTATTTCATCAGACACATATACTTTACAATTTTATTTACATTTATAGGAGTTTAGGATTTTGGTTTCTTTTCTTTCTGAAAAAGCATTAGGAAGAACATCATGTTTTGGTTATTTTACGTACATAAATACTTTATTTATTTATTTATTTATTTATTTATTATAAGTAAATAAGTACATTTTGAGAAATTTCTTTACAGCAATATCATCTAGTTGCTTCCTCTGAAGTCCTAATAAAAAGGAAGATATTACTACTGTATTTGCTATCCTGCTTTAGAACACAAAGCAAGGTCAATGTGAACAGGAAGACATTGTTTAAAGGCTAATAATCAGAGGAAGAAGCCTTAATGTTAAGTATTTGACTTAGGAAAGGACTTAGGAAAGCTTGCTTGTAATGCTTGGTTAATGCATTAATTTTATACTTGTGAAGTAATGGACATCAAAAAAGAATTATGTGATCCCCAGTGACCACACATTAAAAAAAAATCTAAATGAATGCTAAGCTTTCAAGTTAACTCATTGTTCTTTCAGCAACTAAGTGTATGGATTTCACAGAGGGAAAAAAAAATGTAGGTCATTCTAAAAAGAAAAGAGATAAACTAAGATTTGTGTTAGGTAGGTGGCATTAGTATCTAGCTATTGAAAATACACCTGTGAAAATTTAAAGTTGTAATTAGAAAAATCGTGTAGATGTTTTTTGGTTGCTATATTGGAAATGTTGTCATTCTCGTTTCTTCTGTATAAATAATACCAGATGGATAGAAGTCAGATGGACTTTTTAAGAAAAATAAACAAATATTTATGTTTTTCTTATTATTTTACTTGACTATTAGAATTAAAAAACAGAAAACATAACATTTTTAAAAAATTTCCCACAAAATAGTTTGCACTTAAAATTATTTAAAGTAGTCACTCACAGAAAGACAACATCACAAGATTTTTATACCCAGAAGGGAACTGAGACGTGGCTGATTTGCTGGTTTCTAAACTATGCCTCTCTGGAAACTCAGAGATCCACAAGGGCAGATATGGCTCCAGGGACTATTTTATAGCTATTAAAGGTTTAGTTTAAAAATATATTATTTTTATCATTAAGGGGAAAAACTGAAAAATCCCATTTTTTCTTCCCTTGTCTTAAATTATACCAGTAATTACATGGAGTTTTTCATGTTGAGAAAAAACTTTAGTTGACTATAACATATATATATATATATATATATATATATATATATATATATATATATAATATGCTATATATACCATATGATATATATGCATATACATCTATAAATATGTATATATATCTATATATGATATATATAACATATATTATGTGTGTTTATATGTATATATATATAATTAGAGGAAAAATATATGTGTGTATGTACATACACAGATGTATAGATGTGTATATATTTATATTGTGTGTGTGTGTGTGTTTATAAAATATCACTCACAATGTATTAAAACATTGGTAAATTTTTTCTGAGCCAACTAATAACAGATCAGGATATAGCTATGAATAAGATACAGACAGTTCTGGCTCTCACACTGAGGGATACACATAAGTAAACAATTACACTTAAAAGGTACATAATGCAATAAACAGGTACACAGGTAATAAAGGATAAATGAAAAGATGGGGGCATAGAGGGTAGTATGTGATACATCCATGATGCTTCTAACCAAGTCTTAACTTTAGAGAGAAAGAAATATCCAAGTTGAAAATGAAAAATGTAAGTAGAAGTTAGATAGGCAAAAGTGAACAGCGTATTTTCCAGGCAGAGCTAACAATATTACTGTAAGATTAAAAAGAGAAGAAGAAGAAGAAGAGGAAGAATATCTTCATAAAAACTTTGACAAAATTGACACTGCCTCATTAGAGAACAGTAAATCCTAGACAGGGTTTTCTGTTACAATCTGGGGACCAACTCTAACTTAATGGACTTTTTTATTCCACTCCCAGGTATTTTGATTCAGTAGTACAAGACAGGCCCAGACAACCTATTTTTAGATTGTTGCTAGACCCACATTTGGGAAGGAGGAAAATCCAACCTGCTCATTGAAGAGTTTAATCCAAGGACACTGAAGGAAATAGGTCTGTTTGGTACTTCTCAAACAGAATTGGAGAACAAAGATTAGAATACAGGTCACCCTCCTTGTAGACTCATGCACTTTTGACAACAGTGAAGTGAGTACTGTTTTGGCAGTAGGTCTGGGGCTGTCCAATACCAAGTTCACCGAAAAAAAGTGGAATGCTCAGCTGATCATGAAATGAACTGTCAAAACCTGACAACACATCTCTCACCCCACAGCATTTCAATCATCATTCCACCCAACCCTCTGTGCAACATTTAACTCCAGATGCTTGATGGCTCCTCCAGGGAAGGGGTCATTTTAGACTCTTGTATCCCCCAGCGTTCAGTCAAAATGTTAGCTTTTGGTTTTTTTTTAATATTCCTCCAAGAAAAATGTTTACAATACTTTCTTCTTAATCCTACTATGGGGTGTGGGTGTGTGTGTGTGTGAGAGAGAGAGAGAGAGAGGGGGGGGGCAGAGAAATGTGTTTGTGCACATACATGCACACATGTACACACACATATGTGTGTACACATAGGTAAATTTTATCTACCTATGGTACAAGGTCAGAATAGTCTAATAAGCTAGTCAGAGAGAGTCAGGGACTAGAATAGGGCCATTTACACATAGACTTAAAAAGCTCAGTCACAAAGCTCATCGGAAGCACCATGTGAATCCCAAGTGAAAGGGAGAATGTTAACAATCAAGTGAAACCAGCGCAGTCATAAACATTGTCGATTAAAGAATGCTGCTTGAGATTCCACTCTGGCTGGTGTTAATATCCAAAAGAATCAATCTCATGTGCTGAATGGGGCCCCCCCAAAAGGGACTCCAAACAGTGCTAATGGAGGGCTAGATTATAATCCAGAATTGCTTGTGTGATTTGAGGCCAAAGAGCCTTATGTAATCGGGCCTATGACAAACAGTCCATGCCCAGGAAAAGTAGAGGCCAGGGAAAGGCTGGGCATGGTTTCAGAAACTCTGCTAAATAGCTAAGTTTCCTATACTATATCCTGCAGGGGTCTGCAGAGCTTTTCCATAAATAGAATCAGGGGGCCTCAGAAATTTTTAAAACAAATATAGAGTTGTGGCTCATTGAACATGTGAGTTGATAGGTCTACTCCAGGGTGAATTAGACGGCAGGCTTAAAATACCATGGTAAATCCCAGAGCCAGGCTGACCGGGGAGAGACTTGAGGTTAGCAGAGGTGTATATGCAGAGTTCAGATTTGGCCTAAACAAAAATATTATTTTAACCTCTTACTTTCTATAATTGTTACACTGTGGAGGTAACAGAATAGGGTTTAATAGTTTCAATTACTTAAGGGGATTACTCTTAATTGAAAGGGCATATGAAGGTGTGCCTGGGTGGCTCAGTCAATTGAGCATCTGACTTCAGCTCAGGTCAAGATCTCAGGGTTTTGAGTTCGAGCACTGAAACAGGCTGGCTATCAGCACAGAGCCCGCTTAGGATCCTCTGTCCCCCCTCTCTCTATGCCCCTCCCCAGCTCATTCTCTCTCAAAAACTAAATTTAAAAATGGGTTCAGCTCACCAGTGACTTGGGACCATGTTAAGCCTAACATTTAATGAATGCCTTAATACTTAATTGTATTATTTCATAATATTCTTTATAATTGAGTATATATTTGTTTCTGGTCTACTCAGTACGATGGAATTAGGTGGGTTTTTTTTCTTTGTATTATCTTCTTACTGTTTTAATTCCATGAGTTGTTCTAATTTGTTCCAATTACAAATTGTGTCTATTGTACACTGAATACAAGCAAGGCTCGTACATGTCTTGGTCCATGATTCTCCATTTTCTGTGTCCACTTAAGCATATTCATCCAGTGCCAACTCCCCAATCTCTAAGTCTTAGGTTACATCCTTCTAATTTAGAATTCAAGATCACTTTTACCTTTTAATTCCTCCAGCCTTGTTCTCTGAATATTTCCCAATGCTCTTCACTCTTTCTTGTATTCAACATATTTGTGCAAATATTACATCCAGAGATTCCAGGTTCCTTTTTTTTTTTCCAATATATGAAGTTTATTGTCAAATTGGTTTCCATACAACACCCAGTGCTCATCCCAAAAGGTGCCCTCCTCAATACCCATCACCCATCAAGCCTCAGTTTGTTCTCGTGGCTCTCTTCCACTCTAACCTCTTTTTTTTTTCCTTCCCCTCCCCCATGGTCTTCTGTTAAGTTTCTCAGGCTCCACATAAGAGTGAAACCATATGGTATCTGTCTTTCTCTATATGGCTTATTTCACTTAGCATAACACTCTCCAGTTCCATCCACGTTGCTACAAAGGGCCATATTTCATTCTTTCTCATTGCCTCATAGTACTCCATTGGTATATAAACCACAATTTCTTTATCCATTCATCAGTTGATGGACATTTAGGCTCTTTCCATAATTTGGTTATTGTGGAGAGTGCTGCTATAAACATTGGGGTACAAGTGCCCCTATGCATCAGTACTACTGTATCCCTTGGGTAAATTCCTAGCAGTGCTATTGCTGGGTTATAGGGTAGGTCTATTTTTAATTTTTTGAGGAACCTCCACACTGTTTTCCAGAGTGGTTGCACCAATTTGCATTCCCACCAACAGTGCAAGAGGGTTCCCGTTTCTCCACATCCTCTCCAGCATCTATAGTCTCCTGATTTGTTCATTTTGGCCACTCTGACTGGCGTGAGGTGATATCTGAGTGTGGTTTTGATTTCCAGGTTCCTTTTAATCTGTTAGATCCTAGCCTACATGTCTCAAACCTATGGGAAAGAATTATTTCAGTTTAGCACTGAACAATGGTCCCTTTAAGTGAGCTAGAAGTTTGGATTGAATTTTATTCCCATAGATTACTTTCGAAAAACAGACAGAACTCATGAGGTCACTCATTCCTTTTCCCATTTAAAACACTTCAAAGGCTCCTCATTACTTTTGGAATATTCTCCTTTTATATGGCCCACAGTGCCCTGTACAATGTTATCACTATCTAGCTCGCCAACTCAGATTATCTTTTGCCAGCTCTCTCTCTGTATATACAACATACAAATATTGAATTATATATTTGATTTATATTGAATATATAAGTATTAATATATTTAATATATATTCACCTCAATTCAATATATGTATGAATACATATATCATGTTTGTGTATGTGTGTGTATGTGTATATATATATATATATATATATATGTATATAATTGTTATCATATAATTTCCTTAGATCTTGGAACACTGGTCCTCTCTTAGTTCCTTGAACTCAGCATGATTCTTGACCCACAGAACCTTTTTTTTTATGTTTATTCATTTTTGAGAGACAGGGAGAGACAGAGCACGAGCAGGGGAGGGGCAGTGAGGGAGGGAGACCCAGAATCTGAAGCAGGCTCCAGGCTCTAAGATGTCAGCACAGAGCCCAATACAGGGCTTGAACCCATGAACCATGAGATCATGACCTGAGCCAAAGTCTGCTGCCACTCAACTGACTGAGCCACGCCGGTGCCCCCAAAGAACCTTTTTAATAGATTTTCTCTACCCCATCCTCTCCACTAATTAACTTTCCTCATCCCCAGAGCAGAACTGAAACAGGGATTCCTTAGGCAGTCCATTCCTCACCAGGTCAAACTCATTCAACACAAATTCACTAAAGCTCCACTATGTGCCAGCCACTGTCCTAGTCTTATAGCAGTAAACAAATTGTCCTAGGGTACAGTTTCATCATTCCTTGTACCTCTCCTGTACATCACTTATCGCTGGTGTAATTTAACTTCTATTAATGTGATACTTTAAAACTTATTGCTTCACTTGATATTACTCTCCCTGAAGCCAGGAAGCATTGCTGTTTTGGCTCACATTTTGAATCAAAGTTCACAGCAGTTAGGCAACCAGTATTTGTAGAGTGAGACAATAAATAAAATTATGATTCCATATCATAAGAGTTAAAGAATAAAAGGATCTTTGGTTTGGACAATAAGAAGTATTGTCTATACTGATTCATAAGTAAAAAAAATTTACTTATTTATCCTGCTTTAAGCTGAAATGTAAAGTGAGTCAAAGCACAAAAGTAGGTGCACAGAACCCATACCTAGAGAGAAAAAAGGCATTTATCACATTTTAGCCATGTGCAGAGCCCAGACAACTTTCATCAATGAGGTCCCTCAACCTAAACCCACAGTACACTTTGGGGAAAAGAGATCCAATTTTGTTGTCAATTTTGTTATTTGCATTGATCAAATTCACCAGCAGATATCCTTCTCTGTATTGAGCCAATACCTCTAACCATAACCAAACAGTTCAGAGTTCTGAAAGACATTATAAGGGAAGAATGGATTGTCTTTGCCCTTCCAAAGCTGCAAAATCCTCATTATTATCTTGTGATTCATTTTCTCTTTTTAAAAGTGGTATCGTTTGTATGTCCTTAATTAATTTTTAATTTTATGCATGAAAAGAAGACAGGGTAGCTGCTGACACATAGTAGACAAAAAAGGGAGGCACCAGATAGGGATCTAGAGTGGAGTTCTCATCTCTGCTCTGTCACCATACCTTTAAGGATTTCTCTCAACTTACCTCTTCACCTGACTTACTCACATTTAACTGAACATATTCATTGCTTTCGTGGCTCTAAGTTCTCTGATTCTATATAAAACCTTGTTGCTTTTATTGTGAAAACTTTAAAAAAATTTTCCCTAAGATGAGAATCAGCATTAAAGAAAAATAGAGGTCTTCCATGATTTTGATTTTAATTTTTTTTTATTTTTTTAACGTTTTATTTATTTTTGAGACAGAGACAGAGCATGAACAGGGGAGGGGCAGAGAGAGAGGGAGACACAGAATCGGAAGCAGGCTCCAGGCTCTGAGCCATCAGCTCAGAGCCCGACGCGGGGCTCGAACTCACAGACCGCGAGATCGTGACCTGAGCTGAAGTCAGATGCTTAACCGACTGAGCCACCCAGGCGCCCCCATGATTTTGATTTTATACAATTAAGCCATGAACTTGTTTTTAGTGTTTAAATTATCTAATTGTTCTACTCTTTCTTTACTACTTTAAAGAACTTTGTACGTGTATGTATATTATGGTTTCCCTTTGCAAAACAGACAGCAAGGAAGTTAGGAAATTTTGAAATAAAAAAAAGTCACTTGCAGTATCATTAAGTTTATTTCATTTCCCATTCTCATTACTATCACTGTCAAAATAATAGGTTCAATTTGTGTTATGTTCTCATTACAACCTTGAATGAAGCATCAGAATTTTAATGCCTCATATTTCCAAAGAATTAGAAAGCATGCTGTATTACATTGACCTTTTCAATATTCCATACAAACGGATCTAGAAACCGTCTTTGAGAAAACGCATTTGTGCCTCTCCTGCCCTCCCTGTACAGCAACTTCTTTTCCTCCTTAACTGGGTAGGGGAGCAGAAGAAATTGTCCAATCAGGCAGATGCAAGTCCTGAAAAGGTTATAATGTCTGTATATAAGCTTGTGTGTATAAACACATATACACTTACATACACACATACACATGTACACAGATACATATGCACACACATATATAATACTATATATACATGAACTTTTTATAATTTAAATATATTGGCATCTTTAACAATCATATCCTGAACTTTAGAACCCATTCAAAAGATAATGTTCCACATTGTCACATTAGGGACAATTTCTTCTATTTCCCATTTATGAAATACAGACTGAAGCTGGGATTAAGAGTTTATAGTAGATTAATTATAATAATTATAATCTTTTATAATTATAGTTTTATAAAATAATTTTGTAATAATTATAATAAATTAGAGAAATAATTCCATTTGAGTGTACTAAAATGAGTATCATAAAGAAAAAAAAAAACAGTATTATGTAAAATTTACTCAGCACTTAAGTGCAAGTCAACCTAAGCAATGTATTGTATTAAAATATTCTAGTCTCATTGCAACCTAGGTGACATCAATATGTGCAGTGCATAGGTGAGGCATTGAGGCAGAGAGATATTTAGCCACTGTTCAAGGTCACATAGCTAAAGTTATAAAGCCAGAAATAAATAATGTTAAAAAGAAAAATAAAACTTTCCTATGTTTGTATCCTATAGGATATTCCTACATATCCTATATAGTATGACATCACCATTATAGTAATAGGCTTGTTTTATTTACTTGAAAAACTACATTTCAAGTTACAATTTTATCATATTTCTAACAATTATTATAATTTTATCATGCTATACTTTTAAAATACTACTATGATACAATTTTATCATACTACAATCTGCAACAAGAGAGATGAAAAGAAATTGAGTGGATAGCCCTTTAACCTCTTGAAATAATAAAATCCGTGAGTAAATCAGCAATGTTTGTTATAGGTTCCCCTGCCACACTGCAATCAAATTCAGAGCCATGGTTTATTGTTGTTGCTATTTTCTCCACCAGATCACATGCAACAGTTTAGATAAATGTTACCTAAAATCATACTAAAACAACACAATAAAAATCTTAGCACTCTTTGTGTTAACACTACATACTTTTAATCATCCAAGTAGATGTAATTTATATAGTTAATGTATTTGCAAAACTTCATGACTCTTGATTACACATTGGAGTGGGAAGGGGTGCCTTCCCCTTCACATGGAGTGGGAAGGGGTGCCTGGATGGCTCAGTGGGTCAGGTGTTGCGCACTTGATTTCAGCTCAGGTCTTGATCTAATGAATCATGAAACTAAGCCCCGTGTAGGGCTCTGTTGGGCTCTGCACTAACAGCACAGAGCCTGCTTGGGACTCTCTCTCCGTCCCTCCCCTACTCGTGCACGCATGCGTGCTCTCTCTCAAAGTAAATAAGCATTAAAAAAAATAAATAAAAAATAGAAGTGTGTTGAAGCAACATGGATGGAACTAGAGAATGTTATGCTAAGTGAAATAAGTCATACAGAGAAAGACAGATACCATATGTTTTCACTCTTATGTGGAGCCTGAGAAACTTACCAGAAGACCATGGGGGAGGGGAAGAAAAAAAAAAGAATAAAGAAAGGTTAGAGAGGGAAGGAGCCAAAACATAAAAGACTCTTAAAAACTGAGAACAAACTGAGGGTTGATGGGGGGTGGGAGGAAGGGGAGGGTGGGCGATGGGTATTGAGGAGGGCACCTGTTGGGATGAGCACTGGATTTGTATGGAAACCAATTTGACAATAAATTTCATATTAAAAAAAAAAAAAAAGAAGTGGGTTGGATGCTAGAGGGGGCAGTTTATATAAGCTAAATTGTTTCAAGGGTTTTAGCTCCATATTTAATCAAGAATAATATATTTTATTGGCAAAAACCATTCAAATCAAAATTGCATGTTTTAAACAATCGATTCAGTACTTCCTGATTGTAGGTTCCCTAATTAAAACTTTAAATTGAACTTTCTTCTCTACTTTACCTAATACACACACACACACTCTACAGACACCTAAAACAGATTTTCAAATTTTAATATAGAATTTAAAGACTATAATTTCCTGTATCTTCTTTGTGGATTTTGAGGGCTTAATTGCTATGTTATGGCTGCACTTATCAGAAAGCATTGAAAAGTGTTAATTACTTTGTACTTTCGTTATGAATGTATGCAAAATTTAACTTTTTCCCTAGAAGCAAATAAAGTTCACATTTATTATGTTACATAAAAGTTACAGAATGATTTAAAATAATTAAGCCAAAGGCAGTCATATTCCAAGTTTCAAACATTTGTATGGCACATAAAATGAATCTTGGAAAATTCTATGAAACCATATAGTCATTTTAATGAGAACAAATCATTGGTGGGCAATGGAAAAACTGTTATGTGTGTGAATATGTATGTATGCATATATGCACACATGTGTGTATGCATGTTGTTTGATAACCATAAACATTTAGAAAAAAAAAAAGGAATAATACAAAATAAGCATAGAAAGGAGTTTTAAACTATCACCTGTCCCTATCATTTTCTTGGTACCTGAATCCCAGTACCATATTCCAGTTCTTGACTCTACTATGAAATTATTATCAATAAAATTTGTCAGAATACTTCTACTGACTGGAACTATTACTTGAGGTGGTTTCATCCAATGCTTAATTTGACTATAAATTTTTAAAAAATATTCTTTGTATTTAATTGCACTGTACCACCTAGTTGATATATTTGCCGCAATTCATTAATTAAGGAAATATTTTTGAGTATCTGTCACATAACCAGTATTCTTCTTTTTTTTGTTGTTTATTTATTTATTTGAGAGAGAGAGAATGAATGAATGAATGAATGAATGTGTGCATGAGCAGGGGAGGGACAGAGAGAGAGGAAAACAGAGACAGAATGGGGCTGACTAGACCTCAAGAACTGTGAGATTCTGACCAGAGCTGAAATCAAGAGTTGAAAGCTTAACCAGCTGAGCCACCCAGGCACCCCTAGCCAGCATTATTCTATGTGCTGAGTCACAGTGATGAATCAACAGGCAGAAAAGCCTTGCCCTCACATAGACTATGTATAGGAGTGACAGAAGTCCGACGAGATGTTAAAAGGAAAAAAAAAAAAACAAAGGAGAAAACATTCACATGGAAGGGGAATATGCTATGATTAAGACACAGCTCTTAGTACTAGAATGACCCCTGCTACATAATAGATATGAGACTTGGAGTATTTCTCTCAGTTAAAAGTTTTAAGAACCATATAACCTAACACATAAATATGGTTTGACTTTGCTCTTGCCTCTGCATTCAGCATCCTGAATTACTGTGTTAATGTTGCGAGGAGGTAGTGGTGGTGGATATGGTGAAAGTAGCAGTTTCCTAAAAGAAAAATGATGAGGTCTATCTCCTTCTCTATATGGAAGAAAACTCACCATCCGTTTGAGATATCTCAACTCCAGATTTATCTCTCTTGGTTTTTTAAATGGTTCTTTATAGAATATACTTTCTATTTGCTCATTAATTTTCCATCTTTTCTGATAAAACTCCCCTATCTTAATTCATGTTCCCCAGTTCCACATGCATACATTCAAAAATTAAAAAAAAAAACTAAAGATGTAAATTGAAAATTATATGAAGAAAAAAATCTACAATGTCATTTTTAGGCAAAGTAAAGATGTGATGGTCCCACCGCAATGTAAAAGTTACCTTTAAGAATTGCATGTGAGGGGCACCTTGGGTGGCTCAGTTGGTTAAGCAATGGACTTCAGCGCACTCAGGTCATGATCTTATGTCATCAGTTTGAGCCCTCCATCAGGCTTCTCTGCTGTCATCACAGAGCCTGCTTCCAATCCTTGGTCCCTCTCTCTCTACCCAGCCCACCCATCTGTGCTCTCTGATTCTCTCAAAATAAATAAATTTCAAAAAAAAAAAAAAAAGATGAACTACATGCGAAAAAAGGGGCATGGGTGGCTCAGTCAGTTTAGCATCCAACTCTTGGTTTTGGCTCATGTCATGATCTCACGGCTTGTGAGACAGAGCCCCACATGGGGCTCTGTGATGAGCCTGCTTGGGATTCTCTCTCTCCCCCCTCTCTCTACCCCCCCTCCCCCCCCACCCAAGCACACTCTCTCAAAAAAAAAATAAACCTTAAAAAAATAAAACATACAGGGGCACTTGGGTGGCTCAGTGGATTAAGCATCCGACTTCAACTCAGGTCATGATCTCAAGGTTTGTCAGTTGGAGCTCCATATCAGGCTCTGTGCTGACAGAGCTTGGGATTCTCTCTCTCTCCCTCTCTATGCCCCTCCCCCACTTGCTCTTTCTCTCACTCAAAATAAATAAATGAATTAAAAAAATATATATGTAAAAGCAAAAAACTACAGGTAACATACAGCATCAATGCCTATGGTTAGCAATACTATGCTACATAAAGAGACTAGAACTTAAAAGTTCTCATAAGAAAAATATGTAACCATGTGACATGATAGATGTTAACTTATAATGGAAATCACTTTGTAATATGTACATATATACAATCATTCTGTTGTCCACTTTGGAGTAATACAAATTTTTATGTCAATTTTATCTCAATAAAACTGGAAAAAATTAGCAATCATTCTTAATTTCAAAATTTTCAAGCAAAATAAAGAAACAATGTAACTGTAATAAGAATACATTACTGAATTCTGCAGTAACCATTATCCTAAAATAGGAAAATACGAAAACCATATTGGTTCAAACCAGAAACAATAATACTGTAAGGTTTTAGCAATTATAAGTTGAAAAATGAAATAACTGGATATGTATTAAAAATATGTCAAACTGTCCCTTCATGGTGATGACTGGTTGTAAATATAACAACTAGAGTTTAATAAAAGAGTGTTGTGAAGTAGTAGGCTCTAATATAGGTATGTAACAATCACTAGATTTTTCTTTCCTCCAGAAAAACATATGTAAAATGGAAATTTAAAAATCCATTCCCAATACCAAAAAAAAAATATGTAAGAATATACTTTAAAGAAGAAAAGCATAAGACAAATATGAAAAAAAGCTATATATAACACATGGAAAGGCCCTTTCAACAGAAAAAACTTAGTATCATAAAAATTAAAATTCTCCCAAAATTAATTAAAACAATAATGCAGTTCCCATTAAAATTCCAAAAGGATGAAGATGGAAAAGGAGATTTGGGTAAATATATAGGAAGTTTATACAGAAAGGACTCAAAAACAGTCAAGACAACTATGAAAATGAATAGTGAAGGTATACTCATCTGATCATCAGAATATGCTACAAAAACACTATAATAAAATGTGGGGTAAATAAACAACTACATTGAGAGAGTCAATATTCTGGCTATGTATGGCATAGATATTTTTGTTAAATTTCCATTTTCTATATTTTGTGTTTATTTTCCCTTTCTCTCTTCCCACCTCCCTTTTTACCATTCTCATTTTCATTCTGAATTCTTCGTGTCTCATTTCAGTGGCATATACTTCAATTCTTATGTTCACTGAAGTACCGTGGCTAGTTTCCACAAAAAGAGCAAAATCCTGAGTATGATAGACATAGGACAGGCATTTTTTTTTCATTCACAAAGGAATAAACCTCTTCTAGGTGTGTTAACGTCAAGGTAAGTCAACCAAACTATAATTGACTCTAATTGTGACTCCCAGAAACTCTTCATCTTTTAAAAAAGTATCCTAAGTTAAGAGAAGGTGAAAAATTACCTATGGCTTTTAAGTATTACAAAATCTGATCTTCCTATGAAAATATCTCTGATTCGGAATCAGAAAAAATAAATGTATTTTCTAAAGCATTAGCCTAACTATCCCAGAGCCAATTCCATATCTTAAGCCAATAGATGGGTCCCTTGTACCATTTTTGACTGTCAACCCGATTTTCTAAGACCTAATATCAAGTGATAAACTTTGTTATGTTTAGAGATCTAGGTGATACTGAATTGAGATCTCAGTTGTGATCTCCCTAAGGGTAGAGAGTTTGCATTACTTATCACTTTTCTTATCACCCTCATCTTAAAATAGGACCTACAAGGATATATGACATAAATAAAATTTGAGAAATAAGCACCTTTCTGTTGGAGAAATGGTAGTTCCTGCCAATGTAACCGGTAATTATAAAAAAAAAAACTTAAAATAAATACATTCTCCTTGTTACAGTACACAGATACACATGTGCAAGAAGTTCAGGTCTTAAAAAAAAAGTTCATGTTTCACTCCAAGTCCAGGATTTCACACACGCGTGCACGCGCGCGCGCACACACACACACACACACACACACAAAATCTAATACAGATTCAGAAGTAGGGTAAAAATCTTTGAGATTGTATATAACTTGTAATATCTACCATTTGAAAATACATGTCTTCTTAAATGGGCACTCTCAATACTGATATCTAATTAAACACTTTATATTTTCATGAGGAAAGGCAGAAGGAATTAGGAGTATAAAACTGTAAGTGGTGAATGCTGCTGAACAGCAGAAGAGCTGTCTACAGGGACATGTTGGTTTGTAACACAGAATGAGACAACAATCTCTTGTTCACTATTCTTCCTATGAATAAGCACAAACAACAGTGAAATTACCAGAGGAAGGAGACTGGATTCTTTAAGTAAAGAGAGAGTTATTAACAGGTAGGGTCTAATGGTGATTCTAATATCTCTGTATTTCTTTAAAATTTGTAGACACACGTGGTTCAGGCATTTCTGTTTGGAAGAGATGAGTTCACTGTTGGACAATGTGATCTTGCACGATATGACCTTTTATTATCTTAGACAAGCATTTAACTGGCTCTAATCATGAGATATTTTGGTTGTTAAACTAAAAAAGGAAAATTCAATGCAAATACCTCTCAGCACTTTATTAGAATCAAAATCAGTAGAGACTGTCTACAGGGCAAAGACTATCTAGAAACTCTGCTGGTAAAGTTTATCCAAACATTATCTTAAACCTTTGTTTCATGGAACTTGGAAAGGGAAGTTGATCACATCTGAATGCACAACTGTAAATATCCCTTTGAATAAGCACATTAATGATCAAATATTAGGTTACCCTTTTGTGACATTTTCTCAGTTTTAATTTTTATTTAATTGAAAGTATGTTAGAACTGCTGTAACATTTAGAAGCATGACTCTGGGAAGGCCATGCACTATGTCTCCTTAAGTACATATTTATCCAGCAGGCTAACATTCTGAGACAATGATGCCAGCTGTTAGTGAGATTTTATAGGTTTAGTGTTGACACATGAAAATTATAATTTATGTTTTATCAGTTGACATAGATGTTTAGTGAAATTGAAAACAAATCAATTGCGTTTTTTAATTAAAAAGATGTACCACAGCATGCAATTTAACCACATATTTTCTGCTGCTGATGCAATATTGTTTTCCATTCTTGGAGTTAGGGATATAATTCCTAATCCTTTAGCCATATCTGGCCATGATATTTTATTTTTATTTTTAATGTTTATTTTTGAGAAAGAGAGAGCGAACATGCATGTGTGCATACAAGCGGGTGAGGGGCAAAGAGAGAGGGGAGCAGAGGATCCAAAGCAGGCTGTGTGCTGATAGCAGAAAGCCTGATGTGGGGCTTGAACTCAGGAGCCATGAGATCATGAACCGAGCTGAATTTGGACACCATCAACTGAGTCACCCAGGAGTATCTGGCCATAATTTAAAAATTATACTCACCAGCCACACTGCAATTGCACTAGCATTTATTTAGTTGCCTAACATTTTGGGGTAAGTTTCAAAGTAATTTAGTTATTTCACAAATACCTGAGACAGGTATCAATACTCCCATTTGACAGAGGAGAAATTCAAGCTTGTAAAAGTCACCAGCTTATCTATAGTGAATCAAGGGTTTGGTCCTAGATTCTCTTTTTCAACTGTATACAGTCATGCACCTTTAATAATAAGAGGGTGTCTTACTGTGTTTGGGCTGCTACAAAAAAAAAAATCTGGGAGGATTATAAACAACAGAGATTTATTTCTCACATGTCTGGAGACTGGGAATTCCGTGTTCAAGCTTCCAGCAGATGTATTTCTAGTGAGAACCTGCTTCCTGGTTGAGAGATGGCCACCTTCCAGGTGTAACATCACATGGCAGAAGGGATGAAGGAGCTCCCTGGGGCCTCTTTTATAATAGTACTCATCTCATTTCTGAGGGCTCTACCTTTATGACCCCATAACCTCCCAAAGATCCAACCCCTCCCAATGTTATTGGATTGGCAATTAGCTTTCAACACATATATTTGGGGGAGAACACAACCATTCAGTCTATAGTGGAGGGTGTGGTGGGGGGAAGTGTGCATGTGGGTATATTTGTTTCCAATGAACTCTTAACGAACCTGCACATGTGTCTTTGAAGCACATGCACAAACACCTTGAGCGATGGAAATGTAACATTGCTAGGTAAGTATTTGTCTCTGCATTTTAATAATAAAGGGAACACTATAGCTCAATATTTACATTCAGTGGTTCAATATATTCAGTATGTAACTTTCTTGTTGACCAGCTGTTGCTCGTAAGCTTAATCATTAAAAATAATGTTTCAGACAGACAAACATCGAATGTTGGACCACATTTATTTACTCTGTGCCACATGCAACAGCAGATTCTGTCCATAGACCACATTAAAAATCTTAGAATTATAGGTCTTGTAAAAATGAGAGCAAAGCGATTTCCTAAATGGTCAATCCAAGGGTGAAGCTCAAGAGAACTCCTGACATTTCTGACTACAGTCATGATTTCTGACTGCACCAGTCCAGAGAAGCTGGTCACCTGAAGTGCTTCAATGTGGGTTTTTCCTTCAACTATCCACTCATGCACAGCATGATTTTTTTCCCTTCACCTATTATTTTAAATATTTGTTTTTACTCTGTATTTTACTGTAAGCCACCTGATAGGCTATATATTATAATGTAATACTATATATGGCATATTCTTTATTTTATGCCAGTCGATCCATTATAATATATACTTCATATTTTTTTACCCTGTTTTGGATTCTGTACCCACTCCAGAATCTAGAACAGTGCCTGGTACACAACAGATGCTTTTAACTATTTGTTGAGTTGATTTGTTGCACAAAAGGGGACAAAAAAACTATTCTTACATTGAGAAAGATTATATACAGAAAGACTTTTATATTGCCTTATTCTCAATCTTGAATATTGCTGATGAAGTCTCCTTAGCACGCACGACCACCGATTCTCATTTCATAAATTTAAAGCCACAGGTCGGAATTGCTTTTCTTTCATCTATTCTCATCTTCAAATATGTTGAAAAAACTGTCAAAGGCAGTTCAAAAGGAGGGGGGAAACAGCCTGGTGAGATTGTGAATAAAATTTTCTTCATTCATGTGATCTCTTTTATTAAAAAGGTCTCCCAAGCTTGGACCCATGAGCCAGGCTTAATTAAAGTTATTTGCTTTTAGCTTAGAATATGAATTGCCCCTTCTCATTCTGAGGTGGAATCCACCACTGACAGCAGGAGTTGAAATCTGAGGCTCTGTCTTCCATAGAATTTGTCCCTTTGTCCTCAAATGAATCACTTTAATTAAAATAACTTAGTGACCTTTGTCTTGCTCTCTCAGCTAGAAGAATTTTCTCCAAGACTCCGATTTGCCCTTGGATAGTTAAAAATATTGCATGGAGAAACTCCTTTTATTTCCTCTAGAAATATCTTTCCTTGTAAACACCTTTTCTTTTTATTATGACTGGATATTTTAGTCGATGTATTTGATTGATAAAGATTATAACACCATAAACAAATTTAATATAGTTCAAGCCAGGGCAATAGCAATATTCTTCAATATTTGATTCTTTTTGGGCTGAACACAATGCTTGAGGCTTAGTAAGGCTCAAAATAAACTTGGTGAATGAAACAATCAATGAATTATATGACTAATTATTTATAAGGCTGAAGAAGATTTGAAACCATTACCATGCAGTAACATAGCTTCAATGTTTATTTTTGAGAGAGAGATAGAGAGCAGGGGAAGGGCAGAGAGAGGAGACACAGAAACAGAATCTGAAACAAGCTCCAGGCTCTGAGCTGTCAACAGAGCCTCATGCAGGACTTGAACTTGTGAAGTGCAAGATCATGACCTGAGCTCAAGTTGGACACTTAACCGACTGAGCCACCCAGATGCCCCTAAGCTACTTTAAAAACAGGTTAATTTTTTTTATAAGACATAAATTTTGCTCTGAATAATAATGAGATTTAGTGAGTATTTATTATACACTCATTTTATCAAAAATATTTATTGAACCATATAATATGCCAGCCAGTGTATCTGGTGTGCAAAGGAGCAGTGAATAAACTCATTCTCTCCCTTTAACAATCATACGTGCTCCATGGAGAAATGGATTTTAATCTGAAAATCACATTTTTAACAAAATATTTACATCTATATTAAGCTATGTGAAAAAATAAATAAATAAAGTATTTTTAACCAGGAACTCAACCTAAATGGAGGTGGAGGGTATTAGTGGGGAAAGCCAGTTTGAGAAAGAAGCATTTGATCTGAAGAAGAAGAATTAGCTATGTCACAATGAGCAGAAAAAAAAGAAATCCAGACAGCAGAAACAGCAGGCATGAGATGCCTGGGAGATGGCCCATTTGAAGAATGAAAAGCCTTAAGAAGATAGCGGGAGATGAGAAGGTACGTAACGTGGGCCTCATGAGGTCATTTCAAAATCCTCAATTTAATTCTAGAACAAATGGCAAAGGATTAACTGCTATTGTTTTTATTTTCAAATGATTCCATTTTCTGTATGCAGTACTCAACCTAAAAGGGGCAAGAGTGGCAAGGAGGTTACCAGACATAAGGTTCCTGTAATAGTCCACATGATTGTAGCATGAGCTTTGAGGGTCTAAAGACTACCTAGGGGTTCTAAATTGCCTGGAAAGACATGACTCATATGTGGACATTTTGCTAGAGATGACAGCTTTAAGGAAATCAAAACTAAAGTGAAGATTAAGTGTTCTGTTTTGAATGTGTTAGGTTTGGAATTGCTGTAAGAAATCCAAGGGCAGATGCCAACTAGACATTTTTGTATTTACACACCCACACAGATATAGTCACACATGGGTCTGCAGCTGGCATAAGGGATCTATACTTGAGATAATATTTGAGAATAAACAGCAGATAAACAATATTTATAGCAAAGAGGACTGATAACTTGCTGGCAGAAAGGTGGAAGGAAATCCATAGACATGTAATAATATGGAAACCGAAAACACCAAGTTTTAGTAAAAAGTAACTCAATTTTATGTACGAGATGATGCTTGGAACTAAGGATGGGGATGGGTGCCATCAATATTATCTTCATTTAAAAAATAAATGATGGGATTCAGGAGGAATCCCAAAATTATATACAGTGACTGTGTCAAGCTTTCAAATTAAGGCACTTTTTTTTAACTCAAAATATTCATCTCACTACATCATAATATCATGATGATTTGGGTAGTAATACAAAGTAAGTAAACTTATTTGCTTGTGTAGAAAAGATAGAATAATCAGAGCCTCGTCTCTGCAAGATGAGTGGACAGATGCATTCTTATTAGATGGGTGCCATTAGAGTCTCACTTGCCCTAAACTGGCCACCTTCTCTTGACTAATCTGAAATGGCTGTTCTAAAGTCTTGGCTCTGGAATTTCTTCTGTGTTCGTCATTAAGGTGCTTTGTAACATGGAAAGAGAGTCACACTGGAGGAGTAAAATCATGGATAATAAAGAATCCTGATGCTATAGGTCTTCACAGAAGGGTAACTTTCTCAGTTTGGGCTTCCTTTGGCCATTCTAAATTGGAAAAAACACCTCTGTGAATCTCTCTTTCCCATTACCCTGCTATAGTTTCATAAAATATATACATTTGTTTGCTGCCTTCCTTCCTCACTAATAAGCCTGAGGAAGGTTAGAATGTTGTCCTGCTATTCACTCTTTATTCATAATGTCTAGAAGAAAGTCTATGCATACTGTTCACTCAATAGGTAATTACAGAATAAATGGTTAGATGGATTACTGAGATAAACTTCAGAAGTGACCCACAAGTAGCTCGTTTGTGCACACCTCGAAGGATTTGAATGCATAACTAGAAGAGCTATAATTTATTATATGAAGTGTAATGCAGGAGGTAGGGGGAAGGGGCTGCCACTGTTTACTGAGAGATATCCCAAGGAAACAGCCAGTGGATACATGGAATATGGGTATCCCAGTAAACAGAATGAAGTCTGGGTGGCGAGGACAGGTAATAGCCAAAAAAACCCAAAACAAAACAAAAAAATGAGCATTGAGATAATATATCTCCTTTTCATCTCTCTCTTATGAATAATAAGTATTTTCATGGGGTTTCATAGGATGTCCCATTCTTGAAAATCTCCCATTCCTCCCTATTCCTAGTCTCTACCTTTCTGCTAAAAAAAACGAGAAGTTATGAGAGCATGTCAGAAAAGTTTATGTATATTAGGGTACAGCTCCAGGTAGCAGAATTTCTAAAGGCACTAATCAGTCACATGCACATGGGTATACTTCAGACTGATTTTTCCAGATATGTGATTGTTTCATTAACATATTAAAGACCCATTTTACAACTTCTCAGTTTTACAAATTTACTGTCCTAGTTGTCTCTGTGGATTTAAGGGACTGAATTTGGAATTGGTTGTCCAATCTTATTCAGAGGGTTCAAAATTATCTTTTATATAAAAAGCATATTTCATTTTCTCTCCTGTAGTTAAAAATACCCAACAAATAAAGTTTATTAGATGAAACTTTATTCTTGAGCTATCACTCAGGCTTCCACTACAGAAAGGAAGTTAATCTCACATTATTTAGTATAGAAAAAAACTTTATGTTCAAGAAAAATATCCCCTCCCTGTATGTGTGTGTATACACATATGTAGATATATGTGTATACCCATACATATATCTACATATGTGTATATACACACATTTGAATATAGTCACCATGCATTCTTGAATAGAGAGTCTATGCCATGAATCATTGTCTAAAATGTCTCTTAGTAAGTCCTATAAAAGTTACAGAAGTTTACAGATGCAAATGACCATTAACATTGTTAAATATTTGATATATATGTGTATATATATGTGTGTATATGAAGTATTGATTATTCTTTCTTTCTTTCTATCTATCTATCTATCTATCTATCTATCTATCTATCTACCTATCTGCCTGTTTATATATGTTTCCAGGTGACTGACTCTTACATTTCCTCTACATTCCCTGATAATGATAACCAAAAATGTCTCCAGACATTGCCAAGTGTCCTCTGAGGTGCAAAATCACCCCAGAAAATGTTCCTAGAACAATGTTCTCTAGAAAATGTTCCTCAAAATATTTCTCAGAGCCCCACTGACTGAAAGTCTTTGTTTACATATGAAGGTCTCTGGCCCCTCCCATAACTAACTTAAAGTCTCTAGGGAGGAGGTTCTGGGAATCTGAATTTTTCACAAGCACACTTGATGATACTGAGGAAATTCCAAGTTCCATGTGCAAAGTCACCATGAGATAACTACAAAATGATACTCAATCCTGACACAGATTAAAGATAGTGATTCTATGAGGTTAGCATGTATTTTTCTGACTTGTAGATGAACATAGTAAAAAAATATTTACAACTGAAAGGCATGTTTTATTGGATTTGCAATAGATAGTATTGTGGTCCATGAAAATTGGACTGCTAGTTAAAATACCAATATTCTTTCTATCACATCATTAATTATTTCTGTAGTTCTGGGCATGTCTTAGTGCCTAACACTGAGTTGGTGAACAGTACATGTTACTCTTCTCTTTTTATTTCCCATCCTTTTTTTTTTTTAAATACTTTTGCTTCTTTTTTTTAAAAAAATTTTTTAACGTTTATTCATTTTTGAGAGAGAGACCGAGCATGAGTGGGGGAGGGGCAGAAAGAGAGGGAGATACAGAATCTGAAGTAGGCTTCAGGCTCTGAGCTGTCAGCACAGAGCCTGACGAGGGGCTCAAACTCAGAGAGTGAGAGATCGTAACCTGAGCCAAGGTCGGGCACTCAAATGACTGAGCCACCCAGGCGCCCTTATTTCCCATCCTTTTTAAACATTCCATTAAAAAAATTGGAAATAGAACTACCTTGCCTATTTCATACACACAAAAAAAGATAGATTATGATAATGCTTTGATAAGCACAAATGTAACAAATATGAGTGGACCAGACTTATTACCCATACAATATTATGAGTGTGTGTGTTTATTTTTAAGGTAACAATCAAATTCCTGTTTTTCCTCCTCCTTATGTGCTGCCTTCACACGTAGTCCAGCTGTGGCATATGGTCAATTCTTGATTATCTGTGAATGGATTAGCTGTCTTGCAGATTATCCACATGCAGTGGGAGCTGACTCATTATCTAGCTGAACAGCTGCTAACACATCTGTCTTCTCCCACTCACAATGGGATTCCCAGAGAGGCTTTTCCCTTCTACCAACCAGCTCATACAGCTCTGAGGGTTTGTGCCTCAGCCTTATGGAGTCTCTGACCTAAGGCTTTGTGGGCAAAAAAGTGGAAAGACATTAGACATATTTCTAAATCCTCTCTCCTCTTCATGGAAAAGTTCATGGCAATGGGCCTCCTTCCTACTACACAAAAGGGTAATCTTTGTTTTATGAATTGCATTTCCCTATCAACACACATATTGCTATGTGAATAGAATAGGGGAGAATACAGTCATAGAGATTTCAGAAAAATCTCCAAAGGAAAAATTTACACTTTATGGTGCACCTGGGTGGCTTACTTCATTGAGCATCCAACATCAGCTCAGGTCATGATCTCATGGTTCATGGGTTCGAGTCCATGTTGGGCTCTGTGCTGACAGCTCAGAGCCTAGAGCCTGCTTCAGATTCTTTGTCTCCCTCTCTCTCTGCCCCTCTCCTGCTTGTGCTCTGCCTCTCTAAAATAAACATTAAAATTTAAAAAAAAAATTGTACTTTATAGAATCCACTGTAGTAACTTCAAACAGGTCTATAAATGCTTTGATACTCCTCCCATCAAAAGGTGGCCCTTAAACCCTTCCCTTTGAGTCTGGCTGAACTTAGTAAATAGTCAACTGCTAAGTATGGCATACATGGCATTATGTAACTTTTAAGTGTAGGTTGTGAAGGTGATGCAACTCCTGCCTCATTTTCTAGAAGAATCAGATGAGAGAACCCATACAGCATGAAATCAATACGACTAACTGAGGCCACTATACTCTGAGTAAGCTCAAACTAGCCCACACTAAGATTCACACAGAGAAGACCTAAGACTACACAAAGGGACAGATATACCAGCTGGCCACTCCCCATCTCCTCCAGTCACCTACGGTTTCACCTTCAGCCCCATCTGACTGCACTGTGTTAGCAAACCCCATCTGGAACCATCAGCCTAACCCTCCCCAAATTTCTGATAGAATGAAATATGGTAACATTGTTATAAACTACTGACTTTGGGGGTAACTTGTGTAGCAATAGATGGCTGATTCATCCCCTAATGTATCAGCTTGCAACTTTTCATTACTGTTGTTTAAGAATCAGACTTTGGTAGGAAATGTGTGTAAATGCCCAGCAGCATAGGCACCTCTCATTTAATTAACAAGCATATGTTATCTCAGACACTTTTCTAAGCAAGGGTGATTTGTAGTATAGCACACATAGTCTACACTCCTGGAATATGTGGAGCACAGGAGAGATACACATGTTAGGTGTAAATAACTAATAAAGATATTTCTCATTAGAAGTACTAATGTAGAGAACATAAAATACTCAAGAAGGTCATATACCAGGGAAATAGACTGTCTGGGTGGGGCCAGGGAAGATAGTGACTGTATTCCCTAACTGTCCATCATATCCTGACCTCTCTGGGATATCCTTGACTATTTCAAAGCTCAGCCACATGACGGAAAATGAAATGTAGCTAGACATAAAATCCATTATGTAAGTTGTGAAATCTTTCAGGTTCCATGTGCTCTGGAATCCTGGGTTTTTATTTATTTTTATTATGTTTTGAGAGGGAGAGAGAGCACATGTGCAGGCACAGGTGAGCGAGTAGTGGAGGGGCAGAGGGAGTGGGAGAGAGAGAATCTAAAGCAGGCTCCATGCTCGGCACAGAGCCCAATGTGAGGCTCAATCTCAAGACCATGAGATTGTGACCCTGACCTGAAATCAAGAGTTGGAGGCCCAATTGACTGAGCCCCTCAGGCGCCCCTGGAATCTTAAGTTTTTAAACAAAAGTTTAACCAACTAGGAAAACTAACAACAGAAACAAGAGAATAAACCTTTTTTTTTTTTTAACTCCAAATTTGGACTCCAGGCTTCAACAATTTGATGATTGCTTTGCTTCAGGATAGTGACGAAAATAGTCATTGACTTATTGGCACGTTTGTACCATCTGTGCTCATGTTCCTTCTCATTAGTGCCTAGTAGCAAGAGCTTATTTTGTTTGATAAATACTAAATTCAATGAACTTATACTATTCTAAACACTGTAAAGAAAGCAAAATAAGACAAGAAAAACAAAAAGACGAGGCTTTACCCTTCATAAATGTATACTATAGAAATATACAAACTATTGCCCCCAAAATTCTATTTAGGATTCTGTAGGAGTTTAGGAAACACCTATTTAAGGACCTATTATTAGATTCTAGGTGCTATAAGAGATAGCAAATAAGCATCAGATACTGTCACTGCTGTCAGACTAAATCTTTTTTTTTTCTTATTTAAAGGATTAAGATAAGTTATCACATAATTTCATTCCAGTTTTCTTTTCCATTTCAAAGTGGCCATGTTTCAGGGGAAGTTGAACTTTTATTCATACATAGTTTATCCTTGTATTTTTAAAATTAGCCCTATAAAAACATTCCTTTTTTTTATCATTCCTAAGAATATTAAGGATGATTTATATCAATAAACTTCAGTAACTTTTACAGGATTTACTAGGCAGCCTTTTAGGTATAGTTAATGACACAGATTCTGGATTCAAGAATGCATGGGAACTAACCCTATGATCTATCTTTCTGACCATGTGTACATTTTTAAATCTCTGTGCCTAAATTTCATCACCTGTAAAGTGAGGCTAGTAATGAGTATTTAAGCAATAAAATGAAAGCATTCAGTGCAATGTATTGCATATATTGAACACTCAAAAATATATTACCATAAAATTACAGTGATTTCATTTTATTTGGCTTTCAAAAAAAACCCTTTCACATAAATATAGTTTATATTTATAGACACATAAATATAGCTTTATTATCCCCATTTTATGGAAGATGGAAGTTAAGAGATTATATTATTTGCCTATGGCCACATAGTAAGTTGAATAGTTGGTATACAACTCCCAATATTTTAATTCCATATCCAGATGTAATTTTATAATGATTGAGATGTATTATTTTTTTCTGGATATTTTACATCTGTCTCATTTATTGCTATAACTTTAAATAATTTAGGAATAATTAATTCTTATCCTCTTTCTCTATTCCTTACCTCCCTCTATTCCTGACCTCCATAAAATAAAGCCTATCGGCTCTAGTTCCAAAATTTATTGTGATCTATCCACTACTTCCCATCTATACTATGAGACATCACCTGGTCCACGTCATCATCACATCACAACTGGAAATCAGCAAGAGTCAACTTACCAATCTCATGTTGGTGCCCTTTCCCCACCTCTCCAGTTATAACACAATACAAATCCCTTATTGTGACCTAGAAAAGCAGACACAACGTTGCTCTGACTACCCCTCCTCTTCACCTCAACACCCTATCCCTTTTGCCCAAGTCAGGAGCCCACAGTCTTCTTTCTAGTGCCAGCTGAATGGCTTTCCTTGCATCTCAGCTCTTCCTGTGACTGGATCCTGCTTGGAATTCAGAAGTAAACTCAAAATCACCTCAAGTACAAAGTGGCTCCTGTCCCTGACCACACAATCTAGATTATTCTCCCTCGACAGTTAGATGCTTCTATTTTATTTTCTATGTAACACATACTACTCTATAAGATTGTCTGCTTTGATTGTGTATTTAATTGTTAATTGTTTTCTGTCTTCTTTCCCTAGAATGTAAGCTCTAGAAAATTCATCCACCTTATTTGTTACTGAATTCGCAACCTGTAGAACAATGTAAGACATGGACTAGGCTTCCAATTAGCACTTGTTGAAATACTGAATTAACTTTACTCCCTGAAGCTCTTCTGAGTCTAAAAGTCCATTTTAGAATACACATATCCTGCAAAGTTGAAATTTCCAAGGAAGAAGATAGCCACTTGACTGATTCTCATAGTAGAGACAGAGGTAGAGGAAAAACAAAACAAGACAGCAGCATACTAATAGTAGTAAATAGTACTACTTGCAATACTAGCAATAATAAGAAAACATTCATTGTTAACAATTACCCAAAGTGGTTTAGGATAATGTACATATGTCCACCTTGAAGCAGATGTTACCATGCCTGTTCCACAGACAAAAACAAACAAACAAACAAACAAACAAAAAACCCACTGGCTCAGAAAAGCTCCATCCCAAAGTCACTCTACCACCAAGTGATACAGACAGTATTGAAACCCAGGTTTATCTGCCTGTAAAGATATATTCTTTGTAAAATCTCTTCCATGAAGCAACCTATTGTGCTTTGTTTTGTTTTCTCAATGCTGGTTTGTTATTTTCCAATGATAGATAATTTTTCTAATTCCATGAGAAGACTACAAAAGCTGCCATGCTATCTGTTGACAACATACCTGCTTTTGAAAACTGCTAGAAATGGTTCTCCCTGGATAGGGCATATCACCAAAGTCCTTATCATCCTTTTAGTTTTAAAATCCAGTGCAGTCACAGAAAGATTTAGGCTTTGTTTTGCTACAAGGCTTCATCTTAAGGAATACAGAGACAAACTGAAAGCAAATGTCTCAAAACTGTGATCACTCAACACCAGAAACTCTGCTGGGAACAGGAGGAGATGAGTGTGGGGTCCACTCAGGGGACTCTGTCAGTATTTCCTACTGAGAAGGATGAATGAAAGGAGTCTTCAAGGTTGAACACCCATAACTGGGGTCAGAACACTGGACTTATTACTATTTTCCACTCACGAAAAAGCCCTCGCCTATGGTTTCTTTTCATTTTCAGCTTCTTGTATTTTAAACATTGAGTGAAATGCAAATGTGACATTTAAACTTTCAGAGGGACATTAAAAATGAACAGCTATGTGTAGAGAGTATTTGGTATGAATTGGTGGGGTAGTGAGGAGAGAAAAGGTTATTACATCTAAAGGAAATTTAACTGAAAAGAGGAAGGAAAAAAAACAGACTAAGTTATTCATATATATGGGGAAACTGAAAGACTATAGAAGGGTATTGAATATAAATCTTCTTCCTCCTCAAATTGTTTGAAAAAAAAAAAAACCAATCACGTACTGGGTAAGTCTAAAAACTTTATCTTACCCAAGAAAATATAGATGGTTTATTTTCCTGGGTTGACTGATGAGATGGAGAAGTTTTGTGGGGAGAAATTTAAGTCTCTCTTTAAAGTAATATTTTAATTCTCTGCTACTAATTTGAAAGGCTGCTAAGGCTTTGAAAATATTGCATTTTTCTGGACAGAGGGGAACTTGATGCCTATCAGTGATAATTATATGAGGAAAACATAATTCATACATTTATATTTCTAGAAAGATATCTGTAAACTTTCTAAACTGATGAAAGACAACTGTATAAACCAAAATACTAGGCAAATCATTGCATAAATAGTTGGGTCAGAGAATATGTGGCAATAAAATAGTTGAAATAGTAAGTAGAATCGATGAAGGTGGTGAGTCCAGAAAAATCCAGTGATTTATCCAATAACCATTGTGGAAGATATTTCACAATGAACAGAAGTCGGGTAAAAAGACTATCCAGTCTAGGGGATGTTTGTACACATGGAAGTCCACGCCAATATCAACACTGCATATTAGTCTATACCTAATTGATGGGATAAAATGCCATTCCCAGAGGGAAAAAAAGATGCTCTTTAGATATTCTCCCGCTCAGAATTCTCATGGAGCACCTATATATATTATCTGCTTATAAGCCTTAATGGTCTGTTAGAATTCTAGCATAGGCTCTCTTGTTTACCTTCTGTCTTTCCTCCTCTCTCCTAACCAACCCCCCTCCCTCACTGCCTCCACCTTCACCTTAAAGTGAAAAGTGTGCTGGTTGGGTAGATTGGGCAAAAGTTATTGGGGGTAGTAGGAAGGGGCAACTAGGCTGATGGTAAAAACATACTTTTCAAGAAGTCACTTCCTTTTGAGAATTTCTGCCTTTTTGTTATTGTTTTTTTTAATTTAATGTTTTGCTGATTTTTCCGAGAAAGACAGAATGCAAGTGGGGGAGGGGGAGGGGCAGAGAGAGAGGGAGACACAGAACTCTGGGCTTGAACCCACAAGTCATGAGATCACAACCCAAGCTGAAGTCGAATGCTTAACTGAGTGAGCTATCCAGGTGCTGCTCCTACCTTTTTGTTCTTGATCCTTAAGTAACTCTGAGGCAGGAAGGAGGACTCATTACAGTTATAATTGAGAACATTAGTGGAGATTTGAAGATCAAATATCATACCCACACACTGCAACAATCTCTTTGGTGTGGGTGGCATTTTGACTTCCCCACAAAAGAAAGTTCAGTAACAACAGAATTGATTAAGGATCAGCCCTGTTCTTTAACAATTGTTAAACTGTTTGGAGATGTTTCTCCCAAGTAGCTGCCAATGATATTCTGCAAATATCTGGGAATGATACATCATGATTTTGATGTCTTTACATAAATATCCCTGGATCATGAGCTGCTTGAGGGTCAGTTCCTTGGCTAACTCACTGAATAGCCCATTAGAGAATAGAATCTTAGGTCACAGGATATGTGACACTCTTACTAGGAACACCTGTGACTTTTGTGTGTCCAGTAGCTTTTGTTGGGACTCTCAATTCAAAAGGGCACAGCCTAGCTTCAAAGTCATTGATAAAGCCTTTTGTACTATGTCTACTCCTCAAAAACGTGATATTTCTTTTCTCAGAAAGATACATATAAGTCTATTATCTCATTCACCTCAACCAACATCTTGTAAGTTAGTGTCATCTTTTTCCTGGAGGGGGAAATGAAGTCAAATAAGTAGTGACTTTGCCAAATGTTGTCCTTTATAGCAATGAGTCATGTTATCCTAATCATTCAGCTATATCCATAGAAGAGCCGCGGGCCCTGTATTTATAGGAAAATAGAAAGCAACAGCGGCTGGTAGGTGCCTAACACATGGTCATCTCAGTTGTTGTGTTTTTCTTTTTATTTCTTAGATCAGAATCTTAGCTTTACTAACTTGCTGTGTAACTTCAGATAGGTCACTTCGCAGTTTATTTGCTTGTAAAATGTATTAATTTTTCATTATATTTCATGGAATGGTTATAACAATGATAAATAAAAGGTATACATATAAATTATTGCCAAAATTGACATTTTCATTCGTGCAGGTCAAATTGTCAGGTGTTCCAAAGTACCCTGGCTATGATGAGGGCACTTCTGTGTTTGAGCAGTACCATGGTGCCAAGAATATCACTGTACTCTCGTTTTTGGGTAACTTTAGATTTCCAGTGGGCCCTTCTCTTTCTGTTTAGGTCCTGACTCTCTCATCAGTCTCCTCCATCTTCTATACCTGAATGTCAGGAAAGTAAGGAATAATCATCAGCCCCAAATTCTAAGAACTCACCATTGACTGTCCTCATAGGATAGTTTCTCTTATCTTCTGGGCTCAAAATCTTTGTCTCCAAACCTTTATGCCGTATCTACTGATCCCTTTAATTCAATAATCTTGCAGACTGATTTCTCCCAGTCTCTTGATTATTTTTCTAGTTTCTCTTCCCTGACTCTGAGTGTCCTGGTTCACTTTGGTGGTAAGAGTTATATTCCAGCCACAGATGCTACAGAAGTCCACCCAGGAAAAGTCAAACTACAGCCACTCAAACATATGGGAGACAGAAAGTATGTTTATTTCCCTGCTTCTAGGTGTATCCACTGGTACTTCCTTACATACCAATTGAAGGATCATAGCAAAGTTAATTGACCTCTTTGAGTCTCAGTTTCCTCACATCTAAACTATGAATGATAATACACCTATATAGTAGTTACAATATAAGCTGCATTAAAGAATGCATGTAAGTACATAGTAGTCAGATAGCATCTGACTTCTTGCAAAGAAGCAACATACCTTAGCTGTGTGTCAGTAGCAGTAGTGGTAGTTAATAGTCGTAGTAGGAACAGCAGCAGCAGCATCTCACTCATAATTCATTTTAACCTTATTTTTCATTTCATGGCTCGGTCGTTTACTTCACCACTTATTTTTAGCCACACAGGTATAAGAGCAAAAGGGCTAATTCTTCCTGGTACCCCCCATGTGTGGACTCAGTCATGTCAGACTATGAAGAGAAGGCTAGTGAAGGAGTTGCTAGACTGGTGATAGATACGGTCACTGTTTCCTTCATGTGAAGGGAGTTCCAGTAACCTGACATCTCTGACCTCTTTCTACTTCTCATTCACTAATTTCTATCAGTGGAGAATTACTGAATCCGATGATCCATACTGAAGGAGAAATGGGCCATACATAACCTAGTCACTTTTGTCAACATAACTCCTGCAAGATATTTCAGTCCTTATTACACACAGCATACCCTTTTTCCTTCTGTGTCCTGCTAAAATTTCTCTGCTTAGCCCTTCACATGGGACGCATGCAGTTTCACATCACGTCTCGTGACGAGGTGGGTGAACCTAGCTCCTTCTCAATTTTAGTATTAACAAGTCCACCGCTTTCTGGCAATGTTTAATATACCACACTGGGTGGATTAAAAGCCAAAATTTATTTTCTCACAGTTCTGGAGGCTAGAAGTCAGGGTATCAGAAGGTTTGGTTTTTCCTGAGCCCTCTCTCCTTGGCTTGTAGATGGCCACCTTGTCACCATGCCTTCACATGGCCTTTTCTCTGTGTATGCATATCCCTGGTATATCTTCCTCTTTTTAAAGAGACACCAGTGCTATTGAGTTAGGACCCTACTCTTATGACTTCATTTAATGCTAACCAACATTTTCAAGGTTCTCTCTCAAAATATAGCTGTATTTTAAAGTGCTGAAGTTTAGGACTTCAACATACAAATTTTGCAGGGACATGATTCAGTCCCTCATAGATTACCGTTTGTTTTCCTCTCAGCTGTTTTCAAATATTATGTTTGCATAAGATAGTGCAGATGAATCATTTTGAAGACTTCAGTAGTCTTAGAGCAGTATTTTTCAACCCTATTTTCATTACCCACCTGAGGGGCCCTTTTTGGTCCTAGGGAGAGCCATAAGTAGAACCTCCTAATATCTAACATATTTTGGCCGTTAAGAGTCAATTTTTGTCCTCTTGGGGGTAGTTTTCTGAAAAGGAGAGATTAAACAGAGCAGGAACAGAATTCAATCACCAAGCAGGCATTATGACTCATTCCAGAGCTCCTTAGCCCCTTCCAAGGCAGTACTCTGAGCTCTTAGCTCTGGGGACCTCAGAATGAGATTATCCACATGCATGGAGCATAAAAGGGATATCTTCGATTGGGCAGAGCATTGAACTAAATAAGTAAAATCACATTCCTACCTTTTTGACTATACTATATCACCATATGTTAAAGGTCTATTTGGGACTGATTACCTGACTTACAATACAGACTAGATAGCATACATAAAATTTCACTTTGTAAGGCCTGGGTCAATCAGACACTTGAAAGTAACTTGTAACTATATCCTCTGGAATAGCTGGCACTAAGATGTGAGGTACTCATGCGACTCTCTATTGGGAGAGGTGCACCCTGTGAATTAGACTTCCATGAACAGAGAAAACAAAAAGGGCTTCCAAGTATGGACCCCAAATCGAAAGATAAGAATCCCTAATTGTTGACGCTGATATGCTATTGGGTTGCTTCTCAGGTAGACAAGTCTATAGAGTTCTTCTGAGTGAGTGCTACACAATATTTATTAAGTATAAGCTAACAATACTCCTGATAAAAACAGATAAGCATAACAACAAAAACAATGGAAGATCAACAACGAAAGTTTGAGACTGGAGCGCCTGGGTGGCTCAGTTGGTTGGGCATCCGACTTCGGCTCAGGTCATGATCACGGTTTGTGAGTTCGAGCCCCATGTTAGGCTCTGTGCTGACAGCTCAGAGCCTGGAGCCTGCTTTGGATTCTATGTCTCCTTCTCTCTCTTCCCCTCCCCAACTTGTGCTCTGTCTCTAGGTCTCTCAAAAAATAAATAAAAATGTAAAAAAAAATTTAAAAAAAAAGTTCGAGAGCATTTCGATGTCAGACACGGTGCCAAGCATAATGTCATTTAATACTCACAACTGGTAGGAGATAGATGTTATCATCACAGTCATTCTGTTCATGTATTACAATGAGGTTTAACAAGGTAAGTAACTTATTCCATGTCAAATCTAGGTCTGATTACATAGTCGAAGTATTCGCCACAAACCATTCTGGTTGCCACCTGCTCCTACCTCGTGGGTGAAGATAATAAAACTAATCTTTACAGTGCCAACACTACTCTCGCCTCTTACATTCTGTCTTTTATACAGCAAGAGGGATCTGAGAGGTGCCTTCCACGCATATCCTCATAGAAGAAGAAAAGAAATGCACCATTTGGAGAGGAATTGTGGCCACAGGCAGAGCTGCAGCTTATGTTAGCTCTAACTATAAAATTGTACCCTCAGAATGCACACCCCTCTGAAGTAGGTACCATAGGCAATGATTTCCACCTTCCAAATGAGGACACCAAGGACTAGAGACTTCACTGATTTATCCAAGGTCATTTATCCAAATGTAAGTATCAAAAATAATTGGTAACTTCTGACTCTAAGTTTGCTGCTAGATTCCCTACATTATATTGTTCCTATGAAGGGAAATATTCTTCTCTTTTCCTCCACTCCACTGTGTCCCCACTCCTGCCCCTGACATCAGCTTCCTACTTCCTCATCACCACTGTGGTTTTGAAGTTTCTAAGTCATTTGGAGGAAATCAACTTCTCCAGCATCCAGACACGCTTGTGCTAAAGAAGTCTGCAGTACATAAAGCACAGAGAGGATTTACATCTTTGACTCTCTTCCAACAGATATTACTTATCTTGAACTGCCAGCAGAGTCTCGTCTATGTGATGTGCGTGACAGTGAGGAATAGCTTTTTGCTGCATTGCCCAGCTTTTGTGGGCAAAAAAATAAAATAAAATTCAAGTAGGAGTTGTTGTCTGATGGAACGAATATTCAGGAACATCTCTGGGAAATCTTGGCAAGGGGACTGAGGTGGGAGACCTAATATTAGGGTCTATGAAAATGACCCCCAAATTCCTGACACCTTGCAAAGATTTTGTGGAGGTTTGTCAAGGAAGCAAAAAAAAAAAAAAAAAAAACGAGAGAGAGAGAGATTATTCAGCCTTTCTTAAGACTCCTGTGTGCCAACTCTATCCCAGTAAAGCTGTCTTTGAATTACATATAATGTGAGAAAAGTTTGTTTATAACTTCGTCCTTTAAAACTCGGAATCAATGGTGTCTTACAAACAAACTGTAATGAGTAGTCATTATAGACGGTGACTACATATCTCAGTAACTTGCATACATCAGACAGTCACAAATGGTAATTCTTCTTAATTTTAGTTACCAATTCTGGTTTATATTTCTATCAGTTTTTTTTTTTTGTCTCCACAGGATAGCACAGTGTGTTAGATGAGATGTCTGCATTTTACAGTATACCCATAGTACAATAAAATCCAGTTTTAAATTTACATTCATAGCACAGAGTAGAAAATATTAATTAATGGACCTATTTTCAAAAAAAATTCCTAGGTATACCTAGAAATTATCAGATTTAAGTAATTAAAATTACTAAATATGAAAGAGATCTGGTTGATTTAGAACTGGTTGAATTGAGGTAAAAAAAAAGTCTTCACAATTTTGATAATATGTTTAAACAAGATATTCTCAGTTTATTGCAATATTTGCCTATCAGCAATAAAAAAGGGTTTTAAAATTGTACCAAAGGGTCAATTACACCAATGCCAGCTTAATATCATCAGATTATGCACAAAATAAATTATTTTGTACTTTTCATTTTAATAGCATGACTGACCTCTGAATTCGATCTTATTTAAGCTCAGTATTTCTTCACTGAGATATAAAACGGAACTCAGGGATTCAATCCTGGTAGTGAACATTAGTTCAAAATCCTACTTTGATGTATATGAAAACGTGTTAAAAAATAAAACACATTTGATAGGCACAAACATATTTTTTCAACATAAGCATAAGCATAGTGTCAAGTACTAACATAATATAAACTATTTTGAGGGTTTTAGTCACAGCACATATGTACTTTTTTCTTTCCTTCTTCTCTGATATCAAATGCTAGCAGCATAAGATCCACTCTAGAATAAATGAAGGGAATTTGGGTATACTGCTCATTGTTAAATGTATGTATTCTTAAAATGGTCAAATGGTCTTAAATGTATCCCATGTATTATTTTTCATTTTAAATACACATAGTAAACTCAGGCACACGGTTTTATCCTTAAGTCAACTCCTCACAAGTGGTTACAGGAGTTTCAAGAGTTCCAGACCTCAAAGAAGTAGTCACATATCACTCAAGGAACAGAGGGTTTCAGTGAAAAAGCAAGTACAGTTATTTTCCAGCAGCACTAGTGAGCACTGCTCCATACTAGGGATGTGTATCCATCCACGAACCAGTGCAGAATTAACAACAAGGTCAATTCTAAATAAGCTTCTGGGCTGAGGGTAGGCATGGTCCCTTAAAATTAAATATAGGTGGTACTGGTAAAAGAAGAAACTAAATAATGACAAAGCAGCCAACATTTGCCTACCACAAGCTAACATCTGAATCTCTGGCAGTGTGGCCAGGATGTCTGCATTTTTAAACAGATCTCTCAGGTGATTCTTATTGGCATTAAGCTTTAAGAACCACTCTTCATATACAATCTTTGCATCTCTAGAAACAATTAGGAGACTAGGTGAAGCAGATTCCTCTACCCAATGTGAGTGGGCATCCCATCCACTGAGGGCCAATAAGACAGAAGAAGGGAAAATTCACTCTTTCTACCTGATGCTGGAGCCAGGATATTTGTCTTCTACTCATGGACTAGGACTTACACCATCTGATGGTAGGTGCTCAGGCTTCTGGGCTCACACTGGAACTACACCACCAGTTTTCCTGGATCTCCAGCCACAGACAAAGTATCATAGAACTTCTCCACCTCCATAATCACCTGAGCCAATTCCTCATAAAACATATATAAATAAATATATTTATTATTTATTTTATAAATGCATAGATGTGATAAGTAAATGTAATAATATGGCAAAATAATTTAATAAATAAAATGTAATAATACAATCTATGTAACCAAATATTTGAGAAACATTTATACGTATAAATGTATATAAAAAACAAAGAAATTCAGAGTGATTCATTCTTTGTTGGCTCTGCTTTTCTGGAAAACCCTAATACATTGCCCTTGCTATAAGAATACTCTTTGATTACTGAGTTTTAATTAATTAATTTTTACAAATAGCGTATTTTCTTTCTGATGGGCTCTGCAACGTGTTCGTTATGGCTGTGAGATTATACTCTCTCTCTCAATGAAGTTTGCTGTATCTGCATCTGTGTTTACTCACGTAGGTGCTTCCTCTGATGCAACCGCCATTACTTTACCTGCTGGATTTTCTGTCCCTTGATGGGTTGGCTATTTTTGTCCAAGATAGAAAAGAAAGGGAAGTTTAAAATGACCTTGAACAGGAAAATTTCTAGCTGTTTCAAAAATATTCTAAAAAATGGATCCTCCAATAAGCCTTAATATAGGTCACACACAACTTCTGGAAAAAATGTTGAACATCCTTCAGAAAAGACAACAACATAGAACTAGCTCTACCCATTACTCTTTTGATACCTTAAATTCCACCATGTGGATTCTTCTTGTTCTTTCAAATGCTCTCTCCTAATCCATCTTCTATATACACCATTTATTTAGTGCTTGAAATATTGGTGATATAGTGCAGGCCCTAGGGTTGTAAGTTAGATTACATGGTGTCCTCTCTCCTAGACCCACAGAGTGGCCAATATTATGAATATTAATAGATAAATCAACAGGTTACTATTGTGTTACAGAGTAAGTGAACCCAATTGCTCCTGGAAACCTGACAACTCTGTTCAAACAGAGGGCAGAGGGAAAGAGATTTAAAGAAAAAGGATTTGGCAAGCATAAAAGTACATTACATACTGATGAAATAGTATGTACTGAGGCAAAGGGATATGGAAATGTATGATGTTTATAGTGAAGAGCATGTTTCTCAAATACTTGTTTAGAGTAAAGGAAGTGATACGGGGATGTTTAGACGGGAGAATGCAAAGCTAGAAAGGAACATTGAATATATGGACCATATATATCCACTGAAAAGTTTTTAGGCAGGGGTGACATCAGACATGTCATTTTAGGAACATGATTGTAACATCATATGACAAACTAAGGAGGTTAAATTTGAGGATAAGATTAAGACTAAATACAATAATTGGTCGACAATTTAAGTAAGATTTGATGAGACCTGAAGATAAACATTGGCAGGAGGGCTGTCATGAGAGTTTCAATATGTGAGATAAAATATTTAGGGCTTTGTAGCTCATTGGATGCAATGGTGAAGAAAAAGAGAGGGGATGAAGATGGCTCCTGGCCTGAAAAGTAAGTGATCTGAGAAAAAGTAAAGCGAATAAGCCATATTTAATTCTCTTAATTTCTATGGGCTATTCATGCTGGAAACATTTAGTGATTATTAACAGCACAGAATCAGACTAGCCAACACCACACAGACTATACCATATAAAAATGTTGAACAATTCCTGTGGTTCTACAACTTTGCACTTTGACAGTCAGAGTTCTCAAAAGCATATTGTAGAAGTTCTTCTACCTTATGCCTATGTTTCTCAGGAAGCTCTTTCTGAATGAATTATCTCAATGATCCAAAGAACTTTATATTTAGTGACTGTAACAGCCTAGTTGCCAGAGAGACATCTTCTGCACAGCTATACGTCAAAGGGCAAATAGACAACTAGGGCTCCTTTAGCTTTTCTACTAAGGAAATGCTACAGATAGCTGAGAAGGGAGCATGCATAGCAGCGCTGCATCTTGATGATTTTTTGATTATTGATTATGGAAATTGGGAAATGTCTGTCTAATCCTATCAGCTTCAGACTGACTCTTCAAAGGTTCTTTGCTTTCTCACTTTGATATTCCCTCATTCTGGTAATTCCCACCACACTTCACCCTTACTTTCTTAGTATTATAATTTGATTGCGATAGAGAGACTTGTGACAGCAACATTTTGAGTCATTGCACTTTACAGATAAGGGGCAGTAAGATTCATAAATAAGTTGATTTTCCCAAGGTCACACAAAATAACATTTTATTTTTAATGTTTATTTATTTATTTTGAGACAGTGAGTGAGCACAAGTGGAGGATCTCATAAACCATGATATCATGACCTGAGCTGAAATCAAGAGTCAGGCACTTAATTGACCGAGCCACCCAGGTGCCCCCCTCACCCCGCCAAAAATACTTTAAATTAAAAGAATGAGTTGACAATTGGATTAGGTTTAGGGTTTTGTCTCCTATTTGTGACAGAAAAGTAGGAAGCAATAATGAGTTGGAGGGGCATTTGAGTCCGGGATATTAAGCTTCAGCCATGGGGTATGTACCTACTGGAAAAGTTGAGAAAAGATCGATTTTAAGGACCAGGAAAACAATCCTCATCAGAAAGACTTTTCCCCAGAAAGGAGTAAAGTATATCCATCACTTAAGGCTGACAAATTGATTCTAGGTGATCAGTTCATTCAACGTACAGAGACTGTGTGAGCTCATCCAAAAAAGTTACATGGAAAGATCTAACAAAGCAAAGGAAGTATCCATAATAGACAAGTGGTTTAGAAGAAAATTCAAGGACACATACCTTGTCTGTGTTCCTATTTTGGGGGTGATCCAATGAGCACAATGAAGTCCTGAATTTTGTGGTCTTGTAGTGGTAGACTGGTGAGACCAAAATGTAGTCATCAACGTTTCTGTGTAGTACTAGTTAACTGGGAACTTCTCTATGTTACATCTATACAATGTAATGATGGGTGGGAAATGGAAGAAGCATATGACTGAAGTATGTATTGACATCTTTCTCCCTTTTATTTTGTCCACCTCTGTCAAATAAGAGTATTATCAAATTCTTGTTGTTTGCAAGTAGTTATCTATATCAAAAATAATTTTCCAAGAAAGGGAACCTGAAAATACCTGAATACAAATTGTCAGGATCATGAAAATGCCCTGGATCCCCATCATTCCTTCAACAAATTGTGTGTGTGTGTGTGTGTGTGTGTGTGTGTGTGTGTGTGTGTGTGATATGTGTATATGTTATGAACAAGCTCTTTCTAGCTGTAGCTCAAAAGATACATAACAGATAGTAATAGAGTTGCTGGTTTCTTCAGCTTCCATGGTTGTGGTGCATACAAACAACTTGAGACTTCAAGGTATCAAATAAATGAGTTTTCAGGTTGCTATCCCCCATAAACTAATTGAAGTCATGTGCTTCTTCTACTTAAAGATTATCTCTGGCAGTGCGTCTGAAAATGAAAAACCAGAAGAAGCACTCTGCTCCTTACCCTGTTCCATAGCTCCGCTATGGACTCCAGAGTGATCTCTAACGATTGTAGGTTTAGTGAAGAGCAAATCTTAAAATAAGACAAAGCTCAAATAATCTTCAGCTTGGCTGCCTCAAATTATGCAGAGTAACTGGAGTATTCTCTATTTCAGTTTGTCAGTGGGGTTTCAGTAGAAATTGCAGGGACCCCTCGGACTCAAAAAGCAACGGGAACACTTTACACTCAACCACGAGTTCTCCAGCACTCAGTGAACTTGACATTCCCCTCTGAGTGTGTTAATAAACCGGAATAAAATGGCACAGGAAAAGCTTAAACTTGAAATCATGTGGTGAAATCTGCCAACATCTGCAGCACCTACACTGGCTATTTTCACGTGGAAGTGTAAGTCTCAATCCCCTCCGCAAACCCAAAATACACTCATACTGCAGTATAATATTCTCCTTAGCAGCACCAGATTAACCCAGAAAATGTTTCAGTATTTAGTACTGTTTTATCAGGCTGTTTCTAGGCAGTTTCACTAACTTTAAGAACAAGAAATTATAATATTAAAACAGGACCTATACATAAAAACACAAACGTAACACACATAGAAAAGGAGATCATTGCCAAGTATGTGAAAATGTCCTGGAGCTTTTGTTATTCTTCAGAAAGGACCCTAGTTCTGTATTTTATACTAACAATTTTAAATCTTCACATTAATCTCTTATTAAGCCCTGACAATGAATGGAGGGGCATTGTGAGTAAGGCCCAAAGTGACCCTAGATTTACATTTTCACCTTGGGGCTCTTCTCTATACCTATTTTCCTATCTTTAAAACAGTAGTTAAGATTCATCTATTTCTAAGGTCATCCATTCTTAGCTTTAAAAGTTTATCATGGCATTCCATTAATTAGATTTTATTAAATATAAACTTTAAGAGCCATCTTTATCAGTTCAAAATTGTTCAGCAGCTTTCAAAAAAAATCCATTAAGAGTTTGTAATTGACTTACCCAATGGCATCTCCCAGTATTTCCCAGGAAATTCTCACATGTAAGATAGGCCCATCCCACCTCTAAACATCCTCTGCTGGCTGTACTATCTGCCTCCTCCAGCATCTTGGCAGCCTCCTTTGTGGTTGATGGCATCCACCTGAGTTCAGACCCTGATTCAACCACTTCAACATAGCTGAGCTTCAGGGTCTCAGTAAATTATTTACCATCTTGATCCCATTTTCTTATTTACAAAAGCAAGGTTGCTTATATGCCTGCTCCTCAATGAACTTGTTAGAAATACAGAATCACTGGCTTAATCTCACACCTTCTGATTAGAGAAGTACTGGTTTATACAACTGTATCTAATAACACAAGGAATGAACTTACAATAGTTCCTAACAAACAGTAAGAACTCATAAATGCTATTATGCTTATTAACTTAGTAAATACTAACTAGTCATAATTCAGAAGTTCAAGGTAGAGATGATTATTTTGGATAATGAGAGCAATGTCTTATTATCCAATGCTGTTCCCCCCAAAACAAGACAAACAAAACACACATTACCAAATAACTGATCCTTAACCAAAATTCCATTAATAGAGTTGAAAGGATTAATATGTATTAATATATGAGACAAGAGAACACTGAAGCCTAATGGTGTTTCCTGTGCGCTCAAGTAGCAAATTATACAATAAAATCTTGCTAGTCATGTTCTACATCTTTCTCCCGCCAAATTCAGGCTTCTGAAATGAAATTCCAAGTAGATGTCATTTCTTCTAAATATTCTTGTCTGGTTCATGAAGAGCAATAGATAAAGCCCAAACGTTTTGGTGCTTTGGTGTTTAGTTTCATCTTCTGATTCCCTCCCCTACATTCTCCTGCCTGCCTCCCACATTTCCCAACCCACTGTTGTGCTTCTGTAACTTCACACAGAATATGTGCATCCCCTTAAATGCCGTCATTTTCCATCAACTACAGAAATCCTATTTCTTCCCCACATCTCTTCTTGCATGTCACCTTTTCTGTGAAGAAACAAGTTTCCAAAGAAGGTGTAATTCTCCTATGAGGCTAATAGAGCATAATTTATATCCTCTCTCTAGCTGCTAATTACACTGTGTTGAAATTGTCTCCTTAAATCTATCCATTTCACACAGTAAACTGTGCATTCAATGAAGGAAGGTTCATATTCGCCATTTCCTTAGCATATATTCCTAGATTATTCTTGGACAATACCAGTAGATGTCAAACTTTACTGTTCACTAGAAATTCCCAGAAGCTTGTTAAAACACAGGTTTTAATAGGCTTAACTGAGAGAACCCCGATATATTAGGAACTCAGCAAACTTTTGTTGAAAATATGAATCGATATGGATGTGGTTATGATCCCTGCACCTAATGTCAGACAAGTATGAGGTCAGATCCCTGATCTTCTAGGTACCAGTCTATACATGGCCATTTTATCTGAATTTTGTTGTTGTTGTTCTTCAGAGCAATTGTTCTCTATCACTGCTTCACAAATTGCCACAAATTTTGTGGTTTAAAACACATTTACTACTGTGTGGTAGTTCCTTCTCACAAGTAAGCACAGAATTTCCATATGACCTAGTAATTCCAATCTTAGTAATATACTCAAAAGCGCTGAATCAAACAAATGCATGTATACACATATATAGTAGCAGTATTCACAATAGCCAAAAGATGAAAACAACTCAAATGGCCATTGATGGATGAATGAATAAACAAAATACTATATATCCACATAAGAGAAAATTATTCAGGGATAGAAAAAATAAAGTACTGGGGTGCCTGGATGGCTCAGTCAGTTAAGCGTCGGACTCTGGCTCAGGTCATGATCTCACAGCCTGTGGGTTCGAGCCCCGCATTGGGTTCTGCGCTGACAGCTCAGAGCCTGGAGCCTGCCTTGGATTCTGTGTCTTTCTCTCTCTCTTCCCCTCCCCCACTTGTGTTTTCTCTCTCTCAAAAATAATAAATAAGCCTAAAAGAAAAAAGAAACAAAGTAATGATATATGCTACAGTATAGATGAACCTTGAAAAGAAATCAGACAAAGGTCACATACTGCATGATTACATTTATATGAAATATCCATAGTAGGTAAATCTATATAGGCAGAAGCAGATTAGTAGTTGCTAAGAGCTGCAGGAAGGGAGGCAGGTAGGGAATGACCACTTACTTAGTGGGTACCAGGTTTCCTTTTGGGGGTATTGAAAATGTGTGCAAATAAAAATTAATGACTGCACAAAATGGTAAATATAATAAATGAGTTATAGGCTCTAAAATGGGCTAATTTTATGCTATGTGAAATTTAACTCAATCGAAAATAATTAAAAAAAAACATTCTTCTATTTTCTTCAAGTTTCCATGAGTAAGGAACCTGGACACATTTCAGCTGTATCCTCTACCCAGGATCTCACAAGACTAAAGTTAAAGTATTGGTCAGGCTGCATTCTGATTACAGGTTTGAGTGGGAAAGGATACTTTTTCCATACCCCTTAGTTTGCATAATTCATTTTCTTGTGCTGTACAGAATAGTACCTTGCTTCCTTAGAGCAAACAAGAAACCCTCTGACCCAATCTTGGCCACCTTACTGCATTGCATTCCAGGTTTGAGTTTCTGCACCATGACTCAAGTTCCCCCTTTGGAGTCCACCCAGACATTTACATTCATCTTTCAGTACTGATGTTCTCCATGCAAGTTGTGGCTCATGTATCAGTGTTTACAAGAAAATCAATCAGTACTTTTGATTAAGTACTACAAATCATAACAAATTATAATTATGTCTAGAAGCTGCTTTCCCATATAAAATGCTAAATTCTTATAAGGAAGGTAATATGACTTCTTCATATGCTGAACAGATGGCACTCTTATAGGATTCATCTGATTGGATCGGACCACCCAGAATGATTACCCTTTTGATTAACTCAAAATCAAATGCTTGGGAACTTAATCACATCTGAGAAGTCCATTTACCTTTGGCAAGTCACAGGCTCTGTCTGTACTCAAGGAGAGAGGGTTATATAATGTTGTGACTCATTGGCGAGTCACCTTAGAGTATGTTTGCTTGCCACAGACTGAATGCCTGTGTTCCCCAAAATTCATATGTTGACATCGAATCACCAATGTTAAGATATTTGGTGGTGGTGACTTTGGAAGGCAATTAGGTCATGAGGCTGGAGCCTCTATGAATAGGATTAGTACCCTTACAAATGAGATACGAGAAAACTCCTTGCCATTCTACCACCTGAGGATACAACAAGAAGACAGTCATCTATAAACCAGGAAGCAAGTTCTCACTGTATTCCCATCCTCCAGAACTGTGAGAGATAAAATTCTATTGTCTCTAAGCCACTCCATCTATGGTATTTTTGTAGTAGCAGCCCAAATATTATACTAGCCTCTCAATTTGTAGAGTGACAAAGAAATAATACACACACTTCCTTAGGTCTGTCACAGGAATTCAATGAGTCGAAGCCAGCACAATGCTTATATATAGTAAAGGCTTTGTAAGTATTAGGTATCATAATAATTATTTACCTTATTTATCATATGTCAATTATTAATTCTTCCTAGTATAAATTTATTTTATTTACAAAAGGTAACGGAGGCTAGAAAACAAAACCTAATCATGATTATTGTATTTTGAGGTTGAATAACAAATACTCAACACAACTGACTCCAATGCTTCAAAATATATTTTGAGGTAGAAAATAGCATCCTAGCCTCCAAAAAGAAATGATAGATGGGCTGATAAGGAGATGTGTGGAGTTTTCTGAGCATGTCCGCACACACAGTACACTTTAGAGAGGACTTTAGTGGAGTGATTTTTCCCTTGAATGATGCTGGTAACCAAATCAATGGGAGTGGCCAGTGCTGTTGGCTGCTGCTGCCTAATGGGTACCTCTTGCTAAGGGACAAGGTAAGCAGTTCCAGATTATCCTTCCAGAGCCTTGTGCTATTTCTTGCCTCTGAATAATTGCGTATTTCTTCATTGCCATAATGGACATATTCTAGATTTTCATGTAGCAGTGCTAGAAGCACAGGCAGCAGGCCAGTGAGGAGGTGGATCTGGCCCATTCTATGCCGAAGAAAGTTCCGTGAGGAGGCTACGTAGGTATGGTCTCTGAGAACAAACTGGGATACTGTATTTGTTCTATCACCATCAAGCCGTGTGGCTAGACAATTACATAACGTAGCTAAACCCAGGCCTCTCCATCCGCCAAATAAAAATAGCCATGTCTAAATTTTAGTAATGATTAAAGCATTACTTGTTAAAAATACTTTTGATTATTGGTAGCCACTTTTGTTGTTATTACTATTATTATTAGTGTTACAAAATACCTAACACAGAAGCTGACACGTGTGTGGCTTAAGGTCAATTATGACCCCATTTATGCAAAGGTCTTAATATTCAAAGCTAAGATAAAGCACATGGGTGGGATAGTATGAACTTTCCCGGAAGACAAGTTTGACTTTAAGCTCAAACTGTGTGGCTAAGGATCCCTGCTAATACTTGCATGACCTAGAGTCTCCACAAACTATTGATGCCAGTTGTATCCATCACCTGTAAAAATGGTGGTAAGTCACAGTGCTGCCATGAACACTGGACAAGGTGAGCTGAGGGATTTCGTACCCAATGCCTAGTATATATCAAATGCTCAGTGGGGTAAGATACCAGCAAGGAATAACAAGGGGGGAATTTTAACATCACTCCTCTGACTCCATAATCCAAAATCTTAGTCATTTAACTTTACACAATACGTTTTTGAGGCACTGCACCATGTCTGATGCTCCTCTTCTGCAGTCCACACATAAAATTTGTATTTATCCTGATGTTTTCCATGCAGATTGTGGCTCATATGTCTATTCTCCCAGGGAAACCAATAATCAATTTTGCTTAAGTACTATAGATTATATCTAACTATAATTATTTGTGTAGACTCTGCCTACCCACTGAAAATGCTAAGTTACTGAAAAAATGGTAACTTTTAATTTTCTTCATATGCTAAACAGCTAACACAGAGCTCAACTAGCAGTAGTCACACTTAAGTAATGTAAACTATAAAAGCAATGATGGAATAAATGAGTGAATGAACAAAAAATAAATTAGTGTTCCCTTACATCATTTTGCAGTTATCTTTGCCACGTAAGCATCTGGAAAAGGAGAAATGTAATTCCCATTTGCACACAGCAGATCCCTTTAAAATGGTTTCAATGATAACTGGCATGGTTCTCTGCCCTCAAATCTCTTCTCTAGAATTCCACTTCAACAGATAATTTCAAATATTCCTATAAAATTATTTCCATAGCAGTTTCCAATCAACCCAAATGAATCCATCCAAAGCAAACAAATAATGTAAACAAGAATAGAGATGGTGATTAAGAGTACACTTGTCATGATGAGCACTGAGAAATGTATAGATTTGGTGAATCATTATACTGTACACCTGAAACTAATATAATACTGTATGTTAATTATACTTGAACATTTTTTTCAAAAATTAAAAAGTAAAATAAAATAGCAATGAAAATATATTTTAAAAAGAAGTGTTTCCTAAGTTGTTTTTATACCGTATTTATTTATGTATAGATTATTCAGTTATTTTATTTTCAAGAATTTTAATTCTTATTCCATGCTTTTTTATTATTTTAAAATAAACAAGTTCCCTACTCTGTTTCCACTCTCCCCAAAACTTTCCAGATAATATAGCTATGATATCACTTCCTAAGACATGATCCACGTCTGATAGGAAAAAAGGAGGCAGTCAAGTGACTTATAACACCCAAGGGGTTCTGTGGAAATATCTCCTGGATGGGGGGGGGGGAGGCAAATATCTGATTGGAATCCAACCAGTGGATGGCAGTTCAAATGAGAGAACTATGAAGATTGGTAAGAAATTAGGTAGTTCCTAGAGAAGAACAAAAAAGATAAAAAATAAGTAAATATACAGAATCAAGAGTGTGAGGAAGAAAAATGGAGAAGTGTAAATCACTATGTATGAGACATCGTTGTAGTCTTTGGATATTTAATACACAAAAATGAACATTTAAATAGCACCACTCCATCTACCCACTGCCTCATAATTTATATACCACAACAAGTAATTACTCCAACTGAAACAACCTTGGTATGTTTACTCCAGAACTTTTTAAAATTGCTTTTACTGTCCTCCTCTGCATTGACTGATATTCTCTGGCTCCAGTGTTTTATTCTTACTCAGTCATATTTCCTTGTATCTAAAATTTGAGCTCGGGTATCACATCGTCCATAAAATCCTACCCGTCCAATTCCCTGCCATGTCCAGTGCCCTATACTATGTTTCTTTATGCTGCTTTAATAACCCGTGGTTCTGTTTTGTTGCACCTACTTGATTATATCTGTCTTTACAGTCATCAATGATAGTTAAATAAAAATTGGAGGAATGCCCCCATTTTAACATTCACAGAAAACCTGTAAGTAGGTGTTATGCTGAATCTTACACATCATAAATAGTCAAATACCCAGAGTATCAGGGTCAGCTCCAGGATTCAAAGCCCTATCTGTCAAACGTACAGTCCATACTCTTGTCACTCAGAAACATTTTAATACTTTAATTATAATATAACCTCACAAAAGAGAAAATGGCTGTTGCTTGGAAAGAGTTACACCAGAAAAACAATATAGACCTGACAAAGAGAATCAGAATTAACTTCTGAATTCTTGATGAGAAAAAGCAAAAGAAAGGAAATAAACATTTCTGACTGATCAGATAAGTGAAAATACATTCTGTGCAATGAAATCTGTGTTCTTTATACGTGCCAGAAAGACATTTTGGGGGTGGGGTGGGGGCATCCAAAGTGTTATAAAGTCTTTCTTGTGCTCCTATTAATAGAACTCTTAGAAGAAAGAAAAAGACCAACGGTCTTGGATCCAGGCAAAATGAATCCATTTGTTATCCCTGATCAACAGAGCAAAGCTGATATTTTTAACAGTGTGACCTTAGTTAGGTATGTTAAGCTCTCTAGACTTAGTTTCCACATCTGAAAATTGGACATCATGATATCAATGTCATAGAACTTTTATAGGTTGTAAATTAGATAATATAAAATGCCCATTCCAGTAATTGCCACATACAAAATAGTAAGACAAGAGGATAATGATCATAATGGCAGCTAAGTCAGGTCTTAACTCCCTGAAGTACAATGTCCTTAGGCAATTATGTTTTGCACTATCCAATGATCATAGGAGTACCCTAAATCATGGTAAATTCATTTCAAGGCATAATGTGCATATGCAGGGTGATAAAATTCTTATGAACAGCACTCAGAATTATTTCTGCTTTTGTTAAGAAAGCCAGTGGTCCAAGAAGGCTTCATTTCTATCTTGGCTTATTGGTGCTTTGTTGTTGTTGTTGTTACTTTGTTTTTTACCATGAAAAAGGAAATGCAAACACAAAGGATGAAACCAAAGGGAAACTATGGCACTATTTTATTATCATTTTTAGATGGAGAAAGGTTTGTTCTCCACACCCTAATATGACTTTCTCTGGAAGTGAGCAGTTGGCCTAATTGTAGTCCTAAACAGAAAGTTTTCCTACCTGCTACACCCAAATTATGTGAGCCAATGGCTGCTCAAAATCTCAGAAAGTATCACTGCCTATGAATATAAGAGTAGAGGTAAAGTGAAGCCAATTCTTCTTTGTGTTTCATCCATCTGGTTTCCCTTCTTACCGATCCTAACACATGGTCCAAAGGTTGAATTCTCTGAGAAGCATATGCTGAGACATAATAGGGGTCCAAAGAGTTTACTGGGGAGTCACCCTGAGAAAGGAAACAGGAGCAAGCATGATTGAGATCAAATTGCAAGGCAGAGCTAGCAAAGTCTCTTGTGTCCCAAAGAAAAAGTCTGGACCAAAGATTACCAATCTGAAGAATCCCATGATGAGTGGGAAATGGCCAGACTTTTCACCACTGCCTTGCTTAATAATTAGATAGAAGACACATGAAGGAGTGTGATATAAGCATGAAAATACTGAAAGAAACCCTAAAAATGCTACCAGGTGAAGGCTGTCAGCTTCCATACTCCATGAAGATAGACATTAAGTCTTTTCTTGAAGAGGAATCTGAAAGGTATGCCTCCATACAAATAATGACCCAGTGGACCATGTACATAATACAGTCTCAGACCTAGCATGTGAAACCTCAGAATTGCTACCTACTCTTCTAGTTGAAAAACTAGCTAACTGAGGGACAGAAATTTTGTTTCTTACCTTCACCTCTTAAAATAGTGGCCATGATAATGATGATCAGTCAATTTCAAAGCAGTTTAATTTGTTCTAAACTTTGTGCTTCTGCCAGAGGAAATTCTTATATATTTTTTAAGTACTGATAGGATAAAATAAATTTAAAAAAGTAATTTAATTGTTCTACATTTAGAAGCTGAAAATTAATAAGAAGGCAAAGATCATAGCATTAATCCTACTCTGACACAATCTTTGAGATTATTCTTGGGATGAATATTTTCTCTAGGGGTTAGTAAGTATGAGGGAATGAATGAAAAGCTGTAGTACACTAGATAATTTAGAATAAGGAATTCAAATAAGCAGTGAATACAAACTATTCCAATTAAGTTGTATGTTTAATCATCTGCCTACTTTTAAAAAATAAAATATTTAAGCCTCTTTCCTCAAAAAAATAAAAAAAAAAAAAAGCAATTTCCCTCAGAAGCCTAGTGAAGCCTGAACTGAAATATGAGGAGGCCACTCAGTCATGAATTCTACCAGACAGAGAGACAAATAGCCCCACATAGTTTCATTTAATCAACTAAGCCCATTTGAGAAATGTGGGGTTGGGATACTAAGTCAAGTTGGAGATTACACATGTCAGCAGAGTTAATGGCCTTTCTCTTTTGAGAAATTGCCATGGGGACAGAATTGTATTTAAACTTGTAGGTGGGTTAAGAAGGCCTTTAATTTAGCATATTCCATATTACCCAAGTGCACACTGAAACAATCAATTTATTGATCATTTTATTGAGCACCTATTATATATCAGGTAGAAGGCTAGGTTTACAGCTCATAGGGAACTGTCAATAAATTAAAAGAATTAAGTGCTAGGATATGACTGATATGACTCACTGATCAGTTACCCAAGGGCATTCACTCTCACTGTATAAAAGTTTTCCAATAATATGCCCATGAAAGACAGAGTGACTCAAATTTCCAATAATATGGAGAGATATGCAAATTGTTCAAATATATTTGAGAGAATTACCATGAGTTATGGTGTGGAGAGACACAACTGAGAAGAAATCAGAGGTTGAACAGACTCACGGCCTACGAACCAGAAAGCCCATTACCAATAAGCTAGTCCCATCCACCCAGCAAACACACACACACTGCTCCTCTTCTGCTTCCTTATGAAAATTGCTAAAATGAGCTGTAGGAGTGGAAGAGGAGGAAAGGCTGGGCGCTACATTCTGAAACAGGAGTTCAGGCAGATTGTGAAAATAGAAAGGGAGAAAACAGGTAATGGAGGAGGTATGGACATTTTATTTCCTTATATACTCTTCTAGGTAGAAAAGAGTCATGAATGATTTCAAAGCAAAAACTCCTCCATTCATTTGTGAATTCTATCAGGCAGTGATACCAAGAGACACAAACAGCTATTGCTAACCAAAGATCACCAACTAGAAAGACCAGGGCAAATTCTTGCTGAACCTTTGACGCCCAACAGAGTCTCACGTGACTCTGTCATGGAAATCTACACAAGATACTCTATCACTGAACATATGACAAGTACATTCTAAAGACCCAGATGTTTACAAGTGAAACATAAGAGGGAGAAGCATATCCTTAACTCAGCAAACAAACAACTATGCAAGTTAAACACAAAATGTTCCACTTATACAGAGAGATTTAGCTTAAAAAACACATCTCCAAGTAACAAAAAAGATGAACTTCATTAGAAATTAGGGAATCACAAAAAGAAAACATTTTGCACCTAGCACTTAGGCAAATACATACATTTTAAGGACAATAACTGTGGCTTCTTAAAGCCAGTCTTCTCACAAAGCAGGAATGTAGGGGCTTGAAGGTTGAGTAGATATACTTTAAGAGGTAAAGATGTGGAAACACAAAGCAAGAGGAAGAAACAACATCTGAAAAGGGACTGAATTTTGAATAAACATGACATTTTCTCAAACAAAACAACACAGGTCTTAATGCCTGGAGTTAGGGCTGTGTGGTGGGGTTAAGGAAGGAAGCCAGCCAGATGAATGGAGAGTGGGGAGGAATACAGAACCTTGGAATTCAAGGTGCAGAGTCTGGGTCTATTGTGTAGGCCAAGGGCAAGCACTCGATCCCTGGGCATCATTTTCTTGGAACTCTGGTCTAAAGGGTTTCTTTAAAATCTTGCCAATGCCACACTATATGCAGAACTGGAAATCGAGGAGACTTTGGTCAAGAGAGGTAAAGGGATGTACTCAGGGCCATGCAATGAGTTACTGATTTTATTGTCACAGGAAAAATCCATGCCGTGCATTGCTACAATATGCATAAGTATCCTTAAAAAGAACTACTTCTGCCTACAAAGGCATCTGAAACAGTGCAAAAGTCTGTGGGTTTTTTTGGTATTTTATGCAAATACATTTTTCTTTCTTTTCTCAATCTGTTCCCATCTGTCTTTTTTAAGAATACTCTGAAAAATAAATAAATAAGTAAATAAATGCGGAGGGGGAGGGAAAAGCACCTGGTCATTTATATCAATTATTGAGTACTTGGGATGTTTTCATGAGTAACAGTCAGAATGGATTGTTCTCTAAAGATTTTGCAGTTACGCTGTTTATCAATACTGAGTTCCTCACACATGCTTACTACGAAAAGATAAGGATTAAAGAAGTGGATCTGGCTGGATTCTGAGATGTAGAGAAGCTGTAGCCAGGTGGTATGGACTTGACTGTGAGAACCTGGGCTATGACTGATACACAGCTTGCTTAGCTAAATATCTTTGCTAAGGCAGGTTCTTCAGCTCCTTCCCTAATGTTTATAGATATGTATATAGTAAAAACTGCACAGTTGTAGAATACGGGGTTAGAATTAGACCTTTCTCATAGGAATGATATAAGCATTACACAGCATAATATATGTAAAATGCCTTGCCCAGAACCTGGAACAGGATCAGTGGTTAATAAATGTTTAGAATTAGTCTCTTACCCTTAGTCCCTTAAACTCCTTATGGGCAGGGCATTTATCTCCACATGTGAGCTCATCACTTCACATCTTGGCATTCACATTGCCAATATGTTGTTTTTAAAATTTTGTTTATTTATTTTGAGAGAGAGGAAGGGAGTGCATGCACAAGTGGGGAGGGGCGGGGAGGGAGAGAGGGGGAGAGAGGAAGAGGGGGAGAGAGGGAGAGGGAGAGGAAGAGGGAGGGAGAGGGATAGTAAGAGAGAGGGAGAGAGAGGGAGAGAGAGGGAGAGAGAGGGAGAGAGAGGGAGAGAGAGGGAGAGAGAGGGAGAGAGAGGGAGAGAGAGGGAGAGAGAGGGAGAGAGAGGGAGGGAGAGAGAGAGAGGGAGGGAGAGAGAGAGAGGGAGAGAGAGAGAGAGAGGGAGGGAGAGAGAGAGAGGGAGGGAGAGAGAGAGAGGGAAAGAGAGGGAGAGAGAGGGAGGGAGAGGGAGAGAGGGAGGGAGAGGGAGAGAGGGAGAGAGAGGGAGAGAGAATCCCAAGCAGGCCCAGTGTGGTCAGTGCAGAGCCCGACAGGGGGCTTGATCCCATGAACTTTTGAGATCATGACCTGAGCTGAAATCAAGAGTCAGATGCTTAACTGAATGAGCCACCTAGGTGCCCCTGTTGCTTCTTAATATAACACTCCCTCTGCCTCAATTCTCTCATCTGTCAGGTCATGATGGAAAATACTCTTCCTGAGCTTGAACTGCAGATTTCACATGGTATCTGTCTGGTGTATGAAACACTCATGGTAAACATTCAATAAATGTCGACCATTTTATGCAATACTATATAGGAGGCAATGTAGTGCCATAGTTAAGCAAATGTTCTTAGGAGCTCTACTGTTAATACTAGCTGTAGGACTTTGGATAAATTACTTTAATGCCTTGTGCCTCCTTTCCCCATCTGAAAAGAGGGGTTGATAATAGTACCTATACGACAGGATCGGTGGGTTTAATAAATTAGTTAAGTAAAGCACTTAGAATAACATCTGATATATAGTAAACATTGCTCTTTAATGTCTGCCAATACTCCTCCCTTTACACATGAATAAATGAGATATCAAAAGACAAACAACCCATTATTGTCACCCCTATTGTTTTAGACCCTGCAATGCAGGGGGAGAGGGGCATTTCTTTAGAGCTGGCTGCTCCAGTCACCAGCTGTTACTCTGTTAGAAAGATCTCTGGTGCAACTGGTTATGAACACATGATAACCCCAGAAGATGTTTGCCTTCTGCTGCCTTGGGCTTTTGCAACTATTCAAATCTCGCCTCTGCTTTCCTTTCCTCTTTTCCTTGTCAGCTGTCGCCTTTGGAATCCACGTTGAAGCCAACGTCAGTCACTTTAGCAAACTTGAGTGCTGCTGTGGGCTGTTCTTTGAACCCCTTCCAGCAAGCTCATGGTGTTCATCTGTGCGGAGAGAAGGAGTCTGCCCAAAGAATTCTCAGCACTTCAGGGCTTCCAAGCATTTCCCTGGTGTCTTTGTGCAACTCTATTTCAAATTTGTATGTCAGAAAGTTGACATTGTCTGCATTGAGAGTAAAATGTTACTTTTGGTATGTCATGTTTCTTTAAGGCTAAAGTACTTCAAATCTTGGTGCAGGGTATTTTGTCTCAGTGATATCAAAATAGGTTTAATCCTGGTGTGTTTTGTTTGTTTGTTGGGTGTTCTTGTATGTTTGTTTTCTTTTTGGGTTTTTTTTGTTGTTGTTTTTTGTTTTGTTTTTTGTTTTTGTTTTTTTTGTTTTGTTTTGTTCTGTTGCCAGACTTATCTTATCAGTGTTCTTACTCTGAGATACATTTTAGCATTTTTCATCTTTTCAGGGAGACCTACTTTCAGGTCTAGACTCTGCCACTTTCTGGCTACAGACTGGTTATTTTAGGCTGTTGATTCATAAATTCAACAAATATTTATTCAATGCCAAATATGGTCAAATGCTTTGTGTCTGTGTATCACTGCATCCCCAACACGTACAGATATTCCCCATGCTCTCGAACCGATATTTCAGTGGGAATAAACACAAATCAACATGGTCACAAACACATGTGTAAGTATGAAATGAGATAAGTTAATGGACAGAAAGAACATGCACTATGAAAGCAGCAAGTAAGCCTGCTTAAATATAAGGATCATGGGGAAGACGGATCAATGAAGTTATATATGCATGGAAATCTGAAAGCTGAGTATAAATTCACAACAGGAAAGGGAAAGTGCTCCAAGGAGAGGAGATGGATGTACAAATGTACAAAACCACAGCTGCTGGAAGAGCATAGTCTGTTTCGATCTAAAAGGTCAGTGAAAGAGAACCAAAAATGCATGCATGGAACTGTGTATCACAGAGGTCAAGGTTAAAACAAAGAACCTGCCTTGCCTTCTCCAATCTGGACTAACGAAAAGGACACTTTACTTCTGTTAGATTACCAGGTGATGCTGTGAATTCTTTAAGCAAAAGACTGTTAGTGGGAGAAGGGAAGGGGTTCTTAAAACCATGCAATTCTTTCCGTATTACTTGCCTGTGTACCTCCAAGTCTCCCCACCCACCATCTCCACTCTACAATAAACTGCTGCTGGCTCAGTGTTCCCAAAACATTTTATTCTATTTTCTGGGTGAATGGAGGTTGCTTGTATTCTTATAGTTATGCTAAATTATTTCCAGTTTGGCCCCAACCAATCTTCATTATTCTCTTGTGATGGGGGTGGGACAACTTTTCTTGAAATAGCTGCCTTCCTTTCCCCAAAATGCTCCATTTGCTGCTGACCCATGGACCTTGCCTCACAAAACCCTTTATGTACATTATTTATTCTCATTTCAGTCTCTAAGTTAAGACGATCCAAATAAGCCCCTATCCCTCCAGGAATAACAGCAAAAACTCATTGGTCATTATTCCAAATTGCTTAAATATTTAATTTTATACTATTTTGTTCCCATTAAATGTAAGTTATTCAAATACAAGGTTCACATATTTCATTTTTTATTGGCCATCGTACCTTGTCTCATGTTTTTCTGTTTGGAAATGAATAAGATAGCTAAATATGGGAATGTTAAAGAGGTCCCTGCACTAAAAGTGAAATGAAATGAAAATTTCATTGAAATTTAAATGAAAATTAAGGAAGTATGCATCACTAAGAGATTATGGGCAAGGTAAATGAGACACTTAAAACTCTCTATATAGTGTGTTTCAGAAACCTAGTACCAGCTCAGTTACTAAACCTACTATATTAAAAATCATAATTTTTGACGATTATGAGCTTTTCCAATGGTATATGTTTTAGGTCTTGGTCAAATGTGATCAAGGTGCAGTGCTTCCTCGACCATCAAACAGCAGATTCAGCACAGGTCTTCAGAGATTCCTTGGGAGGAAATAAACACACCACAAGCACAAACTACTCATTCTAGCATCTTAAGCCAACCACATGGACCATTTTAATTAAGTACTTTTGATATGCAGAAGCTTAAGCAGAATCCACTTATATTTGGACTTTAGTGATCAAACCAGGAAATAAAGTATAGTACTATAGTACTCCATTTTTTCTACACGTTTCAGGCATAGGTGAGGATATTACCAACAGGTGACACTACTCTTGGATTATGTGTTTTCTGAAATATAAAGTGTCTCAATATTAGCAGAAGCTTTTTCTGAAATACACCTGATTACTTTCAGCTTTCCCAATATCTTATTGAAGTACCCCTTAGGTCAAATCTTTCATCCTTCAGAGTCAAAGGGAATCCAGTGCAAAAAAAAAAAAAAAATATTTGTGAATATGTGTTCACAGCTCCACTGTCATTAAACATTCAAAGAGGGAAAGGTAGAATAATCATAGTCAGCTCAGGCTGCCAGAGCAAAATACAATGGACCAGGTGGCTCGAGCAGCAGAAAGGTATTTTCTCAATTCCAAGATCAAGATGTCAGTCTTACCAGCTTCTGGTGAGAGCTGTTTTTATGGCTTGTAGACAGCAACCTTCTTGCTGTGTCCTCAAATGGCAGGGAAAGAGAAAGGGAACAAGTTCATTGCTGTCTTTCTTTATAAGGACACTAATTCCATCATGGGAATCTACCCTCAGAACCTCAGCTAAACTTAGTTATTTCCCCACGGCCCTATATCCAAATATCATCACATAGGGAGGTAGGACTTCAACATATGAATTTTGGAGGATTCAACTGAGTCCACTGCAAGTAGGAATGGGGTCAGCTTCCATTTTCAGGAGACTGAATACATATAATCTTTAGACAACTACTTTATTACTAGGAACTCCATGGAAGTTTATCCCCTTAATGTTTTCATATGTATTCAGAAAATATTTCGGACTTTATCTTGATGTACAGAAAACTGTATCTCCAGCCTACAATATTTAGTCAGCCAGTGGATACCCAATTCCTTCTTCCTGAATTTCACCTGAAACAAGACCTCTAGGCTTTTACTATACTTCCTCTAACAAGACATATAAACACATTTCATTGAAATAGAATAGCTTATTTATTATTTACCAGAAGTTACATTCGCATTGCTTAATACATATTTGCATCTAATCCATCTTAATTGCAATTAATAAAAAAATTGCCAAATATAGGGTATAAAAAAAATGTCAGCACTAAAACATACTCAGGTGAGCATTTTCAAGATCATTTTATCCCATGAAACTTGTCCTCAGCAGGAGCTCAGAATGTTTGCTGATAAATGTATATCATATGACAACACCAGGGATGATTGAAAACTGGCTCATTCCAAAGATAGCAGGGGACAATAGCAGGGGGTGGGGTGTAGGAACTAAGAGTTCACTTTCAATATGCTACACTTTAAGGTGATTTTCTCCCTCACTGAATTGTCTGCTTCTTCAAATGAATTCACTAATCTCTTAAAATGGGCTGGTGTAGACCATATCCTAAAACAGCATTGATATACTTAGTAAATATTCGTAGAATAAATGCACAAATGAACTCCCAATGCTCCCCCATACCCCCTACACCCAACATACAAAAAGCAGTAACAACCACAATCCTATCAGCGTGTTTTTGTTTTTTATTTCCTGAGAAACAGATACAGGATGTTTTTTCTCTAGCTGTAACATGGTATTGGGTATTGGTGTCTATGAAAGGGAAGAATTAAAATTAATACCATAAATTCTATTTATTGATTTAAAAACCAAATCATTAGCTAGTTAAAATAATAGTCTATATCCCAGCTGCTGATATGAATTAACAAATTAGCATGTTCCTGCTCATGTATTCCAGTAACATTTTATGAACTTCTGGCCTCTACTAGGCTCTCTTCTTGGCTCTGAGATTTTAAAGATAAATAACCTACAGACCTGACCCACAAGATGCTTATAATCCAGAGGGGGGAAGATAAATATTCAAGCATATCAATTATAATACATGTTTTTGCAATCGATAGTATCTATATAAAAATGAAGTGGTCTGTGAATCTAAAGGAAAAAAAAATTAAAAAGCAACAGAATACTGGAAAGGCCAACCACGGAGATCAATTCAAATTCAATTGATGAATCAGTTCTACTTCAAATGACGGAAAGAGACTGCTAGGTGGAGTCATTCATATATATTTACACTTTAAAGTTTTTACTGTCATATAATTCACTTGTAGGTTATAATCCAATTGTACGTTCCCACATAACCTTCATCTAGCTTCCCCTAATATAAATATCTTACTTTGTCACAGTATAATTATGAAAATCAGAAGGTGAGCATTGATACAATTATATGAACTAATACATAGATCTTACTATTTTGCCACAGGACACATGATCCAAGTTCAGCTTCTCAGCCTAATCCCTCCTCTTGGCTACAGGAATGAGTTTAGGGTGTGGTTAAATGCTTATACAATTTAATAAGATTCAAATCAGGTGTTTTAATAGAATTCATCAGGAAATAGAAGATTCTTTTGTGCTAGAATTTCTAGGTATAGAATGAGAATCTCAGAACTACTAGAGGAGAAGATGTCTAGAGAAATATAGAGAGATTCTTAATGATATAAACATAATACGGCAGTGACTGATAAAGATCTATCCCTGAATGCCTAGTTATAGGATTAAACAAATGACCTTTTACTTAGACTACTTGGAGTTTGATTTTCTGTCATATGCTAAATAATATATATATATATATATATATATATATATATATATATATATATATATATGACTGATAGATATACACAAGTGACTTTCTTCAGGTAACAGCACTTTTAAGTCATATATGTATATATAATTACTTACCTAATTGCCCTTGGAAACAAAGGTATACATAAATTATAGGAGACATATCTGGACTCTGAGTATGCTAACTTGTCACAACCTAGGTTTTCTCATACATGGAAAATCAAATCTATCTTACTGATTCCTGAGACAATACGCTTGAGCACTGAGCACCTAGCACCATAGTGTAGATGGTAAGCTAGATAGTGTGCCAGGTCATCAGTGAATGACCACACCCCTGTCTTTCACATAATTCAAGGGGGTTCTCACTGTGGGTACCAAGGATAACTCATTGAGAACAAGATCTGAGAGAGGCAAAAGAAATTATATTCTCACTCTTCATGAATTCCTCAACTGCCCTACTCACTCACTCCTTTGGTGGAAATGGTGCTGGGGGACTGAAATTTTCCCTTTATATTCAGGATTTAGACAAGAAGTTTGATATAAAAACTGCCACGATTATTTTCCTGTTCTCATCCTTGAAAGTCGCAGCCAGGCTGAGAGTGTGTTTGCCAAGTTTTCCGTCTGGAGGAAAATTGTGTGGCTGAGTTATAAATACATTGATGGATCCAGCTGGAACTGTCTCTTGTAATTTAATATGCAAAGAAATAATCTGAGTCATAGATGGAGACAAGCAGCTCCTTTCAGATAAGAGCGCTCTAAGTTTGGCTCTACGGAAGACTTTCAAAAAGCTTCTTCCACAGAAGAACAAGAGATGGTCACAGGGCAAGTGGGGTCAAACTTTGTCCTTTAAAATAGCATTCAATTGCCTGTCCCAGTCTTTGTTCCAAGCATAAGCAAAGGGGCTTATGACACCTGAATTCTTTCTTAATAGGCTTAAATCAAAGGATGGTCTATAAAGTGTTTGCCAATTTTGTAAAGAAAATAAATTTTAGTAGCTGAGAAGTGCACATTTTTTATATTCCTTTAAGTTACATAATATGTACATGTACCCACTATGGATGAGATAACACACCACAGAGTGGAGGGGAAGAGAGGCTAAGAATTGCAATTGGACCCCTCCAGACCCTGCCCTGAATATAATGTTGAAGTCATGTATTAATCCATATTGAATTAATCCATATAATCCAGTTGAATTATTTTGAAGAGTTTATGATAATATTATGTCAACAGTACCATAAACACTTTAATTAAAAATAACAATGGTGTTAATAGTACTTTTTTAATAAGAACCTATACCATTTGATACATATGGACACTGTTTTAACTATTGTTTATAAAGAATCATCCCTGGGGCGCCTGGGTGGCTCAGTCGGTTAAGCGTCCGACTTCGGCTCAGGTCATGATCTCACGGTCTGTGAGTTCGAGCCCTGCGTCAGGCTCTGTGCTGACAGCTCAGAGCCTGGAGCCCATTTCAGATTCTGTGTCTCCCTCTCTCTCTGCCCCTCCCCTGTTCATGCTCTGTCTCTGTCTCAAAAATAAATAAACATTAAAAAATTAAAAAAAAAAGAATCATCCCTAAAACCCAGGGGCTACAAACAGCAATTTGTTATTTATCTTAATTATGTGGGGTGGTTAGGAGATTTTCACTGGTTTCACCTGGATTCACTCTTGCATGTATCTGGAGGAGGATTGGCTATTAAAAAAGATTCTAGATCCTCTTTCCTATGTCTGGTAATTGATGGTGCTGCAAGTAAGGCATTTCTATTCTCCTCCATGTGCTCTCTCACACTCCATTTGGCTAAACCACCTTCCTTCCTCACATGGCAGTTTCAGGGCAATGCTCCAAGAGGTTACAAATCGAAGTTCTAAGTCTTCTTATGGCTCAGCCTAAGAAGCAGTCTAATTTCTCTTTCATGATTTTCTCTTAAGTCAGAGCAGGTCCTGAGGTCAAGCCAGGTTCACAAAGTAGTGAATGAAACATGGCAAATATGAGAAAGCTGAAATGTCAGAGTGAGGATTCAAACCCACAGCTACTCATGGGGCCAATGTTTGTGAGTTTTCCACAGGGGCTGCCTGTGTGTTCAGTTTTGTTAAGCACTTTTTTTACCTAAGATTTTAACTCTATCATTCCTGTGAGATAGTTGATGTGGGTATTTTAACAATAAAAATAGAGGTTCAGAAAAATTTGTGATTTTGTCAGAGAAAAGTTGGTAAGTAGGAGTATAATATAGTATATATTAAACTTTACCAATCTCCTTCGGATGTCAATGATGTCATTCATTCATTCATCCCCATTACTCTGTGGAGACTACAGAGTTAGGGCATCAGACTCAACCAAGGAGTGCAATTAGGAGGCTACTATGATGATGATAGCGATAACGGTAATTCAGATCAGGGTATATAAATGGAGTGAAGTGGACTGGTTTGTGATATCATTTTGAGATAAAACTGTGAGAGATCATAACTTTTCATCAAATCAATTCCTCAAACTTGTGCTGCTCTGCTTTTCAGGTTATCCTAGTAGGCAGTATCTCTAAGGATTCATCGTCATCTGGATTTTCAACCAATGGGAGGCACAAGTGGGAGATCTGAAAGGAAAGAAACAGAGCAGATGGTGTCGCTCACATGATCCCTCTCTGCCTCCCAGCTCCATCCTCAAAGGATGCTGTGTATCTTCCAGGGCTTCATCTCTGCTGCATAATCCCAAGTTTCTTCTACCAACCTAAGCAAGGTAGCAGCTTCCTGTGTTCCTAGGTTCCCAAAGGAGTCTTCTCTTCAGCTTTCTGTTTATCTAGCACCGAGGTCACCAATTCCCAGACAAATCACCTTTCTTCTAAGTAAACACAATACTTTTTATTTTCCTGCTTGGATCTCGGACTGATAGTGACTCAATGATGGGTTTTGTGAAGAAAGGGAGGAAAAGGGTAACCATCATTTGAGGTTTGAGCAAGTACATGGCTGGAGGTTCCTCTTATGAAGATCTGAAATCTTGCATGTGTGTGCACTTGCTAATTTTCATTCTTTAAGACTTAAATATCAACCCTCAAAAACCTTCACCTTGAACTCTCTATGTAAAATAGATCTTCTAGCTTAGCCCCACACTTTTAGTTTTTGTTTCATTTAGTAATAAGTGAATTATTTTTATTTTTTTTAACTTTCTGTGTAAAAATATAAGCTCTATGGTGGCAATGCCATGATCTTCTTGTTCCTTGTCATATTCCAAGTGCATCACACACTAACTGATAGATTAGTGTTTGTAGAAGGAAAAATGAAAATAGGAAGGGAAGAAGAAAGGAAGGGAGGTAAGGAGGAAAGAAAGCTAGAGAACGAGGGAGGGAAATAGGAAAGGAGTATGACAAGAACTTTATACTACCACTAACCACGTCTATCCCTACCACTGACACACAAACTCTATGCAAGCAAAGAAAACTGCCTAGCACCATGATAGAAATGAGGTGAGTCCTTCTCCCTCTTGAAAACATCAATAACCGGCCTGCATTTCTGGTTGTACCTCCCCTAGGATATTCTAATTATTTTCTCTACCTTCCAGAAGACAACCTTACCATATATTAAGGCTCAAATGACAATGTATTTCTAGGGATGCACCTTTATCTATGTCTGTCATTGTACTACTTAGATCTTTTGTTTTAGACTGTATGCCTGATGGGAAAAATTAAAGTCTAACATTTGCATATTCTTTCTATATAAGACTCTAGTTGGGGGACAGGCCCCATCCTAAACAATCTACCTCCACCCAAATGCAAATGCAATTAACCAGTTCATAATCAGGTTTGTTCTTAGGTGTAATACCTTGAAAGCAAAGTGGTGCAGAAAAACTTGGGAATTAAACACAGACAGGTTCATCCCACCTCTGTCAATTACTAGCTTGTTATTTCAATAAATCTTTTTCCCTTCCTGAGCATAAATCTTCACATTTGAAAGTAAAAGATAATTACCCAATGATAATTACAGTATCTGAAAAACAAGATAAACATTTGTTGAAGGAAAGACTGAAAGCCTGTCTCTGTTGCTATGAAATTTATGTGATTTTACATGAGTACAAAATAATAACATGGTACCTGTTCCACAGAGGTACTCACCAAATATTAGCTCACCAAACCTCCAAATGCTAATTGATATCAGATTACCAGACTTCAAATCAGCCCTATTCTGCCCAGTCATTATGATCATTAGCGGCTGCAGAAGTCTCAAAGGACTGCCTTATGCCATTTTCACTTCACTGAAGTAGTTATTTCATTCTACCAATTTCTTCCTGGTTCTGTGTTCACAGAACTGCCCCACACTACCCTCAACTCTGCATTTCTAAACGTCATCTCATCTCCCATCTGAATGCACCTCATTTCCTTCTAAACTCTTATATTTTCAGGCCATAAGCCACATTACAGACATGGGGTCAACACCCTCTGACCGTGTACGTCCAACTGATTCTTTCACAAAAATCTCTAAATACATTATTTTATTTCCTGTCTTCACTACCTATGTCTTAGTTCCAGTCCCTATTGTATTATTCTTTAATTCTTTTCTATTTTAATAGACGGCTTATAAGATCACTTGAGGATCCTCATTTCCTATATACTTCACTATTTATGTTGCTACTTGAGTGATTTTCCTTTTAAAACATCACATAAATAGATGAAAAATGAAAATCATATATAACCATTATCATTCCCAGTTTCCTTATCTGGGTCGTCATAGGAAAAATCCCAAACTAACCATAATACATCATACTCTTCACAATGCAGACCCCACCTACCTCCCTGGCTTTGTCACTAAGGTGACTATACACTTTTTATTATTATTATTATTGTTGTTGTTATTATTATTAATTAAGACTTTATTTTGTAAGAGCAGTTCTAGATTCACAACAAAATTGAGAGGGAGGTACAGGGATTTTCCATATACCTCCTACGTCCATTTATGCAAACCTCCCCTCATTGTCAACCTCTCCCACCGAAGTGGTGTGTTTGTTGTAAGTGATGAACTTTTATTTTCACATCACAATAACCCTGAGTCCATAGTTTACATGAGGGCCCGCTCATTATATCACATATTCTATGGTTTGGACAAATTTATAATGACATACAGATGTGTATACCTTTATAGTATATGCAGTAGTTTCACTTCCTTACAAGTCCTCGTGCTCTGCCTATTCATCCCTCACCACCTCCCAATCCCTGGTACTCCCTAATCTTCTTAGTCTTTCCCAAGATTTGTCCTTTCCCAGCATGTCATATCGTTGGAATCCTAGATTGGCTTCTTTCACTTAAGAATATTCCTTTAAGTTTCCTTCATGTCTCTTAATGGCCTGATGGCTCATTTCTTTTAGTTTTGTGTTCTTTTTACTTTTGCAATGTATTTCTTTAGGGAGAGATTCATGGTATGCTCTAAGGGTATCATGATTTCACTTCCTTTAAATTGGTGATGAAGGACTTTGAAAGTATTGATCTAGTGAACTCGATGGATACACACACACACACACCTTCAAAATTACAAATGTTTTCTTAAAAAAAACCACAACTGACAAAAGGAGTTCTGAACAGGGAACAAAAATAAAACTTAGCAAAGAAAAAAATAATTTACTACCCAACACATGCACTCAGCAATCATACCCAACAGTATCACTGTCCTTGGCATTTTGCTTCCCCACCAACAGCCTCTAAGAATAAACAATAAGAAGGAACAGCTTGTTCATCTTTTCATATGCTGCCCCAAACATATGTTATCAAAACTTTGCCTTTTTAAAAATATCATTAAAAGCATTAAAGATAAATCAGGCCTTTGTGGGTTTAATTATTCAGTATATTGCATTTTAATTATTTATTAATATTCTGTCTTTGACAAACATTTCCAGAGAATTAGGGAGGTTATAATAAAAAGATTAATTGACTCCATTAATATTCCAGAATGAGCCTAGTTTATGCATCAACTGGGCAAAGCACATCTATCTTCTCTGAAGAGAACCCAAGACTAGCTTTGTAACCTTGGGGAAACTGTCTGACATCTTTAAGCCTTCATTTCCTCATCAGTAAAACAGAGATACTAATCATGTCTTTAACAAGAGATTCATATAAGGATTAAAGGAATGAAGTATATTAAGGAGGTGGCACAATGCCTTAAAGCGTCCAATAAATATTTATTAATATCCAATATTCTTTCCAGTTACACAGACAAGGTAACACACATTTTTACACTAATGGAAAGGGTCTGGGAATGCTCTGGGTGGGTGGCGATATTTGAACTGCTTTTGGAGGATGATGTAATATGCTCCAAGGGGAAAAGTCACTCCAGGGACTGGGGAAAGCATCAGCACAACATTATATTTAAATCCTATCTCTTCTGTGATTGATTTACTGCTGAGCACTACCCAAAACTACTCTACAACATTAATGAATTAGGAAAATTCAAAGCAATACTTAGAATACAGAAGATACTGTCAGAATTTCCCACCAAGGTGTAAAAATCTATCTACTCAAACAAGGCATTACATGCACCCATATTCAGTCTTAGGAGCAAAGCAGATTCATGAGAAGGCCCCTCAAATGTGATCTTCTTCCAAGCTCTTAAGATATAACAGGAAGGGTAATAATCTCTGCCACCTTGGATAAGCCTTTGCTATTCTTAAATTTAGAAGGGAAAAATGTCTGAATCTAGGATGAATTATCAACAATGCTATCTGGTATGTCACTTTTTGTTGTTGATAATCTAGAGTCTGTCAGTTTCCCCAGAGTGACTAATACCAACATTCCGCAGATAAAGAAAAACAGGTAAACAGCACCTGTGGAATGCTTATTTATTTATTTGTAAATACCACACAGATCATTTTATAGGTATCATCTTATTTAAGCCTCACAACAGGCCTGTGAGAATGATAGTATAAACATGTTTGGGGAAGAAACCAAGGCAAAATGAACTAGCCAAAGTCACATCAAGTGTGCACTGTTAATTGCATGCTACTAAAAATTCATCTCCTTATCCATTCTTCTATGACAGTACTGTAATCATTGCAAGTAGTCTGCATATTAACCTACCTATGCCGATTAATTATGGCATTTTAGTTTTCCAGGTTCTGCCTGTGGAATCCAAGCATCCCAAAATTCATTAGTAATCCAAAAAACTACAAGTCCATACATTCCTTTGTGTAAACAGGATCACTAGGAAAAGAGTGTTGACTGTATTTAGAAACCCCCCTGGATCTGTCTCCAATAACCAAACTTTGACTAACACTCCAAATCCCATGTTATTGGTGTTTAAGTCCATCTTCCAGCCAGTACAGCATGTGGGGTAGGCACAAATCAGAACAAAAAAGGTCTGCATTTTGGTTCTGTTACTAATAAACTGAGTAATTCAGGGGAATGATTTTATCAATACCCTTATGAGGAAATGGGAACATTAAATGTACCTACCACATTAAATGTACCCACCAGCCTACACTCCCAGATTGGAAAACATCCTAGACAGTTTCCAATGTATTCCATAATAAATAACTATATGTTAACTATTTGTACATAATTTTTGCCATCATTATCCTCATCATCATTTTAAGATTATCTGTTGCTTTATTCACCTCCAGTGGCTCCTGTAATCAAGAAAAGATTATCAGTATGAAAACAGAGTGACAGCAGGTATGGGAAACGTCATGTCTCAGAAACCTCAAGTGTGGATTTAGAAATTACTTTTATTAAAAGGAACCAAAGTCTGTTTTCTGACTGAGCCAAGCAGAATGTTTAGGAGATACTCAAAGGATTCAGAGAGAAAAATAATAAAGTGTCAAATAAAAAAGAGAAAAGGAGAAAGAAATAATGACAGAGAAAAGATGTTAGTTTCTACTGGAACCTCTCTTTTGATCATGCTAATTACTGGAGACTGATGGCTTCAGGGAAATTGATACACCTACAACTCAGCTTTCTTGCATAAAAATAAGACCTTACTGGCTTCAGAATGTTCTAGTTTTAACTCTGCTTTTATGTAATTCAAATAGGAAGGAGAGAGACTTGTAAATTGTAGATGACTGTACCCTCGATTCCTTAGACTTCACCAGGAGAACCTGAGTGTGAGAACAGAAATTAACAAGACACTTGTAAACAACAGCCTTACTGGCTCAGTACTTATCGGAAGGTTTTCCTGGGATATTTTTCACAGGACTTTAGTTAGCCATGAAACAGCCTGTTTAAAACTGTTCTGGTGTCAAAAGGGGGGAATGAACAATCCTTAAGTACAAAGGGATTTTTGCTAACTCAGCAAAATTGCTAACTTTGCTAACTCCCTAGAAGAATCAATACTGTATCATAACTCACCCCCTCCCATTGAAATAGTGTGGTTTAAAATATAAAGATTCTACTCTTCTTTGGGAAAAAGCAATGTTTAAATTTTCCACCTGACATGTTATAGTGTTATATTTCATGTCAGGTTGTTTCAGGCATGGCAAATGATAGGAAGCCTCAGTGATACAATGATACAACTTCTGCAGCTCACATTGAGTTATCTCAGTGAAACATATCAGCTTGAAAACATACATGGGGAAGACATACAATTCTGAAAACCAGAGATAATACCCAGGGGTCCCAGAGATCGTGATGTTCATCATTTATTTTGGATGCAAGGACAAGGTAATAAAAGCAAGATAGTAATACTATTTATCCAGCTTCGTAAAATTAAGACAACAGAAAGATTTTTGCTTTAACTCAAGCGGTAGATAAACCTAAAAACAGCTAAATAGAACCAGTTGAATATAAATAAATAATTCTAAAAATGACAAGAAGTGCAATATTTATCTCATACCTACTGTGTGCCAGAATCTTTCTGATATATTTGATTTAATAATAATAATTTTCATCATGTAGGTAATATTATTTCCAATCTTCATTTATTTTCCAAAAAAAAAAAGGGAAAAATAAATTGAAGTGCAGCATATTGAGCTCAATTCCCCACCATCATCTTTTTTAAGCCATCCAAAGACCACATAATTTTTTTTTTTTTCTTTTTGGCATGGCTTTGAGTCAAGAGCCAAATAATGCCGGTTTTTCTGTTGTCACAAACACTGCCCTATGTCAGGCCTTTATTACTCTGGCTTAAAATTCTATAGTGATTTTTTTTAATGATTCACCCAAATTCAGCTCCTTGTTAAAGCCTTCCATACCCTTGTAGCCAAGTTTTTATTATCTTTAAGTGTAGTGCCAATCACTCATTCGTGTCCTCAGAAAACGTTATTGGAATTATTTCCAGTTTTAAATGCCATCTGAGCAGCACAGAATTGCTGGCTCGGCCTCTCCCAATTTCCCACTAAAATAACTAGAAACCTACAGAAATCCCAAACGTTCTTCCAGGCAACCAAAGAACTCTGAAAGAGAGCTCTGGAAACTGAGTAAATGTAGACACAACCTAGGCCTCACAGCATCCATGGATAAATGTAAGGTCAGAAAACTAAACAGACTCTCTTATAAAACATTAATGTCAAAGTGATTTAAATATATAGGAATACCAGATACAAAGAAAAGGGGCTTCAGCCAATCCCAGAAATATAGGACATGTTTCATGCAGGCTAAGGGTCAGCAAGAAAAAGAGGTGCAGATCACAAAGAATCCATGAAATACCCATACGCAAAAGTTGACTCCATTAAAGAGAGTCATGGTTACAGATTATAGATGTTAAGCCAAACATGCAGGGAGAAAATCATAACTATATTGAACAGTAGGTTTACTTACTGCCAGAAAATGTTAGGACTGAAAATGCCAAAAAAAGGAACCAGACTGAGAAATTATAGCTCATATTTGCTATATGACAAATAGAAATCTACCAGTCGGATATGTTAGGAGATTTCCTTTATCTCTTTATTGATGTTTCTTATCTCAGTTTAGAAATGATGTATTTATCAACTCTACAATCACCTCTTGCCACCACATATGATTTTTCAGCCGCAACAGCCTGAGGGCTCTTCCTTTCTCATCCACATCAGGATCTCAATTACTCTTTATACTCTTGGACTAGAAGATGCAGAAAGTCATTGGCCAGTAAGTAGAAGCTACAGGGGTAGGATGTAGACAGAAGGATGACAGGAAGGCTTTCAGTAGGCATGCATGTAGGCGGCTGTTGTTGTCAGGCATTCCATTTGCCAGATTGTCTGAAAACCTAACACTCAGGATGCGGCTAACAGGTCTAAAGTAGATTTAAACAGGAGCTGTACGGGAAGTGGGCACAGAGCTATTTACAACCTACTTCCACCTGTGGAAATCCATGGGCATTTTATATAATGGGATGGTTGGCCAACTCCAACTAGGAGGCCTCCCTTTTTTAGGTGTAGAAATGAAATGAAAGTAAAATAAATCTATCCATCTGTCTATCTTTATATCTCACTGGAAATACATTATAGAGCGATGGAAAGGTACAGCATCCAGACACTGAAGGATAACCTCTACTGGCCTTATAATCTGACATTGTTCTGTTTTTACGGACTAGTTAATAGAACAAGATAGGAATCACTTTAAAACTAAGCCACAGTAGAGACACCTGGTTGGCTCAGTTGGTTAAGCACCTGACTTTGGCTCAGGTCATGATCTCACGGTTTGTGAGTTCAAGCCTCAGGTTGGGATCTGTGCTGACAGTCTACAGCCTAGAGCATGCTTCGGATCTGTGTCTCCCTCTCTCTCTGCCCTCCCTGGCTCACTCACTGTCTCTCAAAGATGAATAAATGTTTTAAAAAATTAAAAAGGAAAAACTAAGTCACAGGAAAAAATAAGTACATAGAACTATAGTTAGTATGATTCTGACTCTATCCGTGTCAAATTGTGTTTGTATGTAAGGGAGGTACATATTCATGTTTAACTGGAAGGAAATGTATGAATAATATAATTATTATCTCTGAGTAATGGATTTGGGAGGACTTTCATGTTCTCTTACCTACTTTTCCATGGTTTTAAATTTCTTATAGTTGTCACATTCTTTCTTTGTAATAGAAATAAAGATTTAAAAATAAATGAATAAAATAGAGTCGCATGCAGCAAGTTCCCCATGAGCTGCTTCCAAATGTGCTATTTCTGTTAGCATTCAAGGCTTTGCGTATTTTGATTCTAATTGTCACTTTAGTCTTCTCTTCATTACTCTCTGGCAAACATGCCAAACCAAGTTCTCACTTTGTCTAGAATCCTCTAGCCAGGGCACTGTAAACTTACACAAAGGGAAAAAAAAATATTTATCAGCAATTTTATGTTGCTTCTATAGTCAGACAACTTATATTCAGTATTACCTTAGGAAGGCTCTATTTTTCTATATCTTAGTCTGCCCGTCTCCCTATTAAAAGGTTTAATTTTATTCAAGTATTTCATGTTAAGGGAAAAGCTTATCTTGGAATAATCTAGTGATTTCTTTCTATGCATCCATACCTGTATATCAACTCCTTTTTCCTATTATATATTCCAGACCACGTGATCCATTAACCATAAGCCTTCAACTTATCAGCTGTGGTTTTCTTCATACCTTGGCTTCCCTTGTTCTCTCCACGTGATGTCACTTGTGCAAAGCAGTACCTCAAGGCCCAAATCAAATGTCCCCATCAGTTAAAGATCATTCCCCCCTTTGGTATCCTAGAACATTTCACCCCTCTAACTTCTTTCAAGTATTTTTCCCGACTGTACTTGCTGTGTAACAGTACATTTTTTGGAGGGCAAAAGGCTACCTTTCTCTGTGTTCTCTGGTTTGCACATTCATATACTATGTGTGAATAGCTATTAAAAAAAGGTGCAATCAACGTTTCATCATTGACATGTACTCCTTTGGAAATATGCCAGGAAGCACAGAATAAGACTCAAGGAAATGGGACTGGAGAGATGTAGGAAGGAAAAGAGAGAGTTTTCTCCTCTTGTGGACAAGTTACCTTTTTCACAATCCAAGGTAACATGAATGCTAGAGACAGGACCCTGAAATTGCAATCGATCCCTAACACACTAACTGGAAATTACTCCATTCACTGCAAAAAATAAAGAATGGCCAGAGCCAAAGCAAAGCTAAGTTCCTTCCTTTTCCTATAAATAAAGTAACCAAGAATTATGATAGTAACAAAAACAGAATAGAGGGGGAAAAACACGTTTCCTTTTCCAAGTCCAAATGCATTCTTCTCTTTGCTATAAAAGGAGAAGTAAGTGGGGGCTTGTTGAAAGCCATGTGGAGAATACATGTGATTTCTTCCAAATAGATACATAGGTGTGTATTTTGTACACACACAGACACATATTCTCTCTTATAGTACACCTCTGCAATGACTCAGTAGTAGTACTTGAGATTATAGAGAATAAAAAGCCAGAGATGTTATCAGGTCTAACCTTTCACCTGTGCAGCAGGCTAAGTCACACCAGATCATGGGATCACTCAGCTACAGATCTATCAGTGTGTGTGTTGAGTATTAGGTCATTCCTACCTGACTACACGTTTCTCAGGGGAAGCCCTATGTCTATTTTCTCTCTTTGTCCCAAATCCCTACCTTGAGAAATAGTGAAAACAAACAAACAAACAAAACAAAAAACAAAAAATGGTGGAATGAGTGAATACAATATTGAGCCAAACTAATAAACCAAAAGTTTTAATTTGCCTGTATTGTACCTGAGATGTTACATTCTACCGATTTCACTCAGAATCATGTTTTAGGCTGAAAAGGCAAAGCAGGAGGCTGATCTGTCTTTAGATGATTGACTGCGGCTGTCAACACTCCTGTGCAGCTTCTGACACTTCTTCTGGTTCTTTAATGACACATTTTCATGATCTCTTTGAACTTCTCTTCTTAATATTAGTTCCACTTGGTCAACACCTCTTACTCATTGATGGACCCTGGGAGCAATAAATCCTAGGTTATTGAATTTATGTTGCTTGCATCAGTCCAGACTGGTTCCTGACTTGATGAGGGCGGAAGCTGCTTTTAAAAATATAGTTTATTAGATTCTATCTCTGGGGATTGTTTCATTCCATTAGGAAAGAGTTAAAGTAGTGACATTTCAAAACTTTTCCAGGTGATTACAGTATTTTAATAATTTAGTTAACCTCTTGAGCTATGGGAGGCAGTTATACTTAACAACACAAGATTTGCCCAAGGAGATACCTTTATGAGGAAGTGTTGACGTGAGGAAGGGAGGCATGAGGCCAGGATATAATGGTCAAAGGCATAATTTACCAATAAAGACGGAAATATTCACTAACATTCCTCAAAATGCACTACACATGTCCTAATATTACTAGAGGTAATTTAGGGGTAGTGAAAAGTATACTTTTCATTTCAAATTTTCATTTAAATTCCAGTTAGTTAATATATAGTGCAATATTGGTTTCAGGAAAATTCAGTGATTCATCCCTTATATATAAACACCCACTACTCATCATAACGTGTACCCTCCTTAATACCCATCCCCCACTCGCTTCTCTCCATCAACACTCAGTTTGTTCTCTATCATTAAGAGCCTCTTAGGGTTTGTTTCCCTCTCTTTTTCTTCTTTTCCTCCTCCCATATGTTCATCTGTTTTCTTTCCTAAATTCCACATGAGTGAAATATTATGCTATTCATCTTTCTCTAATTTATTTCACTTAGCATAATACACTCTAGCTCCATCCACATCAATGCAAATGGCAAGATTTCATTCATTTTGATGACTGAGTAATATTCCATTGTATATATATACCACACCTTCTCTATTCATTCATCAGTTAATGGGCATTTGGGCTCTCCCCATAGATTGCCTATTGCTGACAATGCTGCTATAAACATCAGGGTGCATGCACCCTTTTCAATTTATACAAAGGGGTGCAATTACCCTTTTGGGTAAATACCAAGCAGTGCAATTGCTGGGTCATAGGATAGTTCTACTTTTAACTTTGTGAGGAAACTCCATACTGTGTTTCAGTGACTGCACCAGTTTGTAATCTCACCAACAGTGCAAGAGGGATCCCCTTTCTCTGCATCCTCACCAACATTTGTTGTTTCCTGTGTTCTTAATTTTAGCCATTCTGACAAGTGTGAGGTGGTATCTCACTGTAGTTTTGATTTGCATTTTCCTGATGATGAGTGATGGTGAGCATCTTTTCATGTGCCTGTTAGCCATCTGTAGGTCTTTGGAAAAAACATCTACTCCTGTCTTTTGCCCATTTTTAAACTGGATTATTTGTTTTTTGGATATGGAGTTTGGTAAATTCTTTATAGATTTTGGATACTAACCCTTATCTGATATGTTACTTGCAAATACCTTCTCCAATTTCATAGGCTGACTTTTAGTTTTGTTGATTGTTTCCTTTGCTGTGAAGAAGCTTTTTATCTTGGTAAGGTCCCTATAATTCATTTTTGCTTTTGTTTCCCTTGCCTCCGAAGACAGGTCTATTAAGACATTGCTATCACCAAGGTGAAAGAGGTTCCTGCCTGTGTTCTCCTCCAGGATTTTTATGGATTCCTGTCTCACATTTAGGTCTTCCATAATTTTCAATTTATTTTTTGCATACAGTTTAAGAAAGTGGTACAGTTTAGGGGAGCCTGCGTGGCTCAGTCAGTTAAGCATCCGACTTTTGAGTTTGGTTCAAGTCATGATCCCATGCTTTGTGAGTTTGAGCCCAGCATCGCTGTGAGTGCAGAGCCTGTTTGGGATTCTCTCTTTCCCCCTCTTTCTTCCTCTCCCCTGCTCTCTTTCTCTCTCTCAAAATAAATGAATAAACTTTAAAAAAAAGTTAAAAGAAAGTGTTGCAAGTTTCATTCCTTTGCATGTCACTATGCAGTTTTCCCAACACCATTTATTGAAGAGACTCTCTTTTTTCCACGGAATACTCTTTCCTTCTTCGCCAAAGATTAGTTAACCGTATAATTATGAGCCCATTTCTGGGTTCTCTATTCTGTTCCATTGATCTTTGTGTTTGTTTTTTGCCCTAGTACCATACTGTGTCGATGAGTGCAGCTTTGTCATGTACCTTGAAGTCCAGAATCGGGATGCCTCCAGCTTTGCTTTTCTTTTTCAGGATTACTTTAACTATTCAGGGTATTTTGGGGTTTCATACAAATTCTGTGATTGTTCTAGCTCTGTGAAAAATGTTGGTGTTATTTTGATAGGGATTTATTTAAAAGTATAGATTGCTTTGGGTACTATAGACATTTTAACAATATCTGTCCTTCCAATCCATGAACATTGAATCTTTTCCCATTTCTTTGTGTCCTCCTCAATGTATTTCATGAGTATTCTATAGTTTTCAGAGTACAGATCTTTTACTTCATTGGTTAAGTTTATTTTTACGTATCTTATGGATTTCGGTGCAATTGTAAATGGGATTGGTTCTTTGATTTTTCTGCTGTTTCATTGCTGGTATACAGAAATGCCAAAGATTTCTGTATGTTGATTTTGTATCCTGCAACTTGGATGAATTCATGTATTAGTTCTGACAATTTTTTGATGGAGTCTTTTGGGTTATCTACATAGAATACCATGTTGTCTGCAAATAGTGAATGTTTGACTTCTTCCTTGCCAAGTTGAATGCCTTTTATTTCCTTTTGTTGTCTGATTGTTGAGGCTAAGTCTTTCAGTACTATGTTAAAGAGTAATGAAGAGAGTAGACATCCCAGCCTTGTTCTGAACCATAGAAGAAAAGCTCCCAGTTTTTCCCCATTAAGGAAGATACTGTGAGTCATTGATATGACATTTATGACACTGATGTATGTTCGCTCCATCTATCCCTACTTTCTTAAGGGTTTTTTTCTCAAGAATAGAGGCTGTATTTTGTCAAATGCTTTTTCTGCATCTATTGATAGTATCCTATGGTTCTTATACTTTCTTTTATTAAGGTGATGTATCACATTGATTGATTTGCAAATACTGAACCAGTCCTGCAGCCCAGGAACAAATCCCACTTGATCATGGTGACTAATTTTTTTAATGTACTGTTGGATTTGGTTTGTTAGTATCTTGTTGAGACGTTTTGCATCCATGTTCATCAGGGATACTGATCTGTAATTCTCCTTTTTAGTGGGGTCTTTGTCTGGTTTTGGAATCATGGTAGTTTTGACATCATAGAGTTAGTTTGGAAGTTTTCCTTCCATTTCCATTTTTTGGAACAGTTTGAGAAAAATAGGTATTAACTCTTTCTTAAATATCTGGCAGAATTCCCCTAGGAAGCCATCTGGCCCTGGACTTTTGTTTGCTGGGAGATTTTTGATTAATGATTGAACTTCTTTGCAGGTTATGGGTCTGTTCAAATTTTCTATTTCTTCCTGTTTCAGTTTTGGTAGTTTGTGTGTTTCTAGGAATTTATCCACTTCTTCCAGATTGCGCAGTTTATTGGTATATACTTTTCATAGTATTCTCTTATCATTTGTATTGCTGTGTTGTTGGTTGTGATCTCTCCACTTTCATTCTTGATTTTATTTATATGGGCCCTTTGTCTTTTCTTTTTGGTAAGTTTTGCTTGGGGTGTATCGATTTTATTAATTCTTTCAAAGAATCAGCTCTTAGTTTTGTTGATATTCTGTTTTCCTTTGTTTCGATATTGTCTATTTCTGCTCTAATCTTTATTATTTCTCTTCTTCTGCTGGCTTTTGGCTTTATTGCTGTTCCTTTTCTAAATCCTTTAGATATAAGGTTAGGTTATGTATTTGAGACTTCTTTTGCCTCTTTATTTAGGCCTGTATTGCAACATACTTCCCTCTTAGGACTACCTTTGCTACACCCCAACTATTTGCTACATTTGGACTATTCTGTTTTCATTTGTTTCAATACATTTTTAAATTTCTTTTCTAATGTACTGGTTAACCCATTCATCTTACCATAGTAAGATGTTCTTTAACTCCCATGTACTTGAGGGCTTTCCATTTTTTTTTTTTTTTTTTTTGTAGTTTACTTCAAGTTTCATAGTGTTGTGGTGTGAAAATATACATAGTATGATCTCAGTCTTTTTGTGCTTGTTAAGGGCTGATTTGTGACCCAGTATGTCATCTATTCTGGAGAATGTTCCATGTGCACTCAAAAAGAATGTGTATTTTGTTTTAAGATTAAATGTTCTAAATATATCCGTTAAGTCCATCTGGTCCACTGTGTCATTCAAAGCCATTGATTCTGGTGGGTTTTCTGCTTAGATGATCTGCCCATTGATGTAGGTGTGGTGTTAAAGTCCCCCACTATTATTGTATTTATGTTAGTAATTTACAAATTTGGATTATTCAAGTTGGGGGCATAAATATTTACAATTGTTAGATCTTCTTGATGGATAGACCCATAATGCCCATCTTCGTCTCTTGTTCAATCTTTATTTTAAAATCTAGTTTGTCTGATAACAAAGCTGGAGTAGCCATACTTTTTGACCTCCATCAGCATGATAGATGGTTCACCATCTCCTCACTTTCAACCTACAGGTGTAAAATTAGTCTTTAGACTTTTAGACACTTTCAGTCTTTAGGTCTAAAGTGAGTTGCTGGCAGGCAGCATATTATATATATACATATACATATACACACATATATATGTATATATGTTCTTGATACCCTCTATGTTTGGATTGGAGCATATAGTCCATTTACATTTAGAGTGATTATTTAAAGTGTATGCAAAAAGTGTAATTCTTCAAGACTAATTAAAGCAGAAAGAAGTTTCTTCTTTTTGAACTATCTTTCATCCATGATAATTACATCAAGGAGAAAGTTTTAATACTCTTTGATAATTTTCACTTAAAACAATGAAAAAAAAATGTCTCAGGTTCAGAGCTTCGGTAACAATGAGATCTAATTAGAATTTAATAGTATTCTTCTATTTTCTTAGGTTTATTTTCACCTTGTCTTTATGGCAAGTAATATTAGTTCCTTGTAAAATACCAATATATTCAAACCTCTTTGGTATGTGCACTTAAATATGTTGAGAATATTACAACATTAAGTCAGTATAGCAGATGACACTTGGTTGTGACAAAACCATGGATATGGCAAGAAATGACTAATTAGAAAAACTGACCAATAGCAATGGATACAAATGGAAAATAATCAATCTTCCAGAAATATATTTGAATTGGAATGGGGAGAGAACAGACCTATTCTCGGGGTGCCTTTGCACCCCCCTATTCTTGTTTACCTAAACTCGGTGTGAGCATTTTATAGCTTTGTATTTCTTTATGCCCTGTTAACCCATTGGTGCAAGCCCAGGAGATTCTTAAACTTATCCCCACATTTCTGGATGAGATTAACTTTTGAATTGGTAAACTGAATAAAGCACATTGTTTTCTGTAAGGTGGGTGGTCCTCCTCTAACCATTTGGAGGTCACAATAGAACAAAAAGGCTGATCCTCACAGATACATAAAGGGGAACTTCTCTTGCCTTATATTTTCAAGCTGGGACATCAGGTTTTTTGTTGTTGTTTGTTTGTTTGTTTGTTTGTTTTGAAGTTAAACTGAAACATCAGTTCTGCCTTGGGCTGTAGCCTGCTGGTCTTTGGACTGGAACTTAAACCATCAGCTCTCCTTGGGTATACAACTTGCTGATTGCCTATCTTGGGACTTGTCAGCTATCATAATCACATAAACCAATTCCTTAAAATGAATGAATGTTGTGTTCTGTTTCTCTGGATAATCCTAATATTCATACATTGGTGTGCTGTGGACAGGGAATTTCAGCAGGTATGAGGCCATCCATTTTATCATTCATTTCTCCCTAATTTTTTCCAACAATTTGCCCTAGCAGTTCTGAGATACAGGGGCCTCAAAAAGAACATTTTTAGTAAGAAATGTGACATCACTTAACTTTTCACCCTTACCAATTCTCTGGTCTTTTCCCAGACATTAGCCATCTCTCGCTTTAATCCTACATCCACTCTTTTGATGGCCAAAAGAGAACTCTAGACTTAAGAGTCTATGACACAGAAATACCTTCGTGACAATACTGGGTAACAGATAACATTTGACCAAATGCCTGGGCATTCCATGACCTAGTCAAGTTGACATAGAAAATTAACCATCCTAATAGGTATTGATTAAAACAATATAGTAGTAGAAGGTCAGATGTAGGATCTACAGTAAAGCTTGTCACATACTTAGTATCTAATAATCAGTAGTTGACAGAAATCAACCAGCAAGGACATGTTCACATGTTTATAAGGTTTGCCTGCAATTGGACGACTTGTATTAAGTCAAAAGAAGAGAGGGAAAAAAAAAGATTATAATAAGCATCAATTAAAAAGTTTTTTTTTTAAGTGACATGAGTTTCAGTAAAGTGGGTCAAAGAGGCTTTAAATCTGAATTTCCAGAACAGAGAAAAAACAGATGGCTTTTGTGACAAGGTCATACCAATCAGCAAGCAGCCTGGCTTTTAAAAGGACCAAGGCTATGGTGGCAAATAAATCTAAATCCAAAACTTAATTATTATAGATTTAGTAATTTCCCCTTATATTTTCTAAGCATCTGTTATCTCAAATGTAAAATGAGCAAGATGATACGGTTCTCCGGCATTCTTCTAGTCAAAATTAATTTTGGTACTTAAGGTGAGAAGCCACCAGCACATGCTAATGCTGTTTTACCTCCCTCACTTAAAAGAAAGACATCAAGGATGATAACAATATCACAAAGAACTGAAGATCTATTGATTTGTTTAAATAGCCAGGAAAACTCATCAAAACAGTAGGTACATCCTAAAGTCTATCAAGAATATTCTCTTGTGGCATCTGGGTGGCTCAGTTGGTTGAACATCTGACCCTTGGTTTTGGCTCAGGTCATGATCCCAGGGTCTTGGGATTGAGCCCTGTGTCGGACTCTGTGCTGAGTGTGGAGCTTGTTTAATATCCTCTCTCTCCCTCTGCCCCTCTCCCCCTCCTCACATTCTCTTAAAAAAAAAAATTAAAAATAAAAAGACAGAAAAGAAGAAAGAAAAAAAAGAATATTCTTTCATCTCTAGAATGTTGGTTAGAATGATACAGGAATTACTTCCAATGAAAAGAAAAAAAAAGTGGAGATACAGAAAATGTGTAAGAGGTTAAATAGCTGGTAAGCAATTCTCAATACTTTTATATCTATTTTGTATCTTTTACAAACACTATATTCCACAGAGTAAGAAATCTTTAGAAAACCTGAGGACTGTTCTTAGTTTTGAGAAAACTACGATTCAAATGAGAAGAAAAATAGATTCTGTGACAATGAACTCATTTGAGCACTACCCCGAAAAAAGTTTTCTCTTGAATTTTCACCCATAACCTTCTCAATGGGCATTGTAGTGAATTATGTTAATATTTATTTGAATACCAAATTCATCAAAAAGACATTTGGACTGGAAAACTACATTTATGCCATAAAAGCATGAGGGGATATAGTCTCATAAAAAAACATTTTCTTCTTAAATTATTCTTAGGTAAAACTGAGAGCTCATACATTTCTTCCTTGATGCATATTATTAAATGCTCTTCTCAGAGGAAAGAGATTTGGGATTGGAGTCCATAGAATGAATACCCAAGATGATCTATTTTCTTCTCTTATCCATTAAATTTGTATAGGGAATACTTAGAGAAAAAAATTAACATTCAGTAACCATATCATTTCATGCAATCTCAGAGCAATCTTTTAAAGATGTTTTCTTATTCATATTTTTAGTGTCTGACTGCCGGTACCACAAAATAAATAAGTGACAGAGTAGGTATTTCTATTCCATCTGTTTCGTTTTTTTTTTTTTTTTCCAGTATTTATTTTTCAGGTGGGGAGGAGCAGAGAGAGAGGGAGACAGAGAATACCAAGCAGGGGATTCCCAAGCAAAGAATCCCGTACTCTCAGTGCAGAGCCAGATGTCGGACTGCAACTCATGAACCACGAGATCATGACCGGACTTGAGCTGAAACTGAATCAGACACTTAACTGACTGAGCCACCCAGGGGCCCCTCCATCTGTTTTTCCAATCTATGTATCTTCATTCTTATGCAGCTTCTGTGTCTCAGAACACACGTAAGTCTATAACCGTATTTTTCTGTAACAGTATCTTAAACAATTTATTAAATACATGCTATTATAATTTGGAATTTCACAAATAAACGATTTCAATCATCAGTAACACTGAACCAGAGATTGCCAAAATCTACTTGTTCTGTGACAACATCACACTTATATGCTTAAGAATCTTCATGGTATCAAGTAAGAATTTTATTTTGATGTATAAAGTTTCTGAAAGGCTAGTTCACTTGGAGATTTCCGTTATTAACTTTTATTTTTATTCCTGACAGGAGTTTCAATAAATAATAGGAGTGATTTTTAGCACCAAATCAATACTTAAGAAACCAAAACATCACTGAACAAACGTAGCTTTAGCTGATGTCTATCATGCGGCAAATTTTCTAAGACTTGAATACCAGGACCATTGTTTATGGAAGAAAAAAAAAAACACATACTGCAAGTGGGTTTGAAATACTATAAAATTATTTAAATACATGCAAACATTATTTCAGAAATAAAATCCTTATACTCACTCTAAACCTTTAAAACCGAAATGGAATCATACATTAAAATAAATACAATTATAAAAGAAAAAAATCATTAATGTGAAATACGAGGCTGTGTGTACCAGGTGAGCTAGGGTTTCCAGTTGCTAGTAGCACAGTAGATAGCTTCCTTTGAATCGTGCATAACTATGCTGTAGATACCAGGAAATGAGTCAGGTTTTATACTCTTGTTTTATGGTCAAACTACAGACAAATCTTCATTCTCAGATAATGCAAAGAAGTTTGCTATCACTTAATGTGAACGTGTAACTTATATATTATGTCCCACTTTTCAATTAACTTAAAAATAAGAATTTCTACCTGTTATCGATAAATATAGAACATGAAAAATTAAAATAAAGAGCACACATAGTAAAAATGGTTTCATAAGTAGTACCTAGTCTATCTTTATTGAGGATTCTTGTATGCCAATATTTTCTGAAAAAAATCTCACCAATGAATGTCCATTTTACTGTGTAAACAAACAAATTTGTTTTTTTTTTTAATCATGAGGTGTTTTTATGAAGATACCCAGCAGCACACTTTGAGAAATGGTACATTAGGCTGACAATTTAAAAAAAAACTTTATACAATTGTTTTAATTAAAATGCATTATTTCAAGTATCTTGTTCAGTTATAGTAAACACCAAGGATGAAAAATATTAAGTGCTTGAAATTAAGTAAATACAACCAGTGGGAAACTGTAAGAACATACACTTTCTTTTCCTCTCTGTCTTTTGCTTCTTTTTAAGAGAAACGAGTTTGTTGCATTATTATTATTATTTTTTAATGTTGATTTCTGAGAGAGAGAGGGACACACAGGGCACAAGTTGGGAGGGTCAGAGAGAGGGACACACAGAATCCAAAGCAGTCTCCAGGCTCTGAGCTGTCAGCACAGAGCCCAACGCGGGGTTCGAACTCACAAACCGTGAGACCGTGACCTGAGCCAAAGTCAAACGCCCAACCAAGTGAACCACTCTGGTGCCCCAGTTTGTAGTATTTAAACAGTAAGTAAACATATATTATCTTCATACTTTACCATTTAAAAAAATATACTTTTATCTGTAATTAGTAAATATAAAATTTTTTTTTGTCTAATTTGATATTGTCAAACGGGAGTTTTTAAAGAAATTATTTAAGTGTATTGACAATTATGATCAAGGTAGGGAATTACATATCCAACACTAAAGTTCTATTTTATTAAATGTTAATTTAGTTCTGTGTATGAAAAATAATTAAAGACATGAAGGACATGAAGTGAAAAATATATTATGGCAATAAATATGGCAAATTATTAAAGGAACTGTGTGTAAAGTGTGAGGTCATTTCCCCAGAGGGAGAACAATGGTATATGTTCAAGAATGTAAAGAAAGGTTTTGATGGATATACATCACATCCCAACTCTATGAAAAAATATGGCCCGTTGTGTTTTGAATAGCCTATTGAGTGGCCAACCCCCCACAAAATACTCTGCTGCAGTCCCCTTAAGGCTGAAGGCTTCTCTCACACTGAACTGGTTTCTAAACTTTAACTCGCTGGACCCAGTTCCCGATTATTTCTTGAGACTTTAATTCGGTGGGGCTGTAAGTCAGAAATTAGAGAATTTCCTCACTTGCAAGACTCTCTTTTCCACTTCAGGTCCCAGTGCCATTATTCCTTCCACGTTACACTCTTCTCCTTAAAAATAGACACTGAGCTGGTCTTCCATGCCAGGTGTCTTTACCTTAGCTCATTTATCTATTACTCTATTTAAAATGTATTCTATGGAGCATTTTATCCATCCAGGCCCTGTTGGGAGCCAAATCTGAGGACCAGAAGAGAGTATGAACAGCAGAAATCACCTATTTTGAAACTGTACATCCAATGTTTTGCTAAAGGTTAAGACTTAAATAACAGATGCACATAGAAGGAATAGCTAACAGGTGTGAGAGAATGACGGGAGAAAATGCCTTCCTAGAGATGATAATAATCTAAGTCTCAAAGAATTAGTGGGGACAACATTGGGGACAAGTTACAAAGAAGAAATTACAGTCTTTTTTTTTTTTTTTTTTTCTGGAGAAGAGGGGAGGCATTTGGGTGTGATACAGAATTCATGTAATCCTTACGAAAGCAGACAGATTTATGTGTCCTGGCCTATATAAGTCTGATACAATTGTGTTAAATAATAAAGTAATCAGAAGTTTTTCATTTAAATATTATTTCAAAGTATATCAAAGTGTAACTTTTTTACATGCCACAGTGTTATTTGGTAAAATTCTATGTCCTCTTCTTTTTCCATTATTCACCCCAAATACTTACAACTTCTACTTGCAAGATGCTCAAATACTGCACCCTGACATGCACGGAGATCTCATTTCTCTTACTTAGGTCTCCTCACTTTTTACCGTGGTAAGAGTATTTAATGAGATCTACTCCCTTAAATAATATTTTATTTCACACTTAAAATTTTTAAGTACAGATACAGTGATGTACTTCAAATCTCCACAGCTTATTCATCTTTCATAACTAAAACTGGACAACTCTTTATCTCTCCTCTCTCCTTCACAATTACCATTCTACTCTTTGCTGTTGCTAATGACTATTTCAGATAAACCATATAGATGGGTTCATCCAGTATTTGCCCTCCTTTGACTAGCTTATTTCACTGAACATAATGTACTCAAGGTTCATCCATGTTGTTGCATACTGAATAATCTCTTATGTTTTAAGGGTGAATAATATTCCATTGTGTGTGTGTGTGTGTATATATATATATATATATCTCATATTTCCTTTTGCCAGTCATCTATAGATGGATAGTGAGATTGTTTCTGTTTCTTGGTTATTGTGAATAATACTTCAATGAATATGGGAGTTCAAAGACAATATATAAAATGACAACAGGTATAGGAAAAGATGTGCAACATCACTAATCATCAGGGAAATGCAAGTTAAGACCACAATTATATATAATCTCACACCTGTTAGGATGGCTATGATTGGGACACCTGGGTGGCTCAGTCAGTTAAGCACTGGACTCTTGATTTCGGCTCAGGTCATGATCTCATGGTTCATAAGTTTGAGCCCTGTATTGGGCTCCATGTGACAATGCAGAGCCTGCTTGGGATTTTCTACCCCTCCCCCAACTGCTTTCTCCCCTATATGCACGCACTCTCTCAAAATAAATAAACTTAAAAAAAGATGGGTATCATACAAAAAAATAGACGGCTCCTGGGTGGCTCAGTCGCTTAAGCCTCCAAATTCAGCTCAGGTCACGATTTCATGGTTCATGAGTTTAAGCCTTGTGTCCAGCTCTGTGCTGACAGCTCAGAGCCTGGAGCCTTCTTCAGATTCTCCATCTCCCTCTCTCTCTCTGCCCTTCCCCCGTTCATGCTCTGACCCTCAAAAATTAAAAAAAAAAATGTTAAAAAAATTAAAAATAGACAAGGGAACTGCAAAGAATGAAAGAATTAGAACCCTTGTATACTGATGACAGGAATGTTAAATGATGTAGCTGGTGTGGAAATCAGTATGGAGCATCCTCAAAAGATTAAGAACTGCCATATGGACGAGCAATCCCACTTCTGGATATTTATCTGAAATAATTGAAACCAGGATCTCAAATAGTTAAGTTCCTTTCTTTCTTAGTATTTTATGATTAAATTGATATCATTTCTATTTAGACATTCTTCATACACAAATGAGCAGAGAATTTGCTTCTTTATTTCTTCCTAATTTCTCTCTGTGTAAAATTTCCTGTTCCTTAGAGGGTAGGAAATAAGAAGTCGAGTGTGCAGAAGAAGGAAGAAATTGGGCTGTGACAGAAAAAAATCAGATTCTGCTTCTCTCCCAATTCACTGCACTGTAGGTCATATATATTGTGTTTCCCTGCAGGGAGTGCACACTCAGAACATATACCAGAGGTCAGACAAATTAGGAGAGGACATTTATTCATCAAGCTGTTAAACAGGGGCAAATGTTTTACGAACATTTTAAGCACACTTTACTTCACTCGTGTTTTGTGGATTCTCCTGCCTACCTTGGAGTTTTGTATGAACTCATGCTCTTAAATCTTTTCACAGAAAGTAGGTTTTCTTTATGGTACATAAATTCCCAAAGAACAAGTAAGTTCAGAAATCAAGGCAAGGTTTCCCACTGCTCCTGTATCAGAATGTAGAGGATTTTTTTTTTCTTTTTAAAATTTCTCAAGGTTCGACAGATATTACAACTATCAGACTTCCATTAGACAAATTGGACATAATGTAAATATTGTCTCTCACCTTTGAAATTCTAACACTCAGCAGAAACAAACTTTAAAAGTCACAAAAGGAAAAGCAGCCCTGAATTAATGATGAGGTCTTGCAACATACAAATAAAATCATGTTTAGATGTGGAGTACTTCCTCATAGAGCATGCAAATAAAATTAGAATTAAGAAAGCAAACGCAAAATATGAAAAGCCCTTTCGAACATCTGGCTCAGAAGTTTTTATATTCCTCAAAGTCCTGAGGATTCTACAAGAAGTCCTAAAATTTACCTAATGATTCCAAATTCCTAAAAGATATTAAACTTTGGATTGGATAATGAGAAATTGGAATTCCTAAGAATTCTTAGGGATTTCTGGGATTATAAATTAATCCTTATTTCCACAGCACTTTTAAAGTATCTTTGAAAATAATAATGAACACCAACAAAATACACAGTGAATCTTTTTAATGATGGGATTGTATTAAAGGTGTCAGAGGAGATTTTATTAAAAAAATGATACAAACTATACAAATGTTATTTCTGTGAACAAAGAGGTTATGATAAAATTACAAATTTGAATAGTATGCAAAATAAACTCTGCTTGATAAGAAGCTATTTGTTAATAGAAACATTATATGAGGGAATGTAATCACTAATGAGTGCCAATTACAATAATTTAAAATTATAATAGCAGATATTTAATATTTAAAACTTAGCATCCTTAAAAATGAAAGTTTAAAACACATGTGGCTTCATTTTTTCTATCCTATAGTTTTAATTATTGTTTCACAATTTTTCCAGATGTTGAAAAATTTCTTTCATTTTGTACTGATGTTGGTTGCACTGCTATGAGGTCATCCATAGCAACATCCACTGCAAGTTGGGTGTCGTATTATGTTTTATAGAAGTTCATTTTTTTCTTTAATAATAAACATTTTGTCTACTTCTCCTGATTTTTATCTGGCTATTGAAATCTGGATTTCTTTTTCTACTTCCCATTTTAGATGAGTTTCTAATTTCATGTTGGAGTATTCCACATCATCATTCATATATTCTCTTTGCATTTTTTTCTTTCAAAGATCAATAGCATACAGTGAATATCCAAACACTCTAAAACCCCAGTGAACATTATTCAGTCGTATTTAAATAATGTAACATGCAGAATATGTAGCAAAACTAACAGCACTTCACATAATTATGCATTGAAATTGTCAATTTAAACATTCATTTGCTTCCAAAAAGTTGTTATTTCTTGCAACACCACTGTTTAAAATGTATCATATGTCTAAACTTATTAATATTTAATATTTTTGCACGAATGACTCACCTTTGGCAACAGCAAATAGCATCATGAACATTTACTATTACAGGGCAACAGCTATGAGGAAGATTAAATCATCAGATGGCTATTGCTTATTTTTATGTATTTCTATTCTGGTTCCCAGAAATATCCAATCTATAATTCCACCTATCAGTATGCCTTCTCTTGTTTCTACTTAATATTATTTGATTCCTTCTATCCAGCAGTCCCTCCATGTTAACTTGGCTGTTTTTATTTCCCAATTATGATTACTTTTTTTTTTCTTTTTTCTCTCCAAATAAACAGATCCTCACAAATTATTATGTTAGTACCAAATGACAAAATATTTATGTGATCCAATACCCAAGGCGGGGGGGGGGGGGGGCGGGGGGGAGGGGGAGTTTGGTGAAAGAAAACAAAATGAAAGAAATAAACCTACAGATACAAGGAGCTCAGTGAAATTTAAGCATAATGAGTTGCCCCACCCAATCATGACTTTATACATCCAAACAACTGAAAACTGAAGACCTGAAAACATCCTGAAAAGAGAAAAATAACACACTATCAGGGAACACCAGCCCTAATGACTAATGATTTCTCATCAAAAACCTTAAAGGATGGAATAAGGTGGTACAATTACTTTTGTAGGGCTAAAAGGAAAACAAACAAAAAAAACTGGAAGTAAACTCAGAATTCTATATCCAGAAAAAGTATATGTTAAGAGTGAAGGTATTCTCAGATGAAGAAGAACTAATAGAATCTGTTGCTAGCCATCTTGTTCTAAAATAATCACTAAAGGAAATTCTTCTGACAGAAAGAATGCTATGGATGGAAAACTGGAGAATATTAGCAACGAAGTGAAAGCAACAGGAATATTTAATATTTGGGCAACTATAATAGACTAAGCTCCTCTTAGATCTTTAAAGTGTTTAACAGTTCAAAGCAAAAAGTGGTTATATTGTCTGAAATGGTTTTTAATATATCTGGAAGACTTAGTTTATAAGAAACTATAACATAAAGCAAAAAAAGTAAAGAAATTCTATGGTTACTTGTTGCCACTAATTATACTGTAAAAACATTAACAATATTATGATCTCTAAAGTAATAGCATTTAAATAGTATAGTCAAATATGCAATAGTTGAGTTAAATAGAAATACTAAAAATGTTAAAATATGCCAAAATAGATAGGAAAGTAAAAACAAACAAAAGGGGACAAAACAGAAAAGAATACCATTATAGTCTTAATCCCAACATACCAGTAATTTCATTCAATATAACCTAAATACACCAATTAAAAGATAGAGGTCATGAGACTGCATTAAAAAATATGCCCCAACCATATGCTGCCTACAAGAAATTCACTTCAAATATAATGATAGAAGTAGGCTAAAAGTAAAAGCCTTTGGCGGGGGGGGGGGGGGGGGGGGACACAGATACCACACAAGTTCCAATGAAAAGAAAGCCAGAGTGACAATATTATTATCAGACAAAGTAGATTTCCAATCAAAGAAAGAGAGATAGAGGCATTACAAAATGATAAAAGGGTAAATTCACCTAGAAAACTTAACCTCAAATGTGTATATATAACTTACTACAGAGCTTTGGAATATACAAGCAAAACTCATAGAAATGAAAGAGGAACTGTTAGATAAAGCCATAATAATATTGGAGACTTCAACACCCTTACCCAGTAAAAACCAGGATTAATATGAATTAGTACTTATAAAATCAACAAGGACATAGAAAAACTGAACGGCACCGTCAATAAACTGGACCTGATTGACATTCACAGAGCACTTCACTGAACAGAATATGCATTCGAGTGTAGATGGAACATACATCAAGAGGGATCACATCATGGATCATCAAACAAGGGTTAACACATTTAAAATAACGGAAGTCATATAAACTTTATTCTCTGATCACAATGAAATTATACTAGAAACCAGTAACCATCACTTACCTTGGAGACATTATATCAACTCTTGCTTTTAAAAGTTCATTCATATAAAGATGGTTTTCCATTGTAATACATAAAAACTCAAAAACCCTCATGAAATATTACTAAATAGGATTCAACATAAGTATCAATAATAGTAAGCCGCAGCTACGTGCGGTTTATAAAAATGCAAAGCTTGCTTAATATGTGAAAATAAAAACATACCCTAATATAGCAATAGTCTAAAGAAGAAAATCCACATACACCTATCAATTCATGCCAAAAAGCACCGGACCAAATTCAGCTTCCACCACTAATATAAATTCTCAGCAAATCAGAAATCAAGACAACTTGTTCAACTTAATAAAGGGCACCAACAACAAACAAAAAAGGAAAAAAAAAATGAAGCTACAGCTAATCTCACACTTAACGTCAAATACTAAATGCTTTTCCGCTAAATTCAAGAACAAGACAAGCCTGTCAGCTTGCACCAATCCTATTATACGTACTATCCCGTTAAATAGGAAGCTATACCAGGCTCAAGATGCTAATAAAAAGGCATACAGATTTGAAGTGAAGAAATAAAACTGTCCTTACTTGTAGATGATTTGATCATTCAAGGTCCAAGTCGAAAATCCCAAAGACTCTAAAAACAAAACAAAAGGATAAAACCTCCCAGAATAAGTGAAGTTATCAAAGTTGCATGAAACAAGGTCAACACGCAAAAATCTATTATATCCTATGTACTAGCAAAATAGTATAGAATTATAATCTGAAATTCAAAAGCGATATTATAAATATTTAAAACACTTTAAAATAATGTTTGAAACAGTTTCAAAATGAATCACTGATGTTTAAACACATAAAACAGAGACACGAACTGTATGCTGAAAACTGCAACACAGTGATGAAACAGCCAAAAACAACCTTAACAAATGAAGACGTGGACTGTGTTCATGCCTTGGAAGACTCTACCCGGTAAAGATGTCGTTTCTCCAAATTTCTTTACAGATTTAATTTGAGTCCAATCGAAATTAAAGCAATGTATTTTTGTAGATATAAAGAAACTCCTAAAATTTATCTGGGAGTGTGTAGGATGGACATCACCAACATGATGAAGTAGGGCACAGCAGCCCCCATCCCTCCACAAACAACAAGTCGAGAGTTATCCAATGAAACCAGGACTGAGAGAGCTCAGGTGTGTCCACTCAAGAGGCTTTGGGCGCATAGAGGAGCGCGTGCACGCACACCTAATAAACTACACAAAGCTAAACTGCAAAAAAAAAAAAAAAAAAAAAGGCAGAACAGTTTCACTTTGTATCATCCCATCCCGGAGGATGGCTCTGCTTGGCAACAGGGGGACACCTCCAGACCCCAGAGGGACCCCTTCACTGGAAAAGGGAGAACGGGGACAGTGACTAGCTTCCCCTGGCTCCAGGGCACTGCATCAGAACCCGCTTGCGTTCTGCGCGCCCCCCACCCCCACCCCCACACCCGAGACTGGTGGAGCAGAGCTGCCCAGGAACCGCTGGGAACAGGCAAGAAAGCGGAGCCCGCGGTACCAGTCACACACAGCGCGGGGGCAGCCCCAGTTCCCAGGAGCCTGCTCTGCAAAGGCCTTCAACAGCTCTTTCTGAGGACCTCAGCAGCCCTGGCAGGGCTCAGACACCGGCAGCTTTCATCATTAAGAACCTCGCCTTGGAAGGCAGACAACACCAGCAGTTTGTGCCACCAAGGCAATCAATACCCAGCCGACCCACCACGGACGTCTGCAACTTTGGGGTAGGAGGGCTCCCCAGGTTTTCATTTGTTTGCGGTTAGTACCTGCCAGGGTATCTGCCTGTTCCACTCCTCCTCTTCCACTCCAGCAGCCCAAGCCAAAGCCAGAGAAGACAGACGCCCTGGGGCCAGGATGCGCCCAGACTGCCGTCCTCGCAGCTAGCTAGGGTTTTGGCTGTCAGCCCCTTAAGCTCTTACAGCTGCTCGGTACCGGATGTGTGGGCTGTCCCCTCGCTGCTCCCACCTCCACGCGCATGCCCAACAACTAACTCGTGCAGCGCCCACACAACAAAAGTGCGCGCCAACAGCCAACCTCCCTGCAGGTGGTCCTGGTCCCAAGTCTGGTCGTGACTCTTGTCACTGTCCTGCGCTGTTGTGGGTGCCCACAGATAACACCTGTAGGTCTGCATCTGCATACAATAGGCCCTGACTCAGGTCCCAGGCCTCCACTGCACATGCCCGCTGCTAATCCGTGCAGACTCAGGAGTACAAGGCAACTTTCAGAGCCGGACTGCAACTGTTGCGCCTATCTAATCGCCACTCCTGGTTGCTTCCTAACTGGTCCCTGTGCATGGAGGACAAGAAGAGACGGAAGACAAAGGCAGAGCACTTCAGACTGGTAGGTGGCGATTTTAATAAGCAGGAATTTACTCATGAGGCTTGTCTTGGGCAGTCGCAAAAAAGTAGACCTCCACGCCAAACGCCAGAATCTTAAAAAAAGCATAGAGATCTTAATGGAGTTCAGCTGCTGTGGATTGAGTGCAGGTGCCCTGAAAAATGCATTACTGTTTAAGGGCTATATCCTTGAAATGGCTCCATCTGTGGAAAGAGTGGGCTCAGCGTATAGATCTGGGAGTGGGTGAGGAGGCTCTAATGTCCCAGTTGCGTGTCACAGGTCAACAGAGGGTCACGTCCTCTGGATGAACTCCTGTAACAATTTATCCCTTATGATTGGGTGTTTCGACTTCATATGCTTCCTCCCGCGCCCCTTTTCTTCAGTATACCCTGAGAGGTCAGCAAGTTGTTCACTAGCATGGAGGTGGCATGTTTGGCAACCGTCTGGTTGCACCATGCTGGTGGGACTTCCCACTGCAGATTCCAGTGTTCCACTTCCACCAATGATCCATTGCGAAACTTGGGGCAGTGGCTCCTTCCTGTGATTTCTATGCCTTTACCATGTTGTGTGTCTTGGCAGGGCTTCCCAGTCTGGCATATGAGTAACAGGCACTAGTGGTTGATTATTTAAATGTATCAAAATCTGGGCAAGGTGGTTTAGTCAACCTGGGCAAGGTGGTTTTACTTTGTAGTAATTTAATCTGCTGCCTTAATATTCCTTTCTTTCTATCAACCCTGCTGCTTGTAGGTTATAAGGGAGATGGAACCAATATTAAATGTCATATTCTTTTGCCCAGCCTTGCGTACCATGACCTTGAAGGTGTGACTCTCAATCACTGTCTATTTGACAGAGGTATCTGTGCATGGTACTTAGCTTCTCCAATCCCCCCATGGTGGTGGCCTGGTTTGCAGAGCAACAGGAGAAGGCTTGGGTTAGGCCATACTCAGTGTCCACACAAACTAAGGCATACTGAGAGTGCTCATTCAGAGGGAAAGGGCCATTGTAATTTGTCAATTCTTTATCTGCTGGGAACTCTGGGTAGCTGACCCCAGATTCCTTTGGCAGTTGCCTCAGGTGTTGTTTAGAACATGTAGGACCTGCTGTTATTGCATTAACCAAGTCACTGTATTTCAAGGGCAATTCAGCATCTGTAGCAATATATCATCCTATATGGGTGCTATAGTGGTCATTCTCCCTGTGTATCCAATCTACTGAATCTACTTTTGTATCTACTGAAAGGTTAGTTGCCAGGATTCATATTTAGGCTAGGGCACCAGCTTCCTGATGGTCAGGTGGCGTCAGTGCATCATGAGACAAGACATGGAAAACAGTGAGAAATGACTCAGGTTCTTGCAAGAGAACACATGTCCTTCCACTTATCCTGAATCACAAGTGCTTATTCAGGTTTATCCATCCACAAGAGAAAGGGGAGTTCTTACCACAGTATGTTTTTCTTTAAAGTTGTCTGGTCATATCTGATTCTATGCATAGTTTTAAATATGACATTCTAGTCAAATCTTTGGTAATATAATCAGTGTTTTCAATTGCTACCTGTAATAAGGAGAACAGAATCTTAATGAAATTTGCAAATAAAGGGGGGGGCAGGGTGGCTCATGAGGTTAAGTGTCTGACTTCAGCTCAGGTCATGATCTTGAGGTTGACGAATTGGAGCCCTGCGATGGCTCTGTGCTGACAGCTCAGAGCCTGAGACTGCTTCGGATTCTGTGTCTCCCTCTCTTTCTGCCCCTTTGCTGCTTGTGTATTCTCTCTCTGTGTGTGTGTGTGGGTGTGGGTGTCTCAAAACTGAATAAAACATTAAAAAATTTAAAAAAAATAAATTTTCAAATAACCATATTACCATGAAATTTAAAAATATACTTGTGACCAAATGGACATAATAGACATACAGGAAACATTCCATCCAGTAGAATACCCATTCTTAAATAATCGTAGAACATTTTCCAGCATCGATTATATGTTAGGCAACAAAATAAGTCTTAACAAATTTAAGAAAGTTGAAATCCTAGCAAGTATTTTTCCTTCCACAATGGTTTGAATCCAGAAATAAATAATAGGAAGAAATTTGGAAAACTCACAATTATTTGGGGATTGCACAACATGCTCCTGAAGAACCAATAGGTCAAAAAGAAATCAAAGGGAAATCAAAAAGTATTTTGAGACAAATGAAAATGGAAACACGGCACACCAAACTCAGGGGATGTAGCAGATCAGTTCTAAGAGGGAAGACTACAGTGTTTAATAACTATGTGTGAAAATAGTAAATAAATAATAAATAGTAAATGATAAATAGTAAATAAATAGTAGTAATAGTAGTACTAATTTAATAATAGTAAATAAATAGTAAATAATAAAATATGTGTGAAATAAATAACCTAACTTTACACCTCAAGAAACTAGAAAAAGAAGAACAACCTAAGTCCAGAGTTAGTAGAAGGGAGGAAATAACAAGGATCAGTTGGAGATAAGTGAAATTAACTGGAAAGACAACAGTAAAGATTAATGAAACAAAGATTTTTTTTTAGAAAAGATAAAATTGGCAAACCTTTTAGCTAGACTATGAGAAAGGAAAGATTGAAGTCATAAAAGAAAGAGGAAATACCACAACTAATACCAGAGAAATACAAAGGATCATAGAAGACTTTGATATGCCAACAAATTTGAGGATATAGAAGAAATGGGTAAATACCTAGAAACATACCATCTACCAAGACTAAATAATGCAAATATAGAAAAATCTGAACAGACCCATTAATAGTAAGGATATTGAATCATAATGAAAAAAACCTTCCAACAAAGAAGAGCCCTGGAACAAATGCCTTCACTGGACAATTCTACAAGACATTTAAAGAAAAATTAACACCTGCTCCTAAACTCTTTCAAAAAATTAAAGAAAAGAGAACTCCTGCAAACTCTTTCTGTAAGGCCACCATTACTCTGATACCAAAGCCAGATAAAGACACTACATGAAAAGACAACTACAGGCAAATATCCCTGATGAATATAGATGCAAAAATACTCCACAGAATACTAGCAAGGAAACTTAACAGCACATTAAGATTACACACCATGAACAAATTGGATTTATCCCTGGGATACAGGGATGGTTCACCGTATGTAAATTAACTCCACTTTTACAAAATGAAGAATAAAATCTGCATGATCACTTCAGTAGATGTAGATTTGATAAAATTCAACACTATTCCATGATAAAAACTTTTAAACAAATTAAGTATAGAAGGAAATCCCAACACTAACATCATACTTGGTATGAGGTGGACAGTTTTTCTCTATGATCAGGAACAAGACAAGGATGCCAACTCTCATCACTTCTGTTCAGCATAGTACTGAGAGTCCTAGCTAGCAAAGTTAGACAAGAAAAATAAATAAAAGGCACCCAAATAAGGAAGAAAGAAGTAAAACTTCATCTCTTTGCAGAAGACCTGATCATATATATAGAAAACTCTGAAAATTCCAGCAAAAATCTGTTAGAATTAATGAATGGATTTAGTAAAGTTACAGGTTACACAATTAACAGAGAAATAAGTTGCATTTTATATACTAAGAATAAGATATTTAAAAGATAAAATAAGAAAATAATAAAAATTAAGAAAAAAAATCTTATTTACAAAGTCCTGAGAAACAATAAAATATTTAGGAAAAAAAAACTAATCTTTGAAAACTATAAGATGTTGATGAAAGAAATTGAAGATATTAAGGAATGGCAATAAATTCTATGTTCGTAGATTGGAAAACATAATATTGTGAAAATGCCCATAGTACCCAAAGTGATATATAAATCCTATGCATTCCTCATCAAAATCCTAATTACATTTTCCACTGCCATAGAAAAAAACAATTCTAAAATTTATGTGGAACAATAAAAGACCCAGAATGGTGAAAGCAATCAAGAGAAAGAAAAAGCTGGAGACTTCACATTTTCAGATTTCAAAATATGTTACAAAAATACAATAATTAAAGCAATGTAGTACTAGCATAAAGATACATATGTGGCCAATGGAACAGAATAGAAAGTTCAGAAATAAACCTATGCATATAAAGTCACCTGATCTTCAATGAGAATTCTAAGAACACACAAATGGGGCTGGGATTTTCTCTTCAGTAAATGGTATTGAAAAAACTCTATATCTACATGTAAAAGAATAGAACTGGACCTTGGTGTTAGACCATACACAAACACACACACACACACGAGCTAAATGTAAGAACCGAAACTATAAAACACCCAAAAGAAAATAGGAAAAATATTCTTGACATTGGTCTTGGCAATGATTTCATGTCTATGCTTTCAAAAGCCCCGGAAACAAAAACAGAAATAGGCAAGTGGGACTACATCAAACTAAAAAAGATTCTGCATAGTGGGGCACCAAGGTGCTTCAGGTGATTAACTGCCTGACTTTATCTCTGGTCTTGATCTCTTGTTTCCTGAGTTTGAGCCCCTCATCAGGCTCTGTGCTGACGCTTCATTGTCTGGAATCTGCTTCAGATCCTGTGTCTCCCTTTTCTCTCTCTCTCTCTCTCTCTCTCTCTCTCTCTCTCTCTCTCTTTCTCTCTCTCTCTCTCTCTCTCTCTCTTTCTCTCTCTCAAAAATAAATAAACATTAAAAAGGAGGGATGGCGCCTGGGTGGCTCTGTTAAGCATCTGTATTCGGCTTAGGTCCTGATCTCGCGGTTCGATCCCCGTGTCAGGCTCTGTGCTGATAGCTCAGAGCCTGTAGCCTGCTTCAGATTCTGTGTTTCCCTCTCTCTCTCTGCCCCTCCTTCCCTCCATGCCCTGTCTCCTTCTCTCAAAAATAAATAAAAATTATTTTTTAAATAAAAAAAAGATTCTGCACAGCAAAAGAAGTAACCAACAGAATAAAAATGAAACCTATAGAGTGGGAAAATATATTTGAGAACAATATATTGATTAGTGGTTAATATTCAAAATATGTAAGGAACACTTATAACTCAATTTCAAAAAATAAGTCACTTTATTAAAAATAGGCAAAAGACTTGAATAGACATTTTCTCAAAGACATACAAATTGCCACCAGTATGTTAAAAGATGCTTAACATCACCAGTCATCAGGGAAATGCAAATCAAAAGCAAATCAAAATGACATATGACCTAACACTAGTCAGAATGGGTATTATAAACAAACAAAAATGATAAGTGTTGGTGGGGATGTGGACAAATCAGAACACTTAAACACTGTTGGTGAGAGAGAATACAATATGGTGCAACCACTATCGAAAACAGTATGGAGGCTCTTCAAGAATTAGAAATAGGACTACCATATAATTGAGCCATTCCACCTCTGGGTACATACCTGAAAAAATATCTCAAGGAAATATCTGCATTCTAGTGTTCATTGCAACCTTATTCACACTAGCCAAGATATTAAAACAATCCAAATGTTCAAGAAATTAATGAATAAAATGTGATACATAAATACAATGGAATATTATTCAGCCTTTAAAAAGGAAGAAATCCTGCCATTTGCAACAACATGGATGAAACTGGAGGATTTATTGTAAATAATGCAATATACGACAAATACTGCTTTTATGAGGTGTTTGAAAGAGTCAAAGCCATAGAAGTAGAGAATAGAATTGTGTTTCTCAGAGTCTGGGGAAGAGGAAATGGGGAGTTGTTGTTCAATGGGTATAAAGTTTCAGTTACACAAAATAACTAAGTTCTAGAGATCTTTCTGCAATATGTTTTAACAAAACTGTATCATGCCCTTAAATATGTGTTAAGAGGGCAAATCTTGTGTTATGTATATATACTACAAACATATAATTATAAAAAAGTTGGGGGGGGGTATGGACTAGTATTCTTCAGAGAAACAGAACCAGTAGGAAATGTAAAGATGTTTAAGAAGAGATTTATTATGGCAATTTGCTCACATAATTATGAAAGCTGAGATAAACCACATTGTGCCATCTGCAGGCTGGAGAACCAAGAAGGCCAGTAGTATAATTCAATCCAAGCCCAAAGGCCTGAAATCCAGAGGAGCCTATGGTATAACTCCCAGTCTATATGCCTGAGGTCAAAACATTTGATGGCTAAGGTCAGGAGAAGATGCACATCCCACCTCAAGAAAACAGAGAGAGAGAGAGAATTTGTCCTTTCTCTGCCTTTTTTGTTCTCTTTGGGCCCCAGTTGGTTAGAGCCTGCCCACCAATATGGGTAAAGAGGATCTTCTTTATTCATTCTATTGATTAAAATGCTAATCACTTACAGAAATACTGTCACAGACACACCCAAAAATAATGTTTTACTAGGTATCTGGGTGTCCTTTATCCCAATGAAGTTAGCACATAAAATTAACCTCCACACTACACAAGGAAACTTTGAAGGTGATAGACATGTCTCTTACCCTGATGGTGGTGATGGTTTCACAGGTATATGCATATATCCAAACATATTTTGTGTATCAGTTATATCTCAATAAAACTCTACACCTGGGTTTGTTCCTACAAAAATGAAAACTTATGTTCACAAAACAAGGTCTACATGAACATTCATAACAGCTCTATTTATAATTGTCAAAACCTAGACACAATCCAAATATCCTTTAATGAGTAAATGGAGAAGCAACTTGGTACATCCATACAATGGAAAATGAAATAAGGAGGAATGGCTAGTAATAGGTACAACAACTTGAATAAATCTCAGAGATTATTTTTAGTGAAAAAGAACACCTGTTTCAAGGGTTATATATTTCATGATTTCATTTATATGACCTTCTCAAAAAGATAAAGTTATAGAGATAGAATACAAATTAGTGGTTGCCTAGTATTAGGTTGAGGGAAAGAGAAGACTATAATGGGATAACCACAGAAGTTTCTTGAGGGTGAAGGGACTCTTCTATGTCCAGTCGATATAGTTCATGGATCTGTATAAATGCTAAAGTTCATAGAATAGCATAAGAAACAAGTCAGTTTCACTCTGTGATAATTTAATAAAATTACAAGAATAGTATCCTATTTGGGGCACCGGGGTGGCTCGTTCAGTTAAACGTCTAACTTCTGCTTAGTTCATGATCTCATGGCTCCTGAGTTTGAGCCCCAAGTCAGGCTCTGTGCTGACCACTCAGAGCCTGGAACATGCTTTGGATTCTGTGTCTCCCTCTCTCTGTGCCCCTCCCCTGCTCCTGCTTGGGTGCTCGCTCGCTCTCTGTCTCCCACCCACTCCCCCTCAAAAATAAATAAACATTAAAAAATTTAATATAAAAGAATAGTATCCTATTTTACTTAAATGATAACCAGTGTTTAATCACATGTAGTGAGCTTTTACTACAACAAAATGATGCATGTTTTATTTTCAGGGTAATTGACACATTGAAGGGAAATTTTCAGGCAGTCTTGATCGTATTATGACAATGATGAAGAGGGGTGAACTTAAAAAAAATAATAATGTCAGGAATGCACTTTAAGAGAATATATTTGCCAAGACAAGCTTTTTAATGAATAACCATTTGAACTGAGTCTTGAAGTATTACTAGATGTTGACCAATTTAGGAGGAAATGTCTTTCCAGGTGTAGACAACTCCATGGTGAATGCCATGGGCACCTACAATGTTTTTTGTTTGTTTTTTTTGTTTGTTTGTTTTTGTTTTTTCTCAAGAAAAGGCAAATAACAATGCAGATGTAGCTAGAGGGTATTATGCTCAGTGAAATAAGCCTCAGAGAAAGACAGATATATGATTTCACTCCTATGTAGAATTTGAGAAACTCAACAGATGTACATAGGGTAGGGGAAGGAAAAATAAGATTAAAACAGAGAGGGAGGCAAACCATGAGAGGCTCTTTTCTTTTTTTAATTATTTATTTTTGAAAGAGAGAGAGAGTGTACACGTATGAGCAGGGAAGGTGGTAGAGAGACGCACACAGAATCCGAGCAGGCTCCAGGCTCTGAGCTGTCAGCACAGAGCCAAACCTGGGGCTCGAACTCAGGAGCCAAGAGGTGATGACCTGATCTGAAGTCAGACATTTAACTGACTGAGCCACATAGGTGCCCCATAAGAGACTCAAATACAGAGGACAGGAGCACCTGGGTGGCTCAGTTGGTGGAGTGTCCAACTCTTGATTTCAGCTTAGGTCATGATCTCACAGTTTGTGAGGATGAGCCCCGAGTCGGGCTCTGTGCTAACAATGTACAGCCTGCTTGGAATTCTTTCTCTCTCTCTCTCTCAAAAATAAATTTAAAAAAAATTAAAAAATCTGAAAAAAATACAGAGAATAAATTGAGGGTTGCTGGAGAGGAGTTGGGTGGGAGGATGGGATAAATGGGTAGAGTTAAGGAGAGCACTTTTGGGGATGATCACTGGGCATGAATGAATGAATCACTGGGTTCTACTCCTGAAGCCAAAGAGGACACTATATGTTAACTAATTTTGATTTTAATTTAAAAGGAAAGAAGAGGCAAATAATATTTTATGTGTAGATTTTAAGTTTGTAGGATGTAGAATCAGGTGGGACTTGAATGGGGAAAGATCTCAATGTTAAAGAGGTGACTTTCTAGACAGGAAAACATTCACTTTTATCTTGAGGGTAGTAGGGAAGTATTGGACATTAAGCTAAAAACATATCCTCCACCTCTTGTCTAAATAGCTGTAAAAACCAAGCCAACCAACCAACCAACCAGAAAACCCTCTCAGTATAGAAAATCTGAAGTATTGCCAGATACTTTCAAAGACATGCATGTTATTTTATCTAATTTCTCTATTTTAACTGTAACCAAATCCAGGTAGTGTTCTGAAGTTGTTTGAATGAATTGTTTTGCTTTCATCTTTTTTTTTAATTTGAGAAACAAAAAAAATGGTAGAAACATCAATAACACATTAGAAGAGTAAATAAGAAATTGACTTATATTTCTACGTATCCATCCATCCATCCATCCTATAAACAAGTACTAGCACACATCATGTACCCACCAAGGTGTTAGGCATTGGGAATTAAAAATAAAAACAAAACACAACAGTCATGGTATTTGCCCTCAAAGGACTCTTTCCCATGAAAGATAGGTAAATCTATGATTAGTATACACTGAAATTTGGATTATGACAAAATTATCCACAAAATTCTGTAGAAACACAGAAACAGTGCCCCAGATGTAGCCCTCAAAATGTTTCTGAGTCCTGGCAGATGCATAGGAGTGAGCTAGCAAGTACAACACGGGAAGAAGAACAGGATCACATTTTTTAAAGTGTGGCACATTCAAGGAATTTCAAGGAATTCCCTGAAGGTGGATACATAGAGAAATAGGGAGAGACAAACCTAAGAAGATGTTTACAGCCAGTGATACTAGAATGTGTGTTTCACATCAGAGAGAACAAATCTGATGATTTGGTTCTGCCTTGATTAGCTCTGAAACCCAACCAAAACTTTCTCTGAAAATTGAGTAAGCAAACCAGATTTGAAAATGCCATTTTTTAGTTATGTTTTCGTAGAGGAAGAGGGATTGGCAAAACTAAACATCTAACCCTAACCATTTTTCTGCCTTGTATGTTCTGAGAATCCTCCGTAGACAATATTTGAAAACCATTGCAGTAGTAATTGGGTAGTGACTAAGGGACTTACAGAAAAGGCATTGTAAGGCATGTACAATTTGGAGAGAAAAATATACTTCCTCCAGTCAGTATTCACAGAAAAGGAAGTCTCTGAAGAAGATAAAAATTAAAAGTGCCATCTTTGATTCCAGTAATCACCACTGTATACCATTGCTATAAATGGTAGGCATGTGGCTATGGCAAATTGAGTCAGCTTTCATTTTTAGGTTAAGCAGGGAATGCTTAATGGGAATTTTCCCACTGCCTTAGTCATAGCATGGCAATGCAAAACAGGGCTGGCCTAAAGTTATTGTCAGGCATTTACTTGTAGTAGTAGACATTGGCCAAAACAAGTTGTTTAATGAATAAAAGACTTCATTTTTTTTTTATTATAAGAGAAATCAGCTCTTTCAAGCATCCCTAGATCAGAAGTTCTGTAACTGTGTTTCTGCAAGAATATTCATGTATAGTAAGTTCCCCAGGGACATTTATGCCTATAAAAGTTTGAGGATCTCTGCGTCTAGACTGCCACCTGTGTGAGACCTCACACTGAAGTCTTACACAAACACTGGGCACACCTCTTCCAGCACTGAATGGAAGACAAAATTTGGGAAATTCCTGAAGATTTCAATGTTATGGATGAGGGAAATGAGACGAGAGAGCTTAGAAAGCTTGTCCGAAGTCACATAATCCTTCGCAGGTCTCCTGAGAATGAAATTAAGTTACTTTACTTGATACAATAACCAATGGATTCACTAATGTTTTTGTCACCCCTCACCCCCAGATAACACTGCCTGCATTCCCAAGTGGACATTTCAAGTCACACGGAGACCATTTATACCTCAAAGAAAAGATCACTTTTAACAAGTAACAAAGGGAATGCAGATGTTTCAGTCCAACTGGCTGAGGGGGTGTCAAAGCAACTGAAATTAGTGATGCTCAGAAATTATCATTTTGCCAACAGTTTCAGGTTTTGCTCACATTTAAGGACCAGAACAGCCAAGGACCAGAACAATCATTTGAGCTTCACATTATCTTTTCCCTTTGGTCTCTTAAGGACATGCTAAGAATTTGTGAAAATGGACACAGTCAGATGTCCAGAAGGAGCAAGAAATAGAGAACAGGGATGAATTTAAAGGGTTTGAAGCATCTAATCAGGAAGAGACTTTTTTTTTTTTAAGTGAGTTGAGTTGACTTTTTGTATGCAAATTTGGAAATCTCATTTATACCCTAATGAGGATGTGAAGTTCCTAGGAGTTCTCATCAGCCATTGGGCATTTGGCCTCCTGTAACTGAGAGAGAGCTCTGAGATTTTTTTTTTTTTTTTTTTCTAATTCAAGTCAGATTGACAGTGTCTCCAGAAAAACCCTGACCTGCCTAGAGCTAGGTGATAAATAATTAAGGTGTTGGGAGAGATATGGTGGCTCTCACCTGCTTGATCCCTTCAGATGCCAGGGGCTTTCAGACTGTAAGGTTCTGAGAGAATGTTCTTTTCTGATGACTTAGACCTAGGAGAGAATCCGTAGGAAGTAAAGCAATTATACTCATTGTGTAACTTAATGACACAATGTAATGTGTCTGCTAAGTGGATGTGAATATATGTGGGTTATTAAAGCAAGGTTATGGATCTGAAGAAAGCAATAACCAAACTCTAAAACATTTATGACAATATTTAACAAGCTAATATTAAGCAGACTTTTTAAGAAGTTTCAAGCAACTTCATGTAATGAATGGAGTTAACCAAAAAGAAACAGCAGCCTCAAAGAGTATCAGTCCAATCAATCTTTTTCTCATTTTGTAATAATTTATTTGTATTATTCTCTGAGACACTGTGAACATATGTGTTTATTTCTGCTTTGATGTATTGAAACTCATTACCAAAGGGCTTTTTCTAAATATCCTCTGAAATATTTATATAAATTACAGACATAACAATACTGTTTATAAATTGATTTTTATTTTATTCTTTTTCTTTTTCCTGCACCCAAATCTTAGTAAACACTAATCTCAGCATCTAATTGTTGTGCTTCTGTTAGTGGGGACAGGGAGAAGATCTCAGGGTTTATAACTCTCCATCTGTGCTGGAAAGTTGACATTTGTTGCATAATATTGTTTTTGTCAAAGAAACCAAAGAAGTGCAAATTGTGTGCATGCAAGATACTGTGACCTTTTTATATATTGATAACATTCCCGGTTGCTGATTGCATTATGGAGTGTTGATGTCACGTACTTGCCCTATGCCATACTGACACTTTTGCTTTTTAATTTAATCTATAAGGAAATCCTATACAGTTACTGTTTAAAATTTTTTAATTGTAGGAAAATATACTTAACTTCAAATTGACCATCTTAACCATGTTTAAGGGTACATTTCACTGACTTGAAATATACTCTCATTGCTGTGCAGCCATTACCACCATCCATCTCCAGAATTTTTCTCATCTTGCAAAAGTGAAATTCTGTAACCATTAAACAATAAAGCCCCATTCCTCTCTTTCTCCCCTGCTTCTTAAAGCAGTCATTCTATTTTCTGTGTCTTATGAATTTGACTAGATACCTTTTGTAGTGGAATCATGCAGTATTGGTCCTTTTGTGATAGGTTATTTCAGTTAGCATAGTGTCTTCAGGATTCATCCCTATTACAGCATGTATCAAAATTGCATTGCTATTTAAGGCTGAACGCTATTCCATGATAGGTATATACCACATTTTGTTTATCCATTCATCCACTGTTGATCCATTCATCCATTGATGGGTCCATAACATGGACCATATACTCTGGCCCATGACATACTTTAAGCTGAACTGAACTATTACTTGAAGATTAATTCATAAAACAATGAAATAATGGTCAAAAAGGTCAAACTGGTTGCCTCTTATCATCCAACATTTCTCTAAAGAAGGTAAAAGAAAGCTAGTGGTAGTTAGTTGTATCTTAGAAAAATTAAGAGTTGACAGAAATGACTTTTACCTTAGAAATAATAGAGCTGAATTTGGTTGAAAGTGGTCTAGTAAAGTACACATAGCAGCTACCCCACCCCGGAGAACCTAATGTATCTTTGTCATCTTCAATTAGGTATCCATTTGAAAAATGGTACATCTCAAACAAAATGTGTCATTCCTATGACATTCATTTCAGTCCTCCCTTGCAGGCAATATGACTACTACCCACTGATGTGTTCAAGTCCAGATCTTGACACACATCTCAGATTCTTACGAAGTCTCTCTCACCACCACCTCCGACCCAATCCAAGTATGAATTCTTATACATAGCTCACAAATTTATCAACTTGTTTCATACCTTTTGATATTTCCATGTTCTAGGTCATTGTGGTTGGCTTACTGGAACAATTTCATAACTGGCCTCTGATTTCATTTTTGTCTCTCAGTCCCATTTTCTAAAATACAAACCTGGTAATGTGTTCCTCTTATCTCATATATTTTTACAAGGTTGTCAGTGCCCTTAGGATAAAGTCAAAAGCCCTGATTTAGCTTGAAAGGACTATTACGACTGTGCCATGTTTTTTTTTTTTTTTTTTTAATCTCTGCCTACTCTTCTTTTCTCTTCCCTTAACCTTCTGTCTCCCTTCAGCTTCTCAAATGCATATTCTCAATTCTGGGGCTTTGTACTCATTGTCATCTGTGCCAGGAATACCCTTTATCCCTCTTACCTTTGCAAAGCTGACTTCTGTTTCTATATATGTTATCAATGTAGGAGAAATTCCATAGCTGTCTTCTCTTGACCCACAAATCTAAGCAAAGTGGTCCAACTCACTGCTTTCACTCAACATGTGATTCCCCTACAGAAATGTATCATATCGTGTTATAATGGCCTTTTAGTTCATCTGTACTTCCACCAAACTAAAATTCCATGAGGGGGAATAACACATCCATTTTGTACATAATTTCTTCAATCCTGTACCCTAATGCTTGGTGTTATGGGTCGAATTGTGTCCCTGCAAAATTCAGAGATTGATGTCTTAACCTTCAGTATCTCAGAATGTGACTCTGTATGGAAATGGGGACTTTAAAAGGGTGATTAAAATTAAATGGTGTTATATAAATGGACCCTGATCCAATATGACTGGTGTCCTTATAAAAGAGGAGGAGACACCAGATAGGTGTGCACAGAGGAAAGACCATTGGAGGACACAGTGGGAAGGCAGACATTTTCAAATCAAGGAGAGAGGTCTCAGGAGAAACCAAACCAGCCAAATATTAATTTTGGTTCTAGCCTCTAGAACTATGAGAAATAAAATTTTGTTGTTTAAGCCACTAAGTCTGTGTTATTTTGTGCTGGAAGCTCTGGTAGACTAATATGCTTCATAAATGTAGACAGTCAACAAAAATGTGTTGAATGAGTGAAACACAGAAAGGCATAGTCAAGGAAGATTTTCATGGATTTTTAACTGAACTTTGCATTGATTATTTTATTAACACAAGTTATGCTCCTTTTGTGAATCCTTTATTCTGCTACACATTTTTTTTTTCCACTTGTAACAACCTTGCAAGTTAGCCATTATTACCTCTACTCTTCAGGTGAGGAAACTGAAGCTCAGGAAGCTTAACTGAGTCTTCTGAAGATACCCAATTAGTGGTAAAGATGAATTTCAAACCTATATGATTGATAATAAGTCCAGAACATTAGTATGGTAATCTAATACCTCCTACATCATCTCCTCTGATCAGGTTTACTTTAGTTTGATTGTCTCATAAATAAAGCAGTACCATTATTCTTTTTTGTTTTTGATAACTGTTTCTATAATCAAGGAGAACTTGAATGTAAATATGGTTTTATGGTTCCTGATGCCTTAAATAAACCATATAAATTACCTTGACAGATAAGATGTGCTCAATGTTCCGTCTACAGTTGGCTTGAGTCTGTAAGATGTTAATAATTTGATGAATTGAGAAAGTTCACATTAAAATGCCAGTATAAAAAAACATGTTTTGATAGTGTAGAATTAATATAATTCACATATGAGAGTTTATTTTAAATTAAATTAATTATAGGGGCATCTGGGTGACTCAGTCAGTTGAGCGTCTGACTTCAAGCTCAGGTCGTGATCTGACAGCTCGTGAGTTCGAGCCCCACGTCAGGCTCTGTGCTGACAGCTCGGAGCCTGGAGCCTGCTTCTGCTTCTGTGTCTCCCTCTCTCTCTGCCCTTAACCCACTCACATTCTGTCTCTGTCTCTCTCAAAAATAAAATAAACATTAAAAAAATTATTTAAATAAATTAATTCTTTTTTTTTTTTTTAGTTTATTTTTGAGACAGGGAGAGACAGAGCATGAACGGGGGAGGGGCAGAGAGAGCGGGAGACACAGAATCTGAAACAGGCTCCAGGCTCTGAGCTGTCAGCACAGAGCCCGACGCGGGGCTCAAACTCATGGACCCCGAGATCATGACCTGAGCCGAAGTCAGACTGCTTAACTAACTGAGCCACCCAGGCGCCCCAATAAATTAATTATTCTTGCAGCACACATGTAAACCTGACTCTGGAAGTGTAGTATGGTTGAAAGCCTATTCAGTTTAGCATCAGAGGCAACTGGTTTCATATCTCACCTGTAAGATCTACATGTGACATGTTCATGATCCTCAGGTCCTCTCCCTGGATGCCATTTTTCTTTAAAAGAATGTGAACCCCAAGGAATGGTTGTGAGGCTGGAAAGAGCAAACTCATAAAACTCTGACACATAATAGGTTTTCAATCAATGTTTTTAACGTTACCTTTGACATGAAGGAATAAAGATTTACTTTAGGATGTTATAATAGAACATCTCCTCAAATCTAGAGTAATTAAGCCACATCTAAAATTATTCGACGAAGAACTGGAAATAATGAGTTTGCATAGTTTACCTAGAGCAGTGTCTTATAAGCATAAAACTCTGAGGACATGTGATATACTTTGTCAGTTAGACCCCTTTCTTTTCCTAGCAGCACTTCCAAATGGCTACTGTCTGTGATGCACTGGAAAATCGCCTTTCTGTCCCTGGGCAAGTACAGTAGAGCAGAGCCTGCGTATATAGAAGGTGGCTGGTGCTTTGGTCATGTCTTGAGTGTTAAAAAACTACACGGAGGAAGCACTTTACCTTTGCCAGGCCTGCAAGTTATCTTTAAGACTGCTTCAGGGTATTTTACTTCATCCGTGATCATCTCCTTTATTACTTAACAGAAGGTCAATTCGTTCACTGTCTTAAAGAAATCTTTAAAATCCTGTCCATCCACTGTTAAACTATTAGGGCTGACAAGGGGAAGGGGGTGTCCTACTACTTCCAATAACTTACTCTTAGTAACTGCTATAGAAGCCATGCATGAATAAAGGCATTCTGCAAATCTGGCACGCTCTGGTTGTCTTTAGTTTGCTGTTGAGTATGTCATGAGTGATGAGCTCTGACAAGTGCACAGTGGAAGACAGTGTCTTCTTCCATTTTTCTTAATAGGTTGATAAGCTTCAGTCATTTCTTCACTATTTCCATCATGTTCTTAAAGAACTGGCCTAAATTTTGCTTGCTTTTTCTTTAAGGGATTCTTAGCTGCTTGAAAATAATGAATTCTATACATTTCCCCTCAAAAAAATACTTATCTCTGATGTTTCTGCTAATGCTGCCTTTTCTGTGTTTGACTACAAATACTTTCCTGTATTTCCATTATAGTCATAATGATAATGTCTGCTTGGCTATGTATGCAACTAAAATATACATATTGACTGAGATGTCAGCAAGGTGGTAGAATAGGAGGTCCCTGGCTATAGCCACCAGCCATAGAAAGAGCAACAGGCAGTTATCCACAAAATAATGACTTTTTAAAAATCCCAGAACCCAGGGTGAAGGTAAAGGATCCCTTTGGACCACAAAATACATGAAAAGCCTCATTAGAAGGGTACAAGGAACAGTTTCACTTGGCATCACCCCTTCCTGAGGCTGAAACAATGCCACGCTAAGAGGGACTCTCTGGGCCAACGGTTTTCCAGCGGAGAACAGAGAGCACCCAGTGGATATCCAGCTTCCACAGCATTTCAAGCTACTTCCTAAGAGGTCTGTCCAGTTCTTTCTCATGGGGATTAAGGAGGAAGTGGTAAGGCTAGAATATCTAGGTTGAGCTAAGAACAAAGAAGTGGGGGGCAAGACTCACAGTGACCAGTAGTCACACTGCATCCCTGCTGGCAGTGTCACATGGCCAGTGAGCCCACCCAGCCATTTGGCCCACCCATGGAGCCAAGCCTGCGGTCCTGTTTTGCTAAAGAGCACAGTTGGCAGTTCTGCCTGGCTGGGATTTCCAGCCAGCAGTCCAGCCCAGCAGCAGAGTACAGCTGCTGGTCCCACCCATACAGGGAGCCAAGCCAGAGACCCTGCCCAGCTGTAGAACATATAGCCCATTCAGACAGCAACCCTGTCCTATTGCAGAGCTCAGCCTAAGGCTCTGCTTAGGCAGAGAGCTAACCGTGAACCCGCCAAACTAAGAAGCACATCCCGAAGTTTTGAGGGGCCAGAGAGCCCAGACAGTAACCCCACCTGATCATTCAGATCCTGGAGCCCAGCCCCTACTACCACCCAACTGAAAGATACAGATTCCAGTCTATCAATAACCTTGCCCAACTGACCTGCCTGAACTGACAGCCTGGTAGTAACCTGAACCTAGGAGGGAGAACAGCCAGCAGCACTGCCTGGGAGGAGAATCCAAGGAGTGATCCTGATGGACTATATAAGGAATAGCCTGTGGCTCTAATCAATTGCAGAGACCACCCTGCAGCCTTGACTGAAGGCAAATCCCAGCCAGCAGCCACAGGCCTCTGGAAAGCATAGCCTGGGGCTCCACTTGACTGAGTGATTGTGGATTCCAACCTATGGATCCACTCAATTTCAGAGTCCAACCAGTGGCATTACCCTACCAGAGAGACCTAATAAATGAATTCAGTAAAGTTACAGGATAGAAAATCAACATGAAGAAATAAGTTGTATTTCTATACGTGGACAGCAAGCTATCTGTAAAAGAAATTAAGGGAACATTCCTACTTATAAGGGCATTGAAAAGAATTAAATACTTAGGAATACATTTACCCAAGGAAGTGAAAGATATATACAATGAAAGTATAAAACATTGATGAAAGAAATTGAAGAAGACACAAGTAAATTGAAAGGTATCCTGTATTCATATACTAGAAGAATTTGTACTGTGAAAATGCCCATACAACCAAAAGTGATTTACAGATTTAATGCTGTCCCAATCAAAATCCCAAAGACAATTTTCTCAAAACTAGGAAAAAAAAAAAAAAAGTTGGTATGGAATCACAAAAGACCCTGAATAGCCAAAGCATTCTTGAGAAAGAAGAACAAATCTGGAGGCATCATACTTCCTGCTTTCAAACTATACTTTAAAGAGATAGTAATTAGAATGGTATGGTACTGGCATAAAATAGACTCATAGATCATTGGGACAGAATATAGAGCCCAGAAATAAACTCCCTTATATATGATCAACTGATCTTTAGCAAGTGTCAAGAATACACAATGGGGAAAGCATAATCTCTTCAATAAAAGGTATTGGGAAAACTATAATCACAAGCAAAAGTATGAAGATGAATGGACCTTATCTTACACAACTCAAAAAATCTTCCTCAAATACTTAAATGAAAGATGCTAAAGCATAAAGCTTCTCAAAGAGACTTTGGGAAAGTTTGACATTTGTCTTGGAAATTATTTTTTGGTTATGATGCCAAAAGCACAGGCTACAAGAGCAAAAATAAACAAGTGGGGCTATATCAAAGTAAAAAGCTTCAATACAATAAAAGAAACCATCAAAAAACCACAATATGATCTAAGAATTGGAAACAAAATCTCAAAGAGATACGTACACTCTCATGTTTATTGTAGTGTTACTCATAATACTCAAGATATGGAAACATCATAACTGTCCATTGATGGATGAATGGATAGAGAAGATGTGATATATATAAGCCATGGAATGTCACTCAGTCGTGAGAAAAAGGAAATTCTGCTGTTTGCAATAACATGGATGAACTTTGAGGGCATTATGCTAAGTAAAATAAGCCAGAGAAAGACAAATACTGTATGGTCTCAGCAATATTTGAGATCTAAAAAAGTTGGAATAGTCAGAATGGTGGTTGCCAGGGAGAAATGGGGAGATATTGTTCAAAGGAAGCAGACTTGTTGGGATCTAATGGGTGGCTGAGAACCCTAATTGAGATCTAATTGGGATTCTGGGTGGCTGAGTCAATTAAATGTCTGATTCTTGATTTTGGTTCAAGTCTTTATCTCATGGTTTGTGGGACTGAGCCCCACATAGGGCTCTGTGCTGACAGCATGGAGCCTACTTGGGATTCTCCTTCTCTCCTCTCTCTCTGCCCTTCCGTCTCTCTCCCTCTCAAAATAAATACATAAAATATTTAGAAAAATAATAGTGACAGTTGGTGTACACAAGAAGGTAGGATAGTTTATGTTCATTATTGTTATATTTTTATAATTTTTCTTTTTCAGAAAGTAAATATATCATTATTTCTGGAATTTGAAAAATTCATAAAAATAACTATAAGTAATTCATTCATGGTCTATCACAGAGAATAATTTTTAATAATTTCATATAGTTTATGTATAATTTCCTTTTATGCATATGTTGCTATATAAAATTTATGTATATATAAATATAATTATATATTTTAATAATATTAACTTAATGCATACAAATTCCCATATTATGAGAATTTTGTGAGCATTAGTCATGATTACATAATTTTCCATCCCATAGATATAGTTCCATTTATTTTTGTCTTTATTTCCATTTGGTATATATTTAAATCTTTGATATTTATAAATAAAAAAAAGCAAAGGACAAAGATCGAGGCATTTTGTTGAACCTCTAATACTCCCAGGAGAATACCTTCAAAATCACTAATTTCAATTATTGTGATGAATTATTTGGTGTAGGGAATGTGTCTCACCTTTAGAGCCCCAAGCTTATTGAAAATATCCTGCCATGTGGTATCAATTTAAATATTTGTTAGAAAATGAAATAATGACTAATATCTATAAGTACATACTATGAAATTGCTTTCTTTCTGGTTGTCATGTCTAGACAAGGATCTGAATAAACATAATCTATAAAAAAATCAGTAGCAGATATTTATTTAGAATACCAATATGCAGCGATCTGAAGTAATACTAGTTGCTCTCAATAGCACCTGCTTTTTGGACACAGGCCAAGTCTCTGGGAGTTATTGGCAATCCAGAGTTAGTCAGCAGTCTGAGGCCTACACTCCAAGAGATATGGTAGGACTGGGCTTGACATAAGCTGAAAATGAGACTCAGAGTCATGTGCGTGAGTAGGCATGGCATTGCATCAGTGGTCTTTTTTTTTTTTTTTTTAATGTTTATTTTATTTTTTGAGAGAGACAGAGACAGAATGCGAGTGGGTTAGGGGCAGAGAGAGAGATGGAGACACAGAATCTGAAGCCATTTCCAGGCTCCAAGCTGTCAGCACAGAGCCCAATGCAGGGCTCAAACTCACAAACTGTGAGATCATGACCTGAGCCGAAGTCAGATGCTCAACCAACTGAGCCACCCAGGAGCCCCTGCATCAGTGGTCTTTAAACAGTAACAATCCACAAGGCTTCTGTTGTATCAGTATGGGAGAATAGAACATCAGGGTTTTGTACTCCCAGCAACTTACCTTATCCATGAATCTCCATACAACTTTTTCTTTTTTTCCTTTGCTCTCATTCACATAAACACACCACTTTTGGAGTCTAAGGGACTAGCTGAAACCAAAATGTTGACACTTACAGGTAAATTGGCTATGTCTTATCTCCCTCCTCCACATCTCAGGGTTATTGGGAAGATGATGTGATGGTATCTCTAAGGCATTTGGCACAGCTCCAAGGAGTGAGGAGGTGTATATGAAATGGAGTTTCTGATACTCCCCCCTTCTTAGTGTTGATGACATTTGAGCTTAAATAATTTAAAGAGATTGATTTTTATTTAAAACAAAGCAAATAACAACAATAAACTGCTTGAATTTCTGAGAGTCAACATTATAGGGCCATTAAAATTTGTGAGCTGGGAAATTCCATGATAAAAAATGATATTCTGGGAGAAATATTTTGTCAGCATTTTGAAAGGGAGACAGAAAGTGGACAAGAGGATTGAACATAAAGATACAGCAGTTGTAGGAGTATTTGTAAGAATACTTTATCAAAAAATATACGTGTGTAAAATAAAAGACTTTCAGCACCAGGGTAGCTGTGGAATTTCTTAATTTCCAGGATGAGAAGAAAGGCATCATAAAGTTGTACATGTTTATTATTTAGACTGTTTATATAAGTATTTATAAAGTTGTATATGTTTATTATTGAGACTGTTTATGTCAGTATTTATCCCAAGAAACACAGTATTTTGTCCATAGATCAAATAAAGAAAAGTCAAAATATTTTATTTTGGGGTAAATGCACTAACTACATTTGGAATAAGATGGAATGTAGGTGAAACCCAAGTGAGTAAGATTAGTCATTTCTTTTTTTTTTTTAATTTTTTTTAACTTTTATTTATTTTTGAGACAGAGAGAGACAGAGCATGAATGGGGGAGGGTCAGAGAGAGAGAGACACAGAATCTGAAACAGGCTCCAGGCTCTGAGCTGTCAGCACAGAGCTCGAACTCATGGACCATGAGATCACGACCTGAGCTGAAGTCGGACGCTTAACTGACTGAGCCACCCAGGCGCCCCAAGATTAGTCATTTCTAACATATTAAGTCTTCCAACTTAAACATATTGAGGAAACACAAAAGAGTTACTGCACTGTGCCTTCTATAAGAGTCTAACTTAATGTCCTTCTCCTTTGACGAGGCTGTAAGACTAGCCAGATCCAAAAATCATCCTCAAAGGGGTGTTCTATAAAAATGAATAATTATAGCTTCATTTAATCTCATTTATTATAGCTTTGCCATTTATATGGGATATACTACCTTTACAAATAACTAACTTAATACTGCGATCATTTATGGTTTCCCCTGTTGTAGTGGGACGAGGTAGGTTGCTGAGGGTAAAGGTACTACTATTTCTTATTGGAGTATTGTTACTTATGGAGATATCTTGATTTTCTTTTGATGTTTATAATTTTTTACAAAGAAACTTGGTTATCACCGCTTTCCCAAGATTATTATGTGCATAATGAATAGTAAAACGTAACCATAGCTGAACCGAGATACATGTGCTATCCGTACTTACTAAGTGACTGGCTCCCACACACCAGCTTCCTTGTCTGAGATTAAAGTTCCGCTAAAATTATAAATCATTTTAGTACATGGAGTTCTTGATCTTTCACAAAAGAAGATGTTCAATTTATGATTAAAGGTTTATAAGTGTCCTTAATTGAAATGCTTTCAATTGTACCTAGAACAGCAATAGAGAATTCAGATGCCTTTGAAATGTTTTGGTATATATTCATTCAAAATGGGAACACATAGCATAATTTCATTATGACAGTAAAGCATTATTTCATATCAGTAGTAATAATTGGAGTTTGGAGAATAAAACTAATTGCCCTGCACTTCATTTGGTCTGGAAACATGAGCAAGTATCTTGGCTTTGATTGCTCCTTGGAAGGTGATTAAAATTAGATAATCATTGTGTTCCAAAGGGCAATACAGAAGCACAACTGAGTAAGCCATGAGTGGTGAATGTGAACTCCATTCTGATTGGGGGTTTCAACTATGAAATCCATTAGATTTGCTGCTTTTGTTTGAGCAGCTGTTGATCTGCAAATATATTCAGTGTAAATGTTTATATTAAACATTTAGACACAGTGTGCAGTTTGCATTGTTTTAATCCAATAAAAAGGTATCCACAGACACCCAGTTTTATATCTGTTTGCTTTATAACGGATCCAAACACATTACCATGAAGGTTTTTGTTTGTTTGTTTGTTTTCCCCCAAATGAGCGTTGCACGCCTGCTTGCAAGAGACAATGAATCAAGTATTTTGGTGAATTGTTGGCATGTTGTCTTTCTGAAATGAAACTAAACCTTAGAAAATATCCCAGTATATTAAATTCAAGAGCCAGTGCCTCTTCTTAGTGGCATAATGGGAAAGTGAAAATTGTCTGGAATTTATTCCAAAGAGACTTACTTAATGGTAACTCCCTAAATATTATGTCCCTGGATGGTAAAGTGATGTGCATAGTTTAAGTGTAATTTGTTTTTGTCACTAGAATGTAATATTGTAGCTCCATATTGCTGACTCCTTTAATATCGGAGATGTATATGGCAGTGGATCAGAAAATAAATACATAGGGGCGCCTGGGTGGCTCAATCGGTTAAGTGGCCACTTCAGCTCAGGTCATGATCTCATGGCGTGTGGGTTTGAGCCCTGCATCAGGCTCTGTGCTGATGGCTCAAAGCCTGGAGCCTGCTTTGGATTCTGTGTCTCCTTCTGTCTCTCTGCCCCTTCCCCACTCACACTCTGTCTCTGTCTCTCTCTTTCAAAAATAAATAAACATTAAAAAATAATTAAAAAAAAAACAAAAATACATAGCCAGCACCCTTGTTAATCACCTGTTTATTTTAAAAGTCTTAATATCACTTAAAGTAACTATAATCCTGTTTCAGAATAATAACTTTAGATTTTTTTCAGCAAATGAAGTTTATTTAATGACTTTATGGGACTTTCCAGTATGCCATGCTTGGGAGTTAGATGGAGCTATGTTAACTTTGTGCTGTTATAACTTATCTAAAGTTCACCTTAAACACTCATGTAAATATAAGGCATGGTTTATACCTTATAGACTTATTGTGAAGTTTGAATGGAACATTGTAAATGACTTCACCATCAATGATGTCTGTATACAGCAAGTGAATAGTGTATAAATACTTCCTTCTGTAGGCAGTTTTAGTATAATCTGGGAGAAAAGTTTGGTCTGCCTGAGTTCCTATAATTTTCTGTATTCATCGTCACTGAGAGGTAGCGCTGTTTGTTTTGGGGTAAACTAATAGACTGGAAATAATCATTAAAAAATAACAAATAAAAAATAATAAAGAATCAACTGCATAAAGGGCAAAAACACATGATGTTTTAGTTTGTTTTTTGTCACCTTCTAATGCCAATGTGACAGCTAGGACAGGAATAACCAGTATGGAGACAAATGACTTTTGAAATGCCACCAGGTCTGTGGAACAAAAACTTGATGCAGTTTTCTGCTTGCGAGTGACTTTGATCTTATCCCCAGTTGCTGCTGGTATAAACTTAGGGCAGTGCCCAGAGGGAGGGAGGGATGGAGGGAGAGGGAGGGATGGTGAACCGTATGTACCTCTTGGGTCTGTCTGTTTTCGGATTATTGTTTCCTAGACCCTTAGTACGAATGTCTCTTTTATTGTTCGGTTAATAGTTTCTGTAAGTGTTTCTTATTGCGTGTGTCATAAGGATCCATAAGTTAAATGAATGACTTCTTAGGCAAAACTGGTTTTCAAAAGTTATTTGAATGGTATCACTGATGTACTAAACCTTTAACTCTTAAACAAGTACACATTTCTTCTTGTTTCTCTTTAGAATCCTCCATAAATAATTGGTGATAGGTGTAATCGAGGTCAAATGAAAAGAAATTAGGATTTTTAATCTTATTATTGAATTAATGGTATATCCCCCATGCTACCATGGAAGTGACACTAACTTTACCATGTACCTGTGAAGAATAATTGGATGAACAGAGTCAAGAGATAATGACGTAAAATCTGGCATTCACCTTACTCCTTTGCAGAGCATGTTTGAGGTGCCTTATATCATTTGGTTATTGTTTTATTTCAGTATGTTCAGTGTTGTACCCCGAATCCCACAACCCATTTGCCTTATAGGAAAGAAAACTGTGTACCTCTTCACAATTTGGCTGAAGTCTAACTTCTAGATTTTTCTCAAGAGAGTATCTTAAAAATGAGTTGATGCACAACTTTGAGAAAGAATATCAGAAAGGAATTTGTCTAAGATTTCAGAAGAGGCATCCCTTAGCACATGTTGAGATGTGCAGTATGCTAAATAGTCAACTGTGTAGGAGGTGGGATGGGAGATGGCTTTCTTAGTTTAGGAAATAGGGGTGAATAGAGGGACAAAGGGCAAAAGGACACTGGAAGAACTAAAAGGGAGTGTATGTTGCGGAGAGGATGAGAGATTGCACAAGAGAGAACCACTGAGTGAGGTGACAAGAGTGAGTGATGGCAGGCTAAGACTCAGAGAAGAGAGGAGAGAAGAGGGGGCAAATGGAAAATTAGAGAGAAAAAGAAAGAAAAAGAAGGCAAGGAAAGAAAATGGGAATTGTGTAAATGTGGGAAAGGGTAAGGGATGCAGGGCTAGAACAGAGCATTGTAAGCCATGTTCAAATTTTGAACATCCTGTCAATGTTATGTAAACACTTAGAGTACTAAAGATGACTGTGCCATGATCAAATTTGGGAAGTGTGGTTCCATAAAGGAAAGAGGATGATTTTTCCCTTTAGAAATTTAAAATCTAATGGAGAGAGGAAGTAGAGAAGAATATAACAAAAACAATGCAGAATGGCATAAACAAGATTATATGATTAAATAAAGGGGGATATCATAATTTCTCGAAAGAAAACCAATCCAAACCTAAAAGAGAAGATGTAAAATAAGTTGATATTGGAGATCAATCTTCAAGAACTAATAACTATCAGGGGAAATATAAGCAAATATGTCCCAGGCAGAGGAAACAACCTAGGGTGGTTACACTAGAGAAAGGAAGAAAGGAAGGAAAGAATGAAGGAAAGAAGAGAGACAGAGACAGAGAAGGAAGGGAGATTAAGGGAAGGAGGAAAGGAAAGGAAGGAAAGGAATGAAGGGAGAGAAAAGGAAGGGAAGGAAAGGAAGAATAAAAAGTAAAGGAAAGAAAGAGAAAGAAGGGAAGGAAGAAATAACATGGGGAGGATGTGGAGAAATTTGAATACCTGTACTTTGCTGGTGGGAGTAGAATATGGTTCATCTGCTATGGAAAACAGTTCGGCAGTTCATCAAAGAGTTAAACACAAAATTACCACATAATCCAGCAATTCCACTGTTAAGTATAGACTCAAAGTCAAACAGATACTCAAAGAGGTGCATGCCCATGTTCGTAGTTGTACTACTCATAATAGTCAAAATGTGGGAACTCAAATATCCATCAACAGATGAATAAGTAAACAAATTGTAGCATGTACATACAGAGGAATATTATTCAGCCATAAAAAGGGAACAGAATACAGATATATGGCTACAGTATAGATAAATATAAAAAATATTATACTAGATAAAAGAAGTCAGGCAGAGAAGGTCCTATAGAATGTGATTCCATTTATTTGAAAGGTCTATAATAGGTAAGTCCATAGGGAAGACAGATTGCTGTCTGCAGGGGCTGGAGTGAGAGGGTTAATAGGGAATAATTGTTTAATGGGCATAGTGTTTCCTTTCTGAGTGATGTAAATATGTTGGAGTTAGAGGTAGTATTTGCACGATATTGTGGGTATACTAAATGCCACTACATTGTTCACTTTAAATGGTTTATTTTATATTCTATGATTTTTCCCTCAATAATAATAAAAATGAAAAGTTTAAACCTCATGCTTAAAATTATAGGGAACACTGAAAGGAAGAAAACATAAAGAAACATGAAGAAAAAGAGGAAAAGAGGGAGAAAGAGCGGGGGGAAAGAGGAAAGGAAAGGAAGAAGGCAGATCGCATATGTGTTTTTGAAAACGACTCTGCTAAGTAAAATTAATAAAGTCTTGAAGGAGAGGTAATGTCTTCTCTGCCCCGGGGTTTAGATATCCTGGAGACAGGTCTGGGAAGAAGTCTGAATCTGAAATGTGTATTTGGTACTCATCAATTTGCAGTGTGCTATTTCAACCTTGCAATCAAAAGGACTGTTCCTTTAAAACATGATTTTATGATGAGCAGTTCAAGTCCACATTTTCTGACTAGCCATCAGTTCTTATAATTATTTTTAGGCTGAAAAGTTTTAGAGAACATGTAAGACCAAAACTCAGAGAAATATCCTTAGGGAGGTCACATTGTATAAAGCATCTCTGCAGAGAGCTGGGTTTCACAGAGTTAGGACACAGCAGAGCCAATTATCCAAAGATTTATGAGCAAATTGGTCTGACTGATAAAGACAAGACATAATCCAATAACAAAATTTTGCTTTCTTTCCCAAACTTTAAAGTGTGTGTGTGTGTGTGTGTGTGTGAGTGTGTGTGATCATCTTAAAGATATCGATTCTAAGCCTAACCAAGTAATTATAAAATGCTGAATTCTGTGTTTGAATTTACATCCTAGGAAAGAATAAATGAGAAGTCTTCCCTGATGTTTTAGGTACACATCATGTGATCTGACTGATCAGCTCACACTAAGCAATTGACAGGACAAGGTGGAACAGTTTATGTTTCCTATTGGCCAAGTTCTTTCCAAATAGTGCTGGGCATATAAATTGGTGCATCCACTGTAGTAAACATTTTGGAGTTTCCTCAAAAAACTAAAAATAGAAATACCGCATGATACAGCAATTCCACTGCTGGTTATTGATCTCAAAAATGAAAACACAAGGGGTACCTGGGTGGCTCAGTCAGTTAAGTGTCATAATTCAGCTCAGGTCATGATCTTGCCATTCGTGAGTTTGAGCCCTGCATCAGGCTCTGTGCTGGTAACCTGCTTCAGATTCTGTGTCTCCTCTCTCTCTCTCCATCTTTCAAAAAATGAATAAAAATTAAAAAATTTTAAATGGAAACACTAAGTTCAAAAACATATATGCACCCCTGTGTTTATTACAGCATTATTTAGAGTAGCCAACATATGGAACCAACCCAGGTATCCATCTGTAGATGGATGGATCATACACACACACACACACACACACACACACACACACACGGAATATTATTCAACCATAAAAAAGAATGAGATTTTGCCATTTGTGACAACATGGATGGGCCTAGAGGGTATTATAATGCTAAGTGAAATAAGTCAGATAGAGAAAGACAAATACCAAGTGATTTCACTTATATGTGGAATCTAAAACACACACACACACACACACACACACACACACACACACACACACACAGAAATACCCTCATAAATACTGAGAACATAGTGGTGGTTGCCAGAAGGAGGCCAGAGGAGGATGGATGAAATTGGTGAAGGGGAGTAAGAGGTATAAACAAACATCCAGTTAAAAAATAAATAAGTCATGGGGCGCCTGGGTGGCTCAGTCAGTTGAGCCTCTGACTTCAGCTCAGGTCATGATCTCACACTCTGTGAGTTCGAGCCCTGCGTTGGTCTCTGTGCTGACAGCTCAGAGCCTGGAGCCTGCTTCAGATTCTGTCTCTGCTTCAAATTCTGTGTGCTCCTCCCCTGCTCATGCTCTGTCTCTCTCTGTCTCAAAAATAAATAAAAACATTAAAAAAATTAAAAAAAAAATAAGTAAGTCATGAAGTTGAAAAGTATAGCATAGAGAATATAGTCAATAGTATTCTAATAACATTGTATGGTGACAGATGGTGACTACACTTATGTGGTGAGCATTATGTAATGTAAAGAATTGCCAAATTAGTATGTTGTACACAAAAAATGAATATAGCATTGTATGTAAACTGTAATTCAAATTAAGAAAAAAAAAGAAAGGAAAACAAATAGTTCTTGGAATAAAGAGTTTAGGGAAGGAAATCTTAGCCAAGCATCTTCTCTCTCCTGGATCTCATTCATGTCTTTGTATCATGAGTATGTGGAAGGTAAGTACTTCTCTAACTTATTTTGCATAAGGAATCACTGAGGGAACATGTTAAAATGCACATTCTTGGGCCTTAGATAAATATACTGTGATCCCAGTAGTACTTGATTCTACTATTATTAGTATGAGAACTGCTGGGAAAAGCAAAATGTAAGATATCTTCCTGCCCAATAATTCTGTGGTTCAATAATCTTGCTTCCTATGCTAAGGGTATCTGTAACAGCCGTGATGAATCACATCCATAGAATGTTTTGGACATGACCAGTTACACACATAATCATGTTGATTTCCTCTCCAAACAAAAATCATCTACAGTGTCTTTTCTTTAATCACACTATGAAAAACAAAAAGGGCCTAGAGGTAAGTAGTGAATTGAATGAAAACTCTGAGACTTGAGGTTTCTGAGTTAAGATTTTTATAGCTAGGTTTATTTCACCTCTAGTATATAGATATCCCCGCTTTTCAAAAGTTTTCGTTATGCCACTTCATTTTTATGAAAGACCTGTATTAGTACCTGTTTTTGCTAACAACAACACAAATCCAAAGAGGATTTTTGCTTTTACAGGAAAAGGCAAAAAGCAAAAATAATTTATTGTCATTTGACGTCTGGTTTTGCAGAGAGCCGTTATAGAGATGCTTTGAGCAATGAGAGCTGCACTGCTAAGCTCCTTCCCCGGGAACCATGCTCAGCATCTCAGCATCAACCTGCCATACCTTTGAACTGTGTCTGTGAGCATGTGTGCCTTATCTCAATTTATTTTGTGTGTCTGTTAGCGAGATGTGTCCTAAGGTATCAGAAAAGCCTAAGAGAGGTTATTTTTTGGATCTGGGAACCCTCAAAAATTTATCCCTATAAACTAATGGTAAGTGCTTTTTCACTTGATGCCATTTCAGTTTATAAAAGTTTTCATAGGAGTGATCTACTTTCAGATAGCTGGGGAGACCTATATTAAGCTACTGGCACAGATGATTCAAGGATAATAGAGCATCACTCATGATTTGAAGAATACCAAGACCAGGCAAACTTGTTAAAGACACAGTTTCAATAAAATGCAATAAGTATAATTACTGAAATAGCGAAATAGTATCTGAGAGGACTAATTAGTTTGTTATAGGAACTGAGAAGTTTTTTGTTTTTTAATTTTTTTTAATGTTTATTTTTGAAGGAGAGAGAGACAGAGTGTGAGTGGGGGAGGGGCAGATAGAGAGGAAGACACAGAATCAGAAGCAGGCTCTGGTCTCTGAGCTGTCAGCACGGAGCCAGACGCGGGGCTCGAACCCATGAACTGTGAGATCATGACCTGAGCCGAAGTCGGACGCTCAACTGACTGAGCCACCCAGGCACCCCAGAACTGAGAAGTTTTAATGACAGTATTTAGGCACATGAAATATTTTATTTACTTAAAGTGTGCCATTCAGATGATAATACAGTAGATACTGGTTGGATTTGGATAGATCAAAAATGCATTTGGAGAGATCTACATTTTATACTAAATTATATGGACTAGGATTTGTGCATGTGAATAAATACTTCTGTAAGACTTGCATGTTGGAAAGGCAGACAACCTAGTATTTAATGTCAAGCATGTAATTGACTCTAAGCAGTAAGTTCCTGACTCACCTTGGGGCAGCTAACTGACTAGGGGACAGGAAATAAGATGGCTATGCTAAGGGAAAGTAGAATATATTGAAGGGTATCTACATGTCAGACATTTTGTTACTATCTTATAATCCACCTGTGTAGGATGGTGGGATCCACATGAAGCCAGAAAGAAAAACAATTATGGTAACTAGTGTTAATCGAGGGTCATGCTGTGGCAGGCACTGTTCTGAACACTGTTCATATATTATCTGATATTCTAAACTACACTGTGAAGCGAGTGCCATCATTGTATCTGATTTGCTGCTCTAGAAACTGGGTTTAAGAGGTTAGGCGTTTGCCCAAGGTCACACAGCTGGCAGCAGAACCAGATGTAAACTACATTCGTATGATGCCAAGTTTTTTTGTTCCTTGCCTTGACCATTCCATGGTACTGCTTTTTAGCAAGCATTGAACTCTAAGACATAGTCTAGATACAGATATTGCATCTGTTTACCATTTTTGAGCTTCTTATGAGATCAGAAAAAGAAACCACGATGGAAAAGAAAGCAAGCTAATTAATAGTTTTCTCCTGTCAGACAAAGACAGGACCATAGAGTCTTTTACTTGCACTAAGAATCCCAGTGCCCCTCTGAATGCTTCCTCTATCAATTCACAGCATGAAAACAATCAAATTACAGTCTTTGAAAGAAAGGTAAATCCAGCCAGGAGATTGATGTTTTTTAAATGAGCAGAATTTGCTGAGCTAGCCTACAGAAAGTGCCACGTTATTGGACAGTTGTAGCTGTAAAAGAGGAAAGGGTATCATCCAGACATGTGTCCTAGTGAGATGTCTTTAAAATAGAGGCAAGCTGTTCAGCTTCCAAACTCTGAGGCTGGCCATTGTCCAAAAAACTGAATCAACCCCCACATAGGTATGATGGCTAGGAGATCATGAAGCATACAGAATTATATGCCTTTTTATCAGATTTGCTCATTTAGAGATCACTTTTATAGCCCGATCCATTGCTACTATAAGAGAAAACCTATTTTTTCACAACACGTTTCATGACAGCTCTTTTATGAATATTAGTACTATAAACAACACAGAAAATATTTATGAAATATTGAGAGGGAGTAGTAACCTGTCAATGGCAGATTGATGGTGTCATATTAAGGGTTAACTACAGTTGACACATTCCAGAATGCCTGTAGGAATTCAAAAGACTTGAAGGAATACCTAGTTGGATGGTCCCATTTACAGCTGGAGATCATGAAACATACATAACTTTGCCAAAGTCAATGAGAAAATTGGTGGCAGGGTCTCAATTAAAAGCCATGCTTTCTAAATCTCATCCAGTAATGTTTCTGATTCAGTATGATGATCTAGTTTTTCTCTCATTTACATTTATAAAAGGTTTATATGATGCTCAGTGTATAATTCAGAGATCAGTTACCTCAAACAGTCCTTTGATATTGAACCAAAACAGGATTGGAGTGTTACCTCCCTTTCGAAGAATTTATGTCTCTGTCCATCTCTGAAAATTTATGGATTTGATTGAATTTTTCCTTCACATTCATCCTTCTAATTTCTTTCTTCAACTGAATGAGAGAAATTCTTTTTTTTTTTGTATGTAACTGTCCCATTTTTAGCACTGCTTTGCTCCTCAAGAAAGCAACTCTGTTCTTTACCCCTAATGATTCTGCCATTGAGTACTTTGTGTGTAAGGACCTTCTCTTGAAGGTTTGGGAACATTAGAATCAGTTTATATTACAAGACTAAAAATGTAAAAACAAAATAATAGACATTCCTGTTTCTAATATTTTGAGACCACCTGGCCCTGGAAAATTTTTACTCGTCGTCTAAGTCTATTGGCTCCAGACTTCCAAAATGCTAATTTGCTTCTTTTCTTGTCAGACTCCTCTCTTGTTTTTCTTCTGTCTATAGCAGACACTGATTGCACAATTTCCTTATGCAGGCAGGTTTTTTTTCTTTGGCATGTGTGTGTGTGTGTGTGTGTGTGTGTGTGTGTGTGTGTGTGTGTGTGTTGCCTATGGCCAGGGTACTCCATCATGAAGAGTAAATTGTTTTTTCAAGGTAGTTGGCATAAATGGAGGCATCCTGATGCTCTATTTGCTACTGTGATACCAAAATGCTTCCCTGTGTATGGCATACCACTCAAGCTCTGACTGAAGTAATCCTCCGTTTGGATAGGACAGATATTTAGGAAGGGTTTGCTCCTATCATGTTGATCTAACTTGTCTATCCCTATAAAATCTAAATCCCATATTTATTTTTCTACTTTTGCTCATCCACAAGGAGAATGAGCTTTATAAAAGAGGGAACCAGGAGGGCTGGAATACATTGCTTCTACCCAATAAAAGCCAACTGAAATGTCCAAAGGAAATACAATAAGGGTAAACTTGGTTACATACTGAAATGAAGGAAGAAAGCCATCAGATGCCATATACCTTGAGGTCTCCCTGTTAGATATGCCTCATATGGTATGACCATCTGGAAAAAATAATATGTTAACTACCAATATTAACTCCCATTAATTTTTTTTTTTTTTTGTCTAAGTGATTAAATGAAGAATTTCTTAAGGGACTCTCTTCCACAATTTCCCACACATCCAGAGTTTAATTGATACAGGCCAATGTTAGATGCAATCCCTAAAAGAGGAGATGTCTAAAATTAGTTTTTCCTTTTTCCGTGCCTATCAGCCAGACACAGGCTGCCTCAAATCACTTTGGCTGTGAGAGAGAACATACATAATAAATGCATAAAATATATATCCATTTATGCACTCCTATACTCTTTTACTCAGTGATTTGTACCTCCTAAGTGCAAAATGTTCGCCCTCAAGGGATTGGTAGCAGCTTGTTATATTTGAAAGGCCAGGTCTGGAATGTTATGCTCTGGTACTTAAATAATCCTTAAGATTATTTTCTACCTTTAACTTTGTAAACTTCTTCAAAATCAGGAGATAAAAATGTATCCAGAAAGCCAAACTTAAATGGGGCAATATGAGTATGTCAAGTTGCAAAGCCTAGAATATACGGAATGAGGAACTTTAAGAGAGGATATGGGCATCCAAATGTGTTTCTGGCTTTTGATGTGATAGGAAATATGGGATTTCGGGGCATAGGCTAAGAGAGAAGAATGAGAGTTGTATATAAACATCTATATTACCAAAAAGGTGGATGGGTGGATGGATGGTTAAAAAGAAAAATGTTAGGGGTGACTGGGTGGCTCAGTTGGCTAAGCATCCAACTTCCGCTCAGGTCATGATCTCGTGGTTCACGAGTTCAAGTCCCAGGTCCAGCTCTGTGCTGACAGCTCAGAGCCTAGAGCCTGCTTCAGATTTTGTGTCTCCCTCTCTCTCTGCCCCTCCCCCTGCTCATGCCCTGTCTCTCTTTCAAAAATAAATAAACATTAAAAAAGAAAAGAAAAGAAAAGAAAAATGATGGGTGATTGGAAGGACAAAAAGGAAGATAGAAAAATGTATGGATGTATGCAAAAATAGCTAAATAGATATTTACTCCTACTGGGATTTTAAATAAATGAACTTCACTTGTTCTACTTGAATTTAAGAGAAAAAAATCTGAAGAAAAACTAAAAGTATTGCTACACTTAAGATTTTTTTTTCACATTAAGGAATCTAATTTATTTAAAAATCCCTAAGAAATTAAGAAAATACATTATTAAAATCATTAAGAGGTTAGACTCATTATTTTCCCTACATGTTTAAGGCAGCATGGATTGACTCCCTTTTATGCAAATAAGATAATTAGCACTCTGAAACATTTTACCCACATCCCATTTTTTATTGCTAATTATATTAGTGTTACTTTGTTAAGGATTACACAAAGTACATTCTGTTCTGAATCGATTATTTTGCAGTTGTTGAGACAGTTTTATAAACGGATTAAAATGAATGCCAGTTTTTATTATGGAATATTTTAAAAAAAAACATGAAAGGAGAGAGAATAGTAAAGGAAGCACATTATTAGTTTGAAACAAATCCCATACATCATACCAAATTTAACATATTGACATGTGTTTCTTTGGAATTAGAGAGGAGTCAGAAATTCAGCCTCTAAATTGGCAGCACCGTGAAAGACTTTGCCCTGTAGTGAAATTTGGCAAAGTGCTGTCACAGCTGGGTGTGGGGTGCTATTGGCATCTAGTGGGTAGAGGCAGGGTTGCTGCTAAAGAGGACAGCACCTACAACAAAGAATTTTCTGGCTCCAAATATCAGTGATACTAAGTTTGAAAAACCACCCTCTGATGCGATGCATCGTGCAGTGCACAAATTTCCATATTATTTTCTGTGTCTGGTTTTCCAGAGCAACTTCAACACTTCTATCTCTTCCTGGGAGGTAGAAACTTACACTTCCTCTGATAATTCCTCAAAGGACTTGGTTTTCCAAACACCGTCACCATTTTGCTATCTGTCTTCTGAATGCCAAGCAGATTTGGCTCAGACATCCAGAATGGATGAGTTTCCTCTGACTTAAATAGTTTTCTTTCTAATTCATTCCTGGAAATCGACATTTGAAGTCTCTGAACCAGAAGTAGGCCTGGAATAGAACCAATCTTTTGGAAGACCTTTGATTAAGACTCTAGTTTTTGGGGTGTCTGGGTGGCTCAGTCGGTTAAGCGTCTGACTTCAGCTCAGGTCATGATCTCATGGTTCGTGAGTTTGAGCCCCATGTCGGGCTCTGTGTTGACAGCTTGGAGCCTGGAGCCTGCTTCAGATTCTGTGTCTCGCTCTCTCTCTGGCCCTTCCCCTCTTGAGTTCTGTCTCTTTCTCTCTCAAAAATAAATAAACATTAAAAAAGAAAAAGTCTCATTTCTGCTGCCTGTTTGCCTTGGTATTAAATACCATAAACTTAGTTGTCTGCGTTCCAATGATGCAAATTATTCTTTTTTGGATAATGTACAATTTTTTTAAGTTTATTTTGAGAGAGAGAGAGAGCAAGTGAGCAAGCAGGGGACCGGCAGAGATAGAGGGAGAGAGAGAATCCCAAGCAGGCTCTGCACTGTCGGCCCCTGGCCTTATGCAGGGCTCCATCCTACGAACTGTGAGATCATGACCTGAGCAGAAGCCAAAAGCCAGACACTTAACCTCCTGATACACCCAGGCACCAGTGCATAGTGTATAATTTTTGAGATATTGAAAAACATATTTACATTATATTGGGAAAAATATGCCTGGGTTAAAATCTTCATGCTTCTATTATTTGATGGTATAATTAATATATTTATGAATAATTTCTTTGTTTAGCTAAAAATAGATTTTAGCAAAATTTGTAAATATACCAAGAATGTAAAAACTTTGTCATCAAGCCATTCAAGTTGGCGTTTTTCAGTGCTACTTCTGAGAAGTCAGTAGCTGCTTATACTCATACAGAAAGGTATATGTAGAGGCCCTACTTTTAAAACAAGAACAAGTTAAAAATCAAGACAAAGGATGAAAAACATATTGATGTGGATAATGAATGAGAATAATTGAACAGGATTCTTTTTAAGAAACTCAAAATATATGGTTGGTGTTTTCAGAATAGATCCTGAAGAAAGATGTGGGCTCTAAAGTTAAGAACTCCTTATAGCTAAAATTCCAACATTACCCTTAACTTCAGTTTCTTCATCTATAAAATGGCCATACTAAATCAGGTCCAGATTCAAAGGGTTATGCTAAGGAATATTTTAAGTAATGAATGTGAAACTCTTCGTATAGTCCTCGTCACTTAGGAAACCCCAAATAAATCCTAGCTGTGATTACTATCATTAATCATTGCTATAATCTAATCCGATCACACTACCCTGTCTCTTTCAGGCGAAGTTAATGAGTTTTAGTGGGATGAAATTTTTTCAAAGGAGAAAATTCAGTAACTTGTATAATCAATAATAAAACTCTTCTGCCACTGAGTCCATCTGCTTTGCCTGATTTTGAAACTAAAATTGTTAGCAAATCTATTATTTTTAAAGCTAGAAGCTTCTATGGGATACCCTACAGAAAAAACTAGGTAGGCACTTACTGAGTGCCTTAAATAAGAAGTTAGCAAAACTCTACGTGCCAGAAATAAGTTGTTTGGCTCTTAGTTTAGTTCTCAGGGTCTCATTTCTCGGTCCTTTCATTTCATCTGTCTCTGATTTTCTTACTTCATTTCAGGGGTCTGCACTCCTTGGCTGGTGGAAACATCCCAGAAAGACATACATGAATGAATCTTGACTTCACATCTCACTTATTCCCTCCTATTCTTAATTAGATCTGAACTTTAACTACCTCTCCAGCACAGAAACCCTGTATACTCTGTATTTTCTCTTGTATTATCCTTGTGCATAGCCAATAACCTAGAACAAGACCTGAGGTGAGCTTAGAAACATTTTGTTCAAGACCACCCAGAGACTGACAATTGGAGATTATATTGGTTACTCTCTCTGTGCTTCTCTTCTGCTTATTTTATTTACTTTAAGTGTTCAGTTACTTATTGCTAAACAATTAAACATTGATTAGGGAGATCCCAGTTACCTCTGACAAACTTGGTCAACATTTGTATGTATTTATGGTAATTGCCTTCTCTCCCGCATAGCACTAGAGCAGGAGAAATTGTTTTTACTCATCTTCACTAATTTATTCTTTAACTCACTTGTGTATTGAGTGATTCTAGAATTTATTTAATGTGCACACTGAGTAGCTGCGACATGCCAGGAAACTATGCAAGCCCCTCCAAATATAAAGATAAGCAATAAGGTGATTGATCTTTTGATGCTATAAGGACATAGTGGAGGATAAAACAATGTCTTTGTAGGGGAGTGAATGGAGGCTTTGTAAAGAAAGTAGTTCTGCTGATGCTCAAAGGCTTACTAGAAATGTGCCAGGATCGAAACAGGAGTGGCTATTGCACACAAGTAGAATAGCATACAGATAATCAAGAAGAAATGGGGAGCTCTGAAGCCCAACTGGTATTTTATAACCTTCTGTTTCAAATCTGTCTCACAAAAGACTGCACAAATGTTATTGACATCTGTCACTCTAAATGCCTCTATGACACTTAAACAACCTAGATTTGTAACCAGGGAAACTCTTTTCTTAGTCCAAATAGAATTTAGAACCCTTTTCAGCAAACTCTAGAGAAGAGAAATATCATATATACCTCACCTAAGTTTTAGTGATCTTATTCCCTCTCTCATTACCATGGCCACTTGTAACGCCAGAAAATGGAGCAAAAGGCATTGACTATTTGCATACAGGAAATTCATCCAGCCTCCAGGCAATAGTTGACTCCTTCACTCCACCTGGGCTTGATAATAGTTGAATCACTGTGGTATCCTACATCTGGATTGTCAATAAATGGGAAGCCAATGTCATTTTTAGTTTAAGGAAAACCAAAGAAAACAACTTTCTGTGTCTGCAGAAACATTAATCAGATCCTAACAAATAAACAACGAGAGTCACTATGCTCAAAATTAATACAACAGCTTTCTCACTTTGTTTTCCTATGTTCCAAGGCTTGAATGTCAGCTCTGTCAGCAACTATGACAGTATGGCAGTGTGACAAGAGGCTGACATTAGTTAGGCTGCTAACAGTATAATGATGCTAACCCAAGCTAGACCTAGTCTTCTATTGTATATGCAGTACCTTCTGTAGTAGGTATCCTTTTGGTAAAATGTTACAGATATTTTCTTATTTAAGTTATTAATGGCTGGAGTTTTTCATATTTTAGTGGTTAACATTTAAGAGAAAAAAATAAATGAAAAAATATCAAGTTAGTATGGGAGAGTTTGTTAGGTACTTCGATTGAAACACAGTTCCTTCAGGATCTCTGTAGTCTAAAAATATATTTGATGCAGATAGAACACTGAGAATATTTTAGGACTGCCAGAGTATAAAATACAAAGGAGGAAATGCATGGGGGTGATAATAGAAAAACACGAACCAGATTATGAAGTGTTTGTTAAAGGAATCAGAGGAGTTGGGTTTTTTTCCGTTAGCTAACAGGAAACCTTGAAGTAACTTTGGGCAAAGGAAGTACAAGATTAGATGTATTTTGTTATAAAATTTTAATCTAGTAGCAGGATTTCAATGGGTGAGTCTGGAATAGGGAAGATGGTTAAGGAACTATTTGAAGAAGGGCATTTGCCATGAGTTGGAGAATGGACACAAGGCATATTGAAGCGTTGAATGCAGTTAAATTACCAAATTAATGACTGATGAGCCAGTAGGCTAAAAATAGAAAGTTACTTGAGGAGTATTCCTCTAAATGCAAAACTTAAACCATTCTCTGCCTCCAAATGCCATTCCCACCATTTCAGAAAATACTCAGTTACTGCATACAGCGCCTGTCTTCCCTTTATTCCGAGACAGCACTGGTGTGGTTATTTATAAGTCTCCACATCTGGGGAACTAATTTGTTTGTGGACTGCTGCAGTTCCACAGAGTAGCTAGCTATCACTCAGCAGCACCAAATTCATTCAACCCTGATAATTAAATTAAATATCTATCGACATCAAAGAGACGGCAGAAACTTATTAACAATACCAAAAAGTTTTCTAGGCCCCTGAAGAAAGCCACAATGCATTACAATAGATACAGATGACATATTCTGTAGTGGAGTGATGGTCAAATTAATATTCTACTCATATTTTAATGTGTCTGTAGTGTAGTCTAGCGGAATATGGTCTCACAAGTGGAGTAACACGTTGGCGGCTCAATATAATAGGACTGACTTTACTATGGAGTTCAATATTACATGGGCATGACCTTACTGAAGAAGATTTAATTACTTGAAATACCAGAAGGATGACACCATAACAATATCATCGCAAAGGTCTTTAGAAAGAAGAGCTTGAGTGTCATGGCTGCTGACTTCCACACATTCATTTTATTTTATTTTTTAATTCTGCATTAATAATCTGAGTTAAGGGCATCACCATCAATTTTTCTACAGGCTACAAGTCTTAGAATCGTTCCATCTCTTAAACATTTTTTTTCCATTCTCTCTTTTTAAAATATTGCCTACACTTTAAAAAATAATAAGCCCTACAAAGTAGTCTCCCTGCCATGCCTAAGCCACAATATGTGTCATCTCTACAACTGAATCAGTCCTTCATCTAGCCTTCCTATGATGAGACAAAGTTGTGTGTGTGTGAGAGAGAGAGAGAGAGAGAGAGAGCGAGCAAACCAAAGATAGACTTGTGGCCTGTTTGGCTTTGTGCTTTTATAATACATTAGCATATTTTACTTTTCCATACCTTACTCTCCTTATTTATTATTTACCTTATTTCCTTATGCATGTTTCAAAGTGCTGGAAGTCAGCATGCATAGATTATTTATTATGGCTATACAGTACTTATTGTATAGATGCACCATGATTTATTTAAATAGTACTATATTGATGACTAGTTAGGTTACATACAGTCTGTTATGAGCTGAAGTGTCTTCCCAAAATTCACATGCTGAAGCCCTAACACCCAGGACCTCAGAATGTTACTGTATTTGGAGACAGGGGCTTTAAAGAGGCAGTTCAGTTAAAATGAAGAGGGATTTTAGACCTATAGAGGGACACAAAGAACACAGAGGCAAGACCATGTGGGGGCACACTGAGAAGGCAGTCATCTGTAAGTCAAAGAGACAGACTTCAGAAGAAACCAAACCTCTGTCATCTTGATCTTGGACCTCTGGCCTTCAAAACTGAGACAATGAATTTATATGCTTAAACATAAGCAACTCTGTGGTATTTTCTTATGGCAACCCTAGCAAAATAATACACAGTCTCTTGCCTTTACAAACATACAGAAATTAATGATCTGTGTGAGGTTTTCAATACATATCTGCGCATTAGATACATAAGATCTGTTGCCTCCATGTAACTTAATGTTGATGCTTATCATACCTGCACGAGAAAAAGTTTATCTTTATAAATAGGTGGGAAAATGGTATCTTGTTTCTTGGTTTAGTTTTTATTCCTTAAATTTTGAGTTGGTGTATATAACTTTTCATATTACCAACAACAAACACAGGACACTTTCCTAACTTTCTGATTGGTTTCAGCTTTATTTTTCTGTTGGTATGTTTGTCTTTCAAAACAGAAATGCTGAAATTTTATGTAGCCATTGTCAATCTTTTTTTTTTATTTTTTTCAACGTTTTTTATTTATTTTTGGGACAGAGAGAGACAGAGCATGAATGGGGGAAACAAGCTCCAGGCTCCGAGCCATCAGCCCAGAGCCTGACACGGGGCTCGAACTCACGGACCGCGAGATCGTGACCTGGGTGAAGTCGGACGCTTAACCGACTGCGCCACCTAGGTGCCCCAAACCATTGTCAATCTTTATTGAGTGACTTTAGGGATGTATTTCTTACTTAGGAAAATCTCTATTTGTAATGAAGAACATAATTTACAATTATTTTAGTAATATTTTGATTTTTAGTTAAATATAAATCCATGATTAATCTGGAATTTATTGGGTATAAAAGATGAATGGATATGAGTTGACAATTTTAAATAATAAAATTAATTGATCAGGTTGTAATCTAATAAGTAATTTTAATGTGTCAATAATTAACTGTTACTGATTAATTAAAGGTAACAAAATAGCCAACTAGCATATGTATGTGTACATATATAATAGTTTTTAAATCTCTTTTATTACTTAACAAGGTGTGTTCTTATTTTTTCCACGTTTATGTCACTATTCCTACATGCTTATTATTTAGAAGCAGCTTGTTTATTTCTGATTACCAAGTCCTGCTGATAACTATTCTACAATTGTGTTAAAGTTTTAGATTGATTTAAGGAGAGTTCATTTCTTTGAAACATTGAGTTTTACCCCGAAATAATGATCATTTTTTTACATATTTGAGTATTCCTTTTTGGCATCACATAAGTCTTTCACTTTTTACTCACAACTGTAATATATTTTCATGGGAGGTTAAATAAGATGTCTTCATCCTCACTATGTTATTCTTTGTTTTTTTATTTAGGAAACTGATTTTTTGCATGCTAATTTTATATCTAGTCCTCTGAGTTAACTCCCTTAAATTCTTAGTATTTTCTTTTTCATTTGATTCTCTTGAATTCATTAGACATGCCACTAAAACCAAACCGAACAACAACAAAAAACTTCCTTTACCCTTGTGACATTCACTTTTTTTTCATTTCAATTCACTCTTTCAGTTTTGCACCAACTACTTTTTCCTACCTTGACTTCTATTGCTTCAGTCCCTGTGATGGCCAAGGTTCTAGGTCTCCTGTTTTTTTTTTTTTTTTGTACTGCCTGTTTTTTCACAATTGCTCTTCACTGTGCTCTCAGCCCCAATCTCTTAACACTCAGTAGTCATAATGGAGTCATCCTGTGTAAAAATACCAGCAGATTTCTACCCACAACCTGGAATGTATACAGATGAGCACAGACATTGAGAGCCTATTGTGTCTACCATATGCACAGGCAGATGAAAATGGAAAAAGGACAGTGTTCTAATTATGGCAGAAGTGTTTGAACAGACTATAACAAATTATTTTTGGTCATCCCTGTACAGTTAAAATTAATCTGGGAAATACCAAGGGCTCCATTGGTGGGATACTCTATTTCAACTTTCTAACCTACATTCTTAGCCAATGGCTTTCTTTGATCAAGCAGAACTGGAAAGTCCAAAAGGAGACATTGGGAAGTAAACAACGTTGATTGTGTCTCCTTTTCCAACCTTTTAAGGACTATCATTCCTCAGCTCTAAGAGGTTGTGTGATCCAATTAGGCAAATTGAAAAAGACTGCTTTTATGCAAAAGCGTGAGAAAGTTAATTGAAATCAATCCATGTTCGGTGAAAATGCTACAGACATCACTGATAATTTAGAGCAATTAAAAGATGTTGTCCTGAAGCGAGGCAGAAACATTAAGTTTAAAAGCCTGTTAAAGGAAAATTACCGAAAATATTTAAATGATATTATTCACCTAAGATCGACTAGGGACAGCTAAACCAATTAGAAATTGTAAGGTATTTCATTAGTCAGAAGCTGTGTTTTTAAAATCATTGAGATGAGAATCCTTCACCTAGTATCCTTTTGTTATTGCAAAATCTGTTAAAAACAATGCATTAACCCTAGTTTTGAGTAAATCTTCATAAAAATAGCTATTTGCAGCTAAACCACCAGAAGATAGTTCTCCCATCTATGAAATAAGGGCATTAAAAAATTAATGTTTATTTTATTTTTGAGATAAAGAGTGTAAGCAGGGGAGGGGCAGAGAGAGGAGACACAGAATCTGAAGCAGGGTCAAGGCTCTGGGCTGTCAGCACAAAGCCTGATGCCAGGCTGGAACTCAGGGACCCAGAGATCATGAACTGAACTGAAGTTGGACCCTTAATCAGCTGAGGCACCCAAGCACCCCACAGCATTTTTAAGCTACTTTTCAAGCTATATTTTTCAGAGACCTAAATATTCTAGGAGGTGATTGGGCATATGTTATTAGGTAGAGTAAGGTAGAACAGTAAGGAATGACCAGTGAAAACTCTGAAATTCCTACATTATGCCTAACACATGAACATCTCTGTTTTATTATATTTAAAATACATGGAAAACAGAGATGTAAATATATGGTTCACTGTGTCACCATCCCTTTTTACCTTGGCCATTACATAAATTACCCTTCAGTCAAGTTTTCTTTTCTCCTGAAGCTTGGTTAGAACCTCAGAATCTTTCTTAACACAGTGAGGCAGTCACCTCTCCCCAAAGATTAGAGTTGGCATAACACAAATCTTATTATAAGATTTAACTCATAAAATGATTCCTTAATAAAATAAATAACAGAAAATTTAATCATTTTATATTAAAAATTAAAAAAAACACTATAAGCCTTCTAGAGCCTTGATTCTTATTATATTCTTTAAGCCTCAGGTGTACTAGCCTATTTACCTATGTCTAGATCCCCCATTCCCCTCACTACTCTCATTAAGTAAAAATCTAATAATTTGCTTGCTCATATAACTCTGCTGAGAAGTCTGCTAGGCTTCCCTCTTTGCTTACAGGATACCATAGAAGGGCATCAGAAACTCTCTCTAGTCTCGCCACATAAACAACAATTTCTTATAGATGCTTGGTCCTGGGTTCAAAAACTCATGGACTTTCCTAAATGCTAAATGCTTCATGCAGTCTCTCTTTGCCACCTTTACTTTGACATGCTGGAAAAGTCTCTCTGGAATCCTTGACCCTATCCTTAAAAAAATTCTTCCTATACCTTCTCAATCATTTTTTAAATCCATGTAAGGTGTTATCCTTCTGTGAGGCCTTGCTCTGGCCTCCTGCTACAATGCTTTTTGAAACATTCTCCCTTTTGTTTCTACAATTCCACCCAATGAAAACCCACCTTGGAGCCCTGATTACCCGTGAGTTGTGAGTTGTTTGTTTGTTTGTTTGTTTTTAGTTTTGTTGTTTTCCAACCTATCTCCTCAATGTATCAGTGAGACTCTTGATAGAAAGGGCAGTTTCAGATCTTTAAATGTTTTTTCACGACTTAGAGTCTTGTCTGTTACACAGTAAATGGTGAATGCATGCATGCAAAACTGAGATATGTAACACAATGATAGAAGAATCTTTGGATCCAAAATTGTTGTTGTACTGTTTAGGAGAAAGCCAAGCTGAAACTTCTTAATTTTGAGTAATTATTGCCTCAACAGGCCAACAGAACAATGTTTTATTTATTACTGATGATTCTGTGGACCAAAATATGCATGGCCTTTTGATAGGATTGCTATGTCTAGGACTTGATAACGTCTAAATATCTGAATAGAGACTAACCTTCTTAGGAAACACATATTGCTTATGCTGCACTTAGCATTATCAACAACCAACATTTATTGAAAGTCTACCATATGATAGGAATTGGAATAGAGTCCCCTTCACATAGGTGATCTTTAATTGTTAATATACCAATTTTATGTCTGTTCACTAAGGTTGGTTTTCCACCTCAGTCTCTAAGCTGTCAGGAGCAAAGAACATTACAATCATTTTGCAGATGAAGAGAGTGAGTTCCAAAGAGAGTAAGAGATTCGTTTTAGACATAGGAAAATGAATGAAACATAGGCTTTGCCCTCAAGGAACTTCAACCCCAGTGGAAAGCAAAGATAAGCAAACTGGTAATAAAAATTCAGTTTGATGAATGTTGCTAAAATGCTAAGAATATAAGGAGTACCTAGCCCATTATACAAAATTCAGAAAATATTTTCTGGCAGTGATAATGCCCTCCTGAGTGGGTTCTTAGAGACCATTAGAAGTTAGTCAAGGGTTGGTGGGGGTGCCTGAGTGGCTCAGTCAGTTAAGTGTTCGACTTGGGCTCAGGTCATGATCTCACAGTTCATGAGTTTGAATCCCTGCATTGGGTTCTGTGCTGACAGCTCAGGGCCTGAAGCCTGCTTCATATTCTGTGCCTCTGTCTGTCTCTGTCCCTCCCCCACTTGCACTCTGTCTATCTCTCTAAAAAATAAACATTAAACAAAATTTAAAAAATAGTCAAGAGAACATTTGGATCAAACATACTAAAGATTCAGGGAGCAATGCTTCCGTTGTTTACAGCAAGAGAAAAATATTCTATTGGAGGAAATTCCCTTGAGTCATTGGGTCTTAACACCTAAAGTGTGATTATAGTTCAGCAGGAGGTGCAATAAGAGAAATATCTAAAGACAAGATTAAGTGTCTTTTTTGTCTAGTTGGACTTAATCCCATATGAAGGTATTATTAACTGTATGAAGAGTACACAGGAGCCTATTAAATAATTGCAAGACCACCACCTGCGGTATAGTAGTCCACCCTTATCCATGGGATAGATTCCAAGACCCCCACTGGGTGCCTGAAACCTCAGATAATACCAAGCCCTACTTGGTGTCATATATATGTATGTGTATGTATGTATGTATATGTGTGTGTGTGTGTGTGTGTGTATATATATATGTGTGTGTGTGTGTGTATATATATATATACACATATATATACATACACACACATACCATATAACATGTACTATATTTTCCCCCTATATATACATAGCTATGATAATATTTAACACACAAATTAAGTACTGTAAGAGACTAGCAATGATAACTAATAATAAAACAGAACAATTATAATAATATACTATAATTAAAGTTATGTGAATGTGGTCTCTCTCAAAATACCTTATGGTATTATACACACCCTTCTTGTGATGATTTGAGATGATAAAGTGCTCTACTACATATTTTGTGTGACTTTGGGGAAGTTAATTTGTCTCTCTGAGCCTTGGTTATCAATAACAAGGTGATGTTTGAAAATACTAAATTCATGAATGCGCATATAGCACAAGTATTATGCAATCCAAAGCGGTTAATATTTCTACCTTTTTAGTATTACCCAATCATTATTACTATACCTACAATTACCATTGTTGCTACTACAGCTCCTCCTATTACTTTGAATATCATTAATACTCTGTTCACTGAAAAAAGTGTAAATTTGTTGCTTGGAAATGTGACCTATCATATGCCCTCAGCATAAGAACTCAGTGTGGGACATTTTCAGACAGTTCCTTCCTAGTATCACCCTTAGATCTAGGGTAGCTGAACCCTTATCCCCGGCATTGAAATTCTAGGTCTCAGATTTTGGAATAAGCTTCCTGGACATTTTCTACCAAAGAGAACATAGAGCAGCAGTGCCCACTAAGTGGGATGTGATGAGACCAGAACACAATGCATGTATGCTTGGATCTCTGTTTATATCCTTCCTTTAAGATATTCTTCAACCTTCCCAACCATTCCCTTACTACCCCTTCCAAGTGAGGTTTACCTGATGCCCTGACGATATCCAGGACTTGGCATCAGTGGAGTTGTCCTAGAACCGTGACCAGGTGCAGTTCTAAAGGACAGTCTGGTGAGCATACCACTCATGCTGGTCTGGTCAGTATTTCTTTCACAGGATCACATCAGATTGGGCTACTAGAACTTAGGTTGTTCAAATTATTTGTATAATATATATATATGCACCTCACCCTAAATTTTTTTCTCAGGAGCCTGAATAATATAGAGATAGCCCTGCATGATGCGATCTCTATTATGCCACTTTGCTACGCACTGATTATGTAACTCATTTTCTGTTTACTGGCCCACCTTATTCACTGACTGTCATACACAAGGAACTCAGCCACTCTCAAGGATTTGTCCACTTATTCACTCCAGAACAACTGCTGATGTCTCATGTCCTGTCATGCTGACAGACAAGAGTTCTTGGACTCTTAATTACTTTGCATATGTCTTTTGGGTGATGCCTTCACCTTTTATGTGGGGATTAAACAAGATCAGTACTTGGCAATTCTTCTTTAAGGCAATTAACCATCATTGTTATCATCTATCATTTTGGTGCCTAGATCTTGATGGAGGACGATTCACATATCTTTGAATAAAACATTTTTCCTGCACTTAAGAAGATCATTGGAAATACAGGAAATGCTGTATTTTCCTTAACAATTGCCTAGAAATACCTTGACTATGACATGGTCATAGTCCATGGCATATGTATCTGTTTCATGGGGTAATCATTTGCTGTTTGGATTTATTTGCATTATCTGAGTAGCGGAATATCAGCTTCTGTAGGGATTAACTAGCACTGGATTTAAAATAGAGTGTCTGATGTCAGATAAGCAGGAATAAAATACTGAGCCAAATAATTTCATATTATGTAGGGCAACTGTAGCAAGATGAATAAGCCGCTTACTCAAATGATCTGCCTCCAGAAAGTAGAAAATTTTCCCATTACCTTCCTTAATTATTTTGTTAGTTATTTCCACCAAGATCTACAAACTTGGTTCTAATTTTAAAAAGGACTGGGGTGCCTGGGTGATGCAGTTGGTAAAGCATCTGACTCTTGATTTCAGTACAGGTCATGATTTCCTGGTCATGAGATTTAGCCCCATGTCCAGCTCTGTGCTGAGCCTGGAGCCTAAGTAATAATATTCTCTTTCTCTGCCCCTCTCTCTCACATGCACACACTTTCTAAGTAAGTAAGTAAATAAATAAATAAATAAATAAATAATAAAAATAATAAACTCTGTCTTTTCTATTGTAACCAAAGACCAAAGTGTTTTAATAAATGAAACAACACAGGAATCTAGATGCAGATTTGTAACTACAATTACTCCAGACTATTTATATCCATTCAGTTTTTCCCTAAGTTTCATTGTAGGTTGAGAATTAAGTTAATTGAGAGAGAGAGAGAATACATATATCTTGCATGGTTATTGACCTTGTCTTAATGGCAGAAATTTATTTAACTAAGGTATAGAAAATAACATTTTAAAGGGTTTTTTTGTCATTTTCAAATAGTCTTTTATGGCACGTCATATTTTAATACAGTATATAATTACTAAGTATATGTTCAGATATCTCATTTTCCCAACAATAGTAAAGGCCTCTCTGAAAAATGCACATAGTAGTTAGTAAGTAAATTGAACAAAGCAGATAAGAAGCTATTAACATTAATTTCATTTTATAGACGAAGATACTGACACTACTAAGTATTAACTAATGATTAAACTCATGCAGTGACTAATGAGATGAGATTTAACTTGAATCCAGTTGTTGCTAATTCTGACTCTTTTGCTTGTGTGTGTGTGGGGCGGGGGGGTGGGGGGCTGGGTATTTTCTTATCTTAACTGTTTATTTTTTTCTTACCTTCTCCCATACCTGGGACTTGGCTCTATACCCACAACATTTCTGCTTTTAACTGAGCATTCTCCCTGAGCATTCCAGAACTAGTACCTCTAATCCTAATGATGAATTTACCCACTCATCTCACCAGGTTAGAACCATGAATATGGCAGCTAGTTACAGAGGACTTTGCATTTGCCACACTTACTTACAAGTTAATTACACTAATGCCTGTCTGAGGATCAAGTCTATGAATAAGTTAATCCTCCACAGTTCACTCATACTATTTCCCTGATTAATGCCCTTCCCCACTGTCCCAACTACACCAATTGCAAGTTCCACTTGTCCAAAGGTAACCTGATTTATGCACTGTTTTTCCTCCCTTAATGAACACAGGGGATTGCTGTTTAGCTTCAGTGATCAATAACATTAACTTCACTAATATGTATGAGAGAAAATTTACTATAGAGTTTTCTTTAAAATAAGATTTCAAAACATCTTAAATATTTATTATTTGAACAATCTCAAGTATAGGACTTGGTGAAAGAAAGAAAGCGATGGGGATAGAGAACAGAAGAAGGAAGGAAGGATGGAATAGGGGAGGGGGAAAGAAGAGAGCAGAGGAGGGAAGGGAAAAGAAAGTTGACTTTATTGGCCTTTCTATATAAAGGAATCAATCACTCATCATTGAATCTACTCATTAAAGAGACATGAGTGAGTGAATAAATGATTAAATTAATTGGAGTGTTACAGGGGCTGAATATAAAACAGCTCCTCTCCACGCTGGTGTCTGAAGCTCTCCCCAAATCTTGGATTTGAAATCTCCCAGTAGGACCTTCTTCCTGTGCCTGGAAGCCTCCAGTTCTTTGCAGAAGATGCTGCAATTGCCATTACCCCAGTATTCTGATATAGCGTCTTGTCAACTCTGGATTTAAATCAATAATGTTTTCCAGCATATACTAACAATGGAAGGCTAAAAAACTCCATTTTATTGCTGAAAGTATAAGCTTCATAATGGTGTAAAAACCTTATTTTGTAGATGATTTGTTCATTTAACCTCTGCTAAGGACAAAAAATATGATTTATTGATTTTGATTTTCTAATAAAAAATCATGTCACCTTTTAATAACCAACTTATTACCAGATGCTAGGGTCTTGGGCCCCATAAATAAGGATTACAGTTAAAACATATTGAGAGGAGAATTTCAATATAAAAATCAATAAAAATATGTAAAAATTTAAGTGAATCAAGAGCAAAAGCAATTCCTTCTTGGGGCTTTATAATAACATTTATAAAAAATCCTCAACCTGTTGCCTTATCCTGAGTAAAGCAGTAGAATAGTAATAATAGAATAACAACAAGTGTAATCATAAATAACTTTAAAAGTAACAATAGTAGCTACCATTTATTGAGTTCTCATTGCATACCAGGTGCTGGTATGGAAGCTTAAATTACTGCTGAGAACCATGTACCTAGCATTGGATGTGTTCCAGGCATGAGATTTAGTTCTTTTACATAAGTTATCATATTTAATACTCAGAGCAAATCCAGGTGGTGCTGAGCATTTTAGAATGAGGAAGTAGAGACTCAGAGATGGTGGTTCACTGTGCCAAATCACGGTTAATATGATTGAGTTTAGATATTTGGTGATCTGTCTGCTAACCTGTACTGTCTCTGCCAAACACAGGAAAATACTAAAATAAATTCTATCAATTGCCCTGTCAATTGGTGGGACTTTAATTATTTTTGAGGAGAAATATAGGTCTTTTTTTTTCCTAATGTATCATCCCCAAGGTGGTTCCCAGCTATTGCTCAGGCTAGTTTTAATAAGTGCTGGCATTTAAATTCTTGCATATGATAGTGAGGATTGTACAACCGAAAGCCAGGGCTTATTTTCTGTGAGCAATGTTTAATCAAAAGTGACCCATAATTTCAAGCTCCAATGCCTACCACTACCTTATTAACTTGACACTTGTTCACTTTGGAGACTCCTCAGTCAGGTTTAAAATATGGTGGATGATCCTTAGAGAGGCTCTTTCTCTACCCCTCTCCTCTGGCTGCCCTTTCTAAAAGCTCAGGCAAGGAGCTTCTCTTCATTAGTTTCTTAATCTCCCCTACTTATGACAGATGAGTCAAAATATACTAGACTTGCTGGTACAGGTTGTCTTAGACAAAGTACAGACTTTGTGGTGTGTTTACATACATACACGCATATGTGTCCATGTATGTGTTCTGGGGATAGCAAGAGAGTAATTAGTCTCATTATTATCAAAATGCATCTCTTTTCCATCCTATATCTAAGCCACTCTCCTCTTCAGTCCACTATCCCAATAGAATTTCCCAACATCGCAGCGAAGGGGGATATTGTCAGTGTCTGATTGCAGTAGAATGGGGAATACTGTCCATTAAAACAATCATGTCAGTTGTGAAAAAAAGGATACAGATTCTGCTTCCCTTCTCCATTACAGTATAAGCTGGTTTTATAAATTTTTATTTTAATAAATTTATGGTTCTTAAGTATGTTTTATAAGAAAACATAGAAAAATAATCATAAAACCATAAAATGCTGCAGTTGTTGATGTTTTCAAATTACATGCCTCCCTCTAGGCTTCCTCTTTCCTTCCTCCCTCCCACCCTCCCTCCCTTCCTTCCTCCCTCCCTCCCTTCCTTTCTTCTTTCCTTTTCTTCCAGTTTATTTATATATGCATTTTTTTTAATGTGACAGATCTGGTTTTATCTAAGGACTTAAGAGAGTGATTTTCACCATAGAATGGGAAATAAAACCGAGAACTGGCCATGAGAGAGAACGAAATCTGGAATGTTACATGGAGAGATGGTTGACTATGTTTTATGGGGGAGGGATTGAAGAGAGGTGGGAAACAAGAAAAGAAGAACAAATAGAAGATGAACAAGGAAAGAGCCAAGCAACTTGTTGAGACTGTGATATTGATGCTGACTTTTTTTTCCCCCAGTTGGGCCAATACATGTTAAATTTTTGAGTGGATTTTTAGGGTTTGTACAAGAAGGAGCAAGAGGCCCATTTGACTTGTTATGACAAAGACCCTGCTAGGAAATCAAGACCTGTGCTTCTTTTAAGGACAGCATTTGGATTAGAAAGCCATGAAGTTTGAGTCCTGTTTTTATAGATGTGACCTTGGATGAATTCTTAAGTCTCAGTTGGTACCTGCAAGAAATCTTGTGAAAGACTTCAATACACGTAGGTAAATGGGATTAGAGTGAGGGGATGTAGCAGGTACCAAAAAAACCCAAAAACCAAAAAACAAAATGTGGTGATCATTCTCGGAGATTTATTAGAATCTTTGAAAGTCCTTTGTGGCAAAGCAGCATACCTTTATTTTACCTGTGCATGACTCAACTGGGCATTTAGTAATACTGAATTCAGATCCCTATATTGTGATTGTTTGGCTCTGTCAATATAGAGAAAGCTAGAGCACTACTTTTTGGTTCTTTTCATTTGCCGCTTCACGGTACTTTCCTGAAGAATCTTCAGACAGCCAATTGTAGTAAAATGGTAGTGTGTTGGTATTTTAAAAATCAAATATTCTTCAGGCTATCATCCCAGAGTCAAACTGGGCTTAAAATGGATTAAATTCGTCTTCTGAATTGTGGTCATCCCTCGGTATTGACACAGAAAGTCTTCTGCTAGAAAATAAGATTTGGAAGTTAGAAAGTTTTTGCCTATTGCATGTTGGTTTGGTCCCCGAACAGTTTTCTTGCTTCCAACTACACTTCTCTTGTACACAATCACTTTTTACCACCACGAGAGCAGTCAGCTTTCGTTCCTAACTCCCTCTTTACTCCATCCTTCTTACTGTTGACTAAATAAATATTTGTACACACACATTTATACGTTGATGCTGATGAACAAGATTCATGATAAGATATTTCATATTAAAAGAGAAATATTGTGGGGTGCCTAGCTGGCTCAGTAAGTTAATCATCCAACTCTTGGTTTCAGCTCAGGTCATGATCTCATGGTTTGTGAGTTTGAGCCCAAACATCAGGCTCTTTGCTGACAGCGCGGAGCCTGCTTGGGGTTCTCTCTCTCCCTTCTGCCCTTCCCCAGCTCATGCCTATGCATGCACGCCTCTCTCCCTCTCCCTCTCCCTCTCTCTCTCTCTCTCTCTCTCTCTCTCTCTCACACACACACACACACAAACACACACACACACACTTTTTTTTGTTTTTTAAAGGAGAGGGCACCTGGGTGGCTCTTTTGGCCAAGTGCCTGACTTTCACTCAGGTCAGGATCTCACAGTTTGTGAGTTTGAGCATTTGTCAGGTTTTGCGCAGAGCCTGCTTAGTATTCTCTTTCCCTCTCCCTCTCTCTCTGACCCTTCCCTACTCTCTCTCTCTCTCTCTCTCTGTCTGTCTCTCTCAAAATAAATAAAGTTAAAAAAAAAGAAATATTGTAAAAGGGGAAAATGTCAAAATGTAACATCAGCCATTCTTAGGTAGATTTTGCAGAATATTTATCCCGTTGTTATTTTTTCTGTTGCTGCATAATACCAATAACTTCCCCAGTGCTTTGATAGAATTCTCATACATTGAGAAGTAACATTGAATGAACTTGGGCTCTTCCAAGCTTACTGGGTGAGCTGAGATTATACAAGTTTTACAAGGGAGCTAAGCAAGGGAAGAGATAGGACCAAGGGAGATAGTAACAGGGCAATGGACTTTACTGAGTGGTGCTTGCTTAAAGATGTATGAGACACAAAGTTTCTAGAACATGAGATCATCTAAAGGCTTATGAAAGAACCAGAACCCAGGGAGGGTAAGGGAACTCCTGGGGGAGAGGAAGATTGAAGATCTTATGTTTAGGTGATATTGCTCAGCTTCAAGGCAGGGAGTCTGTGTCAGAGAGCTCTGAAGGGCAAGAGTGGCTTAGAGTCTTTCAACCACAGGATTATCTTATCAGTAGCCAACAATACTGGTTGAGGCATGCAAAGCAGGCAGGCTCTAAATGGCTAAAAATCTATGCATTGGGTTATGTTTTAACGTTGGGTATATGAAAATTTGAGTTGTGTACCTGCAGGCTTCTGAGCTAATGGGCCTGAATCTGCAAGAAAGAAAGAAACAACCTAGGCACTGATGTATATGGGCCATTATTACCTAATTTATGTAACAGTTTCATAAAGAACTCAGAATATCAAAGGCTGAGACCAGGTTCCTAGACAAGGAGCATTGGAAAGATCATCTGTTCCTTTTGTTATATAGATTTTGAGGGGGGGGGGAGGGTACAGAATTTGGAGAAGGCTGGAGCTGATGTATTAATACTTTATGAATCTTGGTGACATGATCCTTTTCTGAATAAAGTTTGGGCACAATAACATATAGTTTTCATGCTCTTGACAATACTGGCCAAATAATACCTGCTAAAATTTTCCTAAGTAAAATAATAACACCATATATACCTGAAGTGTCTGGGGAGCAGAAACACACAATAAATACCGTGACCTTAACCGTTTGGCCTTATGTATTTGTTCAATTAAATTTCCTATCATTGTACGTGCAGCAACTTGTCTAATAGTCTCAAACAACTTAGATAGATTTGTTTGTCATTGTTATTTTGGTTTTGGTTTTGCTTTTAAATAATCTTAGAGTTAACAATCTATCAGTGCTGTCTTGGGATGCCCTTATAAGTGTCTTTCTTGGTAAACTCTTACTACTGTTTCAATGGAAACATTAGTTATCTCCTCACAAAGTTTTCTCTGAATATCCCAGGCAAAATGAAGAAACACATGCTGTATGTATTCATAACATTTTGCTTGTGATAGTTTTATAGAACCATGTTACATATTATACTTTGTTATGTTTTCCATCTTGTAGACCCCCTCGTCCCATTACTTGAAGGGTATGCCTCTCAAAACCTGCATTCTCTGTCATTTAACACAGAGTCTGACACATAGAGGCACTTAGGGTCTGCCTGATAAATTAAGTATATTAATTTTTCGTAACATTATAAAAAACATGTTTATCTGTTCTAATGATATATGACTATGTAATGATTTACACTAAAGAGGAAACTTTTAAGTGATTAAATTATTGTAACTATTATTTTATAAAAAGGATGTGCATACAAATTAGCAAGAGAAATTAAACCCTTTATAAATGCCATGAACAGATTCCAAAATAAGTAAGAAGTGTGAGAATATCTCTGTAAGTTCCAAGACTCACCTTTGCTTTTCTGGGGATAGTAGAACTAATGGCTCAGAAAGTTCTGTCACACAACTTAGTGGGGGAACTTCTTTTTGGATGGCAGCAGTGATTCTGTATGTCATGAAAAAACAATGTCAGTGGGATTTGCCCTTGAGAGAAATCTGACAATTTTCAGAGTAATGGAAAGAAAGAAAGAAAGAAAGAAAGACCCTCAGAGACATAGCTGCTATAACATGTTACAGACTGAGTATACTAACTTCACCTGCACACACTACTTTTAGATTTTCTTTTAACTTACACCATCTGTTGGTCTGGATCCTGTATTGATTTGTTCATCCTTTTGGAAGGCAGAAGCAGAACACCTGCCTTCACAGATGTTTCAAGATTCAACCAGATGCCCCAAAGTAAACTAATAAAAAGAGAATTGGCTAAAGTTGGGGTGAATAAAAAATTAAATGCAATTAAAAATTTTTCATCCACTTATATGATAATCAGGAAATGGCTTATTAAAGGTCTGCAGACCTAATTAATTTTTACACTTGGTGCAATTACCTAGCTTTTAAAAAAATATATAGACTGTGTTTCCAGATTATATTTCTCCTTTTTTTTGATGCCAAACATAGAGTTTAAATCTTTGAGCAGACCCTCACTTGGTAATGCATTTATTATTAACTAAATACATTTTTGAATAGTTTCTTTATATGATATGCATGGTTATACATCTGCCTGGGAAAATACATGGTGTACTATGTGCAGTTCAGCTCTTTTGGGCCCTGGTAGATGTGGCTAGTCAAGCAAAGCACTCTGGACCATCATTACCAGTTAATCATAATGTACACACTTACATTACAAACTAGTTATTTTCACATATATGATGTGTGCATGTGTGTTTGTGTGTGTGTTTCAAACACATTAAGAGAATACTAATACTCTCATTCTTCTCTTCTCCATTCAAATGTCCCTACTGATAGAGATTTCTTTGGTGACCCGATAAAGTAATCCTGCTCTCTAGGAACTATCGATCATCTGTTCACATGCTATTGATCGCAATTTGAAATTATTATATTTGTTGGTTTCCATGATTTATTTTCTGTATACTTCATGAAAATTAAGCTTCAAGAGGGACAGACCTTGTCTCTCTTTCTTGATCACCTTGGTGTTCCCAATATTGAGAAAAATGCCTGTTAACTGGCAGGTACTTAATAAATGCTTAATTGTATGTAGAAAATGTAAGACAAAGCCCAAGAGTAGAAACAAAAACAAAGAGGTGTCCAAGTTATGTCCATTTGTTCTTTTCTCCACAAAAAACTCAGTCTAAAAATAAATATTATGCTATCCATGTATGTAATTATAAATTTCTAGTAGTCCATAAAAATTTTTAAAAACAGGTGAAATTAATTGCAATAATATATTATCTGACCCAATACATTGACAATATTAACATTTAAATATGTATTCAATACAAAATTATTAGATATGTTGTATATTATTCATACTAAGTTATTGGAATATGTTGTGTATTATATATTCACAGCACATCTCAAGTTTGATTAGTCATATTTCATATACCTTATAACCATATGTGCTCATGGCTGCCCAGCTGGACAGTGTGGATCTAGAATACAGGGTCTGTGCAGGTGTTTGGTGAAAAGACAGACCAAAAAGAACGGTTGTTGGCTATAATTTGGAAAGTCTTGGAATGGCAGGGTAAGATATTTAAAACAACTAGACAGATGACATTTTCAACCCAGGGAATGGGATGATTGGCACTGTGTTTAATGAAAAACAATGTCATGCATGGTGAAAAAGAGAATAAGAAGAAATTTGGAGGTTAGTTGTCATTAAATAAGTGAGAATTAATAAATATTTGGAGTAAGGGATGACATATACTGAGAAATATGGGGCAGATAAATCAGACTAGACAAATACTCTCAAGTATGCACCTGTTCACTATAACTTCACAAAATCTTCATGATTATATCTGTTTTGTCCCAATAAATATTTTCAGGTTTCATTTAGAATGATTTGCTATAGTAATAAATAATTGTTAGTCTTTTCACTCATAGAAGTCTTCCTGCACCTTTACATTACACTGAACTGACATCCACCCTGCTGAAAAGCAAATTGATAGGTTAAAAAAAAAAATGAACATAGCATTTGAAAAAACCTCGCCTCATTAGATCAAACTTGGTTGGAGCTCAAAGTAGAAATGTCTTTTGAGGTTACATCTTTATGTTCAAGAGAAGATAGGACAGACTCTGTATGGTGATTGCCACCTGGATACTGCCCCTGTCATCTCTGCTCATTCAAAGCCAAGTCCATAAAACTTCCCTCAGCTTCCGTTTCCTCTGTGAATATAGAACATTTTCTGTGGGTCTATAATGTACCCAACAGTGTGTTAGTACATTTTCTCACAGATACCACAGCTCCCCTTTATTATATTGTTTTCTCTTTTAAAGTCTTAAGGGATTTTTAGGTTCTTTCAATCTTTCCCTTCTTACACACAAAAGAAGTTTATATATTCAAAAGACTTAACCATAAACCACTCTAGGGGTAAAACCCTTAATATATAGTGTTTTATTTATTCTTTGCAACAACCTTATAAAGTAAGCACTATAGTTAATCACATTTTTCAAAAAGAAAACTGAGCCTTAGGGATGTTAATTAGCTTCCCAGAGTCAGAATAAATAAAGTTAAGAAGGTATAGGAACACTATTGATCTGCATTTTTGAAACAATAATATCAGATACCTTTAACACTGTAACTTTTATACTTCCATTATTAATCTAAATTAATATGACCTTCTTCACGGGAATAGCCATGACAGTCTCAAGAAGGATGTTGTCATTAATGTCAAAGCCTACTGAGAAATTAAAGAAAATGACAACTGAAGATGTTTGTTTAATTGCATTTTCTGAAGAGAGCAACTTTATTTGGTAAGTTCTGAAACAGTATTTTATTTTTTTCAGTTTATTTTGAGAGAGACAGAGACAGCATGAGTGGGGGAGGGACAGAGAGACAGAGGAGAGAGAATGCCAAGCAGGCCCCATGCTGCCAGCACAGAGCCTGATGTGGGGCTTGAACCCACGAAGCCATGAGATCAGCTGAAACTGAGAGTTGGACGCTTAATTGACTGATCCACACAGGTGCCCCTGAAGTAGTATTTTAGATGAGGAATGAGGAACAAAAGAAATGGCTGGTCATTGCAGGGTAGATGGTGACTGAGTAAGAAGTGAGGTAGATGGTGCATTGTGTGTGGAAACTTTCAAAACCCCTTTCTCCATCTCTGTTCAACTACCGAATTTGACTTCTCAGGAAGTCCCTGAAGATAGTGTTGGCAATATGATTGTATTATAATCAGTATCCATTTTAAGCCTGATCTACTGGGTAGTCCTAGGCCTTCAGAGTTAAAAGTGCTTTTAGGAGCATTTAATACAGCATTCTACTCTAAACCTTCAGTCTTCTCTGGTCTTTTGGGAAAGATTATGCAATTTGGTGTACTGAGTTTAAATGCTGATCCCGTTACCTTTTTTAATGTTTTTTTTTAATTGTTGAATGTAAAAATCTTTTGACTGTTAAAATGGATGTAGTGTAGTTTACAGTGCTACAATGAGATTACAATGAGGGCATGACACATACATGTATTTATATACTGGAAGAGTTATATATTATATATTTTATATACTATATATAGTGATTTGCAGGTGCAGCATATACTTTTCTTTTCCCTTAAGTAATTCCTAAGGGGCACCTGGGTGGTTCAGTCAGTTAAGTGTCTGACTCTTGATCTCAGTGGAGATCTTGATCTCAGAGGGTCATGAGTTCAAACTCCATGTTGGGCTCCATGCTGGGTCCTCATCTAAAATTTTATCTAAAATAAAAATCTGTATTTTTTCTTCAAAATGAAAATAATAATGATAATGGTAATAAATAAATCTTAATGATGACATATCTACTCATTCAACTCTTTGGTTTTCAGGCATCATGGTCTGAAATTAGGTCAATACCTTATTCTGAGTTGCTGAAAATAGTTTTGAAATAAATTTCCTCGTAAGAGAGGAAGAGCAACCCAATAACTCCCTGTCTGTTAATATAACTAAGATGCCCTTTCTATAAAACACAGAGGGTCTCGATAGCACTGAAGAGGTTTTTAAAGTTGAATTTCCTTATGTCTCCCATCCAATCCCAACTCAGTGTGTTTTATGTCCCAAACCATTCAGAGTAATTTCTACTAGTTCAGCAGATACCCTCAATTTCAGATTTAATTCTCTTCCAGTCATTTCTTACTGGCCACCTATTTTGATTTTATTATTGTATTGAGTAATAAGTGAGTCAACCCATCCTGAGTAGTTTGGGACTAGCATCTCCTTCACTGAAAGTACTGGGTTTTAATTAAAACCACAAAACATAACAAAGAATTAGAGTCATCCCCATCAATCAACAGTTTTGAACTTTGAGATAAACTTATTGAGTAAGGGCTACCCCCTGGAATGGTTACATATTAATATTTACCTCAAATTAATATACATTGATGAACTTAAGTAAATGAGGGGGTATTATTTCTATAACAAGAATATAATCACTTATCTGCTTATGTGCTAGCCATATCTAAATCTTTATATATTAATTACTTTGTTACACAGGACTTCCTCATACCACCACCCCCACCTATGGGAGCATTTTAGGAGCATTTATTACAGCCTTCTACTAAAAACCTTCAGTCTTCTATGGTCTTTGTGTCATTGCTCCATCATTTACCGGTTACTAAGTCTCCATTAGTCCCTATTACTTCATGTGCACAAAGTGCTAATTATGGTATCCATATCATAGGATTATTGTGAGATTCAAAAGGAATCCATGTACCACTCCTCAGGACTGTAATTTGCTATATAATTATAAATATTGGCTACTATTACTTAATAGCTTTCGGAGCCATATAATAATAGGGTTAAATGGAGAAGCATAGGAGATAGAGCACAGAATTTCAGGAGTATGGAATAAGAAAGGGCAGTCATCATGAATGTAGCAGATCCTGTTAATGCCAGTTCTGTGTGACTTAAATTATGCATTCTATTTTTTTTTCTACAAATCTAAGTGAAATTGACATTTAGAAAAGTCACCATGACTTGACACATTGATTTAGATCAACTTTAAATAAGTTTTGGTATTGACAGAGACATTTTAGCCATTAGTAATAGTATGACTGTTCAAAAAGGGTCTGGCTTCATGAGTGAGGATTTACTTATAAGAAACTCAAATAAGGATATATGCAGAAAAGGCAAGGGAATTCACAAATGTAGGTGTCACTCCTCTTATTCTTCCATAACCAAAGCTAATGTCTATTTACATGAATTGATGAGTGCTATTATCACATGCCGGATGGATTATCTTATGTAAATGGTGTTACTTAATAAAATTCAAAAAGAGTAGTCATAGTTATCAGCACATAGTTGCATGGAAATCAGTTCGCTTTTTGCACTATAAGACATTACAAATTTGTCATTAGTTTGCCTTACAATAAGTTTATTTCCAGACCTTATGTAAAATGTTTCCAATATGCAATGGAACCCTTAGAAGAAGTTTTTTTGGGATTGTGTCTGGAAGCAAACCAAGGTCATGATTATGAAATAGTAATTTCATTACGCTTTTTATCATTATATCTGTGTTTTCTTAATTTCAGTTTACACACATTGATACTCAGTTTACCTGCAAAAAGGAAAAAGACACAAAATTGTTCTGCGATTTTTAAGACGTTTAGTCTGCATCGGTATGAATGCATGTCCTTGCATTTGAAATTGAAAAGGTTCAGAGTACAGTCTAGTAAGGAGTGCAAGAGGAGGTTTTCAACAGGGTAGTTTAGTTGCTCTTTTCCAGCACAAAAGAAATAATCTTTAATCCAACTTCTAAAGACTCCTTACATTTATATATTGTATATCTCTGCACTTTAAAGTTCATCGAAGTGCCTTTATCAATTCTTTCATGAAAATGATGAGGTATAATTCTGTCCTCTCTCTCTCTCTTTAGCTCTGTTTCATAGACAATGGCTATTCTTTCCTGGAGCAGTTTTTGTTTGGCAATAAATTCAGAGGCATTTTCAAAGTCAAAAAAGAATGAGGGGAGTAGGGGGTTACAAAGTTATGAAATGCAGCTTGTCTTCTTAGAGCATAAAATGATTGCGGCAAATGCCACTCCAGGGGAACAGTGCCTTGCTGCTGATTTTCGCTAATGGAAACCTCTGAATGACTCCAAGGAGAGTGTTGCTTCATGATTACTAGGGCAATGCTATTATTCAAAATCTCAGTCTGATTTTAACACTAAGACACAGTTTTAATGCCCAGTGATAACTGAGTTCTCTTGGGCAGTGAGTAACTCTTAAAAAATTCAGAAGTATCTGAAGGATCCCCAGCCTTAAAGTCTAGATGCTTGTATATGAATCTTAATTTTTTTGTGTGAACTTGAACATGTGATCAGACTCCTCTGAGCTTTTCAGGATTTTGCAGTGTTCTCCTACGGACCCAACTAGGTTTATTAGTAACCATGTATTTAATAACTAATTATTTATTGCTTGCTATATTGATTTATTCATTCAGCAGATATTTGTGTAGTGGCTTACATTAGATTAATAAGTTCATGGCAACTTCATAAAGTTTTACTACTGACTATGAGCTTTAGTTTAACTGACTAGTCATAAAATTTCCTTCAACATACTGTCCTATAACTCTTTATTTTAACCCTAGTTGAAGTATATACTCCAGAGCTGAAGTATGAAAACATTTTGCCCTTTGCCAAGATAATAGACTTATAGCCCACTAGAATAGTGAGACTCTTTCTAATAGTTCATGGATTTTATTTTCCCTTTTTCATATCACATTTTCACATTACTGATTCTGTGGTATTGGTTAGCACTTTAATAAAAATTGGGTCATAGTTTCTATTGAAAGCATCTTATATTATCTCTTTGAAATACTGATACCCATTAATTTCCCACACTCCTCAGATCTACTAAGGCAGAGTGCTGAGGAGCATGGTGATATATCTGACATTAACTCTCATTCTCTTTCATTCTCCAAACAAGTACTGAGCACACTGTATGTTTTATTCTGGCCCTAGAGATATAAAGGCTAAATGAGTCAAGATCTGTATATTTAGAATCTCGTACTTTAAAAAGAGAAGCTAAGATGTTAAGGTTACTACTGCTAATACAAGGGAGAACATTGTGTTTATATCAGGGTGAAGCTCAAAGATTAAAGATAGTTTTTCAAAATAAAAATAAATTGCTCCTAAAATTATTTATATATTTATTTGACATGCCTCACACATCTTAGCAAAATATATCGAACCTAAAAAATTGAAAGCTTATGTAACAAAATAAATCACAGTATTCATTTGTCTCTCTAAATAGGGAGGTATCCTGGAATAGTCTGATGTTAGTGTATACCAAACTGAATTACAGATACTCTTTCAGTTTGTAAAATCAGAGAGGTTTGTATATTCAGTGTCAGTTTAGATCAAATAAAGCATTTTTGTTCATTTGCTGCAGTATTAAAACCACAAAATTATTCTTTTTTTTTTTAAGTTTATTTACTTATTTTCAGAGGGAGAGAGCACAAGCAGGGATTCCAAGTAGTCTCCATGTGCCATCAGTGCAGAGCCCGACACGGAGCTCGAACCCATGAAACCATGAAATCATGACCTGAGCTGAAATCAAGAGCCCAGCACTCAACTGACTGAGCCATCTAGGCACCCAAACCTCAAAGTTATTATGGGTTTCTTTTTATTTTATCAGAGCTAGGACAGACTACATAAGGACCAAAAGGAAAGGGAGATTTTAATAGAGGAGACATTTTATTATTACTATTTGCTGGACATCAGAAAACTTACAAATTTAGCCCCAATGAATCCCAAATGTATCTGCAAATTCTAGGCTCTTATTATTTATTTAAAAATATTGTTCTGCCTCATAGTCATTAACATTGTTGAAAGTGTACCCTGTGCAGAGCTGTCTTCTAAGTATTTTTGAGGCTCCATCTCATTTAATCCTGACAATCATTACATGAGGCATTTTTTTTTTCTCAACTGAGAAATCCGAGCCATAGAAAGGTTAGCCAGCCTCTGTGCACCAGAGCCTAACAAAATTTCACAGGCTGAAACATTTCTTCCCTGGTAGATGAGCCACAAGATAATAAGTCATGGAGGGGTTCCAAGTCTAAGCTCTTAACCAACTGAAGCTGTTGTGCATGTGAAAATTGACCCAACTACTTTGTAGCCAAATCAGCATATTTCACAGTCACTTCTTTTTTGCTTGCCCTGCAGAATCCACACATGGCTCTGCTTAATGTTAAGCTACGCATGGAAACCTGGTTTAATTGCAACTGAAGTGGCACTTTTTTCCCTCCTCAGTGTTATTGCTGCTGCAATTTCTGTGAACGGTGATGCACAGCCTATATTGCTCTATTGTACTTATATGTTACAAAGTTCCTAAGAAATTGACAGTTCGCATCTTGATCTTTGACTTGGTGCTAGGACAGTGGATGGGGTAGACTTTAATGTAATTAAACTAGTAACAGAGTGAAGCTCAAAGCAAAAATTCTCAAATAACCAATTCTTCAATTGAACTATCTCATACAACATTGTATATTTTATTACATTGTTCTAGTTAGGAACAAAAGCACAACTATCAAAATAGTATTTTTAAGGTAACTTTATAACAAAGTTAGAATGTCATCATATTTAATATTTCTTGGGAGTGTGCTTGGTAGAAAAAGGGCTACCTGTGTGGAAATTATTTTATTTTTCTTTGTTAAAATTTGGTGCCAGACAATTTCACATTAGCACTCATTACTCTTCTGAGACTGGGAAAAATATCAAACCATTATTTGGAACCCTTAATTGAGGATCTGGGTGCTTAAGGACTTTTGAATGTATATAATCTATTCAATAAAATAAATGACAACTATTTCTCTGAAACCATTTTTTAAATGGTTGAAATATTTAAAAAATTGGAGATAAGTTTAAGAATGTAACCTGTGTGTGAATATCTCTAATAATACAAACTGAAACTGTCTGATCCAAATAAATTAATCACTACATAAATCCCATATATTCCTTTTCTACTTTAAAAGTACCGCATCTAAACAGTCATCCAAAGGGGTGCCTGGCTTGATCAGTCAGTGGAACATGTGATTATGATCTCATTGTTATGAGTTCAAGTTCCACATTGGGTTGAGATTACTTAAAAATAAAATCTTAAGGGACATCTGGGTGGCTCAGTCAGTTAAGCATCCGAATTCGGCCCAGGTCTTGAGGTTTGTGGGTTTGAGCCTGGCATCAGGCTCTGTGCTGACAGCTCGGAGCCTGGAGCCTGCTTCAGATTCTGTGTCTCCCTCTTTCTCTGCCCCTCCCCTGCTCGCACTCTGTCTCTCTCTCTCAAAAATAAATAAACGTTAAAAATTTTATTAAAAAAATAACATCTTAAAGAAAAACCTATTATCCAAAATCAAAAAAGAGGGTAGTCCAATGAACTGAGAGGAGTTATCTACTTATTTGTCTATACTTGTCTATAATTCCATATGCTAAAAACCTATTTCTGAAAATATGTGGTTATCTTTGTCACTTGTATCATTTGTGACTACTCATAGCTGGTTGAGATACTCAAGGAGTTTTTACTTTGGTAACTGTGTTCTTCTGTTTTTACCAGGTAAAAAGGTTAGGTTGTTAAAAAAATAATTATCCATAGACTAAGTAGAAAACCATGTAAGTTGTCAGATACTGGAATAAATTCCCTCAGTCAAAGGTAACACTCTCTAATTTCCTTGGGAAGGAAGGAGGGAGCTGTCAGCTTTGAGGAGATAGTAAGATCAAAGCCATGAGAGTTTATATTGTACCATGAATCCTGTATGACAGACATTGCTGCCTCCTCTTGGAACCCTACATGCAGAACCATATATTCTATCATGTCTCTCCTTCTACATCATCGCAGTCTCGGATACTTGCCTGATTTACCATCATGAAACCTGGAACTCAACCGCTTAGTTTATCTTACTTTATCTTTTTTTGCCTGCTTGGCGGTGGTCTGCATTAGCTCTGTCTACTTGCAGGTGAACCTGGCTAATCATCAACATAAGTGATTGCCTCATACAGCCAGGAGATAAAGAGATTTTGTATTGATTATTGATTATTGACAATGGTCATTTAGCCAGGGTTACCAATTGGGCTATAGGTTTTCAATTATCTTCTTTTATTTTTTCAATCCCTCTCTTTTAACCTGCATGTATCAGTGTATGTACTTTCTTAGGAACTTTGTAACATATAAGTAAAACATAGCAATATAACCTCTGAAAAGTTTTAAACCCCTCCACATAAACTACATTTCTGTCTGTTACTCTAAAAGGGGAAGCTGTTATTATTTGAAGGTTAAACAACATAAATATGAGCACACCTCTGTTTAGAAAAATCTTCTCAGTTCTGTGGTTGCAAACACCCACCAAGTGGACATATAATCAGAGTATACTTAGAGCTAGCATATTTTTGTTTTTTATTAAAAATATTTTAAAATGCATGTGGGATTACTATGCTCATATGAATCAGATAATGCCAGAGTTGACATGTAGTGTCTGGTCAAGTCCTCATTATCTGGCTGAACAGTGGAGCTTCAGATTGATGTCACTTAAGTCATGCATCTTCCAAGAAAGTTACAGTTAAAAACAGACACCTTCTGATAAATTCACTGCAAAATATGGTAGTCACATACTACCATGGAATATTTTCAAAAGCAGAGTAAGTCCTCAGCAGTAAGTCACAAGCGGCCTGAAAAGAGTCTTCTATCATGAATCCAGGCCGCTGGCTCTTCTCCTGTATATCTGCTCACGTAGTCAGAAGAGAGGTCATACATCCGTACTGAGTGTGCCTTGTATTTACCTTTATACAGAATGGAGCACATATCTGTACTGGGTATTCATCCATAACTACAGAAGGGAGAATGCACTATGACAAAAACTATGTAGTGAGCTAAACATTTTCTTCAAACTTTCTGAGTTGTCAGCATAACATTGTCCCATGTTGAAAATTATGTCAGCCTTTCCCCCCAGAAATCACTCCATAAAAATTTAACTCTGTACCATTTCAAATTCATCTGAGGAAAAGAGAGCTAAAGTACCCTTAAATCAAAGAGATTTATGTATTCCAATAAAGCTGCAAGATTTTGTTTTGATAGCAATAATGCAAGAGCCAACAAATTAAATGCTCTTGAGGAATGATTATGGCTACAGGAGTTATTTTGTTTTTATCAGGATTGAATAGCTGTGTAACTTGTCTCTTACAGTTGTACAGATTGCTGTGGTATTGATAAGTGGCTTATGAGAAATGGTGTTGAATTGGGAAGAAAATATAATTTACTTTTAATTTGATTTCATTTAGTAAACCTGACTTTACAGCTTGAGTTGTAGTTATTTATTATTTACCAGCCATGTTACAAAGTAACCTGCCACCAGGGACATCAATTATGCCCCTCGTGAAGATCACTGTCATTGGGAGGAATGGTAATACTCTCTGCCTGGGTGTCAGTGATGAGTGAATGTGAAATTGCCTGTGACCTCTCAGGGAGTTTCTGCTTCTACTCTCTTCTGCTGCCAGAGGGTCCTTCTCTGCATTTGGCATTCACTAAAGAGCCACAGAGGCAGAATGGACTGATCAAGTGATCCGAAGGCCAGTCAAGATAAATTAGATGCTTAATTTATACACCAGGCATTGCAGACAGACTAATTACACAAAGACAGTTTGATAAAGTAATGTAAGACTCTGCACATATTAGGCAGAGCCTGCTTCCGTGAAATTATTGCTGATATATGTGCTCTGGGCTATGAGATTTTGCATGCACAATTGTGCAGCAAGCACTATGAAACACATTCTGTGAAGATCTGAGAACTAGGTACTATCTGCCTACCTTTTCTGTTGTGATGCCACCCACCAGGAGACTGTGTTTCCCATTACATTGTGCCTGTTTTTAAGCACTTACTGAAATGGATATAAAAGAGTTAAACAGGAAATCCAAAGATATGATAGCTGAGAAAGATGCTAAAAATGAATCAAAAACAATATTCATAGAATCGGTCACCAAAAAATGGGGGAGAATTGGCCTTCTGGAAAACAATGCTGGGCCCAAAAGTTTGTGTCTGATCTCTTAAGAACTCAGAGACTGCACTCAGTACTCAGAGAAACAGAACACCAAATGAGAGCTGAAACACAGTGGCAGAGAAAGAAAAGGACTACTAATGTACTGCAAAAGCACAGGATGAAGAAGGACAAACTTTATATTCCAGAACTTTGTGTACAGTAGCTGATAGGGGCAGCTCATAGTTCACATTCTGGACTGGCTTTAAGCATAATTGAAATGTATGCTCAACTCACTTGCCTAAGGACAGACTGAGAATTGACTGCAGTCAGTATAAATACTAACTTAAAGAAAGGCCACTTTAAAATTGAGAGTGAGACACACAGCATTACCTGGGGAAAAAAGTCTCAGGTTATTAAAGGGGAAGTTTAAAGATCTAAAAAGAGCCAGAAGAGAAATTTTTTCATAATTATAGGTGGATAATGTTTTTGAAAGTTCCATGATATAGGGAGTTACTACTAGAATCACACTGGGCGTTAGTCTTAACATGGTGCATGAAAGATATGTCCTGATTTATTTCTAGAGAAAACTATTTAAAATGAACAAACAATAAATATGCAAAAATCTCACTGTAGTCAATATAGTCAGGCACGGAATTTCTAGATGAGATAAGCATTGCCTATAGCAAATAGCAAGGGGAACCTGAATAAATTTTCTCAGGTTCTTCTATATGTTTTACTTTCAGTACAGTGGCTCCTTCCAGCTGAATGGTACCTGGAGTCTGGTATCTGGGTCATTGCATACATTCTGTTCCTAGGTTTTAAGAAACACTTTCATACCTATCTGAACCTGTTAGAGTCAGAACCTTGTTCTTTTTTGACTTCGAGTATAAGACTGCCTTGAGGTTGATAGAATTCTTGACATTAAAAATCTCAAAGCAGCTTTCTCTAAAATTTCAGAAGAAAGTTCCAGTTAACGATTTCCAATTTCTCCAGGGGGTGGCAAGGGATAGGCACTAAATTCCTGCCCATTTAAATTAAGCCATGAAAATATGTTACTACATGACTTAGCTTTTCTAAGATGCTGTCCTTGCTGTGGAGACTGATCAAGAAAATAATTATGGCCATAGACAAGTGTTCTTATGTCCTTGGACTTTATGACATTTGGTTTGCCAACAGTTTCCTTGGCAACCTGCCTTAGTTATGTGTTCAACTCTATCTTTCCTCTGTGGCTTGCATTATATCACTGTGAACTTGCTTTAGCAACAGCAGCAACAAAATCCCACATCTTAATTCCTTTTTGAGTCCTAGACTGTTTACAAGTGCATGTGGAGAGACAATATAGCATTCTCAATAAAAATAAGAGGTCTGGGGGCGCCTGGGTGGCTCAGTCAGTTAAGCATGTGACTTCGGCTCAGGTCACGATCTCACACTTCGTGGGTTCAAGCCTCTCGTCAAGCTCTGTGCTAACATCTCAGAGCCTAGAGCCTGTTTAAAATTCTGAGTCTCCTTTTACTCTCTCTGCCCCTCCCCCACTTGTCTTCATTCATTTATTCTCTGTCTCTCTCTCTCTCTCTCTCTCTCTCTCTCTGTCTCTCAAATAAATAAACATAAAAAAAAATAGTTTTAAAAAAAGTAGGAAGTATGTATGTTTTGGAGCCAGTCTTCCTTAGTTCAAACCTTAGTACTTTCTTTTGCTACAACATAATCTTGGACATGTTATTGTAAAAGCATCAGATTTTCATTTTGTTAACTTATTTGCTTAGTCAAATGGCAATAATAATCCTTATATCATTGGACTACAAGGGGAATTAAATGACAGGATGTGTGCAAAACACCAGCATGCTTTGATGTATAATTAATATTCACTAAATTTATACAGTTGCTATATACTTCTCACTAAACCAGACTTTTCTTTCCAGGAACTTATAAAGCTAATATGTAAAGTGAAATAGTACATTCTTTATGATCTCAAATGACAATGTTCTTGGTTGCACAAAAACTTTCCATTTCTATGTACCATATGGCTGGATTTGGCATCTATGAGATATTTTTCCTTACAATTGACACAATCTTTAGCTCATTAATATCATTTTCTGTCTCTATGTCTTGGATGTTGTCTCCACCCATGTAAATCTCAAGTTACGTACCTAAACTTCCCAATCCTTGCTTTTTCCATGTGTGTAAAGATTTGTTCTCCAGTACTAAAATTGAAATACTGTTACTATGAAATACTCTTGAAATACTGTATATTGAAGTTCTTTGAGTTTCACTTCTCGGACTTATTAAACTCTCAGTTTTTCATCTGAAAGTTAACTTCAATATAGCATTTGCCAATTACTACAGTATCTTCATTCTTAATGTATTTCCAACTTGAATTTCTAGTCTAATGACATTGAAATAACTAATTCTTCTAGCACAAGAAAGCAGTTGGTAGATTAAACATTCTTCTGCTTGTATTCCAAACCTGAAGTTGCTTGTTGGAAGTAAGAATTGAAGGAAATTTTCAATTATAATATTTAGTAAATTTATTCCTTCATTCAAAACTTATTTGAGTTCCTGTTATGTGCCAGATACTATGGTAACTGCTATATCAATATATCTATATACCTGTCTATATAGGTACATAAATATATGTGTGTGTATATATGTCATAAAGTGCTTTTGATTGAGATTATCTCATGTAACACATATAATATTCCAGTAAAAAAGATGGATGATGCCCAATTTTAAGGTAAAGAAACTCTTCATAGGAGAGTCCAAGTGATTTTCACTTCATTCCATAATTGAGCAATGGGCAGAAATTAGATATAATCTGTTAAAATTTTATGTTATTTCCAATAAAACTCTACTCATTTTAGGGTTCTTTGTTTTACCACATAGAAAAAAAAAACTAGTTCAATACATGTCTTTCTCACAACTTAAACCTTAAAATAAATAAAGTCTCCTGCCATTGCCTATGTCAGCCTTAGGTATACTGTATTTCTGAATGACGAGTTGACACATAGAAAATCAATATATTATATGGAGTTGGAGGTTCTGGGAAAACCACTTGGTTTCTTGTAGCTAATATATAATGATTTCAGGTTTTGTGACTAATGACGTGTAGAATGCAGTGTTTCTCTCTAAATGGTGCTATTTCAATTCTCAGCCTGGAACTTTATCAGAAATGGAGATTTAGACAAACAGAGCTGTCTATGCATCTGGTAAGTCGAATGGTCTCTGTGAATAATGTGCTCTCTTTCTCTTGGCAAACCTGAAGCTTTGAGGGATAGAGAAAAAGGTCCAGGTCACATATTAATAAAGGGTAGGACTGGCGCTCAAATCCGTGTCTTCCTGACTTCTTAATCATTCCTGCTGTATAAATCTAAGTCTCCTGATTAGTTATCATCTTATTACAGACAGGGGGGATTCTCTTCATCTCTGCAGTCTCAGTGCCAAGTGCATTGTGTGTGCTTAGTAAATGGATATTGAATTGTCTGTGTGGCAAACTTTTCTTTCTAGCACTAAATATTTGCCTTTGCACCATAAGTGTTGGACTTCATGGGGCTGGAGGTTCGAACTGGATGAAGCAGCCATGATTACCTTGTCCTGCTACACTGGATCGACTTTAAAAGCCTGCTTATAGCAGCCTAATCCAGTAAGTGTTCCGTGCTTAAAAACTTCTAAGTGAACTCATGGCATCTGATGTGGCCATTTCCATTTTTTAGTGTGCCTGCACCCACATGCATATACGCGCACGCACGCACACACACACACACACACACACACACACACACACACACACGGCTAATGAGTGTTAGTTTTAATATTATGAACCAAGATGTCCCTTAAAATTTCCATTCCTTTTCCTATACTTTGTGTGGAAGAGACATATAGTTTAATCATTGCAGTATATATACCTTTTTTTTTCTATAAGACAGTGTTTTCCAGTTATAAGCATTTAAAATACAAGACCATAGAGGTATTTTTTCTTCTAAAAAATCTTCCACCCCCATAAGCACAACTAACACCAAGACCAAGGACATTTTCTGTACAATATCTCCCATGAAATTTCAGTTTCAATGAAAAAAAAAAAGATAGGGACAAAAGAGAATTACCTTAAGGGTGTTTTAAATATTTAACTAAAGAATTCCTTGGTATGTGTAGATAATTGCTAATAAAAATTGGTGAATATTTAAAAGGTCAATTGTCTAGAATTTTTCCAAGCTAAAGGAATATTACAATGAATTTTCTGCACTTAACAAATTTATTACAATTAGGTATTATTCAATATAAAATTACCTATTAGGGGCACCTGGCTGGCTCAGTCAGTTAAGCATCTGACTTTGTCTCAGGTCATGATCTCACAGTTTGTGAGTTTGAGTCCTGCGTCGGGTTCTATGCTGACAGCTCAGAGCCTGGACCTGCTTTGGATTCTGTGTCTCCCTCTTTCTCTGCCCTTTCCTCTCTCGCTCTCTCTTTCTACCTCAAAAATAAATAAACATTTTTAAATCATTAAAAAAATTACCTATTAACATAAAAAATTCTCCAGAAATATATTGTATCATATATTAATACATTCTATTATACTCAAATATATGGTCTATATTTTATATATTTGTATATATTGCATATAATATATACAGTCTATAACATATGTGTATGTTTATGTGTGTGTGTGTGTGTGTATGTATACGTACATATGTAATGCTTCCCTCTTTACTCCCCCAACAAAGATCTCTTACTGGAAAGTTAATTCCATGAAGGCTGTGATATTTTTCTCTCCTGTTCACTTTTGTATCTTCTGTGCCTTAAACATTACTTGGCCTATAGTTGGTAATCAATGTATGTGTATTGAATGATTAGTGGAACTAAACGTCAGGATTTCTAGAAAAAAAGCTATTGGTTTATTCTAGGCACTCGCGTGGCACAGGCACTTTGAAGATGAATTTGACCTGTTCTCTGCCCTGAAGGACCTAACAGTATTGATTGTCATAAAATTCTATAGGGTAGCAAAGCTTTCAATCATTCCTTGTCCCAAATGTGGAAGTCAAGACTAAGTGAGACTAAGGGATTTGTTCAAGTTCATATACTTAATCACTGGCAGAGCCAGGACTGGAACCCAGGATTTCCACCAGAAATTTCTTCCCTATTTGACCTATTTTCCAAAGATTAAAATGCACAAGTTTTGATCCAGGAATCTAAATGAATAAACCTGAAGCAGTTTCTTACTGGTCTCAGCCTCTGGGGTGATTCTCAGTACAAGACCAAGTGGATAGTTGGCAGTGTCCCAAGGAAGTCACACCTGTCACATGACTTATGAGCATTATAAGAGTTCTAGGGGAAAGACTTATCCCTGGAGTTTACAGACTTGAAATTATGGGTAAGCACCATGAGAAAGCCACTGAATAAGGGTATTCAGCTCTGAAAGGTCCTGGTCTTCAAGCCCAAAAGAGGGTCATGTGGTTTTATTGAACTCTAAAGATGCAAAAATGACTCTTGTGACAATTGCACTTTGAATTATAACTTTTGACACTTGTAGTTACACCAGTATGGCTTTATGTCCCAAAGGAGGAAGATACTGGTAAAATGGTATAGACTGGAGCAAAGGGTATTAAACCATACTTATGTAAGTAAATGTGTTAGTATGTGATAATTTGCTTATAAGTGTACATGTTTCTTTACATTGTATAAGAACGTATTTTGAAGAAAGAATCTCAAAGATAAAAATTTTTGAAAAAATGGTATAATTTTATAAATTACTTAAAAATAAGTGAAACAAGAAAACATTCCATGAAGTATGGCCTTAGTGTTCTATAAGAAGTCTTTGTGTGTTTGTGTATATATGTTCATTTCATGACTACCTAACAACTACCTGAATAGTTCATCTGTATAAAGCAAAGGCATTTCTCACGTAGTGATAATTTGCAGTTGAAAATGATTTGATTATATAAGACTTCACTTTCTCAAGGTACTATTTCTGAACAGTAGGTTCCTAGGATCCAAAGGAAATATTTTCAGTAATATTTTGGAAAATTATTTATTTTCCCTTGGAAGAGACTGTTCATTACTTAAATTTGAGAAATACTGTTTATTATAAAGTGTAAAGTCTTTTATATATATGTGTGCTAACACAGAAAAAAAATTCCTAAAAGGAAATGATCAAAAATGTTCACTGCTACTTAACTTTTTCAGTTTATTTAATTTATTTTGAGAAGAGGGGAGGGGCAGAGAGAGAGGAGAGAGAGAATCCCAAGCAGACCACTCTGTCAGCATGGAGCCCTATGTGGAGCTCAATTTTAGGACCCTGAGATCATGACCTGAGCTGAATTCCAGAGTCCGATGCTTAACAAACTGAGCTACCCAGGCACCCTGACTGCTATTTTCTTTACAGAATCTTTTTTTTTTTAATCTTAATTGCTGTATGTTCCCAAAACACAATAACAGACAAGCAGAAACCAGTAAATGTCATATCAAATTTACTTGTCATTCCCTGAATGGTGTAGGCCAGGTACATCTTACTTGACTTTACTATCTTTTACTTAGGGTCGCTTTTAACTGAAAGTTCCTGTAGCTATCAGCTGTCATTTTCCAATTTACTAGTTGATCCAGTTCTGTTGAGAACATTTTAATACTTTTGAGTTCTTTGGGCATATGCTCTATAAATTTTTAATAATATTACCTGATTAATTTCATGTTATTTTCACACAGAATAAGATATTTCCTATTGTCTAAATGGGAGTATATTACTACCTCCATTATTGTTAGCATTAGTAATCATTTTAATGATAGCTTGGGAAATAGTCTGACTCTCTATAGGAAAAAATAACAAGATCAAAAGGAAGAGGTTTTTAATTTTTTTTAACGTTTATTTCTGAGACAGAGAAAGACAGGGCATGAGAGGGGGAGGGGCGGAGAGAGAGGGAGACACAGAATCAGAAGCAGGCTCAAGCCTCCCAGCTGTCAGCACAGAGCCTGACACGGGGCTCAAACTCACAAACCGTGAGATCATGACCTGAGCCGAAGTCGGTCGCTCAACTGACTGAGCCACCCAGGTGCCCCAGGAAGAGGTTTTTATAAATCACTTAACTTTTGGGGGCATTTTACTTGTGAGATTGGCATTTTTGTCTTTATTTTTAAATAAGAACGTGAACATAGGTTAGCAAATTGGATCAAGGCTACAGAGGTTGTACATAAATGACACTACCAAAATTTGAATTTGGACACTCTGTCTTGAAATCGATCCTTTTGATGGTTACTATATAGTTCTAGTTCTCAAATTCCTTTGAAAATAAGGTCAAGTATCTTATGTTGTCCTCTGCAGGCTTATTATCCCTATTGTAGGTTCGGCACACCATGTATCTTCCTTTCTCCATAGACTGCTCCCACCCAGACCAGCTTCCCCTTCTCCATCAGGAGACCCAAACTCAGCTGATACTTTTCTTCACCATCTCTGATTCAATTAAAACTATTACTCACGTATGTTTCCTCTCCAGGTTTATCACTATTAGATGATAAGAAACATATTAGGTGCTAAGAAACATACAGTTAGGGCACAGATATTCTTCAAAGACATTTTTATTATCTGTTATTCTTAAAATTACCTATTTTAAATGTGCTCTATGAGCTTAACCTGCATTTCAGGTTAAATGCATAACCTGAAACTTACAAAAGCAGGTTCTCCATTATGAATGACTAAAAGAAAATACCTGTATTCTCACCTCTATTTCTTTATTTCCATCTCTGCGTGCCTGGATGTCTATATTTTGCCATCAAACTCATAAAGGTTGAAAGCAACATTGGCTTCCAGTGAATGTTCCTATAGTAATATTAGCAAAGTTTCATTGCTGCTGCCTCGGTGCCGATTTAAATCGACCAAAAGACCATTTCTTCTCATGGTATGGGCTTCAGTGCACAGCAGAGAGCAACGAAGACCTCATTCACACACATCTGGGTGCCTCTCCACGAGGTTACCTCAGGAAGCAAAAAAATGGGAACCAAATATGTGTTCTTTTTATATCTTGGAAGGAAGACCTGTCAGTATCTGTCCAGAGGAAGAGTTTTTTTCCTTTTGTTGCCAAGGACAAGAATCTGGCACAAAACTAATTAAAAAAAAGTAACTGCAACATGCCGTCATCTCATCAGCACTTTCTAGGATGACGGCTTTTATTGTCAGTGCCAGTTCTGTGCCAGGGGAGAATTGCTAGAACCCATGCACTGAATTTGTACTGGGGAAGCATAGAGGGTGTGGGTATGGGCATAGTAGACAGGGAGATCTGGATTTGTATATTAGTTCTGCCTTTTAGTAGCTGTCTTAGAGTGGGTGAGTGGAAGCAGACACTAGATAAAGATTTGAGCAAAAGAGATCCCAGAAAGCACCGGTAGGGAAGTAAATAAGAGAGACTGAGCAGTGTAAGAAATTAACAAAGAATGCGTTCCTCATCAGGTTACAGTTGTGTACAAGTGGTGATCAGTTCCATTGGGAAACAGAAAGTGTAGAACATCCCTCAGTGTTGTCCCACCAGAAGGGCAAAGAAGCTAGAGTTTTTCTTCCAGCTTCCATCTGTCCTAATCTTCCATCTGTCCATACTCCTGAGACCATTAACTCCTTGACACTTGTGACTTAGCCCCTGAGCAGGTGGAGAAACAAAACAAACAAGTCAGTGGGGGGTTACTGTAGGGCCCTATCAACATATCTGTAAGAAGGGCATGAAAATCACAGTCTTTTTGAAGATTAGTTGGAATAGTATAAGTAAAATCCCTAACACAGTGCTTAACACCCAAGGTACACACATAAAAACAGCTGTATTTCACTTTTAAGGGATAGTTGATAAAAGATCCCTTTATATATATATTGAGGACACTGCAAAAAATGTTTTAAAGCAGTCAGTTCTCTGGGCCACGTGATGAAAGTTCTTCAAAATAATATTTGAAGTGCTTTTATCTGGAGAAAGAAGTGCTTTATTTGCAGTTGGGGTTAGGGATGGGGGTGAATTATGAATCCACTTACTAGTTGTAAGTGTGTATTAACTCTTGGGAAAGGAAAGGTCAGGTAGAAAGAAGGAGGAAGTGAATTAATTACAAAGCATCCTGCTAAGTAATTGTAAGAACCTAAAAAAGTCTGGGAGAGTTATTATGGTGCCACATGCTGATTATGACCATGTCTACGTTGAACAAGTAGGTCAACTTAACGATAAATAGAAATAAAGAATACAAAGAAGAGAGAGCTAGAGACAATGAAATCTGTAGTTGCTTTCTTGGAGTGTGGACTTCTACATACATCCAATTATCTAACAGAGTTATTTGTGCATTGTATTAGATAGTCTCTGTGACTGCCTATATATACAAGGTCTATGTTTGTATTTAACTTATCTTAATGTGAAAATAGAACTTTTTGGGGATTCCACAGTTTCATACCTTTCCATGTACAGCACATGCAACAAAATACACAGTATAAAGTGAATCCTGATACAAAATAAAAGTAACTTTAAGACCATTAAAATAGATTATTTTATTTGATATAACTAAGTAAATTAAATGCCCATTTAGGACTATTTCAGATTCAAACTCAATTTAAGGCCCATCTGGGGTTTGAAATTTAGTAACATACAGTTCCATGTGAAATAGGGAAAAAAAAAGAGAGAGAAAGAGCTCTGAGTCCCAATTATTGTTGTATAGTTTAATAGAGATGAAACAATAACATAAACTCTTCAAGCCTCAGTTTCCAGGCTTATGTGGTGAGAGTAATAATTCTTACCTTGGATGAAATATGCCTCTGCCTTTCCAGTTGAGCATGCTTCAGATCTTCCTGTTACTTACAGCATCATAATTCTGAAATAATTCATTTGATCAATGTACCTATAGGATTTTGCATAGTCCAACGCATGACAAAGAGATAGTTTTCACACGTGGGTTGTGCCAGACAAAGTACTATGCAGCATAACTTTATAGCATATAAGTAAAGATTGCCAGGAATACCATGTATGTATTTGTTCACAATATTTATTAATGGCTATTGTATATGGGACACAGGTGTTCAAGAGCCTCAGAAAAAATGGATTTAAGACCTAGTCGTAGGGGTGCCTGGGTAGCTCAGTCATTAAGCATCTGACTCTTGGTTTCTGTTCAGGTGGTGATGTTCTCAAGGTTCGTGGGATTGAGCCCCACCTTGGGCTCTGTGCTGGCAGCATGGAGCCTGCTTGGGATCCTCTCTCTCTGTCTCTCTTCCCCTCCCCCCCCATTCCAAATAAATAAATAAACTTAAAAAAAGAAGACCTAGTCAAAGTCCAGAAGTTGATTGTTTTACTGGGATGTGTGTACAGTTAACTTTAGCTATAATAAAGTGTTGTTGGGGGTATTTGGAGAAAAAAAAATCAAGAATTAATTGTTACAAAGAACCTCCACAAGTGACCCTAATGGAAGCAGTAAGGTATATGAAGGTAAAAACAAAAATCTGGAGGCAGTCTTTAGGTTTGAGCCCTATTTCTACCACTTACCATCAGTATGACTTTGGGAAAGCTGTCTAGCTCCTAGATGTTTTAGTTCCCTCTTCTTTAAAATGACATTGTTATGGGGGCACCTGGGTGGCTCAGTCGGTTGAGCATCCGACTTCGGCTCAGGTCATGATCTCGCGGTATGTGAGTTCGAGCCCCGCGTCGGGCTCTGTGCTGACTGCTCAGAGCCTGGAGCCTGTTTCGGATTCTGTGTCTCCCTCTCTCTCTGACCCTCCCCTGTTCATGCGCTGTCTCTCTCTGTCTCAAAAATAAATAAACGTTAACAAAATTTTTTAAATGACATTGTTGTGAGGAGTAAAATTTTCTTTAATATAAGAAAAACAATACACTGTATAGAATGTGGCAAAGGCTGATTTTGAATCTTTATTATAATACACTAAATTTTAGATGAAGGACTTCATGACTACTCTTTAACCCTGTCAGTACTATGAATTAAGGCTAGTGTCAACTTCACTTTATAGATGGGTGAATTTGGTTTCAAGATATTATTGTAACTTGCCTAATTTTACACAGATAATATATGCCTGAAACAGCTTTTCTTTTATCGACTCCAATACAAGTTCTTAACTGCATTGCTCTTTGGAAAACCAGGCATAGCAAGAAGTAAACTCAGGATAATGTCCTTTTTGGAAATCCAGACTTGGACAAATAAAGGATGTTGGCATGAAAGAGAGAGAGAAGGAGTTGACAATCTTACAGCTGTGTCTGAAAAACAGTAGGTGAGGCTTGGTAACTCATTAGGAACGTCTTTTTAGGTTTGGTGTGATTGAAAATGTAATCATGGTTAGAGATAAATTTTATCTGATATTATAAAAAGAGTTGGAAAAATAACACCTCTTTTTAACCGGGTTATTATCTCCCCCAATGTACGATTGAGATATATACTTAAAAAGGTGTAACCCAAATGTCACTTTTTTTTTTTCTATTCAAGAATCTGAATTAGCCTAACTTCCTGAAATCAGGAGATGACTCAGGAGATGACTGACAAGCCTGTGGCTGAGCTCTAAGCAATCTGCTATGGGAGTCCAGAAACGCAAATGGCTAGTTCCAATTGGGTAAAACTCTAAGGATCATCATGGAGGATTAGCTTTACTGTGAGGCTGTGAAAGGAAGTGTAAGCGATCATTCTCCTAGAATGAGTGTTTTATTGATTGTAGATTTAAAACCCTTTGCTCAATTACTTTTTATTTCAATTCCTTCAAAACTCTGTTCTCTAAGTGGCCATCTACTCAGTTATCTGTTCTGGAAACAAGTCATTAAACATATCCAATGGTAAACAGTAAGTATGCTCAAACTGGCCTATCTTGCAGGAAATACATAATCAGCAGGTGAAAATGGGCTAATGGGACCTCTTGAATATTGAATGGGGGTTTTCCTTACCTGCAGCAATTAACATGTTTGAAAATTAGAATTAATAAATAATCACAGCAAGTTCAACTTCAATTATCATTACAAATGTTTGTATTTATTTTTGCAGAACAATTGACATCTAATTAGCATGTTAAGAGCTACTTGTGTTTAGATATTAATCAAATATCTTTAAAAATCTTATCAGAGTTACTTATTTAGGTAAGGCAGGCATATGCATAATTGTAATTAACTTATACCACTACATGGTTCACCTCTCAAATAATGCTTAGAACCATAAACATACACTCACTTGTTCATTCATTTATTCATTCAACAGCATGATGTATCAGAAACCATTTATTCTCTAAAATATACAAAGATTATCCTCACCCCTCTTCAGTGATGTCTGCCCTAGTTTATTACTCCAGAACTCAAAAGTCAAAGTTTATTTCAGGATGTGTCCTAGTAAACAAAATTACCCTTGCCTATAAAGCTTTTTCAACATTTAATACCCCTATAACATTCTGATTATGTTTTACTAGTTCCTAAAACTTTTTGTTATAATATGATATAATATAATATGAGCTCACCATTCCCAGTAAACAGTGAACTTCCCAAAAATGATATTGAAGACTTCATTTCAGTTTGTGTCCCCGGTTCATAACACAGTGGCTGGATACTAATAGAGATCTGTATGGACTATTAAAAAATGAATGATCTACTGGTGTGATCAGTTGTTAAAATGTGCACTTTAAGTCTCTTTTCTAAAATTAAAAAATTAATGTTTGTTTATTTTTTGAGAGAGACAGAGACAGAGCATGAGCATGGGAGGGGAAGAGAGAGGGGGAGATACAGAATCTGAAGCAGGCTGTAGGCTCTGAGCTGTTGGCACAGAGCCTGACGTGGGGCTCGAACACACAAGCTGTGAGATCACGACCTTAGCCGAAGTCAGACCCTTAACCGACTGAGCCACCCAGGCACCCCATCTTTTAAAAAACAATTTTAATGTTTATTTTTGACTGAGAGAATGACAGAGCATGAATGAGGGAGGGGCAGAGAGAGAAGGAGACACAGAATCCAAAACAAGCTTCAGGCTCTGAGCTGTCAGCAAAGAGCCTAATGCAGGGTTCGGTCCCACCAACCAGGAGATCATGACCTGACTCGAAGTCGGATGCTGAACCAACTGAGATGCCCAGGCGCCCCACACATGAAGTCTCTTTAAAAACTCTTTAAATAGAGTTAACTTGTGGAAAATAATGGGCTTTGTTATTAGACCTACAATTAGATATATGGCTTAGTCCTGCCCTAGCAACATGGGCAAATTGTATAATCTCTGACTCAGACATCTCCTCCCCAAAACAGGAATTATAGAATGATAGTATTACATGAGACAAATATAAAAGTCTCTTAGCACAGTTTATGGCATGATGTGGGCACACGGGAAATTAAATTTTCCTTTTTTTTTTTTTATGTAGGAACAAGATATACCTTGAAAATGAGATTACATTTGCAGAAAATCCATGCCAGTCTTAAGAATTGGTCCAAGTAGAGCCCTGATCCAGCATCTGCCAAAAAGCAGTAAGGTGGAGCCATTCTCACATCAACTTAGAATTTTCCAGTTATATGTTTCTGGGTAGAAATTTCATTGACTCTGCTGAAGTTTCTTGGCCCTGGTTGCATGTGGCTTAGAGAAGTTACTTGAGTTTCAGTAGCTTTGTCCTGTTCCCTGTGTCCCAGTGGTACTGTGTGTTTTCTCTGACTCAGAATCAGTGACTTAGAGGCAGGTAAAAATAGTCTGCAAGGCAGTTTTGTATCAAATGGAAGAAAGTAGAGGTGAGCCAACTCCTGAACTTAAATTGGGAAGCAGCATAGTCAAATGCTAGTACTTCTGTTGTTGCCCTCAGTGGAGGAAACCTCTTCTTTTCTGGCTAAGAAAAGTAGCAGAGAAATCTTAAGAATCCATATCCGTATGAGACTTCACTTCAGTTCATCATAGCCCACACTGCCTTGGAGAGAAAAGTCAGCCTACATGTTGAGATTACCACCATGACTAGGATATCAACATCTCATTTTTCAATGCCTTCTGTCTTTGGTTTGGTTATGTGTTTACTTATTTGTTTGCTTTTTGTTTCTGTGCTCAGCAGCAGCTTCTAAGATGTGTCCCAACAATGCCTGTCTTCTAATATCCATGGCCTCATGTAATCCTCTCCTCTAGAATCTGGGCGGGATCTACTGATTTGCTACTAAAGAATAGAATACAGAAAAAATAATGGGATATGACTTGTGAGGTTGTAAAAAGAGTCTGGCTTCTGTCTTGCTTAGCCTTTCTTGCTTTCTTGTTTGCTTGTTCTAATGGAAGCCACCTGCCATATTGTGGGCTCCTCTATGGAGAAGCTTGCATGGCAAGGAAGTGGGGGTGCATCCAGCCAACAGCCAAGGGAGCTCTCAGCCTAACAACCCAAAAGGAACTACACCTTTCTAACAAAACATATTTTGAAATAAACAAAAATGAAAATATATATGTCAGAATTTTGGGGATCAATGAAATGGTGCCTAGAGGGAAAATTATAGCATTTAATTTTTATTTTAGAAAAAAAAATCTCTAATTGATAATATAGGTTTCCAAGTTAAAAAAAAAGAATTAAAAAAGTGTAAAAGAAAGAAAATCTTAACCCAAAGCTAGTAGATTAAAAGATGTAATAAAGATAAAAACAAAAATCAACTAAAACCTGAACCCAAAGCTAGTAGAATAAAATACGTAATAAAGATAAAAACAAAAATCAATGAAATAAAAATAGAAAATAATACCAAGAAAATAAGTGAAAGCTGAAGCTGGTTCTTTAAAAAAATAAACTGATAAATAATCTAGCAATAGTGAAATAAAAGAACAAATTATCAGTATTAAGAATAAGAGTATGGGTATCTTTTGGAGATCCTGATTCAAATTCTTTTTGCTGTATACCCAAGAGTTAGATTGTAGGATTATATGGTAGTTTTAGTTTTGATTGTTTTCATTTGGATTTTTCTTTTTGAGTATGGTTGACACATACTGTTACATTAGTTTCAGAGGCACAATGTAGTGATTCAACTTCTCTGTATGTTATGATAATGTTCACCACAATTGTAGCTGCCATCTGTCTCATTACATCTCTATTACAGTGTCATCGACTGTATCCCTTATGTTGTGCCTTTTATTCCCATGACTTACTATTCTGTAACTGAAAGCCCATCTCTTTCACTCCCCACCATCCTCCTACCTCCTCCCCTGTGGCAATGATCAGTTTGTTCTCTGCATTTATAGGTCTGATTGTACTTTTTGTTTGTTTGTTCATTTGTTTTGTTTCCTAGATTCCACATAAGAGTGAAATCATATGGTACTTTTTTTTTCTCAGTCTGTCTTATTAAACTTAGCATAATATGCTTTAGGTTCATCCATGTTGTTGCAAATGGCACAGTCCCATCATTTTTTATGGCTGTGTAAAATTCCAGTGTGTATGTGTGTGTGTGCATGCGCGCACGTGTGTGTGTGTGTGTGTGTGTGTGTGTGTGTGTGTGTGTGTGTGTGTGATGTAGGAGTTCCTTACATACCCTGGAAGTTACCCATTATCAGATATATGCTTTGCAAATATTTTTTTCTCATTCTGTAGGTTGCCTTCTTACTCTTATCTATTAAGACCTTTGCTATTCAGAAACCTTTTAGATTGATGTAGTCCCACTTGTCTATTCTTGGTTTTGTTGCCTATGCTTTTGGTGTTACATCCACAAAATAATTGCCAAGATCAGTGTCTTGAAGATTTTCTCTTATATTTTCTTCCAGAAATTTTACAGTTGTAGGTCTTAGGTTTAAGTCTTTAATACACTTTCAGTGGGTTTTGTGTGTTTCGGAAGATAGAGGTCCAATTTCATCCTTTTGCATGTGAATATGCTGTTTTCCCAGCATTGTGTTTTGAAGAGAACACCCTTTTTCTACTGTGTATTCTTGACACTTTGTGTATGGATGGGTTTATTTCTGAACTCACAACTCTGTCCCATTGGTCAATGTATATGCCTTTCTTTATGCCAGCATCATACTGTTTTAATTACTGTAGCTTTATAACATATTTTGAAATTGGTAAGTGTGATGCTTTTAGCTTTAGTCTTCATTCTCAGGATCACTTTGGATATTCTAGATCTTTTGTTATTCCACATGAATTTTAAAATTATTTTTCTATTTCTGTAAAAATTGTCATTGGAATTTTCTTGGTAATTGAAATCAGGATTATGAAGAGATAATCTGCACTGCATGTTTATTGCAACATTATTCACAATAGCCAAGATCTGGAAGCAGCCCAGATACCTACAGACAGACGAACAGATAAATAAAATGTATTATATGCATAATGGGATATTATTCAGCCTTAATAAAGAAGAAAAATCTACCGTTTGTGACAAATAGATGGACCTGGAAGACATTATAATCAGTATAATAAATCAATAATAGATGGATCAATACTGTATGATTCCTCTTATAGGAGGTATCTAAAGTAGTCAAACTTATGGAAGCAGAAAATTGACTGGTGGTTATTAGGGATTGGGGTAAAGGAAAAATGTGGGGTTGCTGTTAATCAATGGGTATAAAGCTTCAGTTTTACAAAGTGAGTAAGTTCTAGAAATGTGCTATACAACATTTTGCCTGTAGTTAACAATACACTGTTGCATATTCAAAAGCTTGTTAAGAGGGTAGTTTTTATGTTGAGTGCCTAACCACACACACACACACACACACACACACACACACACACACACACACAGTGAGTGAGTGAGAGTGAGAGAGAGAGAGAAAGGGAGAAGGAAAAAAAGGACACAGAATCTTTTGGAAATGATGGATATGTTTATTATCTTGGTTTTGGTGATGGTATGAAGGTTGTGTGCATAAACCCAAACTCATCAAAATTAATACATTATGTATGCTTAATATTTTATATCAATATATCTCAGTAATGCCACACAAAACATTAGGAATAAAAAAACATACTACTACAGACCCCATAAACATTACAGAATTTAAGGGACTACTAAAAACAATTCTATACACATACATTTAGCAATTTTCAGAGAAAAGAACTATTTCCTGAATTACCACAAACTATCAAAATCTCTAAGAATGAAAGATAATTTGACTGTTGATAATTTGACAATGAAATTAGTATTTAAAATATCAGTTTTGTTTTCAGAGCTTTTGCAGACATATTCAGAACTCTTTCCTATGTGTACTACCCAGTGGCCAGTCTGGGAACTAGCAGTTGGTCTCTCCCATACACTCATCAATTCTCTTTAGGGTCAGAGCCATGCAAGAACAGTTCATGAGCAATCTCAGGAGTTCATAAACAACTATATGTTGCCTGTTTTCCTGACTGTCCCTCTTGCTTTATGGTTTTCTAGGGCTCTCCTTTGGTACCTTCATTCAGAGAACTGGGGCTTCACTCTTTTTGTTATATACTTCTTACAAAAGTATCTGCATTTGGGGCCACATAAGAGAAAAGAGAAAAAAATGATCAGGGGCTTCATCCCACCTTCTAGAAATCTAGAGATCCTCTAATCAGAGAGTAGGTTTCCCCACCCGAGGAACTTTAGGTTCCTGTGGGCTGTCTTGGGAACAAGAGAAAAGAAAATAATAGAAAATGGATTTCTTCTACTTTCTGTGAGCATTTGGAGATGTCCTTCCCAATGATCATGAGAAAACTATACAGGGCTTCTTTTTCATCCCCCTCTGTCTGGACAAAAGCCCACTTCTTGGTTTGGAGTGCTTTGAGTCTATGCTGAAAGACATCAGAGGGAAAAAATTATAATCTCATTGTTTACGTTGAATTCTTGCCTTCTTCCTCAATCTACCTGCTATTCTTTAGTTTTCACAGTCCTCAAATAGATGCTGCATTTACTCTGCCCAGGTTTTGCAACTCTGTTCAGTGGGGGAAAGAAAAAAATAAAAACATGTTCTTTCCCCTAAGATTTAAGTATCTCAAAATTCAAGTATTTCCCTCTATTTCCTGTGTGTTTTGCTTTGTGTTAAAATAGAGAAATTTCTATTATGTCACCACCCAAAAATACTTTTAATATTTCTCTGTACACATCCAGTTTTCAAAAGAATATATCTTCTTTTTCTAGGGAAAAATGTAATATACACATCCAGGATATGCACTAGTATGGCAAAATGTAAAAATACTCACAATGTAAAAGTACATCACAGTGTCTGATAAATAGCGTGATAGGTTTTGCTTGCCTATTTCCTTATAGGATATAACCAGAAAATGTAGAACTAGAAATGGGGAAAAATGTATCACAAGACCTTTGACTAATGTTTGTTATTTTGAGATTTATGATCAAAGATTCTTGACTCACAAGAGGTCTGGCTCACCCACTGAACTGCAGTTACTGCCTGGATTGAGGCACCAAGCTTTAACTCAACAATAATATTCACCAGATGCTTGGGATATAAAAAAGAAAAGTCATCAAAATCAATATGAGCCTATTTTTATAGAAAACTGTACTTCATAAATAGCACTCTCTTCATCTCACAAATTCAGAACACAGAAGTTTCTTCATTCAAGAGTTTCTCAAAACCTCTCTCTCTCTCTCCCTCCCTCCCTCCTATATCTTTTTCTCCTTCTTCTACAAATTTAAAATTCAATTTGTTAAGGTTTTGTGCAGGTCACTACAAGTATGTAAGGAGAGTGAACCCAGAGTCATGCTGTAAAATCCTGATATATCAAGAGATAAGATACTTTTCTAATTTCTTTTTTTGATGACAAGAACCTTTGGATGTAAAATTCATTCAAACAACACTTACTGAATTCCTACTCTATGCCAGGTGCTGGCTTGTCACCTCAATCAATATTGAGAGCACAGGTAAATAGGTAGGTAGGTAGGTGGATAGACAGACAGATAAAATTCTTTTAAGATAAACATTAGGGGGCGCCTGAGCGGCTCAGTCAGTTAAGTGTCCAACTTCGACTCAGGTCATGATCTCACAGTTCGTGAGTTCGAGCACCGCATTGGGCTCTGTGCTGATACCTCAGAGCCTGAAACCTGCTTCAGATTCTGAGTCTCCCTCTCTGTCTCTCTGCCCCACCCCTACTTGTGTGCTCTCTCATTCACTCGCTCTCTGTCTCAAAAATAAATAAACATTTTAAAATAAAGAATAAAATCAGGATCAAATCCGGGGTAAAGTGAGGTGCGGAGGATGAGGTGTTGGACTTTATCTGACAAAATTTGGTAACTTGCTTTCTGTAAACTAGTTTGGTTTGGGTATTCCATCACTTGAAATCCCTGAATTCTGATTTATACATAATTCTTCATAAAGGAAGTGATGTCTGATCAGGAGGTAAGAGGAGATACCTGGCTAAGGGTATTTCCTGCAGGAGAAATAGTATGTTTAAGGGCAATGAAGCATTTGTCAGAAACTCTGTGTGTGTGTGTGTGTGTGTGTAGGGAGAGAGAGTATAAAAAGAGATAATGAGAGACAGTCAAAATAGTGGAAATGATCACTGGTAATGGGGTAATTGAAAGGTACGAAGAGAATTAATCATAAGAGACCTTTCCAGACTTTTCACTGTGAAAAGCTGGGAATTATAAGTATGTGTGTGGTGTCTGGGTGGGTGGGGGGTTATGTTTGTGTTCTTATTTTAGAAAGTGGAAGTACTTTGTTGGATGGGGAGATAGAGAAGTGAGCTTGATTAATAGATTATGAAATGATCCAAAAATGATTAAGGTGATCAGTTAAATTCAAAAGAACTTCATGTAGAGGTATGAATTATTTTTAAAAAAGAAGGAATTTTCTTCTACATTCATGTTCCTTTTGGGGATTTTTAAGGCAGATTTTTATATAAAAATATTATAAACGCTATACTGGAGCAAGTGTCTTTAACCCGGAGTTCCTGTTAATATGTATTGCCAGTAGGGATAATAATATCCACCCATCTGGACACTGGGAATGATGTCAGGGTTGTTTAGTTGGGATTAAGGTTCATATATTTCTGGGATTCGCTCATCAGGGTAGGAAAAGGAGAAAAAAATCATTTGAATCTTGGTCTTAGAGACCTTCAGGACTGATCCATGGAAATCAAGATGGGGACACTATCCAAAGTTCAGAAGTCGGAACAATGAATGAAACCAGGGGCTAGTGGTTCATTTCGCAGAGTAGAAACAGGGGCAACAGAATGGGCAATTTCTCTGGAAACGGTATCTGTTGTATTTTCCTAGAATGGCAAGATCCAAGGTTCGCCCATTATTGTTACCAACAGGCTACGGGGAGCATATATATCTTAGGTTAGTTTAAAGGTACAGATATTAGGGGGAAAGCATGAATTATCATGTCATTATGCACATGAAATAAATCGATTATAAGTTTGACTCAGCAAAGGCCAGTTAAAGCTGGTTGTTGCGATAAGTGTTATTTTTATAATATTAAGACAGAAGAAACTATTTTTGTAGCCATGAAAGCCCTTAAACAACCAAAGTGTTGTTCAAATAAACAAGTCAAATATATGTTTTTAACTTCATTTGTACTAATACCTGGTATGTGTATCAAGAGGTTTTATCATTGTAGGCACTTGACGATTTGTGTAAGAACTCTGTATCTTTCAAATCATGTACTGTTGTTTCTTTGGCAACACCTACAAGATTTTAATAGATTAGTTTTTCTGAAGAATATGGCTGGACCAAATTGGCTGCAACAGCTGTATTGTGGGAATCTGGTTATGATCTCAGTTTGGTCTGAGATCTTTGTTAAGAACTGAGGTGCCAAACTTTCATAATGGAGGCTTGCAGTTAACACAGAGATGTGATTTTGCTTTCTATCTGTCTGGTAGGGCCCAGGAATCAAATGAAGAAAAAAAAAAAAAGGCTTAAAAGCTATTGTGATAAATCTTCCCCATCCATTTAGTACAATTGCTAACATTTGATAGGCCCTTTTCTTCTTGAAAGGGGCTCTGGAATTTCATCTTGCTCATTTTTACTGAAGAGTTGTTATCATTTTGTTCCCAGAGTTAATCACTAGCAAAGAATATGTTTGAACACAAGTTTTCTGGCCTTATTTTGCTTCTTCCCTTCCCCTGCCCTGCACACTGATTAATTCATTCCAGTGGTGAAAATACTGTACTCATCCACTGAAATCAATAAAGATGACCAGCCCTATTTAACCATCTCCTGGGAAAAGAAATTGCCATCTCTTTTTACCTCTGCCTCTCACATCTCAAATCCAAAATGCCCAATACTCTCCCCTCCAATTTTTTTGTTAGCTATGACATGGTCACCTCACCTCACCTCTTTATGGTAAGTCGGTGTTTTTGCCCAATACTTGGAATCTTGAGTTAGGGATATAAGGTGTAGAGACAGTTCAGAATTCATTTTCAAGTGGGTATACTCACATTCACATTCATTACTGAAGGTGAGAAGCAGGGGCAGAGGCAGTAAGAGAATCTTCAGTGACTGTAGAGCAGCCTCTTTTTGTTCTCTTCCTTCCCTGTGAACCAGCTAATATCCTTCTGTTCAATTTAGTTTCCTCTTGAGTTAGCTAGTTGTCTTCTGTTGTTCACATAAAAAACCTTGATGCGAATATGTTAGCTCCAAAAGATGAGGCAAAATAGCATACGCTACCAAATCTTTCCATCCAGGGAGACATATATTTTCAGTGGTTTGGTGGCACGAACATGATTAAGAAACATTCCTTGTTATTGATTTCCAGAGTACTGTGTTCATCCCAAAGTTTTGAGTTTTACACATGCACTGTAGCTGAAGTTAACGTACACTTTATTTGTTGACTTTAACACATTATTGTCCAAACTTTTAATATGCATGGTACAGTGTGACACAACATGAAAGAAGTGGCTGTCAGATTACCAGCATTTACTTAAATGCTTAAGTAGAATATGTCTCTTTTATAAAAAGTATTATGTGGTAGAAATTTATTTTCAGTTATTCACAATAGCCACACATATTATTATTGGATGGCGGACACTAGTGATTTTAGTTATGCGCTTATTTTAAAGAAATGATTAACATCATCAACAGAATTATAAAAATAAAACTTTTCTGCGATGTTTTTGTTCCATAACAAAACTAAGCAGTGCTTTTCCAAGCCAGTGTTGTGTAAATTGTTAACTAATGGGTATTTCAATCTCAGCCCATGTGTGTATACATATATAAAAAACTCAAGGCTTTTGGATCTAATAAAAACATTGTGAATTTGAACAAAAATTACTTAATGTAGAAAATCCTCTAGGAACTAACTGTAACCCAATTTGGCATTTATTAGAACATTCTTTGTTATGTTAAGGCCTAACTGTGCCATGAGAGGAAACCTGTCATATTATCTGGCAATTCAAGGATTGAAATCGTGAATGATAGTTGTTAAGGCCCAGAGAAAGTCCAGCATCCACAGTAGCTGTTAAAAGCAGGTGCTAAGGCATGATGCAACACATGGAGTCCTGTCTGAGGCCCAGGTGCACCCACTTCTGTGCATTTCACAACAGGTGTGTTAGGTTGCTGCTGAAATCCTGAGCAGCCTTTTACTTGACCTCCCCGATCTTTGCTTCCTCATTAGTACCATAGGGATAACATTGCTATTTCTAGTTAATATGCTGTTTTGAGGATAATTTTACTCAAATAAATGTCATTATACCCACTTTGAAGAGTTAAAACTAGTCACCACCCAGCAGTCATCAGTAAACCTTCCAGTGCACACAAGGACGTTCACATGAGATAAATTTCTAGAGCCGTCAATAGTTAATCCAGATTAATGAACATATGGATAATGATTGTTTCTACCAGAGGATATCAGTCCTGACTGAAAAGTGTATGAATAGTAGCAATTGAGAATAAAAATTTTGGGTCAGATATTATAGTGTTCTTGCAAATATTTTCTCTTGGGTAGCATAGCCTCCAGGAATGAATTAAAATGCAGTATTTTTAAAAGTAAGAACTGCTGACAAGTTAGTAAGTACTAAGTAACATAGAATCAGGCAGGATTTCAATATCCTTTTCTCTTTTTGTTCAGCTTCAACATTTATTACACAAAATAACTCAACTGTTCAGGTGGAATTGGCTCCCTTCTGTAATATTTATGGAAGGGTTTAAAATAAACAGAAGATGATGGTCCCAGCTAGGGGGTAAAAGATGGTCAATATATATAATTGACTCTAAAAGGAAAATATAATAAAATTCTTTTAGGTGGGTGGGTATCAGAAGCATCATAACTTTTTGTTTGGATGACTTCCAAAGCACTCCTCCTACCCCCTTTCTTTCCCTCACTCACTGAAAAGATCTGTGATGGAGCCCAAGTCCACTTCTCAATCAGGACAGATAGATACAAGAAGAGGAGTTCTTACTATGTCACATAGAGTGCTTTAGACTTTACCTATTTCAAGTACTTGAGGCATTGGCTTAGTCCCCTCAAGTGCTAGCCAAGCATATAAAGACCTACTGAAATAGCAGGTCTATTCTCCATCAACCTCTATCTGGCCCAACAAGTGTCCTCAGATATGGACTTCTACATCTTTTAGCCCAGCTTTTCCATCCACAACAATGTCAGCAATTAGGACTCATGAATCCACAGACATCCACAAATACTGGGATATTTTCATGGGATGTAGTATGTCCAGTGGGAAAAATAAGATGCAAGGAATTCATCTAATGTCCCTTTTCCTCCTAACATTTAATTTCCTTCTCATGTAGACTCCTTCCAAATTTCAGTGTGGTACTTCTCTTTTGTGTTAACAAGAATGCCAAAGCTGGCTCTTTTCTATTGTTTAATCTATCATATTTCAGTCTCCAGAGATTTTGTTTGTTGTATATCTACAAAACAGAACATATTCCATGCATGGCAGTGTAACAAAACTCCTAGAATATACATTTCCCAGAAGCCAAATAACTTATCCCCTGTAAAATAAAGTAAGTTTATATAATGAACAGTACCACCAATCATGTCCTGTTTTAAGTTTTGTGTTCCTTATTTTTTAAAAAAATCTTCAATTCTTTATGTCCTTCTCTTTTGATTAGCCTATCATTATCCCTTATTAAGTATAAGGTATTTTTCTCCAGACATCAGTTCTTTGAATTCTTACATTAAACCCATGTCCAGGTTTACATACACTCACATACACACGCGCACACACACACACACACACACACACACACACACACTCACACACCTAGGGACATTTTCAGAGACAATAATGGGCTAAGACATAAGTGATACCTGTAATGTGAAAAGTTATCTGTACACATAAAGTACTTTTTCTCATTTATACAAGTAAGGAAATTAAGAATAAAGGAGTTTAAATAAATAAGTCTCCTAGATCTAGCTGTTAGTAAAAGGCAGCGCTGTGACTTGAACTTATGTTGGTCTGATTCCAAAACTGGTACTTTTTCCACTGCATCCTCATTAACATTTACAGATGTGCATCTGTTTGAGTGTTCTCCAAGGATAAAATGCAAGACTGTCAGTTGATAGAATCTCAGGAAACAATGTCTACTTAATTATAATTTAGAACTTTCTTTTTCAATTATAAAAATCAGTTTTTTAATACTAGCTAAATACCCCCCCTCATTTTTCTAAGGCAGACTAATAATCAGAATTGTAGATGATCTGCATTCTGTTATTAATGTGAGGGACCTAATCATACACTAAAAATAAACTATATCAATGAGTCTCATTGGGAAATAAGAAATTGAGTTGCTCATTGCTGTCAGCCTGATCTTTGAATATAACATGCCAAATTACTTAGGATTTCCAGAAATTCAGAGAAGTAAGGAGAGCATTTTGAAAGACTCCCCCTACTTCCATAATTCAGAATCTGGCTTATTCAATGCTTAAAAATATGGGAGTGATTTCATACACCTTCATTGATGATTGAAATTATATACCTACTCAAAAATTTCTAACCAACTGTGTATATGTGTGTATACACATATATGTGTGTATATATACACATGTGTGTGTATATATACATATATGTGTGTATATACATATATCTGTATGTATATACATATATATGTGTGTGTACATATATATGTATGTATATACATATATATGCGTGTATACATATACATACACACACACACACACACACACACATCCTTTTATTCTTGATTATAAACCGTCAGAATAGAAATCCAACAAAAGATAATATGGACATGTTCCATTGCTTCTTACTAATCTGAATGTGTGTATATGTATATATAGCAGGATCTAGAATGCTGAATCTTGTCTCAACTCAAGATTTTATTTCCTTTCTTGAGACTCAGCAGTGAGATAATCTTTTGCACAAGGAATACCTGGCATATGTCATAAGCTTAAACATATATGATACTTACTGTACTATGCTTACCATTTGTGATTTAATCCTCATAATTACCAAAGATGTAGGTGCAATTACTTCCCCTATTTTACAAATGAGGAAACCAAAGCAAAGGGAAGTTTAGTAACTTGAACAAGGTTATGTAGATAATAAATAATGGAGGTAGGGATTGAACCTAGGCAGTCAGGCTTCAAAATCTACTTTCCTTCTCTGTATTATGTTACTATACCACAGTGCGTTGTCAAGTATATTTTCTTTCTTCTACTTTATCGTGATACTGCAAGGGAGTTCCAAGGCAGTCACATGAATTGCTCAGTGAAATGGAACTGACAAGAACTGGATTTTGTGTAGATCAATTTGAATATAAATCCTGACTTATCATTGATTAGATCTGTGTTATCACCTCAGTCTTTAGTATTTTTATTGGAAAGTGGTAAACTAGTACCAACCATAGGCAGTGTTGCATATTATAAGAATTCACCCAGGAGCACCTGAATGGCTCAGTCAGTTTAACATTCGACTCTTGATTTCAGTTCAGGTCATGATTCCAGAATCATGGAACAAGCCCTGCAGCCGGTTCTGCACTGAGCATGGAACCTGCTTAAAATTCTCTCTCTCTCTCTCTCTCTCTCTCTCTCTCTCTCTCTCTCTCTCTCTCTACCACTCCCCTCCCTCAAATGCTCTCTCTCTCTCTCTTAAAAAGAAACTATTCACCCATAACAGAACCATATAGGGTTATCAGGAAGATTATAGAAAATAATACATGTAAATCATCTAGGCAAGGAACAAGCACATCTCTGTTGTTTGAGCAACATTCATCCATACTCCTTGGTCAATTCTTGAAATCAATATTGCCATTGAGTATCTGTCTATCTAGGATACTATTTTTAAAACAAATAGTTATTTAGAAAATAAATTATTTCCCAGAAGTTTATAATGTTTCTTAATTTCATCAAGTGTCTTAAATCGTGACTTGCTTTTGGTTTAGCCTTCACTACGTGTCCTTAGCATTTTTAGATCTCAAATTCCAGGTCCTGCATTCAATTCTCAAATTCTGGGATCCTCACAAACAACTTTTGATTCATTTAAACCTCTGGTAGAAAGAATCCAATGTCCTCATGACCCTGGTATAAAGCACATTAAAAGATGTATTCTAGGCCATTAAGATGAATACATCCTATTGAGTAATATTAATGACAGAATCACTGGAGAATACTCATATTTTTAAGAAGTGAAAAATGTGTTTATATATGCAGCAGCATCATGTGGTTTACAGAGACAAAAAGCTGGAAAGCAGCTAGTATCAGAATCACTTTACAGATGAAAGAAGCTAAGGCTATGAAACCAGACCACAAAGCTATTTAGTGGCAGAGCCAAAATTCAAACTCAGTCTGACTCCAGATTCTTTGGAAAATCTTTTAACTCCATACCAGGTTGACTTCCAGAAACTTTTAAAATTGTCAGGATGCCTTTCTTTATATATTGACAAGATTCAACTTTTTTTTTTTTTTTTGTCCTCCAGTAGGAAAACTAATGCCCAAAGAGCAAAAGTTCTTTTTTAGATGATATAACACTAACAGAATATCAAACATGTTTATTCCTGGTCTTTTTAATATTTTCTCTAAGGAGTTAGTCTCACACTCTGTATGAGAAATGTTTAAATAATTAGTCTGAATGAAACTCTGTTTCAATTAATGACATGAAGTCTTTATTTTTGACTGTACAAATGAGTATAACAGTGGTTTCTCTTAAAAACAATCTTACCTTCTGGGGTGCCTGGGTGGCTCAGTCGGTTAAGCATCCAACTTCTGCTCAGGTCATGATCTCATGGCTTGTGAGTTCGAGCCCTGTGTCAGGCTCTGTGCTGACAGCTCAGAGCCTGGAGCCTCTTCAGATTCTGTGTCTTTCTCTCTTTCTCTGCCCCTCCCCTTCTCACACTCTTTCTCTCTCTTCTCTCAAAAATAAATAAACATTAAAAAAAAGAAAAATTAAAAAAAATCTTACCTTCATTAGGAAAAGCAGGTTGACTATAAAAAGATAGCATTAAAGAGCCTCCTGCAGACTTTGACTTCAATGACTGACTTTTTTCACTTAGCATAATTTCTTCAAGGCTCATCCATGTTGTAACATACGACTGGATTTCCTTCTTTTTTAAGGCTAAATGAAATCCCATGGTGTATATATACTATATTTTATTTATTCATTAATCCATTGGTGGCCATTTAGATTTTTTTATCTCTTGCATATAATAATGCTGCCATGAACATGGGAGTGCCAACATCACTCAGATCCTGATGTCAATTTTTTTTGTATACTCATGATTCTACATATATGAAGTATATGAAGTCGTCAAATTGTTAGAAGCAGAAAGTAGATTGGTGGTTACCAGGAGGAGTTTGGGGTGGGCTGGGGACTGACTGCTCAGTTGGTATGGCTTTTCATCATGCAACACGGGAATGTTCTAGAGACCTGCTGTACAAGAATGTACATAGAGTTAACACTATTGTACATTTATAAACTAGTTCAGAAGTTAAAAAGCAAAGAATCATCTAAACATAAGTTTATTAAGTGTTGTCAAAGCCCTGTATAAGGTGAAAGTTTTTTTCAGTAATCTGATGATGTAGGGGAGACAGAGGACGTTTTTTATATATCAAGTCGCTGATGTATTTCCCAAGGTTAAATCGTATCTTTAATACTAGACATGAATGAGCATTTATATACCCTTCCACCTCTGTTCATTTTTACACCCATCTTTACCCTTGCTGTCTCTCACTGTAGAGGTCACAGGCAATGGGCTGTTAGTCCTTCATCCAGTGGGAGCTGTCAGTCCTATCATTCTGAAGTAAGTTTAGGAATACACTTCATAGTTAAATAATCACTGGTATGCCCTTTTCTGCAACATGTATTTCTAGACATATGTTGAATAAGTTTTCAGTCATTGCGAGAAATCCTAAGGAAGCAAAACCCATTTGTCATGTTATCTTAAGGGTGGTTGAACGAGTTTTAATGTTATCTTCTGGAACAACAGCTGAATTTGGGATGTTATATAACAGTTTTAGCATAATATTTATTGGGTAAAAAGTCAGATGTAGGCTGAATATGGTAAAAATAAATGAAGCCAGGTTGTATCTTCATATGAATTCAGTCTTTGGTTTGGATCTGGCAGAATCTATTTTATTTTTATTTTTATTTGAGTAATCATCTTTCACCTGTGTTTATGGTTTGTATTACTAGATATATGCCAGATTTACTCTATAACTATTTATTGTAAGTACTGAGTATCTAAATACTATAAATATTTAAAAGTGTACACACAGATGTTATGAATGTAAGTCAAAACTATTCTACATATATCAACCAGGGATTCAGAAGATCTCTAATACTAGCTATCTTTGTTAGTAAATTCACGCCTCTAGGTTTGATTTCCTGTTTGTAAATGCAAGGAGCCTTGAGTAGACTGTTTTTAAGGCTTTTACTTGACCTAAGCTTTTTTTTATTTTTATTTTTTCCTGATAAGAAATTACATTTTGTTGAATCCCTTGCAGTGGACTGGATATTCCATGCACACTGTAATAACACAGCAGCCTTTTAAGGAAGGTAGCATTACAGTGTCCCATATGAGAATGCTGATGGGTTTCTCCAAAAATCACCAGCTGCTACATAACAATGAGAAAATACAGTCTGGCCAGTCTGTCTTCAAAACCCAATTCTTCTACTAAGTTAGATTTCTATTCACAACATGCACCAACAGTTGGGAAATCCCTGATTTTGTTCCTATCCAATCTAGTCGTGGAATAGAAAGTGTTTCACAAGTATTAAGAGAATATAACACATCTATTTTAATCTTGAGCTCGCATGTAAAAATTAGAGATCACAAGTGAGAAGTTCTTCGGCAAGATCCTTGTGGAAATCACCCTAACATTCTTAGAGGCAGTGCATACTTCTAGTTAAATCCTGACCTTCAGCATAAGGGATATTTTTAGTTTCTCTAATTTTTAAAATCCCTTTCCAGCCAGAAAACCAGCCTAGTAATGCCCCAACTAATGATCTGAGTTAAAGGAACTCAGCAGAGACCAAATATTAGATTCTTTGTTACTTTTTCCTCCCTCACTTTTTTTCACTGCAGTGAAAAATGATTCATGTAAAAGAAACTAAAATAGTAAAAACAGAAAGAAGCCATGAGAAAGACTGCTTAATAATTTCCAGTCATGGCTGATCAGGGAAATTGAAAACAGACCAAGAATGCTTACTTTTCAGCCATGCCCTAGAATTCGTTTTGGTTTCAGTACAAGAGAATCGTTTCTGTGAAGGAGAGCTACAGGGAGACTTTGAGATCACATTTCTTTCCCTTGATCAGGAGTGGAAGCATTGTGAAGGGATCAGGCAGTCCCTGAAAAAGCACCTGAAAGAAACTGATTATAAGAAACATAAAATACGCTGGCTCCCCTCCTTACACACATCTCTGCTGCCTCCACCCTCAGTTCCAGGGTCAGTGCAAGAAGACATTTGAGTTCTATGGAAGATGTATTCTGTAACAAAAGAACAAGATTGAGCCTTGATAATTCAGAAAAATGAAACTTGGAGAAGGTTAAACTTGCTATTTCTGGGAGCAGGCATTCCTTCCAGAATGTACACGAAAGTCCTGGGGACGTCTCCTTCTTTGTACTCCTAATAGAGAAAGCACTTTGCTTTCACTGAGTTAGACTTTCATTACTTTTTTCCCCCATTCTTTGCCCTGATCTCAGGATGAGAGGGGGGAAAAAAGAGGGGAGGAAAACACAAAGTGCTTCTTATTTAGCATTGTGGGGATTCCTTTTATGTATTTGAGTCATTATTGTATTGAAAAAATGCCAGCCCCATCACTTAGAGTAAGAAAATGCCATGTATGGCTTTCCCACTTATACCACAACCATCTCCTCCCCAACCCAAGCCATCGTGGAGACTGTACCTGTATATTGATTTGTTAAGTTCAGTTCTTGCAACAGCTACATCAGACATCGCTGATACTTCTTTGAAAACATTTCTGCCCTAAGAGCAAACTCTTAGACTCATTGAGTTATTCTTGGTTTAGAAAAAATAAATTCTTTATGATAACCTATAAATGTGTGTTGCGAAAAACAAACAAACAAAAACAAAACAAAAAACAAATAGAAAACCACCCTTGGAGTAAAAGATTAATGTGGGCAAGAGGAATAGAGTGAATTAGGAACATTTAACAAAATTACTTACTGTGAATCAGTACAGTTCCAAACTCTTGTCAGCATTGTATCAAACTTATGTCCTTACTACTCAGAAATAGGTATCACTGGTGCTGAGTTGGAGAATTCTAGAAGGCCAAGGTATATGGCTAATCATCCCTCTTTGGCACAGTAGGGACTTTGGGTTAAGAGACATGGCTTATAAAGAACTTGTTTACAGGGCTCCTGGGTGGCTCAGTCAGGTAAGCGTCCAACTTCAGCTCAGGTCATGATCCATGGTTCATGATTTCAAGCCCCACTTTGGGCTCTGTGCTGACATGTCAGAGCCTGGAGCCTGCTTCACATTCTGTGTCTCCCTCTCTCTCTCTGCCCCTCCTCCGTTCACACACTGTCTGTCTGTCTCTCTTTCTCTCTCTCTCTCTCTCTTAAAAATAAATATTTTAAAAAAGAACACATTTAGAAAGTATCTTGGGGGGAAAAGATTTTAACTATACTGTGTGAGAAGTATAAGCCTTAGATGGTACTGATGGAAAAAAAATGGGAAAATCAAAGTCTTAGCCCTCTGGCTAAACATACTATGGTATATCCATGCAATGGAATACTACTCAGCAATAACAAGGAACACACTACAGATAAATGCAATACACTGCATACATTTCAAGGGCATAATGCTGAGTGAAAATGACGATATTAAAAGGTTACATGGTATATGGTTCCATGTATAAAATATTCTCAACAAAATTACGGAGATAGAGAACAGGTCAGTGGTTACCAGGGTTTAGGGAAGAGGAAGATAGTGTGGTCATAAATGAGGAACACAAGGAAGATTGTTTGTGGTGGCAGACAGTTCTCTGTCTCTATTATACAAATCTTTTCAGGTGATAAAATCTCTTAGAACTATATACAGGTAAATATAGTAAGGAAACAAAAAATATAAGGGCATGCAAAAGTGAATGAAATCCTAGTAGGTCTAGTTAACTGCATTGTTCTCTTACCAATTTCCTTGTTTTTGTAATGTATAATATGTAAGATGTTAAGTAAGATGCCATCATTAGAGGAAGCTGAGTGGTGAGTACAAGGAACATTGCTGTACTATTGATTTTTGCAATTTCTTATGAGTGTATAATTATTCCTCCCAAAATGTTAAAAAAAATATTCATAGGAGGCATTTCTCAAATCCTGTATTGATTGATTAATTCATTCATTCATTCATTTTAAAAAGTAATTTTCTGCTGACCATTTATTTTTGTGTGAACATTTTGAATACACAGACATAAAGCATGATAAAAACACAATTTAATCACCATATAGTAATAGTGCCAGTGAACACATAGATGCAAAATTAAACGGCACATACATAAACGACACTGTACATAATGTACAGTGTACAAGTTTTTTTGAGAGCACAAAGAAAGTTATGAACATTCTCTACTTGAGGGATTAGGGAAAGTTTCATAGAAATGTGATGTTTTTGTTTGACATTTAAGACTGAATTGTTTGTCAGGCAGATGGGGGATGTTGCATTCCTTTCAATAGGATCCTTTCATATGATCTCAATGAAGAGATACCTCATAGTTTACTTAGAAAAGTGATCATGTAGCCTTTTAGAGACTCAGCCATTTGCTGTCAAGCTGAATTCCCAGGAGGAATTTTCCCTGACTCCAATTGGAACTATAGAAATGAAAGATGTTTGACTGCAACGTGTTCTCTTCTTCCATAATAACCTCGTAACATAATTCTCCTAGTTTACCATCTGTATTTGTTAGATGTATCTGTCACAGGTAAAGAGAACAAATCTATTTCTTTCTATCTATCTATCTATCTATCTATCTATCTATCTATCTATCTAAGAGACTGATTAGAAGGTATTGGAGCATGTGATAATGGGGCCTAAAATTCCATGATCTGCAAGATGGTGATCCATGAAAGTCTGAGAGCTGGAGCCCCAGGGGTGTAGATTCTAGCCTGAGTCTGAAAACTTGAGAGCCAGGAGCATTGACATTGTAAGTCCCAGTTGGAGGGCAGGAGCTCAAACACTCAGATAGAGGACAAGTTCAACCTTCCTCCACCTTTTTTTTTTTTATTTATTCAGGCCTTCAATGAATTGGATGGTGCCTACCCACCCTGGGGGAGGTGATCTGTTGTACTCAATCTACCAACTCAAATCTCTTCTGGAAACACGTTACAAACACACCCATAGGGGAAAATGTTTAGGTATCTAGGCCTTCTGTGGCCCAGTCAAGTTGACACATAAAATTAACCATCATACCTTCTACCTAAAAATGGCATTATATGCCTCCTTTACCTCAAAAAGAGTGGGAGTTAATGAATGTTGAATAGTATATGGTCCATGTGGCCCTTTATCACCTTACTACTCCATCATAGGTTCTCAAGAAGATCACAGACACCAAAAACATACAAAAGTGAGGATAATAAAAAATGTTTCCTTTGATCTTCTCCATGCACACCTGAAAAAGTTGAACAGAACAGTGTCACGCTAAAAGAGTAGATGAGAGGACAGCCATCACTTTCTCCCTTTCTTTCTTTCCCCTTCTGTGATAAAGGAAACTTGAATCTCTTCTAGACAGTCTTATACAAAATGGAGCCAATAAAAAAATAAATAAAAAGATATTGGAAGCGTTGGGGTGTGATTCTTAAAAGACTTAGTGCTTCTTACAGATCTAACTGTTGTTGGTCAGCTCTAACCCCCCTGTCCCACACACATATGTACAACAGACAGAATACAGACTGCATGTACACTTCGTGCCAGGCTCTGTTTTTGGTTTCATCTCAAGTCCTACCTGCCCCATTGTACAAAATGACACAAGACCCATTTAAAACAAACCCTGTCAGTTTCCAACTGTGTCAACATTTTGGATGAAGGAATGCATTTCCCCCTTTCAGTGTTGTTCATCTAGCCTTTTTTTCACACAGCTGAGTAATCTTTCTTAAAAGCAATCTGAATATAACATCTCCCTTAAAACCATTCAATAATATTCAAAGTACTTGATAAAATATAAGCTATTAAGCTAAGTTTACAAAGCCATGTAGTATTTGGTACTGCTTACTCCCAGATTTTATCACTTTTCTTTCATGTCTCTCAGTTTATCTCCTTCTTCCTATCATTCAGAATAAACATAGACATGCCACAATCATGAATGTATAATTTCTCTCAGACTTTTTCATATACCATGTCCCCTTCATAGATGCAGATTCATCAGTCTGAAAAATCCTCCCCCAAAACTCCACTGCCTACCCCTGTACCCACCTTCCCTCTCTGCACAGTTTATTTTGATACTTCAGGTATTGCCTCTAAACAGGGATCAGAAGCCGTTCCTGGTGCTATTTCCTTGTGCATCTGTGAGTTTTCTGCACAAGTAGAGAAGCGGTTTTTGCATATTTTCTCCTTAGCACCTAGAACAGTCACTGGTTTACAGAAGGCTCCCCCCAAATTGTATTTCTAATAGAAAATTGACACAGGAAGACATATCCGTTCTGATATCACACTCAAACATAAAGTGTCATATGTATTGAATGATTCTCAATGACGACACTGGGGAAGTGACTCTCATTCTGCATACAGAGAGAGGGGTGGGGGAAGGGGAGAGAGAGGGAGGGAAGGAGGGAGAATAACAAGAGATTTTAACGATTGAAGGTTTGGGACTCACTAACAACTTCCTGAAGTCCCATGTCCACAAGTAGAAGTGTTTTTACACTTATAAGCTGGGAATACACCCACTGATTCATTTATTCATTCATTGATTCATTGATTCATTCATTCAATATTTATCCATACCTGCTTTGTGATCATTATTTAAGTGTGTCCCAGGACCAAAATTCAAAATTATGCTTCATGCTTTGAAGATGGTCAAAGCTAAGTGAAAAAAAAATGGTATACTGAAACAAAAAGATATGAAGAAGGCAATGATAGGAGATGAATGATCTGTCTCCCACACTCAAGAAACTAATTACCCAATGCTGGTGTTCAGCACGTGACTTTTATCTATGTACAATAAATACAAAGTTGATATCAACGTTGCACAAGATGTATTCTGTGCAGGTTTAGTAGGTATATGTTTTTGACAATATATATTTTTTTAATTTTTGTGTTCCTTTAACTATGGATTCTGTTTCCTGTAGTCATTCACGACCCCAACCTAGGTAGTTTTGTGAGGGAAAGGCTGAGAGAATGATGGTGTCAGAAAATACAAGTCTAGTTCTGGCAGTGCTGATAACTGACTCTGTGACCTTGGGCATATTATTTCTCTTTCTTGGTCTTGGCTCTTTTATCTATATAAACGTAGACAGGATCAGTGTGATTAAAGATGTAGTTGTAAATAAGTGTAATCTCTATGGCCTAAAGAAAGTGTTCAACAAAGTTGAAAGACTTTGTTTTCCCATTTGACATAAAATGTAAAACAGCTATGGACTTTTGTTGACTTTTTTTGACATTTGTGTTTGTCTTTTTTGTTTTCTAAATCTTGGGACAAAATGCTCTTTCTTCTCTCTTTTCTGATGTGAATGTTGTGGCGTCAGTGCCTTCAGAATCCTTTGTCAGTTGTCTATGGAACTGCATGCACCTCCTAGTATTTCTTCAGTTCTGCTCCATGGCAATTTGTTGGCCAGATGTTTCTCTCTGATGTCCCTGTAATGGGAAATATAACACAATAATCAAAATACAAATGTGTCCCCAGTACAAAGAACTTTTGCATGTTATTTTATTTTACACATAAACTTTTAAAAGTTTGGGAGACACTAGAACATAGTGGAAAAAATGCAGAGTGGAATCTGAGAAGACAAGCAAGTTTTGTATAATGTGGGCACATGTAATTCAACATTCTTAGGCTTTTTTTTTCCAAAGAGAACTTGGGCATGGTCAGAGAGAGAAAGAGAGAGAGAGAGGAGAAAGAGAAGAGAGAAAGGGAGAGAAAGAGAAAAAGAGCTATTTCTAGATTTGTTTTTCACAGACTATGTGAATTTGGATTTTGGTTTATTTGGGGGGGGGGCTCAGTTTTCACAACTATACAATAAAGATATTGGAATATAAGAAAGGGTATAAAGCCTGTTTTTGTAAGCTTGAGAATTTGTGTAAAATAAATATTTATTTGGAAACAATACATATGCACCTGTACAAGCTTATATGTATTGCTATGTATAGAATGAAAAAGATAAGTTTATGATTAAAGCAGGGCTGTGACTCCAAAGACAAAAACACTGAGTATCTTTCTTCAAATGTTGATCCCACCCAGAAACACTGTGTGAATACATGTACACACATATTCTCTGGGCACACGCACATGTGTGTGTGCACGCACACACACACACACACACACACACACACACGCACACCATCAGGCTGTACAGTCAAAACTTTTTAATTGATGTCTGAACTAATTCTGATAAAAAGACTTGCAAAGGTATGAAAACAATAACTTAAAATTATACTCTAAATAAATGTCACTGAGTTACTGGACATTGACAAACTGCTTTAAAAATACTTTGACTCATGTTTTAACTACAGAGTTTATCCTTGCATCTTGGCCACCAGTCAGTATTATAAACTTTTACTTATTAATTTATTCCCATCTTATAGACATATGTTCATATGTCACTGTTACTTTAATATTCATTGACTTTACTAGAAAGGTAAATAAAATTTCCATATGTCTTTTGAACTGTTGTACTTAATGCTTCTGTGAATTGTATAGAATAGATAGATACAGACTTAGGTATTGCAAATACTTCCCCCCTCAAAACATACTGTTTAACTATTTCCTTTTTGCTGTTGTTGTATGTAACTCATTAGGATTTCTAATTTCTGTGTGGTCCAATAGGACTTAACGTCCGGTTTTCCAGGTACAATGGTTATATATGAAATTCTTAAAAACATCTACAATACTGTATATGACCTGATTCAGTATCATCTGTTAATTCTCCTCCCTTTCTTGTAGCCACAGGTCTACCTTGCTTTTCATTGAATACCTCATGCATGTTCTTACACTAGAACATTTGTATCAGATTGGACTCTGCTTAGAGTTCTCTTGTTTAAGGAATCTGAATAACCAGTTCACCTTCCTCAAATCTTTTCTCAAATGCCACATTTTCAATGAGTCCACTTTATCGAATTAATTAGTATTATAATCTGACCTACTCTCTACTTACCCTCTCTGGCCAAAACCTTCATAATCTCTGCTTTCACTGCTTTAATTTTTTTAACTGTTACTTTTTTTAATTTGTTTCTTCTACAGCCTTTGTTATTTTCTGAAAAAATAGATCATAATTATTTTGCTTGCTATTTATTGTGTGCTAGCGATTAAACATGGAGCTCCATGTTTTTTTTACTTATACACCTCAAGCACCTACCATAAAGATCCAATAAATATATATTTAATGAATAAAGGATATATTCACTTTCTAGTTTTTCATGAGATAGTTTTGATATCCTTTTTAAAAATTGTTTTTGGGTGTTTTTTTTTTTTTTGTTGTTGTTGTTGTTCTGTTTTTTGAGAGAGAGCAGGGGAGAGGCAGAGAGAGAGAGGGAAAGAGAATCCCAAACAGTCTCCCTACTGTCAGTGTACACCCTGATTCGGGGCTCAATCTCATGAACCATGAGCTCATGACCTGAGCTGAAATCAAGAGTCCGACGCTTAACCAAATGAGCTACCCAGGTGCCCCTGATAGCCTTTTTTTAATTATCATTACTATGTTTATATTTAGGTGAGTTCTCTGTTCTAAGTGGGATTTCTTTTTCTGCACAATATGAGAGAGTGGTTCATTTGTATTTACTTCCAGATGCATAGTGGCTGTCCCCAGCTCCATTTAATAAATAACACAGTTCTCTTTCCACTGAATTAAAATAATGTCTCTATTATGCATTATAATATGATACATATTTACGTTCAAATCTAGATCCTCTTTTCTTATCCAGTGACCTTTTTTTTCCTATACTAATGTTACACCAATGTGATTACAGTAACTTGGGACTGCAGTCCATCTATTTAGAACTACATTCCCCTGGAATTTCCAATTTATCCTTACTTTGCTTATTTTTTCACTTTTGACATACTTTTCAGGTTATAGCATACCATACAATTTTATTTATTGATTATTGATTATATTTAATTTATCCTCTTTATGTTTTCAGTAAGATCAAGAGTTTTGTTTCTTTTGTTATTTTATCCCCATGTACCAATAAGAAGGTCAAGTGCCTGGTTAGCACCCTATAATTACTTTGAAAAATAAAAGAAAATTTTTATTTCCACATGTACATTGTTAAGAGAAAAAAAGTTACTGTTAAATATATCTTTTCTTCATCAGCCTTACAAAATACTGCATTAATTCTAATCTATTATTTTAAAAGTGTCTCTCTATAAACAGTCAACTCACCATCAAAACAAAAATAATTTTAATCTCCTTTCCAAATGTTGATATCTTTTGTAAAAATTTCTCTTCTTATTTTATTTGTTGGGCTGCCAGTATATCATTGAGTAATAACAGCTATTGTGAACGTCCCTGCGCAAACAGACGCTGGGCCAGTGCCTATCACCTGGTTAACACTCCATAAATCTCTGTTGAATGAAATTTGCTGAATAAAACTACTTATTATGTCATGCTAAATTAAAATTAAGACATAACAAAATGTTGTGTGGAAAAAGCCAGTCAAGAAAGAATACATCCTGCATAATTCAATTTTTATGAAGCTCGAGAACAGCCAAAATTAATATATGGTGATAGACATCAGAATAGTGGTTACCTCTGGAGACGGTGTTAACTTAGATGAGCAGGAGGGAGCTTTCTGGGATGCTACAGGTATCTTTGATTTAATTAGAGGACATGCAGGTACATGCATATGTCGGCTTTGTTCACTCTATGAATGTTGAAAATTAATTTAAAATAAACCATAAAATGGTATATATAATGATTTATAAATTGCAAATATGTGTGTAGGGTGGTATTTAATTAATTCAGAAAATACACAAACATATTAAAGGTTTTTGTCCTGGGAGATTGGGACTGTGAGAAATTTTATCTTTATGTCTGACACATTTTACAAATTTCTGTTATGATTACGTATATTTTAATAAAGCCAAGGACTTTGTTTTGTTTATCATTGTACCTCAGTACGTATAGAGTCTGCTACAGAATTTGTACTCGAAAAAGAGTATAGTCAGGGCACCTGGGTGGCTCAGTCACTTTAGCATCTGACTTTGGCTCAGGTCATAATCTCATGGTTCATGAATTTGAGCCCTGCACCAGGCCATCTACTGTCAGTGTGGAGCCTGATTTGAATTCTCTCTACCCGTCTCTCTCTGCCCCCCCCCCAAAATTAAATAAATAAATTAATAAACAAATAAACAAACAGGATAGTCAATATGACCAGCAATGGAGCTATTATTCTGAGTCAAAATTTTTGAGTAGAGATAGATAGTCCAGTTACTCCATAAACCTGTCTTAAAATAAGTATTTTCTTTTAGTACCCCCAGTGCCTTGAAAAGCTTGTGACACAAGATGCTCATTAAATATTTGTGGAATGAGTAAATCAATTTGAAGTGCACTGAAATTCTCACAGTGGGCTTATGTGTCACTTGGAAGCTGATCTTGAGTATCCTCTCCCTGTGATGGAATTGTCTTTGCATCTGCCTAGCTAAGGTGTAATGAGTAATGGGCATTCTGTGAAAGAAAAGTCCTCTTACCTTCAACGGCGAGTCATGTAGTATAGCAGAAAATTGGATGAAACTTAATGTCTGGAAGACTCACTTGGAATCCTGATTTTGTCACATTCCCTTTTTGTGAAGTTTGCCTCCCTCCCCAAATATTCAGAGCCTGATTTTCTTCATCTGCAAAGCAGAAATGTTTCTGAAATTGAATGAGATAATAGTTTCAGCCTCTCCTAAGCATTCGCTACATGCCACCCTCTATGCTAAGAGCATTGCATATGTTACCACATTTCTTGTATGTGAAGTAGGTATATTCCTTAGCATAGAACTCAATACATATACATTTCTTCTCTATGGGGATTGAATTCTTTAAGACGATTCTAATTAGCTTTCTTTATATTTTATATTACTTAATTTCTTTAGGTTTGTAAATTACTCTAGGTTGTACTCCCCCACCCCCGCCTGTCTCTAAAGACATTGCATTCTTCAAAAGAATGAACCACTCCCTTCTTGAATTTATTGAATTATCAAATCTTAGTGTGCTCCTTGATGTCACATATTCTTTTTTGCAATAAATGCAGTGTTATCTCTGATCAAGGGTCATTGGATATCTTTAGGATACTTTGAAGAAAGTAGAATTATTTTCTCCTAATACACCAAATTCCATTTTTTGACAGCTCTGCCTTCTACTATTAGACCTTTTGTTCTGTTCTCTGACAAACTTCAGTGACTATCAAAATCTTCATGATAATATCATACAGATAACAAGTTAGGTGACAATAGTTCTCTTCTATAAATTTAAATTTAGATTGAAGATTTCTTGACTCAGAGCAGGGAGTGGGGTTTGGAACAGATTCACATGGGGAATGAGAATATTGATGAAAAGAGAGTAGAAAGCTTTCTGGGCCTCCCGGAACTTAGGCCAACATAGGAGCTACCCTAGTTAAGAGTGGGAAGAAACAGTTTTATAGGAAGATACAATGAGGGAGAGGGAGAAACTGATGGAGGCTCCTGCCTGAGATGTGGGTTTGGAAAAGGTTCCTGGTTGAGCAAATGGTTGGTTGCAGGATCATAACTTGAATCACGTTAATGGTGTCAAAACAAGTAGGAGCTGATATTCCGTTAGTTTTGCCTAAAATGCATCCACACTGAGAATGTATATTTGTGAAGTGTTTGCTGTGTGCCACTCTCTGTGCCAGGTATTTCCAGGAGCTAGTCCATTTATTATTCAGAGCAGCCCCTGAGTTGGGGGTTGCTAACCCAGATGAAGAAATTAAGGCTAAGGGAGGCGAAGTGTAAGAAATGAGAGAAAGAATGTATAAAAGCTTCCCTCATCTGGAACACAAATGAGAATGAGGCATGAGTTTTTAAAAAGTACTGAGATTTCTCTCTCCACCTCCTCCCAGCTTTTTTTAATGTCCCCGAAAGGCTGGGATTAGGAATCCTCCCACAGCCCATCTCTCCTGAGAACTTTCATAGCACGACTTCTGATTAAACTAACAGATTAGACCCAATGGCATAAGGCACAGCTTCTCTCCTTTGAGAAAGAACAAATAAGAATGAAGTGTTAGATTGCAAAGCTAATTATGTATTCTGTTCAAGTGTCAACCATCTGTTGCAATTGTTTAAAAAGCAGACATAAGTCAACTGTTGGGGTGAGATGTTTACCATTGTGAACACACAGCAAGTTTATGACACCATAGAGATCTGTTGTTCTAGCACGTGCCCGGAGGCTGCATTGGGATTCTCCTGATGTCTTGGAAAGCCCACCTTCCTGTGAGAGGGGAGGTGGTATCTCCAGGTAACTGATGATTAAAGACTAGTCAGACTTACATCCAACTCTTGATTTTGGCTCAGGTTATAATTTCATGGTCATGAGATTGAGCCCTGTGTTGGGCTCTGTGCTGACAGTGTGGAGCCTGCTTGGGATACCCTCACTCTCTGCCTCCCTCTGCCTGCCTCTCTCTCTCTTTCTCTCTTTCTCTCCCCTCTCTCAAAATAAATCAATGAAAATTAATAAAAAAAGAACTGGAATTAGACTATATGTTAATTTTATTTTACGTTATTAGGAGAGCATTGAAACCCAACTGTAAAAAAATCTCGAACAAGAAAAACCATTTACTTTTAACTGAGCTCATTCTATTTCTGAATGAATGGAGAAGTCCTTTTGATAGAAGTGATTTTTTACCTTTCATGTTATTAAATAAATCTAGCCTCTGAGACAGTCAAAGGTATCATGGGCAGGGCTGCCCCCAGCCCAGTTTCGTTGACATCTACAATTGTGATATGGAGGTGGGAGTCATTGTCTGACATTGCTGATTTGGAGGGGTGTCCATCAAGGATGAGGACTTCATAATAACTTTATCACATTGAATGGAGTTTGCTGTTTTTCACTGATTTGAAATTTGCCTTTTTATGATTCTATAGTTGTTTTTCCCTAGCTTTGTCACCATCCACCACACATCCCTAGATTATTTCCTTCTATCTCTAGTGGTCTTCCACTGTTGATAAGAAGTTTGATCTTCTCTTTTCTATTCAAAACAATTTGCAAACTCTCTTCACTTGTTCCTCATAAGCTTTATTATCTGGGCAATGGGACTGTTTCCTCTGGAAACATTCCAGTCGTCAGTGACCCTATGAAAATGAAATGCTCAGATTCAACTAGTGGAGTTTGTGAGGAATATTTGGTGATGCTAATGGCTCTCCTCCATTTAAGTTCCTAACTTTTTGAATGCATACTCAGGGAGTCAGGTAAGGATAAGTAATGATTTCAGGTTAAGTACTGTGCCAAACAACTGTATACAGTTCCACTTCAGGATTTCAGTTGGGGACCAACTTTTGCAACTATCTCCATGCCTTTTAAAAGGTAAGCATGAAACAGAGAGTAAATGAAGGCCAGTAAAAGTTATACTCTCATGGGCCTCTGAAATTAGATTGGTGTTTTTTCCTACCAAGAAGAGAGCCTACTGGATTTCATAGAGGGACAGCCCTAAGGTGTTTCAACAACATTACCCCCTTTTGGGAATTCGGTACCCTCAGCAGCACTTTAAAAACTAAAAATAGGTAAATTCTTACAGCCGAGAGGGAAAATAAATGAAAACAAATTATTGCAAGAAAAGCCATTGATTTTTTTTCCCACATTATGCTGAGTTCTAATATTGGAGCTGTTGTGTTACCTCAACCTCATGACTATTTTTATTCCGTATCCTTACCATTCTTATGATGTAAGCACCACATCCACCCCAGGATGTTCCCTCATACATATACTCCTCGAATGACCAACTTACCCTCTTACCCAGGAGGATACTTTTAGAAGTCATCATCCCTTAAGTTTCTAGAAGAATAAAACAACTGTCTTGTGTCTTATTTACTGTGAATGTATTTGTACACTATCTTACTATCCCTCCCTCCAAAGATTCATGGTGAACTACAACAAAAAGTCATAGAATAAAAAAGGAAAAAGAAAACAAGAATAAGAAAATAGGACTAGGGGATAATATTGAAAATAGAAATTCAAAATTGTGGTAACAAATGAAACTAAGTGTTCTGGTCATGAGGAGTTATATCATGGCTACTTTCTCAACTTTTATTTGGCCCCTATTTTCTTGTAAGCCAAATGAATTGAGTTATGTTATTTTGTATTCTGTCATAATGTGGAATAAGATCACTATTTTCTTTTGGGTATTTTCATCCAGGTGTTGATTATAGTTTATTTTTTGTTTTATCTGAGGCTCTCTTTATTAGAGTTAAGACGCAATGTTTCAGCTAATGTTAAGAAGATAGTTTGTGCTCCAGGAAACATACACAGTATGACAAATACTGGATAGGAAATGAATGAGGATAGCAAATCCATGTAACTCAGATCCCATAGCTCAAATTTTTGCATTTCCCTCAGCAGGAGCTTTTGTTGTCAGAAATGTATTACAACACAAAAGGGAAGAATCACACTATTGTCATCACAAAGTCCAGATCCCTCTGGATCCCACTCAGTCTGGAGGAGTATGACACTCTCACAGTCGTAATTAGGGCAATGTGTCCCTCACATACAGGGTTGATCCTGTTGTGGGCTGGACATTCAAGGAGCTCTAGGTAAGCCGTGTCTGCACTGAGGAATAGATTCAGAGGGGCTTTCGCTGAGTATTGAGAGACACAAGCTATATAGAGCACGATTGGCATGAAAGGAAGCAGAAAGACCAAGTTTTCAACCATGCTCTCAAGAAGTTGATGGGAAACAAAACAAAGGAATGACACAGAAGCTACTAGGGTTTGGGGTTTAAAAAATACCTATTCTTGTGGGTTTTATTGTTATTAACATGGAAGAAACAGATAAGTTATACATTCAGAGAAAGAACAAATGAATTCTATCAGAAATTTTCCCATAAGAAAAATAGGACAACTAGCACATAAGATGATAAAGAAAATGGATGTTTGGTTGGATGGACTCACTTTGGATCTGAGGCATCTCTCTTTTTTTCTGGGAAAGAAATAGTCACTTTTCCCCAGCTCCAGACCCAGACAGCCTCCATGGTCTTGAATGACTACTGGGTCATCCAACATGGAATCAAACAAAAACTCAGTTACATGGTGAAACCCCATGGTCATAAGTATCAGCATCTTCAGAACAGGACCCAAATCATGACAGGAAACACCCATTTCTGTAATGAACTTTTTTCATAGTTAGGCAAAATACTTGGAGCCACAAAAAAATTAGCTAGAGAGGGTTCAGGATAGATCTCTACTTTAAAAGAGGACTGACACCTTAGGCATGGACATGTAAAAAGAATCTCAGTCTTATAGAATGATCCAGATCTACCAGAAATGAGGCTCCAGTACTTAAAGATATTTATCACTTAGTTATATACCCTTGGAGAGAGACTGCCAAAGACATTTTCGCAATGGTTGCCCAACCCAGCGAAGGGAAGAGAGGTGACCAGAAGAAACTGGAGTTAGGAAAAGCATGCAATATCAGGTGTTCAAATCTATCTTACAAATAAATGTCACATTGGATCATTCTCTGTGAATTCCACATTATCCATAACTGAAACAAGAAATGCAGTATTTTAAACACAAGGAAGCCTTGTCCTTTGCTATACAATATATTATACTATACTCTACTATACTATATACTTGAGCCAAATAATTTCAGATTTTATTTTTGAAATGGGAAACTACTAGTTTGAAATATTTTAGCCTGTATTCATATTAAATAATCATGCTTTTAATCAGAAGGACTATATTAAAATGGGTACATGCCTTTGACCTTTAACAGAGAATGTAGAGAAAACTTATAATTCTGTCTCTGCCATTGGCTTATTCTGTGACTATGGGAAAATATCCTAAGCTTTCTGAGTGTCTCTTTTATTACACTTGATCTTAGCCAAAAGGATAAGAAGTGATTGAGTGTCTCTTTTATTATTTGCAAAACAGGGATACTGGTGATAGCAATTTCACAGGTACTGTTTTTGAGATTAAATGATATAAAGCACAAGGAAAGTGCCTGGAAATAAATCTGTGAAAATAGAATAGATTTTTGATCAAAGTGCAATGGGGTGAGTCTCATAATTCCAGAATTCTCTTGGGAAGATGATGAAGACATTGATTGGGAGGGATAAAAAAGGAGAAAGAACTGACCAAAAAAATCCTAGCTTCTTCCAGGAGAGCTCAGGGGAAAAATACCTATATATAGTCAGAACCATTTCTAATGATTGATTAAAAGGGGAAAAAAATCCTCCAGAGATGAAGACTTATCACTGCTAGAACTTGACTTGGTGGCATTGGAATATTTAGACAATTAAGAGTGGGAATCTTCAGACCAAACCGCTGCTCTAATATCCCACGGGGAGGTGCCAAATGTAAGGCCAAGAAGGCAAAGGATCAATATCATGGCTATTAAGCAGATGGATTGAACTGGCTGGCCTTGTGTCTGGGAGCCTCATGGTAAAAGGTCAAGGCAGATGATGAACTTCAGGAAACTGGGGGTCAAGGTAAGAAATGTAGTGCCTTAGATGTGTAGCAAAAACATAACAGATCATCCAGCTGGGGGAAGTCATTATAAGCATCGTTCTAAGGCAGAGACTCAGTTAACCAGCCAGAATACAAGAAAAAGCCAGATCCCAGATATCCAGGCTTAGGAAGGACTGGTAACATAGGGGAAGATACTATCATGTAAGAGAAGAAAGTTGTCAAAACCCAAAGAAAGCAAACTTGAGAGGCCTTTAGTATAGTATATGTAACCTTCATTAGACAGGCACTGTCAACTGTTGGCAACTCAGCTGCAAGGGAACCCTCTCTTGCTACCCTGCAGAGTTCCTGATGATGGCTTTCAGTGGCCAAATTGAAGTGGTACCAGAGGGCAGGATAGCTAACTGACGAGGTCCAGGCATATCAGCTTCCACGGCACAGAGCAGGTAAAGGGTATGGTGTAGATCAGTCAGGATGAACAGAAAGTGCCTGCCATGCCCAAGGTGACAAGCAAGAATAGGTGAAGGCTTATTTTAAACCCAGGAAGTATGACTCTAGAGCCCCACTAATATGCAACCTTCATATAAGAGTACACAGGAACCAGAGAACGACCCTTTACATCAAGTTAAGCAACTGAGAATGTATCCTATGAGCAATATGGACCTAAAACAGTTTTAGGTAGGGAATTAATATGATCTTATTTGTTTATTTATTATTTGCTTTTTGTTTTGGTTTGAGAGAGGGCACTCTGAAAAGCAGGGTAGAGGATGAAGAAGGATGGGAATATGTGATGTATTTCAAGAAAAATGTGTTTGAAGCTCTTTAGCGAACCTAGCTGAGATAACAACTCAGGCTCCCAGAATGAAGATGCCAAAGAGTTTATAATTTATGAAAATTGACGTGACTTATTTGTTAAAATCTACCAGTGCATCTTTGTAAGCGAAAGAAGAAATCTAAGGAGCTTCCCAAATATCTGTCACAGGTGGCAGGGTAAATGAATGGTGATTCTTCTTACTGTTATTTGTCTGTTGTTGGTTGCTTGTTTGATGTTATATTTGTTTAGATGCTGTGTGTGTTATGAACAATCTGGGCTATCTAGTAGGTTGTTAGAGATACAATTTTAGAATTTGAAAGATCCATGAAGCCAAACATATAAATTGAGAGTTATCACAAAATAGATATTAAAGATAGCCTAGGGTATATGTATAATATGAAGAATCAAGGATCAACAAAAGGGAAAAATAAATTCAAGTCAAATGTCAGAAAAGGAAGGATAACACTGGAGAAAACAGAGAAGGACGAGTAATGACAATAACAGCAGTAGTGTAAAGTAAAATTAATAACAGGTAACATATAACACATATTTAACACTGGCTATTCTGGTTTTTTTTACTTTTATTTTTTAACATTTATTTATTATTGAGAGACAGAGAGAGATAGAGCATGAGCAGGGGAAGGAGGAGGCAGAGAGAGAGACACACACACAGAATCTGGAGCAGGCTCCAGGCTCTGAGCTGTCAGCACAGAGCCCGACACGGGGCTCGAACTCACAAACCGTGAGGTCATGACGTCAGCTGAAGTCAGATGCTTAACTGACAGAGCCACCAGGCGCCCCTGGCTATTCTGTTTTGTTTTGTTTTTGTTTTTGTTTTTCTCGGTATTAAACCATTTCAATTTTACAAAAATTCTGTGAGGTAGACACTATTATTAAACTCAGTTAACACATGAAACAGACGTAGGCTTAGGGATTGGAAGGAGGTTTTCTAAGCTTGCATGGCTGGTCACATGCCAAACTGACATCCACACCCAGGTCTCTGTTTACTGAATCCATGAAACCTGTTTATTTTCAGAAATCAACAAGAAAAATACATGTCATGGAAACCACAGTCAGTAAGATTTCCAAGCAACAGGCCATTTCAGGAAGATTTAGCAGTATCAGTGTTTCTGACAACTGCCTTCTCTCCTTTCAGACCTCAGGGTGATACCATCTCCCCCTCTGTTTCCAGCTTCATAGCACCAAGTCATCTATAGTAACTCCCCTAGACCTATGGTTCTCTCACAGCATCCTGCATTAGACTCACCTGGAGGCCTTGTTAGAGCAGAGATTGCTGGCCCCATCCCCAGGGTTTTGGATTTAGTAGTTCCAGGATGGGCCCTGAGAATTTGCATTTTTAACACATTCTCAGGTGATGCTGTCAATGCTTGTCTAGGGACCATACTTTGAGAACCCCTGGTTTAAACTATGTCTATAGCTGTATAAATAGTCCCATTATTAATTGCTTTAGAATTACCTGTTGGAGAGTTCTATGGGGACACTGACTAAATCACTGTACCACTGAAACTCTCTGAAATTCAGCTTTCTAATCTGTAAAGTAAGGAAAATAGTGCAATTGTTTCAGTCTCCTAATTTGTTGGAAAGTTTAAATGGGAGAAAATCCACAGTGCACAGCAGGTACCCAGGACTGAGCATACACTAGCAATTGTTACCAAGTTGCAAAGTCTCATTCTTTTCTGTTTTCCCATGATACCCTGTATTCCAGCCAAACCAAAGTAATTAAAATTTCCCGACAGCAAACTCTCTGACATTTCTATAGATACCGTGGTCAATGTAGGTGCTTTGGTCTGAAATGCTCTCTGGCAGCTCTTTGGCTTCTTATACTTGTAATTAAACGCTTCAAGACTCTAGTGCATTCTTGGGATGAACACTTTCACTTCCTCTTTCTGATGCTGTCCTCCTTTTATCCAACTCTACGTTAGTTGCTTATCACACTACAGTTTACCTGCCTGTCTCCCTGACTGGATTGTTACAGATATAAATAGTGTCTCATACATCTCAGTAACCACAAGTTCTTGTTTAGTACCTGACTTTACATAAATAGTAAACTGGAGTCAAATGAATGAGTGGATTATTGTTAGGTTTTGTTTCTTAAGCAGTGACCATGTTTTTCAGTTTTGCCTAGAATACTTGGAAAAATAGAAACCCAAACCCCAAATGTCAGGGACCATTAGGATTGCACTGGTATTATACACCTCCACTGTCACTGTTTCTCATTATCTGAATAAGACATAGCACAAGGAAGCAGATGGTTTGGGAAGGCATAAAATAAACATGAGTAACACAAAACCTGCCATTCAATAATGCTAATCACACCACAGATTTTGGACAGTGGCATCTTCTCCACTTGCTAATAAAACTATTGTGAAACATATGTTCTAGGAAAGTGAAAATAGATAAAGGAAAGTTAGCAAAATTTCAACCCTGCCACTTGTTTTAAAGTAACTGTTGTCTTTTTGGAATGTTTTTCTACAAATTCATTGGCTATGCATGATAACTCCCATTTCAGAAGGCTCTCCTAGGATCCACAACCCTTCTATAACTTATATTAAAAACCAACTTACCAAAGCCCTATCATTCCAATTACAAACTATTTCATACTCTAAAGCTGGGATGATTCGCATGGTCCAGGGTTTTTTGTTTGTTTGTTTGTTTGTTTTTTGTTTTTTGTTTTTTGTTTTTTTTGTAGAGAAGTGAGAGCTTGTCAACACAAATATTTTGAAGCCATTTTATATAAACATTGCTTTATGATTTTTCTAAAGGATCATTTTAACTTGTAGAAATTTTACAGTTTTGCATGTTTAGAACTAAAATCTTCAATCTGGTTACATCAAAAGAACAGTGAAAATTTTTATCCTATGGAGAAAGTTCCATAATAAAATGTATTTTAAGTAGAAAACAACATGACCCATTTCTGTATCAGAGAATAAGGCACCAGGTCAAATTCACCAATCCACTGGAAAGTATCACTATATAATTTTACCCTTATTAAATTTTCCACCTTGGTCAAATCTTCACTTTTCACTTCAGTCAAAACACTGTGTTTCAAATGCTATTTTATTTTAATGATGTGTAAAGCTGAAAGATAACAGTATGCCCCAAATTAATGAACATATTGGGATTTTAACTCACACGTATGGGGCTCCTAGAAAAACATACTTGATAATCATCCAAAAAGAGTAATTTTTCGGTATCATAATGAAATTCTTCTGAGTTTAGCCTACAAACACTTAGAGTTACACGACTCTCTGGGGAAGATGTCACAACTAACTCATCCATCAAACATTTATTCAATACTTTCTGTAATCCAGACATTGTGCTTGGCCCTGTGAATGCAGAAAAGAATGTCAGATTTGCCCCTTTGGCTCACCAAAAATCATTGTCAGGTGAAGGAGACGGGCCCTTAGAAAAGTGACGATGACCCAATGATATAGGTGCTGTAGTGAAGATGTGAACAACGGGGCCATAGAGAATGGCACAGACAATGGAGGAATGAGCCGGGAGAGCATCAGAGTGATTATTCATTTAAATCAGGATGTAGTAGCAAGAGATTACGCAGTGAAGCTGATAGCAGGGACCTACAAGCAAAGAAAATCATGCTAAACAAAGAAGTGAAAGTACATGTACTTTGAGACAATGCCAGATTTTAAACTCCATGAGGGGGCAGCTCTATCTAATTTATGTGCTATTGTTGAAGTACCAAATGAAAACATAAATGGATAACTGTACCACAATGCTGCCCTGGGGACAGTAAAGGTGGTAGTTGAGTGTTGAAACTAAAGATATGCCTTAAGTCAGGACTTAGCAGGAGTATCTGACCTAAGAATTTAGGATTTATCTTTCAAGATATAGAGAATCATTAAGGCTAAATGTTAAACCAAACTAAACTTTGAACGAATTAATCCATTCTTTCAACACATTTTTTCCAACTATCTGTTATGTTCAATGTTAATTCAGTGAAGAAAAATTTAAATATGACTCTGTCCTCATGAAGCTGTAATTCTATGACCATTTTGATAATCTACAAGTATAAAATAAATGTTTCAACTGTAATTCATGGTCAGTCCTGTGAAGGAGAAGGTCGGCATACTTCACCTGCCAGCTAAGCCATGCAAGCATCCTATTTTTGTAAGTAACGTGCTATTGTTACACCGCCATGCTGTTTCTTTATGTAAAGTTTGTGGCTGCTTTGAGCAGGTGTGATAAAGACCTAAGGCCTATGAACCCTAAAACATTTGCTGCCTGGCCTTTTATAGAAAAGTTTGCCAACCCCTGCTATAAATGAAATAAATGAGGACCGGAGAATTCAAAGAACAGAGAGTAGACCATTTTGGATAGAATTCCAAGAATGGCCTTTTTAAGCAGCATTGTAACATTTAACATAGGTACTAAGAATGAGAAGTCACCCACGTGAAGATGAGGAGAAAGGGACATCCTAGAATGGACAGGAGCAAAAGCCAGTGGTGGAAGGACCTTGGGATGGTTGAAGTCCTCGAAGGTGATGGAGTATAATTGGAGGGAGTGATCAAGGGGAGAGAAGGAAGTGTTTTGGGATGATGTTGGAAATAAAAGCAGACTGGCCTATCAATCTATCCACCCATCTATTTATTCAGGTAAACTTTCGACAAGATGAAAATTCCATTTAAAAACAACCCACACAGATCTTAGCGTATCAGTAAAAACCTCTCAGAATTTGACTACGAATGTTAACAGAAATAACCAGTATATTGATGAAAAAGATAGGCTCTTCTCCAACCATTGCAATAAAGCTGGCATGAAGAAGGTTATTTGTGAGGCAAAGCCAATTAAATCTGCATTTACGCTGATTTTGCAGCAATTCCAGAGTGAATTTTTTTTCTTGTGAATGGCAGAGCTGGCAAAATGCTAACAAATTCAATGTACCATGCACCACATGCAGCCCAGAGAGTATTTCTAGAAAATGATGATGGTTTTCTAAACTAGTCGAAAAGGGGAGGGTTATTTTAGCCCTAATGCACTTCACTATATCAAGTTGTTTGCTTGAATTATTTATGTGTGTATTGCAATTTTTAAACTGGGAGCATCAGAGACATTTACACCAGTGAAGAGTTAAGGACCTTGTAGGTCATTCAAGGAGAATGTTAACTAGGGCAAGCGGCAGTAGAGAAATATGTCCAATCCATTTCACAAGTCACAGGGGCTTGGCTGTCAGACAGACCTGGATATAAAGATGAATTTGGCTTCTTTTTAACTGTTCATACTGAAGCATTGACTGCCACTGCTTTGAGCCTCAGTTTCCATCTCTCTAACCTGGAGATCATACATTCTGATTTAGTGCATTATTATAAGATTTAGTGATGGGTCTGAAGAATGGAATACATGGTGAATATATAATGAATCATAGCTATTGTTGTGGTTATTATTATTTTATTTTATTTACCCCAGAAAATCCCAGCAAGCATAGCAATGCACTAACTCAATACTGGAGTTTCTACTATGCACAAAGCACCTTGGCTTTTTTAGTGATGAAGACACAAATCCCATGTACCTTAAAGTCCACAGGGAAAATATACCCATATTTCATGAATATATCTGAGTAATTGTTAAAATATTGTTTCCCAAGCCCCAACCCAAAACCCAATGAATCAAAATCTCCGAAAAAGGGCTACAATTTACTTGTTTAATAGATAACCAAATGATACTAGCCATTTGAAAAGCTGGAGTAATCAACTATGCAGACAAAAGCATGTAATACAAGATAGGATGGGTCCTTGTCTTGAAAAATATATAAATAAAATGTGTTAAGTCTAAGATGGAAGAAAACTTCCTAAATGAAGTTCTCATTTTGTGATTTGGAGAACATGTTTAGGGAAAAGAACAATTGTTACATAAAATTTTTAAAAAATGAGTCAGGTTAAAGAATTAAAAATAAATCTGAACTAAGATATGAATATTGTCTCTATATAAGAAAGTAATTATGTTCCGGCAAATTTCTTCTAAGATCTGCAGTTGGAAAACCAGGTTCCTCTCTCTGCTAAAATATCATGAAATTTGAGTAGTGTGCTCTGTAAGACAATGGAGTGTTTTTTTGTTGTTGCTGTTGTTCAAATCTAAGTAATGAAATGTATGAGCAACCACAGAACTTCCCCTAGGAAAGGATGTACACTAGGCTGCCCTGCTTTCCATGGAAGAACATACAATAAGAAGGGGAGCATTGAGAAGTCAGGGTTCCCCAAAGTGGAGAGTGCTGAGGTCAGCATAGCCCCTGGGAACATGTACACTGAGCCCAGATCTTTTTGAAAACCATTTGAACAACCCTAACTGCAAGTTTAAAAACAGATACACGGGGCGCCTGGGTGGCTTGGTCGGTTGAGCGTCCAACTTCAGCTCAGGTCGTGATCTCACAGTCAGTGAGTTCCGAGTCCCACATTGGGCTCTTTGCTGACAACTCAGAGCCTGGAGCCTGCTTTGGATCCTGTGTCTCCTTCTCTCTCTGCCCTTTCCCCACTTCTGCTCTGTCTCTCTCTGTCTGTCAAAAATAAATAAATGTAAAAATAAAAATAAAAATGGATGCACAGGAGAGGTTGAACCTTATTGTACAGAGAAAAAATCAGGTAAAATAGGAGTGGTGAGTAGGGGTTGGAGCAGAAGCAGTAGTAGAAAGTATTGGATGATGCAATGGTTATGTTGAGCACTTAAAAAATTCCAGTAGTAAAACCTTGTGTATAACATGTCCACTAACAGTCTACATTTTTGTGCATGGATCTTAACCTTGCCCCATTTTGCAGAGGAAGAAAATCATCTTTGAAGCAACTAGGCACCTGTGGTTAGGTTGCAAGCTTAAAAAGGGTTCGAGCTAAGATTTGAACTCAGGCTAAATTGATCTGAGACTGGTTTCTTTCTATCTCAGTGTGAAATTGCATCCTATGAAGTAGGAATGTGGTCATGATGAGCCCAATTCAATGTTTTGAGGTACGACTGCTGACAACTTTTAGACTAACCCACTCCCTCTCATTCACATGCCCTCACCTGGACAAACTGATGGAAAAGCCTGGGTGCATCCTCTTTGGGTCCTGGTGCAAAATTCAAACCATGCAAGCTCCTGCCTTTGTGGAGCATTTACTCCAACCTTCATCCCTGAACATAGTAAACACCAAAACAGTTTCCTTTCCTTGTTATCTCAGGTGATGTGGGGCCTGTTTGAGAGTCCTGACCTATTCTCCTCAGAGGCGCCATTTATGAAAGTAGTATACCTTCTCATACCCTCCTGGGGTGTGTGGTATGGAATGAGTGTGTGTGTGTGTGTGTGTGCGCGCGCGCACACACACACACATGTGCACGCATGCACGTGTATGTGATGGCAGTGATCTCAGCCTCCGAACTAAATTTTGTGTGGGGATCTACCTCTGCAAGAGACCATAACAATTATGAGTGTTATTGCACATATCTTTAACTTTTGTTTCTTCCCTATATGTGTTATTTTGATATCCCACACCAGCCACCTATCTCCTCTCCCTGTTGTACTCAGGTAAATTCTTTTAGTGGCAACAATAGCAAATATGGAACACAACATGTTTTCCTTCTGAACAAACAAAACCATCCCTAATAAGAACAGTCCCATTTCCCTCATGGATATGTAGCTGTTTGGGGTATCTTCTCATCATTATCACCCCCCTCACCTCCAAGACAGCCATAATTGATTAGTGAGACCACAGATGCAATCTTTTTACCACCCTAGACTTACAGGTTTGTTTTAGGATAGGCAGGGAGAGGGGACATTCCACAACCTCAGTGTGGGTTATGAGATGTCCAAGATACAGCAGTTGTTGGAAATACTAAGGAAAAGGGAAGTAAGACAGTGTCACAAAAGCCAGTGGAAAGAGCAGGAAAAATAAATGACGTCAGGAATATGCCTGAGATAAAATAGTGACCTCAGGGGGCTGTAGTTTATAAAGTTGAATCCCGTGTTTCTCTACTAAATATTTTCTCATCATCTGATTTTTTTTTTAAAAAAATAAGCAATCAATGAAGCAACAACAAAACTTATTTTCCCCAGCACTGAGTAGTGCCCATTAGGGGGACCCCTGTAGGTACCCTCACATTCTTGAGTAAATATCATGACATTAAGCACAAGGTGTGACACAGCTGGCAGAATAACCCTTGAAAATGTTTTGCCTTTCAGCTGCAAAAGTTCTTCTAACAAAGTGGATGTTAGAAGAAGCTCCCAGGCACCCCTGGCTATGTCTATAGCTCATTATCTCCTCATTACAGGGAACCTGAAGGGGATGAGGAAAATGCATTCTGAAAGATGCATTCATGTTTTATTGATTGCCAACAGAGCTCAAGTCTCTGAATTCTCACACTTTGGGATATTTTGTTAGGAAAATAAGCACAGAAGGCCCTTGTTTACATGCCCTCTTCCTTCTGGTACAATTGATTCCAGCATAGCACAAAATTGAGCATCTTCCCCAATTAGGTTCTCATGAGTCACCTCCACACTTAAGCTAAAGTGAGGCTTTCAGGGAGCATATTACTTATTATCTCAGAGGATGGGAAACATCTTCCACTAATTGAATCTCCTCTTTAAATGAATGAATTATTGAACGAAGGAAGGAAGGAATGAATGAATGAATGAATGAATGAATGAATGAATTTAATGAGGCCCAGAGAAATAGATTGGCTTCCCCATGGTCATACAACCAGTGAATGAGCGCTTAGGTTGTGACTCAGATTTCTTAGTATGTTCATCACACCTTTTAACTATTCTAACAAGTCTGTGTATGTTCCACTATTTGGGGAGAAAAAAATAATAAAGTGGTATTTTAAAATCCTCTACACTGTTGTTAAAACATGTAATCCAGAACCATATAAGTATGATTAATAATTACACTTGTGTAGAACCCAGAGTGTATTAAGAGTTGACAAACTGGGGAGGCTATTGTATTGTGACTATGCCTGATAATAGGTAAGTGAAGGAATTAGGATATCTCATTTTGGCATAAAGACACAATTTGATGGAAGCATGAGAGTTGTCTAGAGGAGGAAGGAATTGATTGATTCCTTTTTTTTAAAATGTTTATTTTTGAGAATGAGAGAGAGAGAGAGAGAGCACACAAGCAAGGGAGGGGCAGAGAGAGGGAGAGACAAGGATCCAAAGCATACTCTGCAGTGTCAATGCAGAGCCTGATGTGGGGCTCCAACCCAGGAACCATGAGATCATGACCTGAGCCAAAATTGGATGCTTAACCAACTGAGCTGCTCAAGCGCCCAGGAATTGATTGATTCTTTTTTTCTTTTTTAATTTATTTTTTAAATTTGTATCCAAGTTCGTTAGCATATAGTACAACAATGATTTCAGGAGTAGATTCCTTAATATCCTAAATGAGTAAAAAGCAATTGATTGATTCTTAAGGTCAAAGGCACGTAAAACCAGTGGGGAAATGATTATGAGCATGGACTTTGAAATCAGATGAATGACTAATATAACTTTGGGCAAAATATTAAAATTTTTGAGTTTCAGTTTTTGTGTCTACGAAATGGAGATTAGAATTCTTAGCTTGTACAATTGTTCTTAAAATTATATTAGTCCTTATTAATAGTAAATTTTTATCAGAGGGTTATTATGTGTCAGGCAGTATTTTAACCATTTCACCTGTGTTAATTTATATTTGTCCACGCGCAGTGCTATGAAGCAGGTTCTATTACCTCTGTTGGACCAACAGACAAATTGAGACACAGAAGAAGGAGCTTCTAATCAGATTAAAGGGTTTTTGTTTGTTTGGTTTGGTTTTTACTAAGACACACTGACTTCAGCACCCATGATGTTTACTACTATGCTAGATAGAGCATATTTTACTGAATGCACTCTGCTGAATACATAGTAATTGCTCAAAAAAAGGTAGCTGTATTAGCATTAATAGCCCTTATTTAGATTAATGATGATGGTGGTGAAGGAGAAGGAGTGGGAGGAGGAGAAAGAGGAGGAGAAGGAGAAAGAAGAGGAAGAAGAAGGACAAGAAGAAGGAGAAAGAGGAGGAGGAGAAGGGGGGAGAAGGAGGGGAAGAGGAAGAACAGGAGGAGAAAAAGAGGCAGAGGAGGGGCAGGAGAAGCAGCAGCAGCAAAGGTAGAAGATAATAATTAAGGGAGTTGCCCAAGTTCACATATGTGGTGTTTCAGCAAGGAGAAGCTGGCTTATGCTGAGTCACAACTATCTTCAAAATATCAGTAGAGTAATATTTCAAAAGTATGTTTTTGTTCATGTTGTATGTTGACTATGAGTTAGCACAGGGACATAGGGAAAATCGACTTACCACAGTCACCCAAGGATCCATAACAAGGGAGGCATGATCTCAACATGTCCTTCAGTGTTCACCATAATAAGGGACAGGAGATGTAACAAATACAGCTGCGCTCAATATTGATACAAGTCCCTTCTACTAACACTGAAGTGTCCAAGATAAACTGCAAATCACACCGAATTTCAGAGCGTATAAGGAAATTCGATCGCACCATGTGCTCTGAAGAAGAAGTTGTACATTTATAGTCTTAGTGACTTCTATAATTAGTAAGTAGGAGAGATAAAAAACAGAAGTTTGGGTAAATATTAATTTTTTATTGACATATTGTTGAGATAACATAGTGACTCAGTAATTCTATACATTGTACTGTAATCACCGCACGTGTATTGACTGCCACCATACAACACTATTGCAAGAAGATATTAGCTCTTAAAGAACTTTAAACTAACTTTTCTAATACTTTCTGGATTAGTTTTATATGGCCACATCCCAAATTACCACAGACTTAGTGGATTAAAGCAACACACATTTATTATTTACATTTCTGAGGTAAGAATTGTAAGTGGTCTCAGCTGGGCTCTCTGATTCATGTCTCATAAGGCTGAAGTCAAGAGGTCTGCCATGCTGGGCTTTTAGGTTTGAGAACAGAATCTAGTTTGCTGTGACTATGTAACATTTCCTCCCTGAATCTGGAGGCAGGGCCTTTCATTGCTACTAGAGACTGACCACATCCCTTGTCACCTGGCTTCTTCTACCTTCAAACAAAGAATGGTGTGGCAGATCCCTCTCAAACTTTTAATTCCTCTGGTTTCTCCTTTTGCCACTATCTAGATACAGCTCTCTGCTTTTAAGAACTTATCAGGCCCATCTAGATACTCTCTCTAACTGAAGTCCATTGTGTTATATAACATAACACAAGCATGGAAGTGTAGCTCAGTGTATTCCCAAGTTTTGGGGTTAAAGTGGAACATCTGTGATGAAGTCATTTTTCTGTCTTCTGCATTAACTTAACCAAACAAAGTAGAAATCTATTTTGAGGATTCTTACCATTCTCAGGACTTCCAGAAGCTTTTGGAATTATAAACCAGAAGGAAACCTGTAATCTTTCCCCATATATTCCCTGCTCCTCCTGAAACCCTGCTTCATTTTTTCTTTCAGAGCAAAGCCTCCTTTTCTCTGTACCCAGTCCACATAACAGACAATGACTGTAAACATCTCCAGATGTTATGATACGGATCTATCCACCCACAAAGGTTGTCTTGGCTGTTTCTCAGACCATATTTCCAAATGAAATAATAGCAAGGGCCCCTCCCCTGTTCTAATAAGCCATACAAAGTGATACAGGATGCCCTTTAATCTATGAAAGGTTAAATAAAACATACTCTATCCATACAGTATAATAGTATTTAGTAATAAAAATGAAAAAAGTACTGATTCATGCTACAACATGGACAGACCTTGGAAATATGCTATGTGAGAAAAGACACACACACACACACACAAAATCCACATATTTAACTACTCTTTTTATATCAAATGTCCAGATTAGGCAAATACATAGAAACAGAAAGTAGATTAGTGGTTACCTAGACTTGGGCGGGCTGGGGGGGGCGGGTAATTGACAAGTGACTGATAATGGGAATGAGGTTTATTTTTGACATGATAAAATGTTCTAAAAGGATTGTGGCCGTGGTTGTGATGATTACATAACTCCTTGATCATACTAAAAACCATTGAATTGTATACTTTAAATGTGTGAATTGTGTACTATGTGCTTTATATGTCATAAAACTATAATATACTTTGAAAAGAAATGCATGATGTATCTTTTCATATAGTGAATACTCACTTATCTGAAAATTATAAAATGGAAAAAAAACCTAGGTATTTAATACCAATGCTAAGACATATATAGGTTGAAGTTTATTAAAATTACACATTGCACATACTTTCTGGGCCTTATTTTATTTTCTCTTATTCTATATCCAAAGTTAATTGACTGGTTTTCTTACCAAAGGAATATTAAAAACTAAATTAGGAGCTGGACCAAAAAAAAAAAAAAAAAAGAGAGAGAGAGAGAACCTTATGACATTAATGAAAAAGAAAAGGAAGTTGTCCAATTAACAGGATATAATGAAAGATCAATTCTACAAATAAGAAATATAATTAGGTGTTATTTATTTACAGACCGAGCAGTTAGCCAATCTACAGCAAAATGATATCTATGAAAAAGTTTGCAGTATTCAGTGTAGTTTTAACTTAAATTTACAATCCTCTGTACACTCCAGGCCAAGGAGAACATAAATAACTAAAAGCAATTTGCAGCTAAAATGAGTGATTTCAAACAAATTGAGACCTTAAAGTGAATATGTCAGCTATATATAGTATATTTTTTATATTATATGTATTATATGTGCACTGATATATTAGTACATAATATTTATTACATAATTACCCAGTTTTCCAGATGGGGATATCTTTGTTTAATGTTTCCTTAAGACTAATAAAAGTGGACCAAATAGGAATGTTGTCCTTATACATATGGGTTCAGTGGAGATGACTTAAACTCTTCATATGTGTATGTGTATGCCCACATGCGGGTGTGTGTGTGTGTGTGTGTGTGTGTGTGTGTGTGTGTGTGTGATGTGCAACCTCGGTAGGTGTAGAAATGCACCATGAGGGAAGAAACACTTGTTCCTACTGCCTTCATAATCCAAGTCCAACATCAATGCGGGATAGCTGGATCCTTCCAGTGTGATTTTGCACATTTATATACAGGTGACATTTAGCACCTGGTGACTGCACTTCATTACATTTCTTGATTCTCTGTCCAGTTCAGCTCTCCTCTAAGGAATTCTTTCCAATTACTAACTGGATGGTTTGGAGTATTGGGTATACAAAGTTTCTTGTTTGTTTCTGAATATGCCCCATTTATATGTCCAGCAATAGTAACAACTTAAAGTAATTTAAGAGAAGAGAAAACAAATAGGGTCCTGGAAATAGTGCTAAGAGACTATAACCACATGATCACATTCCATTTTAGGGTTTCCAGCTGTTTGATTGTGAACAGGAAGGTCCAGTATTTCTGGGAAAGAGGTTGATAAATTGTGTCCAGTTTTTTCCAATTGTTTTATTGTTTATATTTCCTGTGATTTGTACTTGAGGATTCCTTCTAGTTCTCTCAATTTGTATGTCCCATGTGGTTCATGAGTCAGAGCTGATCTCACAGCAAGGGAACCTCAAAAATTGTGTCATACATGGGCCCATGAGCATGTTTGTAAATCTGTATGAATATCACCTTCCTTAGGGTAAGCATGCAAATTGGTCAGCAGTACTAAATATTGCTTTCTTGCAATTTTGAATAAAAATACATAGAAATTAAAGCCACCCAGAAAGTACAAAGAAGGAAGTAAAACTTAACATGTGCATATCCCCCCTACCCCAGAGAGTATTATCATTGTTCTCAGTAGGTGAACATCATCCCCAAAACATCAGTATTTTAGAATGGAAAGATTTGTCAACTGCATGTACAAACACTACAATTTTTAGATAGTGCTGAGGTTCTTTGAAAGAAGGAGGAAGTGTTTTCTTTTCCTATAGGGAAGTTGTGTTTTTCTTGAAATAAATATGTAGTGGTTAGACTCCATGTAGTGCATAGAATCACAAAATCTGTGATTCATATACATATACATATATACATTCATATTTAGAAGTAGTAATTAAAATTATATTTGTGTCACCATGGAAAATAGAGCCTTCTGTATCAGCATAGACAAATAAGACCTTGAACATGTTGCTAACTTACTTTCAGGAACTTCTGTCTCTTAACAAATGATGAGTTTTAAAAAGTTTATCCCACAATTTTTATTTATTTATTTTTTATTTATTTTTAAATTTTTTTAATGTTTATTTATTTTTGAGACAGAGAGAGACAGAGGATGAATGGGGGAGGGGCAGAGAGAGAGGGAGACACAGAATCAGAAGCAGGCTCCAGGCTCTGAGCCATCAGCCCAGAGCCTGACGCGGGGCTCGAACTCACGAACCGTGAGATCGTGACCTGAGCCGAAGTCGGACGCTCAACCAACTGAGCCACCCAGGCGCCCCTATCCCACAATTTTTAAATAGCTGCTTATGTTTCTGCTTCATTTCTGTCATGGGCAGATCCTAAAATGACCCCCATTTATGCTCATCTTTTAATATTCACACCAGAAGAGATTGTATAACCCCTCTCCCTTGAGTGAGGGCAGGATCTATGACTTGTTCCTAAACTATAGAATATGGCAAAGTTGATGAAATGTTACTCCCTTGGTTATGTTACCTTAAATGGCAAGGATAATGGGGAGTCACTCCATGATTATATTACATTGAAGATTCAATATTTTATGCAGACCCACGTTAGTCTGTTTTACACTCCTGATGGTGTTGAAGAAGTAACCTACCACATCGTTAACTGCCTCTGGAGAGAACCATGTAGCAGACAACTGGACAATTAGTCCTCAAAACAACTTTATGTGGGATGGTACCTCATTCTTGTTGATCTTGTTGATGATGAAGCAGTTTAAGAGAATTATCCAGTCACTCTTAGTACATGTCAGAATGGGAGCTTTGATGGTTAATTTTATATATCAACCTGACTGGGCCAGGGGGTGCCCAGCCAATTGGTCAAGCATTATTCTGTATGTTTCTGGATATGTAACATTTAACAGACTAAGTAAAATAGATTGTGCTCCCTAAAGTGAGTGGGTCTTACCCAGTCAATGAGAAGCCTGAATAGAACAAAAAGGCTGACCTTCTGGTAAGTAAGAAGAAATCCCTCCTGTGTGGCTGCTTTGAGCTGGGACTTTGGTTCTTTCCCACCTTCTGAAACACATCATTGGCTTTTCTGGGTCTTCACCTAGCTGCTACAGCTCTTGGGACTTCTCAGCCTCCATAATTATGTGAGCCAATTCTCTATAATAAATAAAAAAATACAGATAGAGACTTAGATACAATTATTGATATTGCCATCTTATTGGTTCTATTTCTCTGGAGTATCCTAATATAGAACCAAAAGACCACCTTTCTAATCGGAAAGCGAATACCTTTTCTACCATTATCCCTCTTTCCTGTGAATGAAAATATGGCTTGGTTTTTATGATAATACTTGGCAAGTAATAAAAATCCCTTTCTAACTATACACCATAAAGTGTGTTTTTGAATGTATCATCTCAATTGCTTTAAAACATTTATTCTATTCTTTCTAAAAGAAACTTCCTCTCTTTTTTACATTTTTACTTCAAAATGTAAAATAAATAAGAGACGAGCTGGATGATTTGAGTGGGGCAATTGAGGACAATTGAGATCACTGATCACCCTCAACCCACTCCTGAAATCCCAGAACCCCACAGACCATATCTTGAAGAAACAATAAATACTTAAATTGATCTTTATTATACCCTTGGGGTTACGGAATATGGGAATTATTATCTTTAAATAACATAAAAAAAACTGAGTTTAAGCTAGGCTCTCCTGGCAATAGCGTGCTTTCAGTAACACCTAAACAGAGGTATCCTTATCTGGGCTACTAGAATGCTAGCATCATCCCTCCTTAAAGGTCAATCCCAAAGAAGTTGGTCCTTCCCAGTTAAATGCTTATACAAGTCATTTCTGAGCATTTTCAGAATCTTTAACATCTCCGGTAGCCTATAGAAAAACATACAATTTTATTGATGATGCCTATCCAAAAAACAAATGTTAAGGAAACAGTTCTTATGTCATATCAACAGCAAAACAATTAAGTTTGTGAAAGACAATGTAAGTCTAATGGTTAACAGAAATTTTTACCTGTGTGACCTTAGGCAACATACTCTGCTTGTCTTGTTGTTTCCTTTATCTGAAAATGGGGGTGTTGATGCTGTCTCACATAATTGTGACAATCAAAGTAGTGTATGCACCAGTACTTATAATATGTGTAAGAGCCAATTATATTAGCTATCAATAGATATGTGAATTCTTTGTAAGGTAAATACTCTTTTAATTTTCAGATATTTAATTGTACCTATAGAAAATCAGTGGCAGATTGCCTCCATGAGGGGCAGCACATTTTGTGTAATAAAGCAAAATAGAATTTCAATTTACCTTCACCAAGATCAAGTTCTACTAACACACTGAAGTATCAGAGGTCAAATTATCTCAATCAGACCAGTATGAAATGTCTCATGCTTAACAAAATAAGAAAATCGTTTTGTTGCTCATATGCTAAATTGCAGTTTTCCCACAAACGAGTTCAAAGCTGATGGAGCCTTGCAGGGAATGGAGCTCTATATAGGGTTACAGATAAACCACCTCCCACCTTTTATAAAGCTCCTGTCCTGTTTGTGGCTCATTACTTTCCAGAACATAATGAAGACCAAAGGCTTACAATGTAGAAAACAGGTCAGTTGGAAAGCACAAACGCAAGAATTTAGGGTCTCCTTATGGTTCTGGTGATGCCTCATCTCATATAGTAGCATGCAGTGTGGAGCAGGAAGAAACATCTGTCTGACCCTAGGGGAGGTGAGTCTTGCCCTCATAACCTGCAGATTCTTATGCCGGGATCTGCAGATTGATAGATAGGTCACTGTCAGACTCCATGTACTTTCAGGAAAATGCACTAACAAATGAGGATCCCCACTGAGTTTTCAGTTAACTCATTAACGATCTTAAACACCTGGGTTGAGCCCCTGCAGAGAGCTGGTGTAGTCTCTTTACTGGATCATAGCTCACATGGTCAGAGAAAGTTAGTTCCTTATCTGAGTACCCAAGGTCTTTCAAATCTGGCTCCCAGAAAAAAGCTGTCATCCTAAAATGGAAATAGATCTATAAATCAAGATATTTATGTTTTAATTCTTCTGCCACTAAACTTTGTTGGTCCCTATTGTTGAGTTATTTAGCTGTTCTGGGCCTTTGTATGCTGTTAGGTTGAAGTTATTGCAACCCATGTTAAGGCAAAGAGGAAAACTGGAGGTCAAAAAATTTGGGGATTTTGTATAAGTCACACAGCCGGTGAGCAGTAGAGTCAGCTTTCAATCAGGTGTGTTAGTCCCAGACCCTATATTTTTAAACCCTTCCTTACATCTCCTGCGTACTGAATTCTTACCAAATCACTCTTAACAGGTTTCGATGTGAACCACTCCTTTGCACAGAACCCAGTCTTCTCTTTTACTAACTCTGTAATCTTGGGCAATTTAACTTTTCTGAGTTTCTGTTTCCTCCTTTTGCTGTGAAATGTAAAAGGGGGGTAATAATAGAAATTAAGTCATATTTTTTTCAAGGATTAAATGGATTTTTATTCATAAAGTGCTTACAAAAGTACTTCAATAAATAGTGGTTGTTATTATTATTATCATCATCATTATTATGCCCTGATGCTACATGAAGACTTTAAACAAAATGAGAAGTAGAACCAGTACCAGTTGACAGACACAAGTATCAATCATATCCAAGCAGTTTAATAAAAGCAAAGATCACACTAAAAATACTATTATTTATGACACATTTGTATTAAGACTGAAGTCGTATTAACTTCTCAGTGCTGAAACAACGTTAGAATCATCTAGAAGCTTTAAAAAATACACATAGGGAAGTGCATTTGAGGCCAATTAAAATAAATTTTTGGTTATCCTTACATTTTTAAAGTATTCCAACACCGGTTGATTTGGAGTTAGGGAAGGACCAGTTTATGAAGAGTTTTGAGTTCCAAAAATAGTTATTATTTATGGAGGGAGATGGGACTAGAAAATGTTCTAGCTGAGAGTACATCTTTTCACCCCATGTGCTGACCTCTGCTGTCTTCCTGGGTCAGAATAAATAAAATTCTAGTTTTCTCCATTTCTTAAAGTTGATATGAATACTATTCCCATAACTTGGTTATTCCAATTTTTATCTCTCACTGGCAGCCACCCTAATTCTATTTAAAAGATAATCATTTCCATCCTGACCTTAAATCTCTCTTTTTGTCTGGTTGGCTAAGTATTCAAGAAATGAATTCAGAAATGTTTAAGATCTTGGTTATTAAGATCATCCCAACATTGTCAGGTAAAAATAAAAAGAAGTAAACAAAATTTAATTTGCTTGTTCTCAGTATAGCTTTATTTCTTTCAGTTTTAGGCGTGATTTTCCATTTCTTTTCATGGGAGTAAGGGCCAGAAGTGGGTGTGAGCTCAAAGACTGACTTTACCATCATTGAAGCATGCCATATCCTCTCTCTGAGGAGAAACTACTAATAAGAGTAATCTTTTGGGGGTGATTTAAACACTTCCTTGCAAGAGATTTCCCAGTGTCCAAACTGGTAGGTCAGCTGGGCTAATAGATTGTGATTGTCAATTAACAGGGGAACAATTTTAAAATCTAAGTGTTTATACAGTCTTCAGTTTATTAAAGCCTGATCTATATATGTAGACTTGACAGTCCCCAATTGTTTTAGTTGTGTTAATTTAAGCTGTTCATGTAATTGAGGCTTCTTCTCTATCAACAATATAGGAAGACAGGAGAATGAGATGAAGGGACACTGGCTGTTCTGAAAGAGGTCACGGCCCATCTATGCATGTTTTGGAGGGACATAGAAAAAGAAACTTCCAAATACATGACTTCAAGATACATGCCAAATACGGAAAGGGAAAGCTTTTCTGGAACACACTGGAACATCATCTAACTCAGTGTCACTCAAGACCTTTTTGAGGAGCCAATCTTGAATTGAGTCTTATAGGGCTTCTCTATATTGAAAACATAAGAGCAAGCCTATGTGCAAAAGTCTGGAGAGGAAAGAAAACAAGGTTTGTGCACAGGGCAAAAATGGCATGGGGTAACATGAGTGAGTACAGAATATGGGCTGAGAACACACCGCAGGCATCTTTGTGATGGGAGCTTGGCTTTTATTCTGAAGGTTTTATAAAAACATTTCAGGTTTTTAATCAGGATAGTAGTATGATTTGGTTTGAATCTCAGGTGGGGAAGAAAGCACTTTTGAGAATTACATTTAAGAGTCACCCGGTGAGGTCAGAGATAAATGAGCAGATTGTTGAGGGAATTCCACATCATATCATCTAAGGAACAGATAAAAGAGCTTTGACAGATTTTAGGCTGGACGGGTAGGATCAGTGTAAGACATCTGGCACCATGTAGAAGAGAGAGAACATTTTTTATTTGTAATTCCTAGGCACTAAAAGATCTATTAGTTTTTGGAGACATATTTGAGTTCAACATAAAAAAAAAAAAGTAATAATAACCACTATGGATGTTTGGAGTTGTCCTAAGATGGGAAGGTTTGTAAGTTGCTTCCCAATGATCGCTGGTTAGAGATAGAGGTGCAAATATTTCATCAGTAGAGGATAGGCTAGGTATATTTATGTCATTTGCAAAACTCTGTGCCCTCGTGGAGAACTCTGGTCACCATATGTAGCCACCAAAAAATGTGCTGATGAAATAAACCACAGAAGGGTCACTAGCAGAACAACCTCCCTGAAGGGCTGAGATGGAAGTTCAGATAATGAGAATTCTTTGTACTCATTGTAGACACAATCTTTCAATTAGAAGCAAATAACGAACCAAAGGTCCTTTAAAATCTGTGGCCTCCACCTTGTAACCAAAAGGACCTGATTCAGAGTTCTTGCTTGGATCCTCCTGGCAAGGGACTTACATCATTTTTTCCATAAACTATCATTATTCACAGGGCACAAATTCATCTTTACAACTGCATTTACTGAATATCTTTCTTTTATTTTTCTTTCCAGAAAATTGGAGGTAAAATATGTCTTCTGAAATGGTACATTTTAATATAAAGGATATTTCAAGGTGCAACAAAAATAATAGTTGTGTATGTATTTGTGTGTAAAATAATGTGATATGTATAATAGATATTTTAATACATCATCTTATGATCTATAATATTCTAAAGAATATGGGAATGAATATGAATAAATAATCTATGAATATGCATAAAAATAATATTTATGGTGATTATCAGAAAAATGAGGGAGTGGATGATATTCAAATAGCTCTTCCTTAGTTTGATACCCACTTCAGTAACAAACATGGGTCAGTTTGGTGCCCAGCTGAACTGAGACACAGAATCATTTTACTTGACAATTCACTTGACTTAAAGTTTTCTATAAATCTTTTCTTTTCAGTATTATTAAGAAATAATTGACATACATCACTATATAAGTTTAAGGTGGACAGCATGATGGTTTGACTTACATATGTTTTTTATTTAAAATATTTTTAATGTTTATTTATTTTTGAGAGAGACAGATTGTGAGCGGGGTAGGAGCAGAGAGATAGGGAGACACAGAATCTGAAGCAGGCTCCAGGCTCTGAGCTGTCAGCACAGAGCCTGATGCATGGCTGGAACTCACGAACCCATCAGATCAGGACCTGAGCCGAAGTGGGACACAAACTATTGAGCCACCCACGTGCCACTGATTTCCACATATTTTTAAATGATCACCGCAGTAGAGTTAGCTAATTTCTATCTTTATCTATCTATGTATCTATCTATCTATCTATCTATCTATCTATCTATCTATCTATCTAGGTAGGTAGTTAGATGTAGATAGATATATAGAGTAAAAAGAAAGAAAAAGGAAAGCATTTTTTTTCCTCATGGTGACAACGCCTGGGATTTACTCTCTTAACAACTTTCACATCTATTGTACAGCAGTGTTAGCTGTAGTCATCATGTTGTGCATTGCATCGCTAGTACGTATTTATCTTATAACTGCAGGTTTGTACCTTTTGATTGCCTTCCTCCATGTCCCCCCTCACACACCCTCTGTCTCTGGTAACCCCAAGTCTGACCTCTTTTTCTATGAGTTTTGTTTTGAAGATTCCACATATAAGTGAGATCATATAGTATTTGCCTTCCTCTGACTTATTTCACTTAGCGTAATGCCTTCAAGGTCCATCTATATTGTCACAAATGGTAGGATTTCCTCATTTGTGTGTGAAAACACACACACACACACACACACACACACACACACACACAGAGTATTCATTTATCCACTCATACGTTTTTGAACATTTAGGTTGTTTACATGTCTTGGCTATTGTAAATAATGCTGCCATGAACATAGGGGTACAGACATCTTTTTGAGTTAGTGTTTTCATTTCCTTTCTCAGAAGTGGAATTTCTTGATCATATGATAGTCCTATATTGAATTTTTAGAAGATTCTCCATGCTGTTTGTCACAGAGGCTACCAATTTATAATCCTACCAACAGTGCACAAAGGTGCTCTTTTCTCCACATTCATGCCAGCATTTCTCATTTCTTGTCTTTGTGATGACGATGGCCATTCCAACAGGCAAGATGTGATATCCCAGTGTGGTTTTAATTTGCACTTCCCTGATGAGTAGGAATGTTAAGGTTCTTTTCATGTATGTGTTGGACCTGTTGGCCTTTTGTATATCTTTAGAAAATGTCTATTCAGTTCCACTGATCATTTTTTTTTAATTAGAGAGAGAGAGACACCACATATAAGTGGGGGGTGGGCAGAGAGGAGGAGGAGGAGGAGGAGGAGGAGGAGGAGGAGGAGGAGGAGGGAATCTTAATCAGGCTCCATGCTCAGCCTGACGTGGGGCTCAATCCCATGACGCAGGGTTATGACCTGAGCGAAAATCAAGAGTTAGACGCTCAACTGACTGAGCCACACAGGCACCCCTTTTTTCCATTAATCATTTTAATTGGTTTATTTGATATTTTACTATTGAGTTGTATGAGTTTATTATATTTTTTGGATATTAAATCCTTAGAAGTTTATTACGTTTTTTGGATATGAAACCTTTCTTGGTTTACAAATATTTTTTTTTTTGTATTCTGTAAGTATTCTTTTTCACTTTTTGATGGTTTATTTTGTGTGCAGAAGATTTTTTCTTTGATGTAGTCTTGCCTGTTTATTTTTTTACTTTATTTCTTGTCCTTTATATCCAAAAAAATCAGTCTCAAGACTTATGTCAAAGAGCTTTCTTACTATGTATTCTTCTACTCTAATGGGGTAATTTCCAATGTCCTATCCTCCAGATCACTGATGCTTTCTTCTGCATGGTTGAGAAGCTCTGTTAGTACTCTCTATTTAAATTCTTCAGTTTATTGCATTTTTCAGCTCTAGGATTTCTGGGGTTTGTTTGTTGGTTTGTTTGTGTTGATGACTGCTGTTCCTTGTCAGACTCCCTTTTTTGTTCATGCATTGTTTCCCTAATTATGTTTAGTTCTCTGTGTTTTCTTGTAGCTCACTAAACATCTTTAAAAAGACAATTCTGGGGGCGCCTGGGTGGCTCAGTCGGTTGAGCGTCCGACTTCAGCTCAGGTCACGATCTCGCGATCTGCGGGTTCGAGCCCCGCGTCGGGCTCTGGGCTGATGGCTCAGAGCCTGGAGCTTGCTTCCGATTCTGTGTCTCTCTCTCTCTCTGCCCCTCCCCTGTTCATGCTGTGTCTCTCTCTGTCTCAAAACTAAATAAACGTTAAAAAAAAAAACAATTCTGAATTTTTTGTCCAACAGTTTATAATTTCCATTTGCTGAGGTCAGTTATTGGAGTTTTGTTAATTTCCTTTGGTGGTGTCATATTTACCTGATTTTTTTTAATCCTTATTATTTTTTTATGTTGGTGTCTGTGAAAAAAAGAGTAATTGGACTCTTCTCCCAGGATTTATATGTTTGCTTGGCAGATACAGTTCACCAGTCATCTCATTTTGGGTTCCTGGATGTGTCTGCTCGTAATGTTCTTGGCAGGTGGGGCCTTTTATTATGGTCTGTTTGGGGGCAAGGGAACAGCTTGAGCTCTGAGGACAGGGTTTAGGTGGGTTGGAGGGAGCTGGCTACTGGTGAGAACAGTGAGATAGGGCTGCTAGCTTGGTTCCCTACCCAAGTGAGGCTGTGTAACAGACTCTGTGGTTGCCTGAAGTCTCTGGTCAGGTTTACTAGATAGTCACAACTAGGTACTACATTCAGTAATAGTTAGGGTTATGAATTAGCAAGGCAGCAAGATGGAACCCAGAACCTCTACACCTCATTGTTTGAAGACCAGAATCAGGCCAGAGTATGCACTGAATTCGTGGTCTGGTGAGGCTACTGGTTTTGCTCTTCAGATAGGGGAGGCTTTGCTAAAGTACATATGGCTCTTGGGTGGGCTATGCAACTTCCTGTATGGTTCATTTAGATTCTCCAATCACCAAGCCTAAGGCTGTGTTCAGCCCTGAATGGGGCTATGAATTATATTTCCTACCTAGGCATAGTGGAAGAAACAGCTCTGAAGCCAGTGAAGCTCTTTGTTGTTCGTCTTAACTCAAGTTGAACCACACCCCAAATTCCCTGGCTGAACAGGGCCACTGACTTTGTTTTGCAAACTATGGGCTCTGCATGCCTTTCCACTCGGCTGCACAGTTTCCAGGAGTTGTCACCATCCATCTGGTCAGATGGGGCAGGAAGACACTCTCCACAGTATTTACAATTCAACTCCTTGCCTGGGCATGGGCAAAATGGGCTGTGGGGCCAGCAAAATTCCTCATTTGAGGATCTGAATCAAGCACATCCCTGCCAAGTTCCCTAGTCAGATAGTGACTCCAACTTGGTTTTGCCACTTGACATTTATAATCAGTTTAGAGTTGTAACCGTGGAACCAGTGTAAAATCACATGTTGCTGATTAAAAATTTTAGAGCATAAGTATGTACTTGGGATCTATTAGGTTGAATCATACAAAGTTGCCAATATTTAAACATTTTAACCTAGAAAGTGGCAATTTCTAGGGTTCAAAGTAAGAAAAGTTTCAGTTGGTCTTTGCTGGAACACAAAGAGACTTGAGAATTATGCAACTCTTAAATTAATTATTCAACTCTTAGAACCTAAATTTTCCTTATCTGTTAAATATGGACAATAGCAACAACCTGTTAGAAGTTGTGTGTATTAAATGAGACACCACGTGGAAACACACTTTGAAAATGGTGAAGTCATTTGGATTGCATTAGCATCCTCAAAAACCCCAATGAGGTTGTTGGCTTTATATTTCACTCCCTACTGGTTAAGTGATATCTTGGTTAGAATACACAGGAGTTTACATGTTTTTATTTCCTTCTGGATGTGATCTGACTTTTCTTTCATTTAGTGTTTATTCTCAAAGCTGTTTTCTTCCTTCCTCAGATTTACCATACAGATTTCTTCTGAATGGGTAGGATATTTATACATTTCATTAACAATATGTACTTAGGCTTTCTGTTTTGTTCATCCAGTAAAAGGCTCAGTAGAAAATGTGCTTGAGGATGTTCCCCTTACCATTGGGGAATGGAAATTAATTCTCTCACAATTACTAAGAGCTTTAAGCATTTGTTTTGTTTAGGAGTCAAACAGCTGTGCTTGGTTTTATTATTTTTAATGTGCTTTGGCCCTTTATATCCGGGTGATACATTTAACAAACATTTGTCAGACAGAACATTCAACAAATCTAGTCTGGTACCAGCCAGACCTAAGAGGTCTTTTGATTGTGAGCTTCTCTCCTCCTTCAAATCTGTTGTCCAGCCTACCTGCGGAGTCTAACTTCTGATCATGACTCAGATCACGACATCCTCTCTGTAAGAAGAACGTTGCATGACTCCCTAGTGCTCCAAAGGTTAAGATCTAAGTTTATGGTTCAGTGTACATGGCCTTCTTAAAACATAATCTGGTGACAGATTATCTCTTGTGTCCCCCCTCCAGAAAAGGATCCAAGTTACTAAACTCTACCATTCTCTGAACACTCTGTCACAAGGTTCTCTTTGACTATTCACAACCAGGTCCTCTACCTGGGATGACTTTGCTATCTTCTGTGACTAGCAAAATCAGTGGCTTTTTTGGTCTTTTTTGACTAGCAAAATCATCCTTATAAGACAGCTCAAATACCATTTCTCTATGAAATTCTTTTCTTGTCCCTGAGGCAATTAATCATTTATTCCTGTTTCCCTTGGAACTGTGCTCATGCTTTCTATTGTGATTATACTTTTACTTACCTGTTTTTCTTTCTCTAGTCTGTGACCTGCTGTAAAGCAAGGACTCTGACTTACTCATCTTTGCTTCCCCAGGGCCTAGATAATCACTGATTTTTTTAAGGATAAATGAAGGGTAAGTTTCTCCTGCTTCTATGAAGGGTAAGTTTCTGCTGCTAATACTGCCTAAACAATTCACAATGAAGATTCCTGATTACTCAGTGAATATTCAAAATGTCTGAAAGTTCCAGAGAAGAAAATTACTGAAAATTGTTCGGAAAGCCAAGAGGAAAGGGAGTTTCAGGTATATGATTTCTTATACTCTGGCAGGGTGTATGTAGGGACTCCCTCCTCAAATCTGAACATCAATAGAGATGCCCTGTTTTGGTATCTGGGAATAGCTTCTAGCATTTGAGATTATCACTTAATGAGATGCTGTAGATGTTTGGTGTTATTCAACTAATAGCAACCCCAGCATACTCAGATCACAGAGAATGATTGTCTAACTGTATTCTCCCTCAGGAAAAACATATCCATATGGGAAAGCTACACCTTCCCCATACATGGGAGACCACAAAGATGAGGGGCAGACATGCATATTAGTGTAATAGTTAAACAAACTGGAATAATTATATGAAAGTGAAGAATAAAGAGTGTCCATATATTCAAATTTGGGCCCAAATATGTGACAACTTGACACAGGAAACAGCAAGGGGATGTATGCCCCAATGTTCAAGAAGGGAGGGACATTCAGTACAGGGAGAGCATAATGTTATTGCATACAGGGAAGCAGGTTTCATTAAGAAATGAGCAACTAAATTTGCCAGATGAAATAGTTCCCTGACCTTGTATGCAGGAGATGAATACTCATATGTATGGGATTTCTAATGGAGGGGATTGGACAAAACCAATGTTTCACAGACATTATTATGTATATGAATTACCTGGGGTCTTGGTTAAATGTCGATTCTTGTTTAAGAGATCTGGAGTGGGTCATAAGAATCTTCATTTCTAACACTCTTAGGTAATTCTGATACATCTGGTCAGCGGTACATACTCTAAATACTAATGCACTGGATAATATGGGAAAGTGACAGTATTTCAGTGTTGTTAATATCATAGATTCCAGAATCAGAAAGCCATGATTCTGGTATACCTTTGGTAAATTTGTTTATCCTGTCTGAGCCTTATGTTTCTCATCTGAAAATGGGAATACTATTGTATTGTCTTGGTCCAGATTAAATTAGAAGATATATATAGACTATTTGATGCAATGCAACACATAGTTAGCTCCTATATAATGCCAGTGATTTATTTCAGGTTTAACAGTATCGTATCTTCCATTTAAAGGATTATATTATTCTGATTTATTTCTAAATGTATCAGAATAGTAAAAAGACAAAAACCACAATGTGAAAATCAATGACAGTACATTTTATTGTTCTGATAGTAACTTTAGTAAACTTGAGCCGCCTCAGCCCAGTACAAAATTATCCATCTGGTGAACAACTCTTCATCCTTCAAAATGCAACGAAAAGATTCAGCATACCATGTATTCTTTGCCTTCCCAATCATAATTAGAGAATTATCACTCAAATATTTGGTACCTTTGCTATTCTTACTGCATATGCATTTCTTAAAGCATCATCATAAAGTTATGAAAATCACCACTTTGCTATTTCTTCTCTTTTGAACTGGGAATTTCTTGAATTTAGGTACCAATTATTATCACACATTGTATCCCTAGCATCTCTAACATGTAGCATGATAAATTATTGATCTTTCAAAATAATCAATGAGTAAAAAAATAGATGAATATTCAAATCGATAATGAAAAGAGGAAAAATCAGTCCTTGGTGCTCACATTTTTCCTTTTATACTCTTCCTGCCTCGTCCTGGAATGTTCTATCTTATTGGGGTGGCGTTTTGCCTCTAGATGCTATGATGAGACACTTGATTAAGAGGTTTTCAATAGATTTAATGCTTCTGTTTGAGGAGTTTGCTTTTTAACCAAGGTCTGTAGTAGATATGCAGATGCATAGGAAGCTGTATCACTGTATAACAGCAGACTAAGAATTAAGAGAGGGGATACATATTTGGAGCAAGTGCAGGTCAATTCATGTACTCTCCAAATGATGAATAATCAACTCTATTTGTTCATGAGTCAGCCTGCACTGATTCAAGAGTAAAAATTAGGAATAAAGAAATTTCCCTATTTATGTTTGTGCTACTGTTTTATGGGAAGGCACTTTGTTTTGTTTTGGCACCAACTGCAGGCCTACTCCACTCAACCAGAGGGCCTTATGCAGAATGTAAGTGAGCATGCTTTGAGAAAATCCAAATGGCTGGGAAGTTAGATATCCATTTCTAAGGACTTTTAGAGGGCATCTTATCCATCTCTCTGTCTTTAGAGATAACAGCTTTCATAATGCAGGTAAGTCTGATGCTCATAGCGTTCTTGTGGACTGAGACACTTTGGTTTACAATTCTCTCTCTCTCTCTCTCTTTTTTTTTTGCAAATAATTACAATTAGTACACTGGAAAATAAGGCCAGGCATAGTACTGCCCTTGTCCTGCTGACAGTGACAGCTACTAGAATTGAAAGCAGAGTAGAAAGATCAATCTCTGTAACTCCTCTTGAAATAAACTAAAAACTGAAGGAAAAAAATGTGTTTTTTTTTATTCTGTAATGATGATGGTAATGCTAACGATTTATAGTAGTTACTATTTATTAGATATTTATTAGGCACTGTAGTAACTTCTGTAAAGCCATTATCATTTTCATTCATTTTTCATCTTTATTAAACTTGTGAGAAATGGGTATTATTATACCACTTTAGATAATGGGGAAATTGTCTTAGAGAGGTTAAGTAAGGTAACGAATGTTATATCTCTGTGCCTACAAAGTCCTGCTCTGCACTGCAAAGTTCTATGTCTCCCTGCCCACAGAAGCATTGTGATACTTGTTTCCAAGATGGCAGCATCATTTGTGGAAAATCCTAGAGATCATACAAAGATACATTGGAGGTGAAATCTCCATATAGAATATGTATCTCTTTGAATCTTAAATGTTAACAGCAATAGTGATTTTTCTCAGTTCTCTAGCAAATAACTGAGAGGTAGAATCAGCAGATTTCCCTACATGTCTCTCCAAAGCTGCTCATGGGGTTTCATTCTCAGTGCTAGCAACTAAATTCTTTAAATAGCCCTGCCTGTGCTTTGTGACTTTCATTATAGTTCCCTTCCTAGGGCCTGTAGGCTGAGACTGTGGGAACCATATGGCTGAATGTAAGTTTAACCCTTGAATGAGCTAGAGTCAGCAGAGTCCAGCATTGGGGTCTGCAATAACCATCTCTTCTGTGGCCTTACTTAATATAGCTCTTTAGCTTCTCCCTTGCCCTTGAATTAAGAGGCCTCTAACATGTGGATGTTTTTTGGTATTTTTTTTTCTTTTTCCACGTTAAGTACAGCTGAGCCCATCGAGAGTCTGGCAGGCCCAATGCCCAAGTCTGTAATTGAAATTTGATGGCCTGCCTTTATATTGAACTGGTACATTTTTTTTTTCTTATTTCTCCTTTTAGAAAAATCAATAAATGGTTTATGATGCCTTTCAGAGAGATTGAATGAGTGGAAATCAGGTTTAGCCATATTATTATGGCAACTAACAATACGATTTCAAATATTGTATCTGGTCCCCAGTTGTATATTAGGTCAGTGTTTCCTGATTTTTTATCAGGGAGATATGCTTTCCTCAGCTAGCATAATAACAGTTTTTTGAACATCAAATTTTGGCCTGGCATGTAGAATTAGATAGGGGTGTGTGTGTATGTGCACACGTGTGTATATGTGCATATATTCATACATACGTATGTGCATATATGCAGGTATGTATGCACATAATATACCTCTATGCAGATAAATGCTGTTTTTACTATGCTCCCACTACACAAATGGGAAAATTGACGGGTGCCTGTTTGGCTCAGTCTGTTAAGCATCTGACTTCGGCGCAGGTCTTGATCTCACAGTTCGTGGGTTCCAGCCCCATGTTGGGCTCTGTGCTGACAACTCCGAGCCTGAAGCCTACTTCAGATTCTGTGTCTCCCTCTCTCTCTCTGCGCCTTACCCGCTCATTCTCATTCTCTCCGTCTCTCTCTCTCTCTCTCTCTCTCTCTCTCTCTCGATCTCAAAAATAAGTAAACATTAAAAAAAACATTTTAAAAAACTGGGAAAATTGAAGCTTACAACTTTCTCAAGACCTACTGCTTTTGAATAGGTAAGATTTCAACCTTGTAGTCTGGCTTTAAAGCATATGGTCATTGTTTTCTATCATTCTACTTCCTCCAACTTATATTTTAAGTGCAAACATTCTTTCTTCACTTTGGCTTACTCCCACTGAGAATGTGCCCTAGGCTCCTGGTCATCTGAGTACAGATGCCTGGTGAAGGGGTGACTCACCTTGTTCACAGCCCTTTGTCTGTTTTGCCCAGCTTCCTGCCCTTCCTAGTCCTTTCCTTATTCCTTAAATTCTAGCTCCTGGGAGATGTGAAATCAAACATCAGACACCTGAGCCTGTGCCTAGCTGAAGAGCCATGATTGATTGCTATGCCCTAATTACTTAGAAGGTTTGGGAGTGGGTGCAAGAATAGAGATGATCACAGAACAGTTAAGATGAGATTTGTTTCTCTTTTTGCTGCTCCCCTGTCATGTGCAAATGTCGTTGGTTTCCTTTCAGCCTGTATGTGATTAAGAATCCTGCTGAGATGACACTTGGTTTGAAGAGCCAAGTGTTGTGCTTGTATTTCCGCAGGTAATTCGCTGTGGATTCATGGGAAGATCATCTTCATTTTATAGGAACAAGCCTTTCCATAATCTTTTAAAAAATCTGTAACAATTGCCATGACTACAATAAGGTGAAATTTTCTGATGAGAATATAATTGATGAAATGTTATTTTGTGTTTCATTAATTTGTACTTTGACTCTCAGGTTTTCACTTACCTTGCAACTTCTCTTAAACACATACAAGAAAACCATCCTGATGATATTTAATAACCAAGAAAGTAAACATAGCATTTAGGTAATTTATTTAGCTAAATTCAGGTATCGTCATTAGAACCTTTATGTATATCACTGAGAGAAGAGTTAAAATTAAATTGTTCTAAAGAAAATAACCTACACAGGTTCACAAGATTTAAAATTGTAAGAGTGACCCCTAGTGACTATGTAACTGCTTAAATCTTTACTAAAATTCAATACAGTGTTAAATGTGAACATTCAAAGAAAAAAAAGGGCATGCTTCATCATTAAAAAAAAAGTTATTCATCTTGAATTCAGTAGTTACATTTTGAAAATAATGTGATTTTATAACAAAACGTGGATTTCTTCCTGGTAAAATATATATGCATTTGTCTATCCATCCTTCAGTTCAAATGAGTAAACCTGCATTGTGAACCTACTGGATGAAAAGTACAGTGAAGTCCCTGAGGATGATGAGATAAAGGTCTCCTCACTGTTTCTATGTTGCTCACAGACTGATGAGGAAAGAGACAAACAAAATGGACCATTTAGGGCAGTAGGGGTAAGAGGCATCAGTGTAACAACAGAGTGTAATGTTGGGGGCTCTAAGAATAGGACTGCCTGTCCTATTCCTGACAGGAATAGGGCTGCCTGTCCATTCCTGAGCAAGGGCTCAGGGCTGCCTGTCCATTCCTGAGCAGAGTGGGTCAGAGTGAGAGTTCACCCTATGGGAAACAAGAGAGCCAGGTAGCTGGGCACAGACACAAGAAAGCAACACAAGTCTGTGTAGAAACTGCAAGTATTTCAGCAGGGTTGGAGCATATAAAGTTATCAAGATATGCAAAATAGGCTTGTGACATGGGCCTGAGATAGCTCAGGAAAGGCCTTGTGCACAATTCTTGGGCATTCTGCTGAAGGCAATGGGAATTGACTTGAGTAAGGAAGTAATGCAAATAAATCTGCATTTTGGAAGAATCTTCCACCCTCAGAGAAGTGCATAGTCTTTGGGTGATCAAGTTAGAGACCAAATTGGCAGCTTTCAGTATCTCCACCTTGCAATTGTTATGGTTATTCTCCCTTTGGCTAGATCACAGATATCTGGGCAAATGCTTTATATACTTCATTCAAATTTGCTAGTAGACACAGAATGCCTTCAAAAAATGTATGATAAATGGATTTGAACATTACATAATTTTCATCTGGTACAAAGGTACAAACCATATCTATGTGTTCGTATTTACGTATATAAATACAAACATACACTCACTAGCACACACATATGATATTTAATAATTAAAAGGTATATTTTAGTGTTATAGACATATAAACATTTATTCAGATATAGTAACTGTATAAACTACGATATGACGTTTCATTTAGAAGCAAGCCTTTTAAAAATCTTCATTACATGGAGATTTTTTAATGAACTACATTGTAGCTGAAGAAAGTGTTGTATGCCTCGATTGTCCAGATAAGAAATCTAAATCTAGAGGCGCCTGGGTGGCTCAGTCGGTTAGGTATCCGACTTCAGCTCAGGTCAGGAGCTCATGGTCCGTCAGTTCGAGCCCCATGTCGGGCTCTGTGCTATCAGTTCAGAGCCTGGAACCTGCATCAGATTCTGTGTCTCCGTCTCTCTGTGCCCCTCCCCTACTCACACTCTGTCTCTCTCTGTCTCTCAAAAAATGAATAAACATTAAAAAAATTTTTAAAAAAATCTAAAACTGTAGGTTTTGTATTAATGATTGAATCTTCACCTTTCTCTTACATGAGAACACTTACTTCACCTTGCTTTCTGGCAGTTTGGTAGGGCTTCCGTAACAAAAGACCATAGGCTGGGTGACTTAAACAATAGATACTTACTTTCTCACATTCCCGGAGGCTGGCAGTCTAAAATCAAGGTGTTGGCAGATTTGGTATCTCACTTTGTCCTCACATGACCTTTCTCTGTGCATGTGGACCCCTGGTGTCTCCTTCTCTTCTGAGGACACCAGCCATATCTGATTTAGGGCCTCACCCTCATTCACTCATTCAGTCTCCAAATACAGTTACATTGGGGGTTGAGACTTCAACATATGAATCTTGGGCAAACACAAAATGCTTTTTCCAAACTCATACTTTATGGAAAGCTCTTGAGCACAATCAGAAGTATGGTTTTTGGTAGCAGGAAAAGCAGTTGTGCTAGAAACTATCATGGAGGCAGTAGTGTGTTGCTCAGTGCTCTCTTCAGAATTGAGGCACTTATTCCTCCAGCTCCTAGAGCGCCACCACCTGGTGGTTCAAAGTCGAGTCCCTTTTCACAGGTTCCCAAATCCAAATGTAATTGCCTTCCCCAAAGTTATATCCCTTGCTTGGTGGCAATCCCAGTCCAAAGACTAATCAATTTAGGCCCCTAATATTCAACATGGATGGATTGATGGATGAAGCAACTCTGAAGGGATATCTGAGGTCCAGACATACTCATGACATTGACTTAATTCTTCATTGAGTCTGCACTGCAGCCCACTTCTATCTTATGTTGAATCCTGCTTTCTACATTTCCGTTCCACAGTGTAAACAGAAAGGGAAAACATTCCATTGGCTCTGAACACTGAGAATATGTCTCATTTTTTTCTCAGGGAATCCAAGCAAATTTATTTCAAACATAGATTGTCAAACAGAACTGATATAATCCATTTTCATGCCATCAAGCCTTAGAAATCAAAGAAATAGTTCATATCTGTATTATGTTTTTAATTATTATTGAGTATTCTCTAGTTGCTAATTTGGTTTACATACCAAGATGATAGAAACACTTTGAGGACAGGAATTTTATTAAAATGATCCTCTATTGCATTCATAACAGCAAACAATATACCTAGCATATTGGGGATACTGAAAAATTATAGCAAAACTATGATTTACTGTATCTTCTCTAGAAAGCAAATAAAAATATTGGTATATCTATGAATGTGCATTGGTCACATATATATTAAAGCCTGGGTCAAAAGCTATTCCTCCATGATGTTTTTATTGACATATACCAGGTAAAATAATCAATTCTCACTGAACATTCTCTCTTGCTCCTTTGCACTATCTTAGTTCCTACCATCTATTGTAGTTATCTGGCTTCCTTTGCTACAGTTTTCACTGGACAACAAAGAAGAAAGTTGAAAGAGGGGGATAATGTTCATTCCCCTTTATAAGTCAAGAAGATGTGGTGGAGGTGGGCCAGATATGGATGGTACCTTTTCAAAGCATCAACACTTGGATGCACCCTGGGATTTGTAGCTCTCTCTACATTGATCAGAAATGTAGCTTTTATTGTGGTATCCCTACTCTGTCTAAGAACTGGTTCACTTAATGTTACAGTTAACTTCGAATGGCTTTAGACTTTTATCCCTTCTTCTTGCCTTAAGTTTCAAATAGCGGGATTTCAACTCTCAGAATAGAAGGGTAGAGGTGGACAGGAACCCTTTCAACTAATGCAACCATATCCCTGATATTAACCTGTTCTCAAAGGTAATAAACCATACCCACCTCCTTTCTGACAATCTTACAGATCAAAGACACCGGCTAGTTTTACAGCAGCCACTTTTGTCTGCCTGAGCCCACACCTTTATTCTAACAGGCCTGTCTATGCATGAAGTGGCAGGAAGGAGATCAGTACAAACTTTACATTAAAAAAGTGCCAAATCCAAGCCCCCTGCTCTGACTCATGCTCTCATCTAATTCTGGTCCATGTGTAGTTCTTGAGATCTGAAATTCCTTTCTCACAAAACTGGGCTTGCCATGAAACATTGGTGGTGGAATTCAGTTCCTGTGTGTCAAATGCTCAACTTTCTATAGAACATAGCTAGAACTCACACCATGACTTTCTGTGCTTTATAATATTTGAGATAATGAGCTGTTTTTAACTAATACTGTTAGTTGACTTCAGTATTAATTTGGGTTCCCAGAAATAGATACTGAGGTGGAGATCTATTTGCAGGGCTTTTATCAGTGAGTATTTTCATCAACACTGTTCTAAATAAACTGTGGGGTGGGGATGATTTTTATGCTCCTGCCTGGGAAAGTCATTTGAAGTGGGATGCTCTCCCCAGCCCTACTTGGGGCAAGGATATAATCTTGACACAACAACTTTCTTCTTCTGAGGGAATTCTGCCCAAGGTGCTTAACAGCTGAGGGTTGTCAGCTGATAGCTGTGCTTATTGCTAAGGAATAAGTCCTCTGTCTCAAAGGGAGATATGGACCATATTCTACATGGTCCACTATATTTGGTAAGATTCAAGATCCTGTCCACAGGGGAAAATGTTTTACTACATTATTATTTGGAGTTGCATCCTAAGAAGTGTTCAATCCGGTGACCTTGTGAGAGTAGGGTAATGTTCTGAAAGTGTGATCCTGGAAGCACCACTACTGAGGGGGAAAATGTTAAACACTTATTTAAAATACATCCCCTCAAAAATACTAAGAATCTTTGGAGATAGGTTCAAGGATATTCTCTTAGTTAGCATCCTCCCCCAAACCAGATGAAATAGGCCCTCCTAAATTCTATGGAAAGGGCTGCTGTGTAAGGGGATGTCCCCTCCAGGTACTTCCTAAGTCAAAGGCATCTCTATTCATAGTTGTGTGTATATGTATTTGTGTTTTGAATGAATGATAATTCACTTTGATAACGTGTCACACATAGTACATTTAAGAGCATGTGGTATTTTTAAACTCATTTTGATTAACACTTTGGCTATTTGAGGATCCATGATATTTTTTGTCAAAATAGACTTTGAACGAGTGTTGAAAAATCTTTGAATGTAGAGAAAATCCATTGGAGTATGAAGCATTTAGCAATAATCAGGCATTAGTAAGCAACTTCATATACAAAGTCATTTGAAGAGCTTTAGGAAAATGGGAATTTGAATAGTGGGCAAGAGTGAATCGCTAGCTAGTGACACCCAGCCTGTAATAACCTAGGATCTATCTCACAAAATGGTTTTACACATGGGACTATGGGAGGTGATACAAATTTGTTGTTCAAGATAGGCAGTGATTTTTTAAATTACTATTATTACAACAAATCATCTTTATTTCCATTAAAATCTCAGCCCTGTCAGCCCCCATGCCTTCACATATCTACTCAGTACTGATGATTCTAAATTTATATCTTTATCCCATATATCTTTGCTAGACTTAACTAAATTTATTAATTCAGATACCTGTGTGAAATCTCTACTTAAGTATCACCTGAACATTGGCATGACCAAAAGCAAACCTTTTATCCTCTCTTTCCATCCCCTAGACTGATTTCTTTGGCAGTCTTCCCCATTTCAGTAAATGATGCGATCATATAGAAATTGCTGAAACAAAAACTCGAAAATGAACTTTGCTTTATTACTACCTCAAACCTTACCTATTCCTAAAATAGTTTAATAGCTTCCAACTTGTCTCTCACTCTTCTCTCCACTCTACCCCCATGTTTTCTCTCCACAGCAACCAGTGCCATCTTTAAATAGCATATATACATATATACATGTGCTATTTACATATGTATATGAGTACATATATACACATATTTTGTATATATGTATTTATATACATTTATATATATATACATATTTTGTATATATGTATATATACATATTTATATATTCCATATATATGCTATTTAAAGATACATGCTATATATATGTATAAGTTATATATGTGTGTGTATATATATATGTATAAGTTTTTATATATTTTATAATGCATCAATGCCTACCGTAGCCTACAAGTTTTACTTGATGGGCCCTGCTTGTCTTCCCAAATCTTGTGTCATTCTTTACTTGGTCATTCTTTAGGGCACACAGACATTCTCATTGATTCTAGAAAACAAAGGAGTTAATTTCCATTATGGAAACTCTTTTCTTTCTGCCTATTTTCCCTAGAATGTTCTGACTCCAGATTCTCACGAGAAGGGAGTCTTAGTACTATTCATACCTCTGCCAAAATGTTCTGTTTTAACCTGGCTTTCCCTGACAACCCAATCTACTTTAGCTTAGTTACCCTTTCTCTTCATTTTTTTTCCAACAACCAACTTGCTTTATTTATTATATTTACCAGTATACTATTTAATATTGTTTATTAATGTGTTAATATTCTTCTCCCCCCAAGAAAGCAAACTCAACAGAGGAAGTATCTTGCTTGACTTATTGGTCACCATGTTTCAGCTTCAGGAATAATGCTTTGTGTATTAAAAAGGCTCAACAAATGTTTTTTTTTGGTTTTGGTTTTAAATTTACATACAAGTTAGCATATAATGATGTAATGATTTCAGGAGTAGAATCCAGTGATTCATCCCCTACATAACCCTACATATAATACCCACTGCTTATCCCATTAAGGGTCTTCCTTAATGCCCCTTGCCTATTTAGTCCATTCTCCTACCCACAACCCCTCCAGCACATCTCAGTTTATTCTGTATATTTAAGTGTCTTTTAGGTTTTGTTCCCCTCCCTGTTTTTATATTATTTTTGCTTCCTTTCCCTTATGTTCAACTGTTTTGTATCTTAAATTCCACATGTGTCAAGTCATATGATGTTTGTCTTTCTCTTACTAATTTCTGTTAGTATTGACATTTTAATGATATTTCTTCTTCTAATCCATGAGAATGGAATATTTTTCCATTTTTTTGGGTCTTCTTCAATTTCTTTCATAAGCTTTTATAGTCTTCAGTATATAGATTTTTTACCTCTTTGGTTAGGCTTATTCATAGGTATTTTATGGTTTTTGGTGCAATTATAAATGGGAATAATTCCTTGATTTCTCTTTCTGCTGCTTTACATGCAACTGATTTCTGTGAATTGATTTTATATGCTGTGACTTTGCTGAATTCATGGATCAGTTCTAGCGGTGGAACCTTTTGGGTTTTCCTTATAGAGTATCATGTCATCTGTGAAGAGTGAAAGTTTGACTTCCTTCATGCTGATTTGGTTGCATTTCTTTGTGTTGTCTGACTGCTGAGGCTAGGACTTCCAATAGTGTGTTGAATAACAGTGGTGAGAATGGACATTCCTGTCGTGTTTCTGACCTTAGGGGGAAACCTCTCAGTTTTTCCCCATTGAGGATGGTATTAGTATTGGGTCTTTCATGTATGGCTTTTCTGATTTTGAGGTATGATCCTTCTATCTCTACTTTCTTGAAGGTTTTTATCAAGAAAGGATGCTGTATTTTGTCAAATGCTTTCTCTGTATCTATTGAGAGGATCATGTGGTTCTTGCCCTTTCTTTCATTAATGTGATGTGTCACATTGTTTGATTTGCAGACATTGAACCAGCCCTGCATCCCAGGAATAAATCCCACTTGATTGTGGTGAATAATTCTTTTAATGTATTGTTGGATCTGGTTGGCTAATAGCTTGTTGAGAAATTTGTGTCCCTGTTCATCAGTGAAATTGGTCTGTATTTCTCCTTTTTACTGGGATCTTTGTCTGGTTTTGGAATCAAGGTAATGCTGGCCTCATAGAATGAGTTTGGAAGTTTTCCCTCCATTTCTGTTTTTTTGAAACAGCTTCAAAAGAATAGGTGTTAACTCTTAAATGTTTGGAAGAATTCCTCTGAAAAGCCATCTGACTCTGGACTCTTGTTTTTTGGGAGATTTTTTATTACTAACTCAATTTCTTCCCTGGTTATGATGGGACTATTCAAATTTTCTATCTCTTCCTGTTTCAGTTTTGGTAGTTTATATGTTTCTAGGAACTTGTTTATTTCTTCCAGATTGCTCAATTTATTGGCATATAATCGCTCATAATATTCTCTTATTATTATTTGTATTTCTGCTGTGTTGATTGTGATCTCTCCTCTTTCATTCTTAATTTTATTTATTTGGCTCCTTTCCTTTTTCTTTTTGATCAAACTGGCTAGGGGGTTATCAATTTTGTTAATTCTTTCAAAGAATCAGCTCCTGATTTCATTAATCTGGTCTACTTTTTTTTTTTTTTTAATAACAATGATTTTGTCTTTAATCTTTGTTATTTCCTATCTTCTGCTTCATGTGCTGTTTTTGTTTTTGTTTTGTTTTTGTTTTTTTTTTCCAGCTCTTTAAGGTATAAGATTAAGTTGTGTATCTGAGACAGGCCTGGACTCCTTTCTTCATTAGGAAGGCCTGGATTGCTATATACTTCCCTCTTACCACTGCCTTTGCTGCATCCCAGAAGTTTTGGGCTGTCGTGTTTTCATTTTCATGGGCTACCGTGTACTTTTAATTTCCTCTTTAACTTCTTGGTTAAACCATCATTCTTGAGTAGGATGTTCTTTAATCGCCAACTATTAATTGTCTTTCCAAATTGGATGGTTTGTGCATTGCTGTAAGTGGGGTGTTGAAGTGCCCTACTGTTATGGTATTATTCTCAATGAGTTTCTTTGTGTTTGTGATTAACTGACTTATATATTTGGGTGCTTCCATATTGGTGGCATAAATGTCTACGGTTGTTAGATCTTCTTGGTGGATAGACTCCTTAATTATGATATAATTCCCTTCCTCATCTCTTGTTATGGTCTTTATTTTAAAATCTAGATTGTCTGATGTAAGTATGGTTACTCAGGCTTTCTTTTGGTGACCATTAGCGTGATAGATGGTTCTCCATCCCCTTTCAATCTGAAGGGACTTTAGGTCTAAAAATGGTCTCTTGTAAACAGCATACAGATAGATCTTGTTTCCTTATCCATTGTGTTACCCTATGTCTTTTGATTGGAGTATTTAGTCCATTGACATTTAGGGTGACTACTGAAAGATAAGAATTTATTGCCATTGTGTTGCCTGTAGAGTTGGAGTTTCTGGTGGTGTTCTTTGGTCTTTCCAGTCTTTGTTGCTTTTGGGCTTCTTTGTTTTATCTTTTCTCCCTTCAGAAAGTCTCCTTTAAAATTTCTTGCAGGGCTGGTTTAGTGGTCACAAACTCCTTTAGTTTTTGTTTGTCTGGGAAACATTTTATCTCTCCTTCTATTAGAATGACAGCCTTGATGGATAAAGAATTCTTGGCTGCATATTTTTCTGATTCAGAACATTGAATATATCCTGCCATTCCTTTCTAGCTTGCCAGTTTCTGCTGTGAACCTGATCTGTCTTCCCTTGTAGGTTAAGGTCTTTTTGCATTACTGTTTTCATGATTCTTTCCTTGACTGAGTATTTTGTGAATTTGACTGTGATATGCCTTGTTGATGGCTGTTTTTGTTGAATCTAATGGGAGTTGTCTGTGCTTCCTGGATTTTGATGCCTGTGTCTTTCCCAGCTTAAGAAAGTTTTCTGCTATGATTTGCTCCTATAAACATTCTACTCATTTTTCTGTCCTCATCTTCTGAGACTTCTATGATTCAGATGTTACTCCTTTTTTTAATGAGCCACTGAGTTCTCTAATTCTTATATAGTGCTCCTTTTCGTTAGGTTCTCTCTTTTTTCTGCTTTATTATTCTCCATAATTTTATCTTTTATATCGCTGATTCGCTGCTCTGCTTCATCTATCTGTGCCGCCGTGGCATGTATTTGAGATTGCATCTCAGTTATAGCATTTTTAACTTCATCCTGACTAGATTTTACTTCTTTTATCTCTGCAGAAAGGGATTCTATGCTTTTTTTTCACCCATCTAGTATTCTGATCATCGTGATTGTAAATCTAGTTCAGACATCTTGCTTATATCTGTGTTGATTAAGTCCTTGGCTGTCATTTCTTCCTATTCTTTCTCTTGGGGTGAATTCCTTCTTTTTGTCATTTTGGAAGAAGAAAATTAATAAAATAAAAAATTAAAATTAAAAAATTAAAAACAACAGAAAAATCAAATAGAAAAAGCTAGATCCTAGGTGTGTTTTGGTCTAGTTGATGAAAGAAGCTTGTAGAATAGAGAAAAAAGGGAGAGAAAAGATAAGAAAGTTTTAAGAAATGTATACAATAAAATAGAATGAAATGAAATGATGAAAGTAAAATAGAATAAAAAATTTACAAATACAATTAAAAATATAGTAAAAGGTTAAGCTTATTTATAAAAACAATATTTTTTTCTCTTTCTGTATCCTTGAATAAGAAAAGAAAAAGAAAAAAAAAATGAATAGATGGACCATCAAACAGAGTGAAATCTGAATGAAGTTACATACAGTTTCCCCTAGAAATCAAGCTGTGAAGTACTCTATAGTCTGTACACTAACCTGGCAGAGAGACTTGTGGTTGTCATCTAAGTCTTGGTTGGCACAGTTGCATGGGGCTTGGTGTAATGGCTCTGTTACCCACTAGGTGGCGCTGCTTATTGGGGTGGGTTGGTGTGGCATGCCTGCATGTGTATGCGCAGGAGAGGTGAAAATGGCTTCATCCAGCTTCGCAGTCTCTGGCACCAGAATTCTGTGCTCTTACCGACCAGCCAATAGAATATGCTAGAGTTATATTTGTTAATTGGAGTGTTCGTATAGAATCTTGGATATGGCAAGAGTCTACTTACGTAAAGAAAATTGATCTGTATCCGGAAGTAAAAAATGTATTAGTCATACACAGTTGACTCCATTTTGCTAATGGAGCTTATTTAAGACCTTTTAACCAGAGTTTTTTTCTTCTATTAGTATAAAGTGTTGTGAAAATTTTCTCAAATTATCGTGGAAAATATTTCACAGAGGAAGTAATCGTTGATCATAGAATCTCATTGAGCAATACTTTTGGAAAACAAATTAAATTATGTTACAATGGTTTGTTGATGGTAAATATATACTCCAGTATTTAGGTACCAAGTTTCATATGTTTCTAGAACTTGGACCTATTAAAACTTATAAGAAATACCCCATTAACATTAGAGTAGTAAATAGAATTGCAATTTTCTAAATTATCACTTTAGTGAAGTTAGACAAAGATACCAAGAATTTCAAGGTTAGGATTTCTGATGATTTCTGTGAATGTTAGCTAACTATATTTACTGTTGTGCTCTCTCTCTAAATATGTTGAATATGAAATATATGCTATTAATTTAAGTAAATGAGCTCGGCATTTAAGCATGTTGCATAATAACTAGACTTAATAACTAAACTTCTTTTTTAATGGGGGGTATTAATTTTCCCTAATCCCCAAAAAATCTGAGATTAGGGTCAGAGAAGGAATGAATAACCAGTTTTGATCTGAATGCCTCTTTTACCTTATTTTTTTCTTTATGATTTTTACAGTTGATAAAATGAATTTTAATAGCAGGAGAGATGGAGCTACTAAATTCCACATCCTCTCAACCATTCTGTTTAGTGAATATCATGATCCATAAACTTTAATATAGAAAGTAGGGACTTGGATAATTAAGTAAATTCTCAAACAAGATTTAAAACTTAAGTTCACATTCAGGTCTTTGTACTTTAATTCCAGAATCCATTAGCAAACACTGGACCTGAATCTGTAGTACTCCTTGACCTGTTCTTTGCTTTATTTTTTTTCACTTATTTTTATATAAATTCACTGCAACATTACTTGCTGATCATCACTCTGCCAGAGCCTTTATGTAGGACTGCAGACGTAAAAATATACAGTTGGACCTAATTCATAAATTTGTTTTGAAAATTAAATGTAACGATTTGTTTTGTAAAATGCTACAGTCATTGACTAGGTTATAGTATTCTTGAGCAAAATTTGAAATTTATCTTCTCTTCCTTCTTTAAAATAATAATAATAATAACTGTTATTATTATTCAGACACCATTCTTGCCCTCAAGGAATTTAAATCTAATAGAAATAACAAACATAAAGATAAATGCAATCATTATAGGAAGGAATTTTGTTAGACATAAGAGGTGTTAGGACTTTAGGAAGTAATTCTTAGAGTAGTTTCCTTAAGAGATGTCCTAAACTTTGAGTATGGTTTAGTTGAGTAGAGAACAAGGAAGCCTCAACATTAAAACTTTCTTGAACAGAGACACTACATAAACTACCAGGATCTCAACTCAAATAGCCCCTGATGATGAGGACTTGATGCTGAGTAGATGGTGGTAGAAATCTCTCTCCGGGAGATCATGACCCTTCCTCTTCCATGAAAGCCAGTCCAATCCCCTGAGGTTGAAAAAGCTCCTAGCAGAATCCAAATCAATTTAGAAGTGGCAGATTTCTCTGTAAGATACATAAAGAGGAAACTTTGTGGGGGCCCACAGGGATTCCTCTTTCCCCACATACATACACTTTAGATCTAAAATGTTCTGCCCCTGATTCAACAACAGAGCTTTATAGAAGTAACAGCACGAGTAATACCTGTTTTGGACACTGCCTCTGTGAAACTGGCATTAAATCATCTGATTTCAGTTCTTCATGTCCCTACCCAATCACGGTGACTTGCCATGATTTTTTTTTTTCTAGTCACAGTATTACAGTATTAGTTCAGCTATGATGAATCTGATTTTCACTTAAGTCTGTGCAGATTTCCTCCTGCGAGCTGCTGCTGGTTCTGCTGGGTTCCTGCCAAAGATGCTTCCTCACCTGGAATCTTGTTTAGAGTTTCAGGCAGAAAGTTGGCAGCTCAGATGTTTGTAGTCATAGTAACTCCAGGGGAAGATTAGGGGTGTACACGTGAGAATGTTTGGCCTGTGAATATGAGGCTGTCTTTCTCGATTCATCCTTCTATCCATTCATTCACTGATTCATCCCTAAATATTCATTGAGAATCCCCTACACGCTCTACACTATGTCTGATACTGGAAATGCTGAGTTGAAAATTATTTAGGTGCTGCTGCCTTTGAAGTGATCAGTTGTTAATTGCTCACTGAGGACATGTTACTGAGACTTTTAGACATCAACCCCCTCACTAGTTATCTCCTTAAATTGCAGACAGAAGATAAATAGGAGGGGCACCTGGGTGGCTTAGTCAGTTAAGCATTCAACCCTTGATCTCAGCTCAGGTCATGATCTCACAGTTCATGGGTTCAAGTGCTAAGTCGGGCTGTGCATTGATAGAGCAGAGTCTGCTTGGGATATTCTCTCTCTCTCTCTCTCTCTCTCTCTCTCTCTCTCTCTCTCTCTCTCTCCCCCCCCCCCTCCCTCCCTCCCCAGCCCTCCCCTATTTGTTCTCTCTGTCTCTCTCAAAATAAATAAACTTAAAAGAATTTTATTTATTAAAAAAATTTAATGTTTATTTATTATTGAGAGCAGAGCATGAGCAAGAGAGGGGAAGAGAGAGGAGGAGACACAGAATCTGAAGCAGGCTTCAGGCTCTGAACTGTCAGCACAGAGCCGGACGCAGGACTCGAACTCAGAAACCATGATATCATGACCTGAGCCAAAGTTGGACGCTCAACTGACTGACCCACCCAGCCACCCCAAACTTAAAGAATTTTAAAAAAGAAGATAAATAGGAACTTCTGCCTGTCTATATAGTAAGTGTTGTCTAGAAAATCCAGAGGAAATAAGCATCCACTATACATGGACCTCAGTGCTCAGCACCATATAGATTATTTCTCATCTGATATAGAAAGCCATGAAAGCAAACAACTTCAATACAGTGAGAGAAATGACACATACCTCTTTAGCAGTGGTTCTCAACCAGAGATTATTTTGACCTACCGGCCAAATATCTAGAAATATTTTGGTTGTCACAGCTGGTGCATGCTACTAGCATCTAATGGGTAGATTAGATGCTAGTAGGATGCTGATAAGCATCCTACAATGCACAGAACAGCCCCAATGCAGAATTATCTGGCCCCAAATGTCAGTGTACACAAGTTGAGAAGCTTTGGGTGTATACAGACACATACAAAGTTATGAGTGCAACTGAGGGTTTGATTTGCTGTTTTGGGGGCGAGAAAATGCTGTCCAAAGGAGAAAGCATCTCAGTCTGGTAGTTGTGGATTTCATCACAAATTAGTATGGGTGCTTGTGACTCTGAAATATGTTAGATTAAACACTGAGCAACACAAATTCCTTTTTTTGTTTGTTTATTTTCACCAAAAGTTACCTCAGGATATTTTTCCACATGATTTTCTTATATATTCCCAAACAACTCTGTGAAGTGTACAGAACACATAGTATTTTCCTGTGGATCTTGAAACTCACAGAGATTATGTTCTGTGTTTTTGTATCCTTCTTTCCTCTAAGTCTCTACTGTTAGTAAATGACACTGCTCCAGTCTAATAATGATTCCAAATATACCAGCCTAATCCAGCAGAACAGGAGAGGGGAGAGCTATCAGAAATTCTTCACAAAGTAAGATGATGATATTATTTTGGACAGAAAGTTGCATTTTGGGGGGATTAAAGACCAAGTAACTTGTGCAGTTTTTTTTTTTAACCTTACTGGAATCCTGCCACATTCCAAGGATGCCCTGATTAAATGATACAGCAAATGCCATCATTTTGAATAGAGAAGATAATTAATGATGCCTATTGAGACTCTCCAGAGGGGTGCTGATTCTACAGAGCACTCCCCAAAATGGCCAAGAAAAATAATTGTGCAGAGATGTAATTGTTTAAGGAATTGAAGACAGAGGAAATGTGGTTCAGCTTTATTAGACATTCTTCAGATGGGCTTCCCACCTGCAGGCAAAGCCAGCGTTTATCATGTGGCTCTTCAGATACCTTGACCAACTGGAAGTTTGGCTGAGGCTCAGAATCATTTGACCACTTGGCCATTTGTAGCTCTTTCCTTTATAAACAAATCACTAACATCTGCTTCTTTTACCTTCTAAACATTTCTCTTATCTGTTCTTTTATCTTTACTGTCCAATGCACACCTAGTTTCGGCCACTGACTACCACCTTTTTAATGTTTTCTGTAACCACATAACATGTTAACTATTATTTACCTAATATATTTATCTAAATTCAAAAACTTAAATCCATTTATTGTAAAAAGAAACCTTATGGTTTGGGGCGCCTGGGTGGCTCAGTCGGTTAAGTGTCCAACTTCGGCTCAGGTCGTGATTTCATGGTCTGTGAGTGTGAGCCCCATGTTGGGCTCTGTGCTAACAGCTCAGAGCCTGGAGCCTGCTTCCTCCTATTCTGTGTCTCCCTCTTTTTCTGCCCCTCCCTTGCTCATTCTCTCTCTCTCTCTCTCTCTCTCTCTCTCTCTCTCTCTCTCTCTCAAAAGTAAACATTAAAAAAATTAAAAATAAATAAAAATAAAAAAGAAACCTTTTGTCCTAATTAAGAATGGAAAACCAGCTCAGGACAGAAAAGAGAAGATAAAGTGATTATAATGTGTGTGTGTGTGTGTGTGTGTGTGTGTGTGTGTGTGTGTGTGTGTGTGTGTTTTGTTTTGTTTTGTATAAGGTACCTGTGTAATTCTTGCCGGAAGCCACTGCATGGAAGTCAGCTCTGACTGCTGAGATGGGGATTAGCAAGTTTCAGAGAGGTGTGAACAACCATCTCCAAACTGAGACCCACTTTGTATAATCAGAAGGACTGAAATAGCAATGAAAAGGGGGACTCATTATGTAGATGGTGTTATTTTTAACCTCTGCTGCACCCTGTAACTTATCCCATGCCTCCCCATGGTATAGATACCTCATTTTGGGAAATTCTAGTTCAGGGCTTGTCATCTTAGCCTGGATCATGGCAAGGCGCTTAAATTGTATTCTCTGGGGGCGCCTGGGTGGCACAGTTGGTTAAGCGTCCAACTTCAGCCAGGTCACAATCTCGCGGTCCGTGAGTTCGAGCCCCGCGTCAGGCTCTGGGCTGATGGCTCAGAGCCTGGAGCCTGTTTCCGATTCTGTGTCTCCCTCTGTCTCTGCTCCTCGCCCGTTCATGCTGTGTCTCTCTCTGTCCCAAAAATAAAATGAACGTTGAAAAAAAAATTAAAAAATAAATTGTATTTTCTGTCCGTGCTCCTCCAAAATACCTACCATTCTGGGGGGCCACATGACTTTGCTTTTCCACAAAAGGAGGAATTCTTGCATTTTTTTATTATTTATGACTTCAATATCTAGTTCAGTTGTCCCATTATATACTGTGTGTCTCTAACAAAATTTGTTACATGCAATTAGGCTTTCTTTTTTTTTTAATTTCTGAAAGGTGTGATTCAAGTTACTAAAAAGTATGTGGCAAAAGATAGAAAGGCATGACTAGTTTCATTATTTTTTGCCACTAATAATAATTAACATTTATAAGATAAAATTTACTGATAATATATATAAGATAAAACAGCATCAGGAAATATTCTAACTAGTTGCATATGTTAACACATGAAGCCTATCAGGAAATTGGGATACAGTGAGATTAAGTATGTTGCCTAACATTTCATACCTTGTTAGTGGCTGAGCCAGAATACTACTAGATGTAGATATGGTCATGCTTCTGAGTCAGTGCTTTTAGCCATGTTCTGAGTAGCTCAGAGTTGCATTACTCCCATTAGAATTGTTGTTTTGGGGGCACCTGGGTGACTCAGTTGGTTAAGTGTTGGACTGTTGATCTCAACTCAGGTCATGATCTCATGGTTCGTGGATTCGAGCCTGCACTGGGGGCTCTTTGCTGACAGTGAGAAGCCTGCTCGGGGTTCTCTCCCTCTCACCCTCTCTCTCTGATCCCTCCTCCCCACTCTCTCTCAAAGTAAATAAATAAACTTAAAGAATTGTTTTGGTAATACATATTTACTAGATTTTCATTTTCATACTTTAGATAGAATGAGGGACACTGACGCTGAGCACTAATTCTGTACAAAACACACAAACACAAATATTCAGGTTTCTGTCAATTTGGTTAGCAGTAGACCCAATATTTTAAATATATGTATATAAATGTACGTGTATATATGTGTGAATACATAGATGTATATATATATATATATATATATATATATATTATTTATGTGTGTGTGTATAGACACTATTGAAGAGAAATACAAGAAGGAAAGAGTAACTGAGCTACACTATATGAACAGTATCTGGCTTTTTATATTATGACACTGATTTGTTTTCATATGTTGGACATTCATTCCATAAAATACCATTGGGTATTGTGGATTGTAGAATATGGTTTCTGTTGTGGATGTGCCAGATGTGAGAAAAAGGATTATATGTCTTCAGGCCCATCTTGAAAAGGGTTACTAATATCAACAGTTCCTCTTTCCCATTTTCAGAGCAGAAGGAAATTTAGATTCCCCTTGCAAGGCACAGCTTGTCACATATGCTAGACTAAACATTCAGAAGTACAGGTGAGCTTAGAGAGAGCAGTAAGCTTCCAAAGCCCAATTCAAACACCCAGTCTTGAGCATTGCTTTCTGACAGACAACAAAAGATGTCATTCTCCAAAAAGAAAAGTTTATTTGGGATGTCACATGTACGTTTCTCCCTCCCTCCCTCCCTCCCTCCCTCCCTCCCTCCCTCCCTCCCTCCCTCCCTCCTCCCTTCCTTCCTTCCTTCCTTCCTTCCTTCCTTCCTTCCTTCCTTCCTTCCTTCCTCTTCCTTTCTTTCCCTCTCTCTCTGTCTGTCTCTCTTTCACTAACAAACATTTTCTTGCACAACAAATATTTCTCACAACTATTCTACCATTATCCATGGAAATCATAGAGAACCTTCAGAGAAATAATTGAGTCACAGTTTCCTAATAAAGATGCCATAATTTATGAAGAAGCCATATGGAGTTTCCTTTTTGGATAACTACTGGAATTTCTCTGGAAAACCAACAGTATACAGGGTTTCTCCAGGAATAGAATTGGAAATCCATAGAGTCCAGCTAATCCTAAACTTTGTTCTTCTTTTCTTTGCTTACTTCTATATATGTGCCACACTCTGGTTTGTACAAACTGCTTTTTCCCTGTTGATTCACATACAGAGCACATTTTTACTACATTAAATTGCCTCTAACCTCAAATTTCCCAGAAAGACATTCTGATTTGCTCAGCTTGCTTGAGATGGAATGTCAGTATTTAAGTAATTACTTGAAGAAGAGCTTTCTTCTCCCTCTGTGGTAGTCACTTGCTTTGTCTGATAGAGAAGTCCTCTCCTCTACATGTGCAGTTCTGTTCTGAAGCCCCACGTCATCATCATCACCATCATCATCATCACCCAGATCATCTGATAGAATCACATCATGCCTCTCCTCCACACTTGCTTCTCCCCACCTCCACCTCATGCTAAAGGACTACTTTGGAGCAGGAGTATGCTAGGTTCTCAATAAAGCATAGCGGTGGTGATGATACTAATGTCAGCAAAACACACACACACACACACACACACACACACACACACACACACACATTGCTTTCAAATCAAGTTGTGATTAATCAATCAGAAGTCTGCTTAGGCCAAATTCATGCCCCTCACAAAGTAGATACCTAGCCGGATGTCTTAGAATAGTGCATGACAGGGTTGCTTAGGTGGCTCAGTTGGTTGAGTGTCTGACTTTGGCTCAGGTCATGATCTCGCGGTCTGTGAGTTCGAGTCCCGCGTCAGGCTCTGTGCTGACAGCTCAGAGCCTGAGGCCTGCTTCGTATTCTGTGTCTCCCTCTGTCTCTGCCCCGCTCATGCTCTATCTCTCTCTGTCAAAAATAAGCATTAAAAAAAAAGAGTGCATGACATATATTGCTCAATAAATATTAGGTAATATTATTATTTACCCATAGATAGTAGTTTGAAGTATAAATAGAAGCCTTCCTATGCAAGCTGTGTGTGTGTGTTTCCCAGTATCCTTTTTTTGTTTTGCCTAAGCCATTTCCCACCATTCCAAATGGCATTTCATGAACATGCCTTGGTGTTTATACATTTGTGTTCTGGGGGCAAGACAGTATGATATAAATTCCTCAAAAATTGCTTAATACTGGTAACTGGTGCTGCTGAAAAGGATAGTAAAAAACTTAAGTCTTTAAGCAAAAAAAAAATATTTGGGTACAAGAAGTGAAGAAAAAGAAAGTTAAGTGCTTCGATTTACCTTCTCTCTCTTGCCTAAACATATTGTTAGCTTTTCTGTCCCCATTTCTTTTTTTTTTAATGTTTGTTTATTTTTGAGAGAGAGAGACAGAATATGAGCAGGGGAGGGGCAGAGAGAGAGGGAGACACAGAATCTGAAGGAGGCTCCAGGCTCTGAGCCATCAGCACAGAGCCCGACGTGGGGCTCGAACCCACAAGCTGTGAGATCATGACCTGAGCTGAACTCGGACACTCAACCAACTGAGCCACCCAGGCGCCCCTGTCCCCATTTCTGTACATGGCTGCTCATTCTCTTGAAGTGTCTGTGCCTATCAAAATCTGACCCAATAGTTTTTCTTATGTATTATTACTTTTGTGAATATTTTCTCAGTCCTTCCCTACTTGGCCCTGATTATGTCTTCTTATACAACCTAGGTTGTCAGTCCATATGACAGCCGCTGGACAATTTTCACTTTGACTTGATGTTCACAACTTGAGTACCTGCCTTTGTGAGTTAAGAAGTCTATGTGTAGCACTGTTCTGGGTATAAGGGATATGATGGTGAATAAAGCAGATACTGAAGCCCTTTTGGAGCTTACGGGATAGGAATGGATATGGCTCAAAAACACCAAAAAATTATGGATCATTCATTGATCTTTTCATGAGTATACCAATTGATATGAAGTCATAGTTCAGGAGCAATTCTCATAGCATACACAGGGTGTACTAACTTAGCTCACTGAATCAAAGAAATTTCCCCAGTGGAAATGCTATTTAAGTCAAGACTGCGGGAATGAGTATATGTTACCAGTTAAAGAGGAGAGAACCATCTTGAGGGGAAGAAGAAAATGTACAAATACGCTGTTTCCTTTATTCATGTACAAATATTGATTGAGCACCTACTTGATGCTGAGCACTATCAGATACTAGAAACTAAGAAGTGACCACGTTAGGAAATTCCCAGCTCCTCTGAAGCTTAAATTCTAGTGGGGAATACAGACAGTAAGCAAGTAAGCAAATGAGGAAGTTATGCCACTTTGGTCACTGCCTTGTATAATGAAGGAAGTTTTCTTGGGGTCATGTGATGGGTAATTTCAGGAGAGGAAGAGGAGGGGGGAAGCAATATGAGACAGGTGAGTCTGGAAAAACATCTCAGGTGAGACGAGTTTGAGCTCAGAGGACCATGAGCATACAGCATGCATGTGAACCTGGGAGAGCTTCATTGTGGTCAGAGGGGAGAACCTCAGAGGCAGAGAGGTGTGAGATTCCTCTGGAGATAGAGGTGAGAACAGCAGCTGCAGACCTTTTGGGTACTAGTGAATTTTGAACAATATCTTAAGGACTATATTATCTATTAAAAGCTGTTAAACAGGAACATCACATGATCATATTTATGTCTCAGAAAGTAAATAAAGAGGATTTTTTGTAGAGCAGGATTGGATGGTAAATCCTCTCCTACACCACTAATGGGAGTTTGCCTACTAGACACTGGTTGTCTATACTAGTTAAGCTGAATGTGCATATAACCAGGTGGCCCATTAATTCCATCCCGAGGTTTATTACCCAACCAGGAATGCATGCATACATGCACCAAAAGAGATATGCAAGAAGTTTATAGAAACATTATCTTGTGTGAGATCCACTGGGTTTTACATCCCTGTACTTTCCCTTGTCACGGACATGTGGACATGTGACATCAGCAAAGGTATCTGCCTTTAAAGGGCCTTGTTTTCCTCAACTGTAAAATGATCAGAATTGTACACACCTGATCTAAAAACAAACCAAATGCACATCAAGAGTAGCTTATATAATTAACTATGGTGTAATCACATAATGGAATATTTTGTAGCAATGAGAATCAACAAATTACCACTGCATAGAACATTGAGGAATCTGACAAAGCATTGAACAAAAGAAAAGAGACATGAAAAACACATACTGTATGATTCCATTTATACAAAAAATGTGAATCCGCATCCATAGTGTTTGAATTCAGAATTGTCTTTGTGGTAGAAAATGGAAAGTTTCGTGTAGGTGACTTCTGGGTACTGGTTGTATTCCATTTCTTAGTCCAGGAGAGAGTGTGTAAGTTCATAATGTAAAAATTCACTGAGTTGTACGATTGCTATTTGTGCTTTTTTAAATTATGTTTTTATAATTAAATTTAAAAGCTTAATAATCAGGATACCTGGGTGGTTCAGTCAGTTAAGCATCGACTCTTAATTTCAGCTCAGGTCATGAAATCACAGTTGTGAGATTGAGCCCTTCGTCACACTCCATGCTGAGCATGGAGCCTGCTTAAGATTCTCTCTCCTGGGGCACCTGGATGGCTCAGTTGGTTAAGCGTCCGACTCTTGGTTTTGGCTCAGGTCATGATCTCAAGGTCAGTCAGTTTGAGCCCCACATTGGGCTCCAAGCTGACAGTGTGGAGCCTGCTTGGGATTCTCTCTCTCCCAGTCTCTCTGCCCCTCCCCTACTTGTTGTTTCTCTCAATAAGTAAAGTTTTTAAAAGTTTAAAGGGTTTTCTCTCACCTTCTCCCTCTGCCTTTTCTCTGCTCACATACTCCCTTTATCTCTCAATAAATCAATGAATGAAAGCTGAATATCACAAACAAAAAAGATGGCACAAATGATGACAGTGGTCCAGGTGAGGACTGGTTCTAACCCAAACCAGAATGTATAATAATAAGTAATAGTATAAAAGGATATTTGTGTGGCAGCGATAAAGCTTAGTGATTGATCCATGGGGAATCAGGAGTCATAATTTTCACAATTTTGGCTTAAACGTACTCCTCCTTCCTTTATTGCAAGCTTCTGAAAGGTGCATCTATAACTCGTTCCTGTTATCCTCAGGGTGCCCATCATGACAAGTGGCATGGAATGCATGTGCAATAAATGTTTAATTAATAAATAAATGTCACACATTCCATTGAAGGTGGAAGTACTTGGTGAACAGGGGATAAAAAGAAGGAGGGAAGCAGGGTGTGATGCTGTAGCAACCGGTCATTATTTCAGACACAGAGAAAGTGAATGTCACCTTGTTTGCAACAGCCACATCACTGACCCCCCCCCTCTTAGGTCTCATGGAGACAGCAGTGAGTCCCTCTACAGGGTGGGAGGCCATCTCTTCACAGTCAGCAGAGATCCTCAGCCTTTTAAAGTTTTCTGTGGAAAGTCAAGATGAAGTAAAAATAGCACTGTATTATTCTGACTGATGGGAACAGTTGCATAAAGGTTTCTTGTTAAACGCATCAAATATTACCCTTTGTGTGACTTTGGTTTAGTTTGCTAGTCTGATTAAATTCCATTCACCAGCAGAGGAAGTGATTGGTACTTGTATGTCTGAAGCTGCTTTGAATCTGGCCGTCCTAGACAATGTGGATATTTCTGGAGGGACGGATAGGAAAGCCAGGGCTTAACAACTGGTTTATAAATGGTCACTAAGAACAAATAGAAGTTGAGTTGCAATGTGGAGTCCTGTCAGGTTCAGTAGCACTGCATGCATCTAAGCTGTTTCACGTTGCCCTCTTTTTCCCCCTGCATATATAAAGCTTCCAGCAGCCAATCCTCAAAACAGTGTATTTTTCCTTTGTAGTAAGTGCAAGTTTTTCTACGATATATTAGATGCCTAACCACTTTCCTAAAATGCGGGTACTTGGAAAAATGAACTGTTTCTCTTAAGATGAAAGAATCTGAAGATCTTGATTCTAGACAACACCTGTTGTCCCACCTGGAGCAATAATGCCATGGGATTTTGAGTGAGATCCACCGGGTTTTACATCCCTGTATGTTCCCTTGTCCTGGACGTGTGGACATGCGACATCAGCAAAGGCCTTTAAAGCCTTTAAAGGGCCTTGTTTTCCTCAAATGTAAAATGATCAGAATTATACACACGTAACAGATCTTTTTTAAGTGTCCCAACATTGAAATGACACATATTTAACCTCTAAACTGATTCCCTGTACTAAGTATATACTAGCTTCTTTTTCCCCTATTCTCGTATTGGATTATGACTCACACATACGGGCAGTCTGTTTTCTCCTACATCAAAAGGTTCTAACTTGTTTCACTTTGGGAATATTAATATTAATTTTAAAGTTTTGCTTCCAGTTATCATTTTCTCTTTATCAACTATCAGTCTTATTACTGTGTTTCAGTGGCTGTTGGAATTCCTATTTGTTCTTTTTCAATCTCCTGTGAAATTGGGTATCTGCGTTTACGAGAACTGTATGTAAAGTAAGAGCAGAGTCTGGCTTACTGCCCGAAGTGCCCTCACGAGTGCTTACTTGGACTCTTAGAGCTGTTCCTTTTTTTCTATTTCTCTTTGCTGTTCAGAGCTGAAATCTACATCCTTAAGGATTCTTATCAAATAAATGAGGTCTTGTTGATAAGTTTTGGAAATTTTTCATTGAGTCACATGTATGTGCATGAGTGATAGAAAGCCTGGGTAAATGTGTATAAAGGGGAAGGACATATATTCTGAAAATAAAGGTTGGATTTGTTTAGGGGGATGGACACTCTGCTGTACTCATTTGGGGGAGGCACCAAGGTTAAGAATAAGTTCACATACCTACTCCATAAAATGGCAAGAGGCTGAAACCAGTTTTACAGTCAGGGGAAAATGAGCCCACAAGAGGTAGTTCAGTAGAAGAATTTGATCGGGGCACTAGACACAAAGATGTTGGAAAACCTAAAAGGCCAAGGGCGTGGGAGATAATGAGGAAATCAGGATAGTAGCAACAACTGGAAAGTGCTACCGCCCCAAGGAATAAAAGAAAAAATGGCATTTTCTGGAGCACAAGATATGGTTTCACTTAATGGGAGCTTTAAATCTTAGTGCTGGTGGCTCCCTATCTGGGAGTGTATGCAATAATGGAAAATATATTCCCTTCCTCAGCAGTGCCTCCCAAAGCATAGAGAGGAGAGATGTAGGCTATCCTCTTCCCTTACCTGATCCTTCAGTTTTCTCCCAGGGTGTCCATTGCCTGCATAGAACTACATGTTGGCTTTGTGAATGTAATTTGCAGGTATTATAAAAGAGCAGGTGAAGAGAAATGAGCAGATCTGAGAGCAAATAGGCAAATGGTCATCTGACTTAATTGATTGTAATCAAGGGGCAACATTTGAGCAAATTCCTATGGGAACTATGTGTAAATGACCCTGCATTTCAGGGAAATGAGGTGGCAGAATGGAAATGAGGGTTGTCTCCATAATTCCTCACAAATAAAGAAATAGTTGTTTTGGATGTCTATATAGTGTACATCATTATTCTTCATCCCCTTGGTGTGGTCAGAGCTCAATTCAGGAAGACAGGAACTATGTTTATGACCTTAGTTCTATGAAATAATTGATATTAGCATCTCCTTGTCTGTGGATGCACTGAGAGATGTGTCTGCTGGTCTACAGCCTCTCCTTTCTGATTCTCAATCTCTACCGTATGGATAAAGCCACAAATCTGGCACAGCACCCAGGAAAAGCAATTAGTTCATTTAAGACACATTTAAATATGTTGAGTAAACAATTTTGTGTCTTCTATGGGGCCTATTACACTTGAGCTTGAGAAGTACTTATTAATAATTTTTGGTTAATACCTACTTGAAGCACTCTAAATTAGCATTTCAAAGCAAGGCTGAGTCCAAAGGGTAGAGGGTTGGCAGGCGAATGACAAGGAAAACTGAATCTCACCATCCCTTTAGAAAGTTGAAGTTTATAAAGCCTTGGTTTTGGCATCTCCACTGGAAACTTATACTTGGATAACCGTCTAATACTAAGCCAGTTCTGAATTTGTCCAGGATTTGGGAATGATACACTAAATTAGCATGATATTGTTGGAAAGAAATCTATATGGGCTTGGAGTCAGAAGATACAGATTCAGAGCCAAACCTGCCTCTATTAGCTATGTGGCCTTGAGTATGCCACTGTTAAGGTTTGCTGAGGTTTGGAAGGTAGGGCAATGGGGGCCAAACGTGTGCGTATATGGAGGGTGGTAGGAGGTGTGGGGGTAGATTTTTTAAGGGTAAAAAACAAAAGTATTTTTCTACTACAGTGGGCATTAACCTTTCTGTCCCTGGAAGACACATTCAAGGGACACAGAGATGTACATTAAAATAAAGCATTTGCTACAACTAGTTATCACACCAGCTTCATCCTATCAGACTTGGTCTTAATTTTTTTCTTCAGGGAAAATGTTAGCTGGTAAGCACCTTTTACAACATAGTGATTACACTTAAAATCTCAGGAGTCAGACACATATAGGCACAAATCCAGGTCCACAACAATGAAACCTTACATAAGTTACAAAACATTGTCAGACCTCTGTATCCACATCTGTTAAAGAGTAATAACTCTTACCTCAATGTTGTCTGCACTGAATGAGGGGGAAAATGCATTAAAGCTCTTAGGACAGCACATAACCCAAAGCCTCAGTCATTGCTGGAAATTATTATAGTTGTGAATTATTAATGTTTAATCAATGTAATTATTTGTATCCAGATCATGGTCTTGAACCATCTAGCCATCTCCTGTGTGATGCTTTCCCCTGGAGTATATTTCTGGCTACTGTATGATTCCTAGGTTTCATACATGAAATATAATAGGTCCTTGGGAGCCTCTCTTAAGTCTAGTCTCCACTCAGGTCCTAACTATTTCCACCCCCTTTCCAGATATCCAGGCTGGGCTCCTGGGAAATAACTATAAAGAAAAGGATCCATGGCAATGTAGATTTAACATGAAGGAATATTCAGGAAAACACGGTAGGATAGTGGGGAGTGGGAAGAAAGAGATCACACAAGGATGTAGTACCAAACAAAATTCCAGGGAGGGAAATTTTGGCTTAGTCCCACATGTGATCTCTAGAGACAGCATGTATTACACACAGACATACACATAAAGTGCCTCCATGGAAATATTGGAATTTCCCCAAAAAGATGTCAACATAACTGGCTATATTCCTCATTTATTGGTTGAAGTCTTCCCCAGGCATTTGAAGTTCTTGCTGTACTAAAACAAGATGACAGCCTTGTACTGACAGCCTGAGGGCAAGCTTCCTACCAAGAAGGAAAGAGGTTAGCTGTTACTGGTGAAAGCACACTTGGAATTGACATACAAAAGTAAATCTGAAGCATTCTCACCACGCAGACACACACACACTGTTAACTATGTGAGGTGATGGATATGCTAATTATCTTGATCGTTGTAACCATTCCATAATGTATAGGTATATCAAATCATCACCTTGTACACTTTAAATAGACACAATTACATTTTTCACTTATTCTTCAATAAAGTTTAAAAAGGGGCTAGGGTAAATGGATCTATTGGAACCATGGCAGCATCTTTCATGCTATAATGCTAATATTAAATAGTTACCCTGACCATAGCACTTTGCCTTTTATACTTCTGCTTTCATCTTGTGTAGCTGAGTAAGGATTATTATTCTCCATTGACATGACAAAGAGAATCTCATCTAATATATGTGCATATGTACACATGCATAGAAGTTAATATCTATAAATTTATGTTTAACAATCCATGATATTTTGTTCTTTCCATTAAAGCAAGTTATTTGATGGGATTTATACAAATATATTTGTGTTATAGTGCTTAAAAGTGAAGGAAAAGTATTTGATAAAATTTAGTTTTACTTTAAATATCTAAATCCCTGCTGAGTCATGAGAGCTCAGTCATTAGAAGTTTGTGAAGATGGGTTGCATAGAAAAATCCCAAAAGAGTGAAAAGAGTATGCTTACCTCTCCTCTGAGGGAAAGAGACACTTTGCTAGCATTATAGCATGATACTTGCTGTAATGATGCTTATTAGAACCTCTTCTCCATAATACCTCAGCCACTGTTGATTTGCAATTACACATGTAAACAGCTGAGTAGAGAATACCTGGATTTTTGCCATATGTTCTTCTCTCTCCAGCTCCTGCTGATCAGTTGAATCTCTCACAGCAAGGAATGGATCAAAATTGGACATGGATATAATGGGCCTTGGAGTTCCCCATTCATCAGTTGCTAGAATGAGTACAGAGTTGAGAAACACCTAAATTCCTGATGTCCAATGATTCTGGCATGCACAAAAAGTGAACTGTAGTAACCAGGGTCATATAAAGCTCCTTTAGTCATCAACACATCACCTTCTCTCATGGGAAAAGAGAACCAGACAGTGGGATCTTGCTCCCTGACTCCTGGAACCCCAGTCTGCCTTTCTTTTCATCTGAGTTAAGATGTTTTGGTTGCCTGGATACAGCTGAGCTTGTGAAAAAATGTCACTGAGCTGCTGTCATGATGACCATTTTATTACCATGATTTATAAATGGATTATCTGTGAAAATGGCTCTGGTTTTAATCATGCCCCCTGCAGGATAAGGTCTGTTCCCATTGGCTTGTTTCAGTGACAGATCCAGCTACCCTGATATTTTACACCAGTTGGCAGCTGCTTTACTGCAAATGATATCCATCCTCCAGAAAGAATTAGTTAACTTCCAATAGCATTAACCTCAGCATGTGTATTCTGCCCACACGCTCAGTCTTAGTTCAGATTCCTTCTTTTGAGGCATTGAACTCCCCTTCAAACTCCCCTAGTTTTCCATTCCATTTTCCTCTCATTCTATTTCAAGAAGGAAGCAATCCACAACAACAAAGTGTTTCCCCAGTATTCCACATATGGGAATAAGCCTTTGATGTTTCATAGCAAATGGATTTCAAGTGGAGAATGGGAGAAGAGGCACAATTTACTCTTTTTTGTGCTTCAGCAAGAGGAAATGCACCTGGAATCTATCATATTATTGCTATCAATTGATTGAGTCTCCATCACATGCTGATAGCATTTTCTGTTATTGATTTTAGTTCTCAAAACAGTCTTTCAAAGAAGGGATCATCTTCCTCACACACAGTCACCAAGGATTTGCTTTGTTAAGTGACATAGCTAAATGACAGAAGTGACTATTTAATCAGGTTTCTAGGATCCAAACCTTCGCTTATTTTTTCATTCTAATATTTGCTAATGTTTGCTCTATAGAGTACTAGGCCTGTATGATCTCCAAACCTCTACATCCCCCAACACTCTCTCAAAAAAGGTGAGGAAGGAAGGAAGCAAGGTGGAGAAGGAAGGAAGGAAGGAAGGAAGGAAGGAAGGAAGGAAGGAAGGAAGGATGGATATATCATTGTGCATACTAATATTCTAGAAGTTCTGGGTGGCCCTACTTTCTGTAGATCATTTTCATTTAAATTTTTTAATGTTTATTTATTTTTGAGAGAAAGACAACATGAGTAGGGGAGGGGCAGAGGAAAGGGAGACATAGAATCTCAACTAGGCTCCAGGCTCTGAGCTGTCAGCACAGAGCCTGACATGGGGCTCGAACCCACAAACCATGAGATCATGACCTGAGCCTAAGTCAGATGCTTAACCGACTGAGCCACCCAGGCACCCCATGTAGATTGTTTTCTTTAAGTGATCCTTTCCCAAAACTTATTCTACCCTGAAATACATGTGTGATTAACACTTGTAAGCAGAATCTTGTAGATGAGGTTTTGAGGAAAGCTCCTCTAGAATAGGTTCCAGTGCCTATGTATATGGATTTTTTTCTTCTTTAAAAGTTTATTTTTTTGTAAGTTTCGTAAGTTTATAGTATCAGTAAAATGCATAAACTGGAGCATTTCTTTCTTCCTCTTGAATACTCTTTTTTTTCTCTCTCTCTTCCAGCTCCTTATCCTGCTGCTCCCCCTACTTCTTAGGTATCCTGACCCTCATCATTATCTTTTTTTGTTTTTCTTCATCACTGTCATGCCCTTAGTTGAGCACCAGTGCTATGTGAGTACCAGGTTTTTCCTCATGTCATCCTAACTCCTTAATGAAGATCAGGGTGATTATATATTTTCCCAAGATCACACAGCTAGAAAGTGCCTGAGCAAAGACAAATCTTTGAATACTTTTGAAGATTTTTTTTAATGGTTTTATTTATTTTTGAGAAACAGAGCACAAGTGGGGAAGGGGCAGAGAGAGAGGGAGACAGAGAATCCAAAGCAAGCTCCAGTCTATGAGCTCTCAGCACAGAGCCCGACATGGGGATCGAGCTCTTAAACCACGAGATCATGACCTGAGTTGAAGTTGGACATTTAACTGACTAAGCTACCCACGCTACAGAATCACTTTTGATTCTTGGCTACAGAATCACAAGAAAGTTGGGCCTACACACTATTTAATCCTATTCTATCCTTTGCTCTTGGAAAATCGAGTCTTTGAGGATTTAAGAGCCAAAACCCAATGTCAGAGCTAAACACCAATAGAGTGATGAGTAGAACCCAGGTCTTCTGATCATTAGAGCAAATCTGTTTCTGGAAGCAACTTAGTGACACTCCTGGCAACATATCAAATAGATTTTCTACCACCTCCTTCTCATTTTAAGAGTTCAGATATGTGAATCAGGTCATCTAATGTGCGATATGGTTGGCACTCTAATGAGTTTTATAGCTAAATGGAAACTCCGCTTTTAATTAACTAACAGTGATTAGCATATCAGTTACTCTAACTCATTACAAACAAATTGGACCAAAAACCTGACCATATGAGCATGAAATAAGCACTATTAAATTCTATTTAGATGGGGATTCAACGAAACTGCTAGTTCTATCAAAAATCAAAATTATCCTTTCCTAAGATTTAGCTTGGAATCAGTATTAAAAACTGCCTCTAGCTTTTTCTTAGGATAGTATTCTCATCTCTGTGGAATTGTCTGATCACCTGAATGATAATTAAATAAAATCGAAATGTTTAAAATCTTATGTTCAAGCATAATATTTTGTCAGACATGAAAAAAAATTCAATACATCATAAAATGTATTTGTAACATTTAAGATTTTCTTTAGGAATGAAAAAGGGAATTATAGTCCTGTTTCTTTAGGAAACACAGATACACACAAATATGATTTACATTGACATATGTTTCTTTTCATTTATTAATACTAGTTTTTTAGAAGAGTTTAAGTATTTTCCTTACACATAGTAATGCCCTCTAGCATCACAAACTTGTTGTGTGTTATTAATTGTGTCTACTGCTGAAGAGCAATAAAAAGGACAGAAAATGCCTAGGCCACTAGAGGATGATGAGCCAAATAAATGAATCCAGATTTCAACTTGTGGCGTGATGACAGCCAATAGGAGCATATTTGATTTACTATGTACCAGGATGTAGGAAGGGAAAAAAGAATGCATGACTTTTGAAGTCTCGAGATGTTTAAAGCCTATTCCTCCACTGACTCTTCATCCTTTGGTGAGGTTATTGAGTCAGCTTTGGTCATGAGAATTCACAGAGATTGCAATTTCTCTCTGATAGTTTTGCCATGTAAATTAAAGATAATTGAAGTTTCTAAAACAAGGTTCACTCAGTAGGAACACAATAAAGGGTATGGTATTATGCTATCTTTTCCTTGACACTTGCATAAAAATGATATTACAAGGCCTTTGGTGTCCATTGGTTAGGAGAGAAGTGCCTAGGGGTTGAATGTTTGAGGTCTTTGTTTAAGTGTCCTTAGAGTTTGGGCGGACAGTTGATACCTACAGGAATCCAAATATACTTGCTTTATTCATGAGCTGTAGTCTTAATGTGTGCTAATCAAATTGAAATCATTGCATTATATTTTAAGCTATTATAGTTACTTGTGAATAAATCTATGATTGATGAAACCATGCCTGTTACAGATAACAGTCATGGAAAAAATTGAGCTAAAAATGAACAGCCCTCAGCAGATTATCATCTTTGAAAGAGCAAAAGCAGGACAATTAATGAAAGTATCATGAGATGGTTTGAATGTGTGACTGTGGTTTAATGGCATGTTCTGATTTCTAGATTGCTTTCATGTCAAATGACACCAGTAAAAATAATAAATAAATAAATACATGAACTACATGTATACATACACAAACACCCACACTCTTTAGAAAATATGACTTGCAATTTGACAGTTATTATACATGAAATTGAGAATTATGTCTATTATTATTCGGAAAACAGTAGCATTTGAGCAGGATGTCAGATTAAAATCCCTCATCTTCTCTTTGTCAAGATGCTAACAATCTTATACCGAAGAAGGAAAGTCCTTAAAATTAATAAAGCAAAAGGAGAAGGGAAAGAATAAAGTGGAAGTCATTTCTCGTGTTACCAACTTAAAATCTATTTGGTCCAAGGCAGTGTAAGATGGTAAGTCCATTTACATAGAACCCAGACAGTGACTGAGAGGATAACTGTCCTTTTGGATCTCAAACCTGCCTATAGCATTATTGATTCTTGGTGTTAAAGTTTACACACACGCGCGCCCACATACAAGCGCACACACACACACAGTATTCATTTTTCATAAAGAGTATTATAAACTTGTACTTTAAGACAATAATTTGATTCACTGGATTTTAAAATGTAAATTAAAATTTGAATCCTCCTAGAAATAACTTCAGTGTTGCTAAAGATCATGGTTCTGATACATTTCATGTTTTTATTTTATATCTCTTTTCATATATAAATTATTTTATAGTTTCAATAATTAAAATTAAGATTTTTCCAATTTTCTTTCATTTTTTCAGTTTTTAAAAATATTTATTGGGGCACCTGGGTGGCTCAGTCGGTTGAGCATCCGACTTTGGCTCAGGTCATGATCTCACAGTTCATGAGTTTGAGCCCCGCGTCGGTCTCTGTGCTGACAGCTCGGAGCCTGGAGCCTGCTTCGGATTCTGTGTCTCCCTCTGTCTGCTCCTTCCCCATTCATGCTCTGTCTCTCTCTGTCTCCCAAAAATGAATAAACGTAAAAAAAATTTACAAAAAAAATACATTTATTTTTGAGAGAGAGAGTGCAAGCAGGTGAGGGGCAGAGAGAGAGAGAGGGAGACAGAATCTGAAGCAGGCTTCAGGCTCTGAGCTGTCAGCACAGAGCCCGATGCAGGTCTTGAACCTGTGAACTGGGGGATCATGACTTGAGCCATAGTTGGATGTTTAACCGACTGAGCCCCACATTTTCTTTCATTTTGTACTTTTCTGTATCTTTTCTGTCTCTTAAATTAGTAGGATGTTAACCCTTTACAGAAAAAGAGGTTTGAGTGAGTACTGATTGAGAATCTATAATGTGCCAAGTATGGAACAAGACATGTGATGGTAGTGATTTTACTTAATTTTTACAGCCATCCTGTGAGATAGGCATAATTTTCCTCATTTGGCAGGTGAGTAACCTGAAGCCCAGAGTGACTCTCTTAGACCGGTGAGTCTGGCAGAGCTGAGCATTGAACATGAGTTTTAGATTTTACAAAACCTCAGTGTTTCCACGCTTGCTCTTCTGGATGTCAGAGATCATAATTTCTTTTCTATTTAATTTGTCAGTCATATGGAATGTTGAACTCAGTGTTTTCATAGAGCCTCAATAAATGCCAATTAATGGTGACAAAATAGGACTGGATCAATGAAATCACCATTAAAGCTTGGCTTTGTTTTATTGGTGAAGTTAATGAGAAACTGGAGTGAATAAATCAATATATCAGCTCTTCTGAATGAGAAACTCACGTGGAAACTTGGCAGTCATACAGTGGAAGTTCTTTTACTGATATGATGTAGGGCCCCTGTGGGACCCAATTTCTCATTTCTTTCATGATAAACACCTAGCCATTCTGACATCATCATCAGCGTAAGTTAATGATGCTGATTCCTTCTTCATTGTCACTCTACTGAAGGTCACCAGAAATTCCTTTCTGGTCCAGAGAATCCAGTGAACCTAAGAAACCTTAGAGCACTTCTTGGAAATTTTTTCTCGTGGGTTCCTTTCTTTGGAAAACTAACTTTGCTGTGTTAGTGGCAGAGATATTTATTGTCAAAATGATCAACACATTGAGTGTCTCTGCTTGTGATTTATTTTGAAAGATAAGACATTATTTTAGAAAGTAATGCAAATGCCACATAAGCTGATACTTTAATCATAAACACACCCATACACACACACACACAGAAAAAGACGCATGTTTCTTTACTGACACCACTTGAAATGTCCTAGGTTTAACCATGTTAACAATCTTTGAAGCAGTAAAACTTTTTTTTTCAAACTCATTAAAATTGCAATATGAATGCATGGAAAATATATCTTTGCACATAGGGTTTTCTTCTATTCCTGGAATAAGCCTGAATTCTCACAAAGTCAGTATAATTACACAGAAGGCACATATGAATGTACGTGGCTATGATTATCCACTAAGTTTGAGATTTCTAAACAACACGTGCACAGTTCTTTATGTGGCAACACAGAGCAGGGAGTTATTTCTTACAGTGAAATGGAAAGATGGGGACATGTTAATCATCAAAAGGAACAAAGAATAAATGAAACAGCTCAGCTTTCTCTAAGGACTCAGGCACTTTTGCTGCATACACTCTGAAAAGTTGAGCAATATCTAAATCTACCTGAGCTCACTGTCTTAGTTAAGTACCATAAGCTTCTGGGTAACCCCAGGATTTTAGGCTGAAAATTATCTTTATCTCTTCTCTTCGCAGTTTTGAGTAGTCTAACAGCATAGAAGGAGTGTACTGTGGCAGCTAGAAGCTCTACAGAGCTCAGACTCTGAAGTCAGACCAAACTTTATTACAGCCTCAAGTACTTGCCAATATTTTTTAAGTTGACTTTTCACAATGTCTCTTTCTCATCAAAAAATTGCTCAAAATATTCCCTCTGCATGCCAATAACTATAGGTGAAATTCCAAGCTCATTTTCCATCTGTATCTTACTTTTTTGTTTTGTTTTATGATAGAGGTGAGTAATGATAGTTACTTCACAAAATGATCTAGAAGTTAAATTATAACATCATCGTTAAGTCCTTACCATAGAGCTTGGTGTTGAGCAGAGATTCTTTAAAGTTAAGAGGTGCCAGTAGTAGAAGTAGAGTACTGCTAGTAATGTCATTATTAACATATGTGTACACAACACTATTGTTTCTTCTTATTTATTATTTTTATGATTTATGAATAACTCTATTTCTACTGGTAGGTTCCAACAGAAGGAAGGAATTGAGTATATATATGGTCCCGGAATCCCATTTTAAGGCAGCACAGTGTTTCACTACAAGTGAGCATTGAATACAGAAATACCTTAGAGTTGAGAGAAAGGCTAAGTGCCTACCTGTTGTTCAATGCTAATATGCCCCCATACTAGACACTTTTACTACTTTAGACCCTTGTGTTTTACAGACAGCTTTCATCGGTTTTTAAGTGACATTGTGTAAATGTCCCCAGAGACTACAGTGGGTTATTCTTTTAAGAAACCAGGTGGATGTTTATTAAGATACAGTATTACTTTTCCAAATAAATATATTTAAGAATGAGGCAAAAAAGGAGATACTTACCAAGTATAGATAAGAGTCTATGAGATGGAATGTTTAGAGAATACCAATCAGCACAATAGATGGTACCCATAGTAAGGCAACTGAAATGATAAAGGATTAAAACATTTGTACCATTGGAAGAATATTTAAAGACCTGTGGATGGTTCATTGGATGATGAAAAACGAGAGCAGAAAAAGGAGCTGGCTACACTTACGTATTACTTTAGTAAACTCAATCATAGTTGATATTAATCTGGCAAGCACACTGAGAAGCAATAGAAATTTGGTCTAATACAAGAAAGAATGCTTTAATAGGAATATCTACCCATAGATGTAATGTGCTACTTCAGAAAGCAGAAAGCTTCCATCAGCAAAGTTATTCTAAAAGTTAAATATTCATTGTTTATAAATATTCTGAGAAAAAAATACATATGGCAGAACACCGGAGAAGCAAACCATCAATCCTAGATGTCCTTGAATGCAGGCCTGATGGGTTTGGATCTGAGGAGTGGTAGTCATGTCTCCCTGGCAATTGTAGTAGATTCTTGTGTTATAATTTTCCAGTGAGATCAACTGGAACTGCATTTTCAAGTTCTAAATATAATTTTAGACTCATAGACTTTTGAAACTGGAAGGAACCTTAAAAATAATCTAGGCCAGGTTCCACAGAGAGGTTTTGCCAGCATGGCTATCTGGGACAGGATGTTGAAAAGGAGCCTGAGACTATGTCCTGGTTCTGCAGAGAGAGTGCCTGATGCTGCAAGAGAGAGTGCCTGTTCCATTAATAATGGCTGCTGTGGACTAGGGACGAGACCAGCAGGATGAGTGAAATGTTCATGTGCACATATCATCATTGCACAATCTGTGCTGCTTCCCCGTCTCGTAACAGGCTCACAAAGTGCCAGAGAATTCCCCATTGACAATGACTAAACCATGGAAGATGGCATCAGGTTTTATCAGGTATCAGTAAATTGACCCTACAGTATTCTATCTTTTGTTAGCTCTTTTTCAAGTTTGTGTATCCCATATAAACAGAACTTGACAACAGAGTGCTAATTATACGTTTGCATGCTCTAATAATATCACTTAACTGTCATTAATAATGTGTCAGGCACTGTGCTAAATATTTTCCTGTATTTATTTCATGTGATCCTTATAACAACTTTCCGAGGTACATTTCCATTTTGATGACTCCCATTTTACAGATAAGAAAACTAGACCCAAGGATGCCTGGGTGGCTCAGTCGGTTGCAGACGACTCTTGGTTTCTGCTCGAGTCATGATCTCGCGGTGTGGTTCGAACTCCGCATAGGGCCTTGCACTGACAGTGAGAAGCCTGCTTGGAATTCTTTCTCTCTGTCTTCTCTCTCTCTGCCCCTCCCAACTCATGCTGTCTCTGTCTCTCTCAAAATAAATACATAAACTTAAAAAAAATAAAACTAGACCCAACAAAGTTAAATATCTTGCCTAAGCCCCCGTGATAAGCAATAGAGCCGGTTTTTAACCCAGGCACCATAGACCCAGAGTCCCAGCTCTTAACTGCTCTCTTGTCTTGCTTTTACGGATGCTTGTTCAGCTCACAAATAGTGATAGAGCCTGTTGACAATATGTGAAGGGTATCCCTGGATGTATCAATGGGATTCCACTATATGTTCCAGTGTCATACTATCCTTACAACACCTTAACTGTCAGAGAAAGACATCGGTACAGACACTGAGAAGAGGCTGCTGATCATTGTCAAAATACTTTAAGAATTTAAAGAAATGAAATTCCCAGCTTCTTCAAGAAAAATACAGGCGACTTTCTTAAGGAAACCAGACAAATGAAGAGAAGACCAATTCTAAAATCCTTTGAGATTTTATGAACAAAGACATTAACACAATAGCGTGTACCCTCTCTCCTTTTAACATTCACTCATTTCCTTAAGAAGAAATCCTCTTTTTGACCTGCTGTGCTGCGAAAATTATTTTTTAAGTTCTTCAAAGAAGCAAAATAAGCAGTTTACAATAAAAAAAACTTTATCAAAGACACATGCCTTAACCACAGCATTTCTCTAAATTGTATGCAACATTCTAATTACAAAGAAACCCAGGTTTTCTTAAGTATAGGCTTTTAATGAAAGAAACATAGTCATAAGACTAACTGCAGCTGTTGAGGAAAAAAATAATAAAGATTGAAATAATAGGGTGGACTGGAAAAGAATGAGAGAAATCTGCTTGCAGTAAGATTTGTGGATCTGTGCCAGCAAAGTCAAAGGGAGGAGGGCTCACAATCCAGCATCCCCACCCGGGTTTGAGGACAGTAGTATATATGTGTGCTTGTATAAGGATGTGTAGTCCCCAGTTTTACTAGCATCAGTTGACTAGTCAAACTCAAGCATGGGATTGAAGAATCCCTACTCATTCAAAGAGCAATATTTTCAAGGGTATGAGATGCCAAGTCACTTCATTTTCACAAGAATCATGAAGAGATTTTTAAAAACTTTGTCCTGAGTGGAATACTTAAAGTCGCCGGAAAACACAGTTCGGACACAAATACCATCAGAAGGAAAGCAAATAAGACAATATTTATAGGAGTTACAGGAAGGATTATAAAGATACTGCTTTAGAACACCAGGAAGTGCTACAGGAAAACAGATACTCAGTTTTGAAGAAAAACCACACTTTTACTCACAGGCAGGTAAGTTTAGTTGTAAAATTGGTGCATTTTTTTTTTAAATTTCTCAAAGCAACTAGCATCAAAGTTGAAGAAGAAGAAGAAGAGGAGGAGGAGAAAAGAAAGGAAGAAAGAAAAAAGAAAAAAAATATCACCCAAATAAATACATTTGGAAAAGAATCCATCTCTCTGCTTATCTGAAAATAATGAAAAGATGTGCAGTGATGACACATTTCAGGAATAAATTTGAAGAGAATTGTTTCATACAATTTCACAAAGGGACCTCAGGGAAGGAGAGCCTATTCAGTAATTAAATGGCTTGTCGCCCTCACACATTGGCGGATCTATGGAGATGTCACTTCAGGGAATTTGATGACTGCTCTCCCACGGGAGTGCTTCGCTTTGGGGAATCTGCAGCTTTACTTAAAGAGGTCATTTGCTCCTTAGATCCGAAGAGCGATTACAGCAGTGACAGGTTTTCTTGTTACTGTAAGACGTGGCACACCCTTTCATTTATTCACATATCAAGCCAAGTTGGATTTGTTCTGTGCATGTAGGTATATTTTAAATGTTTCAGAATAAGGATTTCAGGTATATTTAAAAAAATACAAAGAAGAGAATGGAAACTGGTGCTATTTTTATATTGTCTAAATCCAGCCATCAGTCCTGCATATTATTAACATTGTCTGCAGGGCAAAGGAGGGCCATTCCTGGTCAGTGGAGAGTGCGAGACTGAAGACCACCAGCGTACAAAGAGTACCTATTCAGTCATGTGACAGTGGGGCGTAGAAGGGAACAAGAAGATATGGCATCCAAGAAGGAATGATGAACCAGGAAAGGAAAGCAAGGGCCAGTAATGGAGCAACGACTGGGAGAAGGTCAACTTTTCTTTCCTGAGGTTGAGATGTGGTAGAGAAAAAAATCTTCAGTTTGGTTTCTACATGTAACCAAGATGCGCATAAGCAGGCAGCCTAGGTGTGTTGCCAGAGACAAATATTTTGTTTGCTCTTCCTGTTTCTCATCCATTTCACTCAATACAGAAATACTTGATAGGAGTAATATTACAGCAGGATCAGATCATCAGGCCTTGGGATCACATAGACCCTGGATCAATGCCAGCTCTGAAATTCAGCACCTTGGAAAGTGTGCTTAGCCACTCTCTTCATTAGTTTCCTTACTTATAAAAGGATGATTAAAAGTAATAGTTACCTTAAAAGATTATTATTGTGAAAGTAAATAAGTAATATTTTCTAAGCGCTTACTACAGTGTCTGGCCCGAAATAAGCCCTTAAATAATGTTAGTTGCTATGACCACCACCATTTTTGCCATCTTTGAAATTCCTACCACTTTATTTTATTTCATTATTTTTTTAATGTTTATTTACTTTTGAGAGAGAGAGAGAGACAGAGACAGAGACAGAGTGTGAGTGAGGGAGGGGCAGACAGAGGGAGACACAGAATCCAAGGCAGGCTCCAAGCTCTAAGCTGTCAGCACAGAGCCTGACACAGGGCTCGAACACATGAACTGTAAGACCATGAGCTGAGCTGAAGTCGGACCCTTAACCGACTGAGCCACCCTGGCGCCCCAAAAATTCCTACCACTTTATACCCTGCTCTCCTGTACCTGCAGAGTTTGTTTTATATATATCTATCTACATCTGTATCTATATCTATACATATAGATATAGATAGATATATGTATAGATATATATATATGTGTGTATTACATATTATATATAAAACATCAAATACAACAGAACATATGCTACATGTTCACAAAGTTACAACTTATGTGAAAGATGCCCTTCACAACATTGCTAGAAGTTCATAAGAAATGAAAAGCACATTAGGGAATTTTCATTAGCACAGATTTTAATTCAAAATTGTACTATAGATGGAAAGCCAAATAAATGTTTACAGAGGCCAGGGAGGAGGACAGGTGATAGGGAAATAAAGCGGAAATAAAACAAAACCTCAGTTAACTAGAGATTTGTTCATATAAGAAGATTTTTCATTCACCATAATCATGTCATGTTTTCCATTTCTCATAATGGATTTGTGGAGATACATGTACTTGAGTTTACCTGGTCATATGAGGCCCATGTTGTAAAATAGCTAGTTCATGTAAAAGAGGAAGTCTGGGATCAAGGAAAAATGCAAAAGAGGTAAGTTTATGAGAAGATCAAAAATTTGAGGGAGAACCTTGCAGTCCAACTGTTACAAGCCAGCTTAACCTCAACATGACATGCTAAATCACTGCCTGTCACTATTTCCATATCTAATATACCTCCCAAGGGCGTCCCTGTGCCCCTCATACTGCTAAGCAACACTTCCCTCAAATCTTGAGCTGCATTGCCTTGTAGTAGGATGATAACATGTGGGTTTCTCTCTGGTACTTTTAGTTCCCCCCAAATAATGGGATATATAATCAGTTTATTTATAGCCTTTGGTAAGCCCTGGAAAAATATTTGTGGAATAAAGATAATGTCTTGTCAACATATGTACTGCCTTGATCACACAAGCTGCAAAGACATTAAATCTGTCTTAATGAATATTTCTAAGACTAGAAGAGATGGTGGTAGATTTGTTATAAATATGTCAGGAAATGCTATGTAGGTTTCCATCCTTTGGCCAAGAAGTTAAATATGGATAGCATAATCTGCGAAAGATTTCTGCCAATGGAGGGAGAAGGAATAGATGTTATCACACAGTCTGCCTGGATTACTTTTAACCTTGGGTCATTAGTGTCTGAAATTTTAGGTAACCTCATACACAACGTGTCACAAATCCATTGTGATAATATTACATCAGTTAGTGATCGGGATGGATGTTGAATGCAAACCATATACATTTGAGGTTTTCTTTTATTCTCCTAGAATGATAAATTTGAAAATTTATAAATGATTTTCAGACTAGATTTTTATAAATCATAATTGGTGATTAAATTTAAAAGTATAAATTTGTTTACCCAACCTGTCTTGTGATACCTTTAGGAAATACAAGAGGGATATTAACTTCTTTTAACTTGTGGAGAACAAAAACAACTACATTCTAATATTTTCCTTAAGTAATGGAAACAATAAACTTGCTTTGCTTTTTTTTTTTTTTTCCTGTCAAGGACAAAACATGAAAAGGCAATACATTTATATCAGAGAATTGATGATATTTATAACTTCAGCTACTTTTAGATTGCCTTCATTATAATTTTATCCTCAATTATCCTATATTAGATTGTGTTTAAAAATTTAAGCTAAAGTCTCATTATTCTGGAGACAGGCAGGACATGAATCCTGTATCAATAATGAAAAATATGATGACTTTGAGAATATTCAGAATGAACTTCATTTTTTCTACCATAAACAGCAACAATACGCATTTTAGTCAATATGTATTTAGTATGAGAATACCTATTTCCTTAAACTATAGTGTATATTTGCTTTGTGTTCTTTTTCTTTTTACTTATACTATTTGGCTTTGCCAGTTTCCTGATATAAATTCTATGAATAGAGAATCTCCAAACTTTATTATTAAATAATTATCAAAAGCCCATTTGGGGGTGCCTGGGTGGCTCAGTCGGTTGAGCATCCGACTTCAGCTCAGGTCATGATCTCACAGTTCGTGGGTTCGAGCCCCACGTCTGGCTCTGTGCTGAAAGCTCAGAGCCTGGAGCCTGCTTCGGATTCTGTGTCTCCTTCTCTCTCTGCCCCTTCCCTACTCGTGCTCTGTTTCGCAAAAATAAATAAACATTAAAAAAAAATTTAAGCCCATTTGGAAAAGAATATAACTGAATGATAAGACTTATTTTATTCTTGTGTTGAGATATTTAAAATTTTGTCGTTTTTGCAACTTATTAATATGTCAAAACTATATGGAGACATATTAAATGCTCTAAGAAATTTGTTTCTACCAATTTACATCTTTATTAAATACTTTGGATTTTATTTTATTTTTTTTTAATTTTTTTTTCAACGTTTATTTATTTTGGGGACAGAGAGAGACAGAGCATGAACGGGGGAGGGGCAGAGAGAGAGGGAGACACAGAATCGGAAACAGGCTCCAGGCTCTGAGCCATCAGCCCAGAGCCCGACGCGGGGCTCGAACTCACGGACCGCGAGATCGTGACCTGGCTGAAGTCGGACGCTTAACCGACTGCGCCACCCAGGCGCCCCAAATACTTTGGATTTTAAAATCAACTTGGATCTTATTATTAGGTACATGACGTTTTGTAAATGTTATATTGTTGTTGAGTTTCTAGAAGTTTTACAAAATAATGTTCTTTATTTAATCATTTATCCTTTGATGACTTTCTGCAAAGGTTTTTTTCTCTTATTGCAGTTGCCTAAAAAATGTACTGTAACTTTTTAATTCCTTGTACATCTTTATTGTATTTCTTAAAAGGAACTCTGAGTTAAATAATTTTTTTTAATTTTTTTTTAACGTTTTATTTAGTTTTGAGACAGAGAGAGACAGAGCATGAACAGGGGAGGGGCAGACAGAGAGGGACACACAGAATCCGAAGCAGGCTCCAGGCTCTGAGCTGTCAGCACAGAGCCCGACACGGGGCTCGAACTCACGGATCGCGAAATCGTGACCTGAGCCGAAGTCAGGCGCTCAACCGACTGAGCCACCCAGGAGCCCCTGAGTTAAATAATTTTAACACATCTAAGAGTCTTGGAGTTTAGGAGAAGATTTTAAGTGGTTTACATTAATTTTTTTTAATTAGTTTTCTTTATTTTTGAGAGACAGAGACAAAGTGCGAGCAAGGGAGGGGCAGAGAGAGAGGGAGACACAGAATCCGAAGCAGGCTTCAGGCTCTGAGCTGTCAGCACAGAGCCTGACATGGGCTCAAACTCACGAGCTCCGAGATCATGACCTGAGCCGAAGTTGGACGCTTAACCGACTGAGCCACCCAGGCGCCCCTAAGTGGTTTACATTTAAACAAATGTAATTGATATACCACTATCATTTCAATTTACGTTGCTTATGTTTTATCTTTGACTATTTTATTTTTTGCTTTGTTAATTTCAAACATTTTGTTATATGCCCTCTTTGGTGGCTGTTTACCTCTTCATAAATTTGAAGATAGTTGACAGACTTTGATTTTACTATTCTATTTTTCTTTTTTTAATTTGAGAGAGAGAGAAAGCATGAGTTGGGGAGAGGGGCAGAGGGAAAGAGAGAGTGTTAAGCAGGCTCCGTGCTCAGCACAGAGCCCAATGCAGAGCTCAATCCCACGACCCTAGGATCACGACCCTAGCCAAAATCAAGTTGGTCGCTTAACCAACTGAGCCACCTAGGTATCCCTGATTTTATTATTAATGTTAATTATGTTTATTGTTGTTCTATAAAATAAATCATGCATGTAATTTTTAAAATTAAATTTTGATTATAGATCTGACTGTATTCAACGCAAATTGAGTAATTTAATTAGAAGTAAGGGACACTGCAGCTCAGTCCTAACCAAGCAGGCTTTGGAATCAGAGATTTGTCTTGTTTCACCCTTTCTAACTACTCTTTAGATAAATTATTTATTCTTTCCCATCCATTTTCACTTGAGTGATGTTGAGAAACCTACCCATCTCATACTGTTGTTGAAAGAAGAAAATAGCATGATACATGTTAATTACTTAATACACAAAATAGCATATCCACAGCTCTTAACAAGTAATCTGTATATGATAATTTTAAAACCTTCCACATACTTAACATCATCACTTTTTTTTTCCTGCTTCTCATAGCTTTAAATCAAACTGAGCTTTTAGAGATATTATTAGGTCTTTAAAATCAATCTCATGCTTTTTTTTTATTTTAACCTTTAAAGTCCATTTTTCAATATTTTCTTTCTTTTCATATTTTTGGAGAGCCTCCTTTTCCCCATATTCACAAATACAGATATTTCAATGTTAATTATATGAAGGCAGGAGTATAATTAAATTTCTCTTAAATCAAGCTTATTTTTTTCTCTGCCTACATTTTCAAAGATATTTGGATATTATATCACCCTTGTTTCTGCAATTGATGGGACTAGTTGCCTCTCTCTCTCTCTCTCTCTCTCTATATATATATATATATATATACACACACACACACGCACACATACACACACACACATACATATATGTATGTGTGTGTGTGTATGTGTGCGTGTGTGTGTGTGTATATATATATAGTTTAGCTCTTTCATATACACACACACACACACACACACACATACATATATATGTGTGTGTGTGTGTGTGTGTGTGTGTGTGTGTATATATGAAAGAGCTAAACTATGTTATGTATAGAGCACAACATGTATAGAATATTCCAATCAAAATGCAGAGTACATATGCTTTACATGAGCCCATTTAATACTCTCCAAGACAGATCATATACTTCCCCACAAAAAATATCTTAGTACATTTCTTAAGTTTGAAATCTCATGGAGAATTCTCTTTGAAAATCTAGTTAGAAGTCAATAACATTAAAATAACTTTAAAGTCTGTGGATATTTGAAAATCAAATATAAATTTCTAAATGATTCATAAGTCAAAGAAACTACAATGAACGTTTAAAAATTGGGGCACCTGGGTGGCTCAGTTGGGTAAGCATCTAACTTCAGCTCAGGTCATGATCTCTGTTCATTGGTTTCAGCTCTGCGTCAGGCTCTGTGATGGCCTTTCAGAGCCTGGAGCTTGCTTCAGATTCTGTCTCCCTTTCTCTCTGCCCCTCTCTGGCTGTCTCTCTCTCTTTCTCCCTCTCTCGAAAATAAATAAACATTAAAAAAATTAACAAATATTTTGAACAAAATGAAAATGAAAAGACAAACATCAAAATCGTGAGTGACAGCTACAACAGTGCTGAGAGGGAAATTTATAGTTTTAACTTACTATATTAGAAAAGAGAAATAATGCATAAGAACAATGACCAGTTCTTTCACATTAAAAAAAGAAAACAATGTCCCAAATAGTTAAATGCAAGAAGAGCAAAAACCAATGAAACAGAAAGCCAAACTATTAACGAAAAATTAGGAATGCTGAAGGTTAGATCTTTGAACAGGTAATAAAATTAAGCATCACCTAGCAAGAAAAATAGAGAACAAATTATATCAGGAATGAATGTGAAGATATCAGTACTGATCTATAGAAATGCAATGATAGTAAAGAAATGTTGTGAACACCTTCAGGTTAAAAAATTCTGCAAGGTTGATGTAAGGAAAAATTTCTTATAGACAGGTTACCAAAACTGATGGCAGAAGAAATAGAAGATGTGAATGTCCTAAATTTATTAGATAAATCAAATTCCTATCAACAAAAATGCCTACAAGTAAGTCTGCATGAATGTGAATGTTATCAAAGAAAAAAGAAGCAGTTCTTTTTCAAGAAGCATAAGAGGAATGGACACTTCCTACCTCATTTTATGAGGCCAACATTACCCTCACACACAGTCTGAAGTGACAAATCAAGAAAAGAAAATTACAAAGTCATAATTCTCAAAAATCTACATGCAGAATCCCTGGAAAAAATGTTAATGTATTTTGGAAATACTATATATATGCAAATATGTATTTTTGTATATATGTGCTTATGTGTGTATATATATTATATAATATACCATGTATGTATATTATATATATAATATATACTATACACACATATATACATACATATATATACACATACATATATATAATATACATACATGCATACATATACCATGGTGTGTGTGTATGTGTATATATAAATACAGGTGTGTGTATGTGTGTGTCTGGGTTTACATCAAAAAAATGCAAGATTTTCCCAACATCTGAAAATCATCAAAATATACTGTATTCTCAGAATAAAAGAGAAAAATATGATCAGTAGAAATTTTAAAAAGCTCTTGATAAAATTCAGTACATATACACCATCAAAATGATCAACAAATTAGAAATAGGAAGAAACTTTCATAATCTGAAAAAATAATTAAAGATGATTTTACCATTAAAAAAATTGAAATTATTTTCCCCTGTGACCAGAAATAAGACAAAGACACTCCCTCTTAGCCTTCTGTTCAATACCGCTCTGGAAATGATGGCTGTGTAATAAGGCAATATCATCATCATCATCTAAAATAGTAAAGATTATTATTACAATAAAAGGCTTAAAGCCTGGAAAGAAAGAAGTAAAATTCTTTTTACATTTTAGATGACACTGACACAGTTCTCTACATTATAGATCTTAAGGTATTTATTTTGTAAAATTCATAAAATAGCTTGCTCACAGGATATAAAGCTAAAATACAAAAATAAAATATACTTCTATATACAAGCAGTAAACAATTGGAAAATAAATAATTTAAATACCTTTCACAAATTATCAAAATATGAAATACTTAGGGATACATTTAACAAAATATGTGCAAGGCTAATACAATGAAAAATTATAAATCATTCTTTAGATAAAGGAAATGTAAATAAATGTAAAATGACATGTGCATGAATTAAAAAGACCAAATACCATTGAGGTGTAAATTTTCTCCATATTGATCTATAGATTCAATTCACTTCAAATTGACATCTCAACAGGACTTTTGCAGCAGTTGACAAATAGACTCTAAAATTTATGTGGAAATACAAAGAACATGAAATAGTCAAAATAATTATAATTAGACCTAGAAAATAAAGCAAGAACTGACACTATCTGGCTTGAAGACTTTTTCTAAAGCTTTAATGATCAACATAGAATGATATTGATATAAGGACTAATATAGAGATCATTGAAACCAAATAGAGAGCCAAGAAGTAGGTGTGTCTGTGTGTGTGTATGTATGTATGTGTGTGTATGTATGTATGTATGTATGTATGTATGTGTATATATATGTATACATATATATGTATATATACATATATATATATATATATATATATATATATATGTATATATATTGATTTTTTTCAGTTAATGGCCCAAGTAGCTCAATGGGAATTCAATCATAATATTTTCAACAAATGGTGCTGGGAAAAAAAAGAAAACTGAATATCCATATGTAATATAAGTTTGTTTTTAATTGACCCCTACCTTACTTCATAAAAAAATTCATAAAAATTTCATTGGAAATAACACCATAAAATCTCTAGAAGAAAACATAGGACAAATATTTTTCAACCTTGGATTAGACAAAGACTTCTAACATGGAACATAAAAAGCATTTAACATATAAAAATAAAGTTCAACTTGATTAAAATAAAAACTACTTTTTAAAATATACCATCTAAAATATTAATATGTGAGTACTGGATGGCAATATTCTTAGCACATATATATGAAAAAGGACTTAAACCCCTAATATATAAAGAAATCACATAACTCAGAAAGAAGCATAAACTACTGTCAAAAACTCTTAGACCCTTCATTTGGGAAGATATACAAATGGCAAACAGTACATGAAATGATGCTTAATACCATTAGTCATCCAGGAAATGAAAATTAAAATAACAATGGGATGCAATTTCACACCTAATAAAGTGGCCGAAATAAAGGGAGACATGGAATACGAATTCCAGGCAGTAACGTGTCACAACTGGAATCCCACACACTGTCAGGAGTATAAAATGTTGCAACCACTTTCAGAACAACTTTTGGCATGTTGCTATAAAGAACCATACATTTAGCATAGTAGTTTCTCTAATAGGAATTTTCCCAAGAGAAGTGAAAGCATAAATCCATAAAGGCATTTGTACACAAATGTTCATAGCAGATGTATTTATAATAGCCCAAAACAATTAAAAACCTAAATATCTGAGTTGAATAGATAAACTGTGATACATCCATCGAATGGATACTATTCAGCAATAATTAGGAACAAGCTACTCATTGGATTAATCTCATAGTTCCCTTGCTGAACAAAGGAAATTTCATACAAAAGAGTCTATCCTATAGGATTCCATTTATGTGAAATTTCAGGACAGGCAAAACTAATCTGTATTTTTAAAAAGCATTTCCTGGGTTGAGGAGTGGTGAGTGAATTTTCTAGAGTAATGGAACTGTTCATTATCTTGATTGAGGTGGTGATTGCATTAATGCATACATTTGTCAAAAGCCAGCCATCTGTATACCTAATGTCTGTGAATTGTATTTGTACATAAAGTATACATTAATGGAATTCACACATGAACTTGCACACACGTGCATAGCACTAGGCTAGAGTTGTGATATAATGAACTCTCCCCATGGCACCGATTTCATAAAACAATTAAGATCAATCCAAGGTTAACCCATGTTTCTAAAAAAAGGTGAAGATATTTAACAAAGACAAGTAGAGTAAATGAAAAAAAAAAATACTAGAATATCTACTAAAAATCCCAAGCATTTAAAATGTAACAGTTCTTTAGGCTCAGAGCCTGGAGCCTGCTTCCGATTTTGTGTCTCCCTCTCTCTCTGCCCCTCCCCCATTCATGCTCTGTCTCTCTCTGTCTCAAAAATAAATAAAACGTTACAAATATTTTTTTTAATGTAACAAAACTTCTCCTTCTTACTCCTGCAGTTGGGGAAAAAATGAGAAGCAACCTCTTAGCTACATAGTCTTCATGACCATACAGTTTTCATGGGTTTTGTTTTCATGGGTTCATGAAAACATGTAGCTGTGCTTTTGTTAAGTCACTTTTAATTTGCTTTATTTTCTGATTTTGCACTCTGTTAAGGGGAAGGACATATCTAGAAAGTGGCATTTGTTCAGAAAAAGGAGTATAGATCTCTAGTGTGGTTAGACAAATATTTTCCTTATAAGGAGAGCAGGTCAGTTTGTAGCCTCTGAGCAATTTCCATCTTCCTGCAAGATACTGTTATATCTGTATCTCTTGCCCTGAAGTGGCACATTCTACCTTCCTACTTGTTTTCTGAACAAAAGGAGTGTGGTAAAGCCAGCATTTCTATCAGACTCCATTGCCTTATGCTTCTAAGTGCATCACATGCAGGGGACTCTTCTTTCCAGGAAGCAAAAGGTGATTAGCAACCTTTTCTGCTCTGTAAACAGTTGTTTTCTTGGGGTTATTTTGTCCAACTTGGTCTCATATAGTAGGCTCTAATTGTAATGGTGGTGAGCATTATGTACAAGGACCAGTTACCAGTATGGATTATATTGTCTGCTGTGAGTGGGAAGTAGTGAAAGGCTTGTTCCTCAGTCCTTTAAGGATGCTGAATTTGTTCTGTTTGGGTAGCAAATACATTTATAGATCAAACACTGTATTTACCATTCTTATGTGCCTTATATAGTTTTAATTGTGTAATAAACCATCTATGAAGCACTTATTATGCAGAAAAATAGGGAATTAGGTTGGGTATAGACTTTACCCATATTTTTACTTTGGTAAGTATAAATATTCTTTAGTTCCCTCTTCAGTAGTACATGATTTAGATATGCCAGTTTTTTCAAGGATACTGAAGTCAGTCTATTACGGGATCCAAACAAGTAAATAAAATTCTGCTGTGATAATCCTGTCTGACACAGCTACTGATGGAGGCTAGCATGTATTGAACCTCTATTATGTATTTCACCATGGTCCAGGTACTGAGATTTCAAATTAAACTGATCCTATATAAAACCAGGAGGATGATTTTCTATTTTCTCTCTCTCCCTCATTCTGTGACAGGATCACAAACAAAAAAATGAATCTTGGTTCTGATTTGCTTATTGAGACAAACTTTGTACTGTAGGAAAGGCTTTAGGGGACTCTGAAAATTTGAGGAAGTTACTTCAGTTCCGAGTATCCATGATTATATAATGAAGGTGATAATTCCTACCCACAATAGAATATTTGAGACAAATGTTGGCATTCAGTACAATCCTTAACAATATAAGTAGGCCCCAAACCTCATGTCTTCTGTCTCTCCATTATTAACAGTTACTATTTTACTTGATAGTTTGTATCTCTGTGGCCTAAACTTAAATAACCACTTAATCCAAAGATATTATCGAAAGAGCTATTTTATTTCCAATATCCTATAGAGATACTTTATTCAAATAACTCCTCCTCACTCTTATGCCTTGGGAAATAATCATCATAACCAGGACTCGTTGTATTCTCTCAATAGACAGACCTCATCTGTAGCTTTAGGATATGTGAAAGTAAACTTTATACAACCTTGCCAGCCACCACTTCCCACATTTATGGACTCCTAGATAAGTGGCCCTCTTTTGCATTCAGTGGGATGGGAAGATCCCCATAAAGTAAAACAGTTGGCATATATTTCAGTTTTAAAATGAAGTGAGAGTAAAAAGCCTGATAGGATCTCCAATTCTCCCATACAACCTGGAAAGTTCCTGTACTTTTCTTCTTACAAGACCATCTTGAATCCTATATTAACACCAATATAATCATTATAACATGGAGAACACAAAGGGAGGTTCCACTTAAACCAAATCTGTATTATTGAGATACAACTTTTGATGCATTTCTTACAGTATTTCAGAAGAAAAATCAAGGCGATCACCGGTTCTAAAGATATCTTTTTGTAGAGCACATGTCAATCTAGAGATCATTTCAGTGTGTTTTCTACTAAATATAAACATTTCAGTGATGAAAGAATAAGTACTGTGAATTTATTATATGTATTTATCTTCATTTATTTTTCACTGTTGGAAAATCCTGTACTTTCCCCTGCTTTACTGGCTTCTCCTGTGTATATTTAGATATATTTACATTGGTAATATTTAGAAGATTATTTCAAGTACTTACTCATTTATGGTTTTATTTTCCTTGGTCAAGTGGAGTATCCTCATTGGAGTGTGTGAAATATGCTAAGCATCTCAAAACAGTGATTAGAATTTTTGTATGTTCTTCAGATATTCTGAGCGATGACATCAATTGCTATTGTCTGGCACTATTGTTTCAGATCTATACTAATGTGTTTCGAATGGACTGTAAGATATATTTTTAATTTTCAGTGTCTGGTCCTTGTCTCTTCGGGAACCAGGCAGGGACAAAACAAGATAATGACAAAATGTTTCCTTAGATAAACAGATCTCTAAATCTGTGTAAGTGCTGAACTTACTTGTGCTTTCCCGTTGACCAAACTTCTTATAAAATCAAAGGAATATAGTGTTGTAGGTAAAGAAAAATAATAGACATCTCCTAAGAGAGACACATTTTTTTTCTCCCTCATAGCAATATGAGAAAAAATAAAATTTAAGATTTATGGAACAGAAGTTTAGGCTTAAATAGTGTTACAAATCAAAGTGTGAAGTGTTGCTAATTGAGTAAATGTACGTTTTGCTATACCAAAAAAAAAATGTTGCTGAAATAATAGCACCTACTGACCACTGAGTACTGGATAATTTCTTAACACACTTCTAAACACTTTTTATATATTCTCTGTGTATATGTATGTATGTGTGCATATATATATATGTGTGTGTGTGTATATATATATCTATATATCCACATATATATAATATCTATAATAATATCTATATCTATATCTATATTATATCTATATCTATATCTATCCTCAGTGTATTTCTCAAAATCACCTAGCAACTCCACAACAGAGGAAGGACCAGAACTCAAAACCAGGTCTGTGTGATCCAAGCACCTATCACGAATAGGTACTTGATTCATCACTATAATCAGGATATCTGCATTCTACTCTTTGAGCTAGCAAATACTTCTCCATATTCAGTTCAACCCCCAATTATAGGTACGGAATCTTCATCTGACCAATCCCTTAGATTTTCACAGATCTCTTTCATTGCTCTGGTTGTCCATGGTATGCGAGATCTGCAGATGGAACTTAGTGGAGACTTGTAGCCCAGACTTGGTGTAAGCAGTGTGATTATTCCAGTCACAAGAAAACTGGAGAATCGTGCTCATCTCTGGCTCTTTGCCAGTCTAGTAGAGCTCCTCAAAGACGTCTTCCATGTGGCCCCCTCCCTAGCATGCCCAACACCACTCCTCTCGCTTACATCCTTGAGTGTTCTAGCATATATAATGTTGCAGCGAATGTCTCCAGTCATGATCACTTTGAAAATAATAAGAACTGGATTTAGGTTTTGGTAGGTTAGAGAACTAAAGTATTTATGGCAACAAGAAGATCATAATGTTTTCACTGATTTGATTGAATTTTAGTGAGAGATCCACATGAGGAAGCTCTTTCTCCTGGAGTACTCGAATAGTTCTAAGTACTTTCAGGTCCCTGAGAAGACAGTCCTGATCAGTCACCACCAGTAAAGTGTCGTTACAGCTATTAGGCTCCGAATATAGAAATGAAAAGTATTTCCAGGGACAAATTACTTGTGTTTTTCGCAGGGAGGTCACCTCTCTCCACTCGTGCAGATCCCCCTTCTGTGGAATGCATATGCACTTGATACCATATATCATCTTAGGGAAAAGGAGCAAACAAGCAAACAAACAAACAAAAAATAATAATAATAAAATGTTCTTTCACTGATCCCCAAATCAGAAGGCAGCATTTGTGGTTTTTGCACAAGAATATGATGACACATTCAATGAGAGCAATTGAGGGAAGTTTAATAAAAGAGAGTCTCTGAAGGAGCCTGCAAGGCATAGGATGCTGAGACAAGCAGTGTTGGTAAGCTCCCAACACCCTCAGCTTCCACACAGGACCCTGTTTTCCAGTCACACTCATGCCAATCAAAGATCTTTTCTAAATGATTTCACAAATGCAGACAAACAAAGTGCAAATGCTTACGTAAAATGGAAGATTTCAGATGCCTGAAAAAGGAAATATGTTGCCCATTCTATCGCTTTCTCCAGACTTCTACTCCTCACTCCTCTACAAATTTTCTCTCTCTCTCTCTGTCTCATAGAAATTTTACACTCTCATGGTATTTCTCTTTTTTATAGCAGTCACTTATACATTTAGATACTTTTTCTTCTATCTACCCCGCCAGTGATTCTACAAAATCAATGCACGGATTTCTTGTTAGTATTCAAGAAATGTGTGTGTTTATTTGTGTGCATATAAATAAAACTCTATACCCACTATGGTGTAAAGTTGTTGTTGAATCATGGTATCTCCTTACTTTCCAACTCTGAAGTTGAAGATTGACTTAGCTTCCCATCTTGCATGTTATTTTGTGGTTTTCCGATGAATCTGAGACTCACTTATTCCTTCTAAATAGCTTTGTACTTAGCAACTCACCTCATCTGCATTTAACTTTGTGTAGCGATGCCTGGGTCATACCATAGTGGTCTGGCTCATGGCTTAGTTTGCAGATGAGAGAATAAACTTTTCCTTTAGCTCCTTCACACTGTCTGGAGGTCTCCCATAGCAGTCAATGTATTTCTTTCAGTTGAAAATACAAACACAAAAATAAATGACCCTATTAACTTGTAATTGTCATCTCCTGGGGTTGCTTTCAGTGGCTAATGGGGAATTTTTTTCCTGTAAGAGAGGTCTAATTTGGTCCTATTGCCCAATATGAACCACATGCTCTAGTAAATATCTATGCCAGTGATTAATAGAACAGCCATCAGTAACTGTAAGGTGAGTGGCACATTCATAGACAAGTACCCCATCTGTCTTGCCTGCAATAACTTACTCTTTGAGGGATTTTTTTAAAAATTCAGCCCTTAAAGGAAAATAAGTTCTCCAAAGATAGCCAAGCATCAGGAAACATTGCAAGAGAAAATTGTATTCTGTTAGGTATAAAATATTTTTGAAATGGGCAAATTTTATTCCTCTAATCGTCTTATTCCATATTCTGACAGGCATGAATTCAAAGGTGTCCTTGTCTGTTACCATTTGTGAATGTGTCCAATTACATGTACATCAGGCATTTACTGAATGTCACATCTACCTGGTTTCTAGCTAATGTATACAAACAAATCTAAGTCAAATTTAATAGTGCTTTCAACATGCCAGGTCCCGTGTTGATGTGTAAGACAAGGTAACGTGTGTTAAGAACTTTAAGGCAGGTCAAAACAATTATATAGAAATTTGGAGAAAATATCGCCTGGTATCATGGAATAAATAGGGATTTTTTTTAACTTAGGGAAACATAGGTTGGGGCGCCTGGGTGGTTCAGTCGGTTAAGCGTCCGACTTTGGCTCAGGTCATGATCTCATGGTCCGTGAGTTCGAGCCCCACGTCATGCTCTGTGCTGACAGCTCAGAGCCTGGAGCCTGCTTCAGATTCTGTGTCTCCCTCTCTCTCTGATCCTCTCCCGTTCATGCTCTGTCTCTCTCTGTCTCAAAAATAAATACACATTAAAAAAAATTAAAAAAAAAAAAAACCTTAAAAAAAAAAAAAGAAAAGAAAACATAGGTTTAAATCCAGACTGTGCTATTGACTAGTTGAAGACTTCGGGCAGTGTAGTTGCCTTGCTTTCCTTTGTTTCCTGAACTGCAGAGTGCAAAATGATGTTTGTTGTCAAGAATTGTCAGGACTAACTGAAATGGCATTTGTGGAGAACCTAGCAGGGCCCTTGGCCTGTAGTAGGTGACAAGAAATGTTAGCTAGAATATCTGCCTTTTATTTGACAACCTCAGAAGATTTCCTATAAAGGAGATAGACATTGGAATTGGATCTGAAGGATGCATAGGATTTCAAAGTATGGATGATGGTGTTAGAAAGTTTGCAGCATAGGCATGCTTGATATTAAGATTTTTCATTACAACCTTCATTTATTAAACATGATACGTTATAATGTGGAAGAGCAGATAAAGACTGCAGCAATACAAAAGGGTGCAGTGTAATACCTTAAATTTGACTTTTCCTTGTCCTCTCTCTCTCCCTATCTCTCTTAACTGACAGGAAGGGAAAAAAAGAAGGAAGGTATAGACGCTTCTGATCACAGTGCTCCCTCAAACTTTGTACATATATGATGAGGGAAATCATCACTCTAATTATGCCAGTAAGTAAGCATTATGAATGAATGCATTTGTGAGAGCTCAGTAACCATTTATACCACTTTATTAAAGGCATAATAATTATCCTCTCTTTCTTCATGCCATCCTCTGCTTTCTTCACCCAGTGCCTAGCTTCCTGCCTGACCTCATAACCATCGTTTTCTAAATGTTTGCTGAATGGGTAAATTTGGGCTTGGATTTAATTCTTCTTCTCTTCATAAGTTCATTAAGCGTCAGCCTGTTATACTATTGTCATGAAAACTCTAAATGCTGTTAATTTCTGATATACATGGTAAATAGGGTATTTGTATTCAGCTGGTGTTTGGTCTAACTTGCTATCTCTTGAAATGAGGCTATGTGGCCAAAGTCCGTCCAAAACTGAATAGCATTGATTTCCTTTTTTCCTCTTAGAAAAGCAACAACAAATATATAAACTCCCCATCCTTGGTGAAATGTTTATATGCAAGAGATACTGCCTGTGTCTGTTTCTAAACACATATTCCCCAGCCCATTAGCTGTGTCTTTAAATATTTTACAGGTTCTATTTTTCTACTAATTGACCTTCTGACTAAAGTAATTTGTGATCAGTTAAATAGTCACCAAAATTAACGTGTCAATTTAATATGTTTAAAGAATCTAATCAAAGCAGTTATTTTCAGTGGAAAGCTATCAGATTCATTTTATGAACTTAGCAAAAGGCTGATACTAAAACCTGACAAAGAGAGGAAACACACAAAGAAACTATAGCACAATTTCATTCATGAAAATCAATACATCAATACAAAGAAAATACTTGTAAAAACTCTTCTCATTTGTAGATATGAAAACATCTATATAATTTCTCCCTCATGAAGTGGAGTTTGCCCCCAATCCCAAAGAAAACTTTAGAATTTCTAAATATGTTCCTAAACAACCATCTAGATGTAAATGTAATAAGATTAAAAAAAAAAAAAAAAGGCTCACGGCCATCTCATTTGAGAAAGGCATTTCTCACAAATGTTCTTTTTTAAGTAAAATGATAAATATCTTAACTTCCACTTAATAGTAAAACATTAGAGACATTTGAATCAAGAAAATTAAGTAAGTTTGTACCAATATCATTTTAACACTATTCTGTAAATTAGTATTAGTATTAGTATAATATAGTATGAAAAAGAACAAGTAAACCAAAGAGTAATTTTAAAAGCATATATTAGAATTTATAAAGATTATATATTTTGTACATTTGTAAAATAGAAAAAATCAAAATAAACTCAATATATTCAATTCGGTATTCTTATCTTCACAAGAGATTGAGGTCAACACTAGGTCAGTTCACTATGTACTGGAATCTGAAGGGACCGATTTATTGCTCATATAACTTTGTGTTCGGATTTCCAGCCAGTTTAAATGGAGACAAATAAGTCAGATATATATCAAATTATATGTACTGGCTTATATTGAAGACATTTGGAAGTTTGTCCTTGAATTAAACTTTCCTAGCCACTCACAGAAGGACAGATGCTGGCTTCCATCCACTACTCTCACCATCACCATAGACTGAGAGAGCATGGACTGGTAGAGAACTTTGATCTCTGATTGGCAAGTAGGCAGGTGCTAAGGGAGGCAAAACATTAAAACTTTTACCAAATAAATTTTCATCATCTAGTGGGAAAGAGAAGGAAGAGAAAAGACAATGGGAAAGGAGGACAAGGAGGAAAAAAAGGAGAAGAAGGGGAAGGGGGAGGAAGAGAAGGAAAAAGAGAGGAAGAGGAAGCAGTAGAAACAGGAGGGGAGGGGGAAAAAGGAAAAGGAAGAAGAAGAAGAGAGAAAGAAATGAGACAATGAGAATTGAGGGTAGAGAAGCTGAAAGTGTTATCTCAGTACTTCTCCCTTTGGGCAGATGTAACATGGAAAATGGAGTTGGAGTAATAAAGGTCTTCCCCAGATTTCCCAGTTTTCCACAGAACTCCACTTTGTATATGGTTATTATGTAAGGAATTTTGGCATTGTTGGAAAATTCTCTTTACTGAGAAATAGTCAACCATGTCTTTACTCAAGAATGGTCTATGAGTTCTTGAGTCCAACAAACCTTGTATAATGGATTAAAATGGCCACTATTTTTTTGACATGTCTCTCATTAAGAGGTAGGGGTCTATACCTCCTGTGTTTTTGTTTTTGTTTTCTAGACTAAGCCTATTACTCCCTTTTGACCAATGCAATATGGCATTAGCTAGGTTGTGTGACCTCTGAGTCCCCATCATAAATCTCATGGAATTTTCACTCTGAGAAGCCAGCCACCATATAATAAGTTTGACTATCCTATAATTGCTATGCAGTGAGAAAACCTGAACTAGCCATGTGGAAATGCCACATAAAGATGGAAATATGCCTGGACGTCCTGGCTGTGATAGTCATCCTAGCTCAGACATCAGACGTGTAAGTGAATAAGCAACATTGGACATGTCAGACCGCATAGAGATCAGGTAGGGAAGAAGTGAAGAATTCAGCTGATAGCCAGAAGAAAGTTCCTAAATGTATGGCCCCAGTTGAACTGTCCCAGACATTACAGCTTTTTAAGATACCCCGGCTCAGGCCTCCATCATTATAGAAAAGGGATAAACTATTTCTGTGTGCCCTGCTTAATTTCCTAACCCACAGAATGGATAGCATAATACAATAGTATCATGACCCAGGACAATTATTTAACAGTTCTGATTCTTTATTTTTTCATCTGTAAAATGAGAACAAAATACTAGTGTCTTTTTCATAACATTATTGTACACATTAAATGAGCTAATGCAGGTGAAGTCCTAAACGTAATACTGGATATGGAGCATGTAACAAATTTGACTATTATCTTTTGATAAACTGTGCCTCTGAAAAATTGAAGAGCCATGAGAAGAAAGAGTACCATAACACCAGTAGAATTCTTAAATGAAATTTATGCTGAAACCAGAAATTGTCTTGCAGTGGAATTTCAAGGCAATTCCAGATTGAAGTACTCTGAAAAATATACTTCATACCTCATGGTACCATGGCAATGTTTCAATTATAGAGTTAGCAGTTAGATAGCATTATATTCTAGAATGGTTATATGCCTCTCAAAAAGGAATAGCATTGTCATTCATGGGGGGGAACCATGACACTGGATTATTCCGATAAAAGAAAGGAAAGAAGGAAGGAGACAAGAAAGAAAGAAAAGTAAGGAGACAGAGAGAAAGAGAAGGAGGAAGGAAGGAAAAATTGTACTAGTGAAAATCATATTTTATTTAAAAATTCATTTGGTATGTGCATTTAGAGCTTTAAAACTGAAGGCCATTTGACTCAGTAATTGTCTTCTAGGAATTTATCCAAAAGAAATGCAGGAAAATCTCTGTATGAATGGATATTTATTATAGTTACTGTTTTAACAAAACATCAGAAATCACTGGACATATTCAACACAAATAAATCATGGTTAATCTATTCTAAAATATATTGTTATTTCATTAACCATTGTTTTCCTGAGAGTGAAGATGTAAAGATAAAAAAAATGCTAAAACAGTATGCCTAATAATGCACACATTTATGCAAAGCATTTCTATGACAATGTTTGGAAAGAAATCCCCAAAATAATTACAGCAGTTTTCAATAATTTTTGAAATTATTAATCATTTGTTTCATCTTTATCCTTTTCTATGTTTCTGAAATTTCCACCATGAACATACACTTTATTTTATTTTGCAAAAATACAAACAAAACTTAAAATCTCTCTGCTTTCAGTTACTTAATACCACCTTGAAGAATCAGAACATAGCTTATCATATACACGTGATGAAATAGAATCCCTGGTGAAATTTCTGTTTTTTTCTCTATAAGTCTCATCTTTCTTGTATTTAAGATCCTTTCCAGTAGCTTCTTTGAAGATGTTTAAAAAATTAAAAAAATAAAATAGGGAAAAATAATACATAACTTTTCTCTCTTGCATCAAGGTGTGCCTTGGGAGAAATCATCAGAGAATTAGAGTCTATTTCTGATTAAGCTTCATTTTTACTTCCAGATAAATATGTACATATTACTGTCAATCATATCATGGGATGAAAAAATAAAATTCCCTTAAGCATTTTCTTACATATCCTATTATTCATTTGCAAAGTGTAGCAACATTTCTAAGAAGTCATTCATCTAATAAACTCTTATGAAGCCCGTGCATTAGGCAAAATCAGAGCTTGAATTTGTCCCCATTGCTTGAATCAGATGCCTACCACATTGTAGGGAATGGATACACTTGACATCATTGATCTGTTTGCATTGTTCTTCCATGCCAAGAATCTGCACTTCTCTGAATGTACCTTTCAGGCACCATAGGCAAATATTTGCAGAGAACTTGTTTGCCTGTTCAGGACTGTTTTGACAGTCCCTACTGGAACTAAATTTCAGTACACATACATTGCTGCGAGATTTTAGCAACATAAGTCTGAGTTTAGTCTTTTGTTTCTTTGTTTCCATTAAGTTTTCATATTCTTGATAATATGAATACAAAGGAGGCAGGTAATTTTTAATGGACATGTCTTTTCTTTGTATATGTTGGACTGAAGATACTGAGCTTGGCTTTTTGATGGTATCTGTTTTGTAATTAGTTACAGCTTTTGACAGTTTAAAGGTTTCCCTGTCCTTTACAGAGCTAAACTTACTTTTCTTCTGTCTTCTATTTAAAGGAGTTTGAGCAATTAGCTTAGTGCTCCCTGTCTGTATGAAATCATACTTATTCTTGCACAACTAGGTACTCAGTCAGGAGTGTGGACAGTGTCTGATTGGGAAAATCTCTCATAAAAATCTAATCAGAGACTGGCATGTGATTCTCACAGATGAACAGTATTAAGACATTAATCTGCATTCAGGCCCAAAATGTGGTTGAAAACTTCACTCTAGTAAGTCACTTAGAAAAAAAAATGTACTTGGGCACTTGTTACAAGTATGAAATCACTAAAACTAGTATCTCGTCATGAATAAAGGCAATTTTATCTCTTTATGCATAAAGACATGAGGGATTTGGCCCAAGGCTATTATCATAGAGTCTTCCTACTGCTCATGTGCACATCAGAGTCCCTCCAGAGACTTTTTTCCTCAATGTTGCTAGGATTGAGGAAAATACAATATCCCTAGAATAAAAAGGGCCAGCACATTGACTCCAAAAGTATACATTACTGTTTTTCAGCCCATTGGGCCTGAAGCCAGAAAATCTGGTTCCAGTCCCCCTTTTTTTTTTTTTTTTGAGTTACTGCATTTTGACTTTGACAACAAACTTTTAAGCTTCTAAGCCTCAGCTTCATCATCTATAAAATGAGGATAATACCTCCGACCACTCAGGATAATTGCAGTTGTAAAATTGACCACAGTTTAACCCACCTGTGCACTGGAATCCACTAGATCACTGTAAAGAGATCTAATTGGGTTTACTATTAGTTTATCTGCTCCCTGATACACTATAGTTACAGTAAATTAAAGCAGACTTGGTTTTTGTTGTTATTGTTATTGTTTTAATGGATAACCTCTCACCTGGGCATTAAACAGTAATGGTTTGGTTTGGAGATCTTCTTTAAATGGGGCAAAATTCAGTGTTTGCAAACCCAAGTGCAAACTGTTTGCTACACTGCCTTTCCTTTTCGATCTCACGCCCGAACCATCATCACTAGCTTATGAGCCCTAATTACTGTGGGTGGAGAACAGAGTGGCTCCATTCCACCATTGATTAGAGAATAAGAACCAATTACCAAATGTCGGTTTATTAAAGTGTGTGTTTCTAGCTAGCTGCTTCTCACCACCCAGCAATTTGCCCTTGACAGAAACACTGCTCCTGGAATCATGAGAGATCACTGTTAAACTCTTACATGTGTAGAGGCTGAACACAATTTCTAGCTGGCGTGGGAAAAGGGCATTTGGAAGGAAAACACTGAAAGGAATTTAGTTTCCTGGCGGAAGACTGAGATTTCAGTGTGACAGGGGTACAATTTCTTGTCTTGAATGAAGGAACAGAGACCTGATTCCCTCCGAGTTGCAGGTGACCCCTACCTCTGATAGAGGGTAAGAAAGTAATCGCCCTCCTACGCCGTGAAATGGACCCTTCATTTTGAAACCAGGCTGGTGCACTGATTAGTTCTGCTAAGTGACTCTGAAGAGACCCATTTGTTTAGCTCTACGTGTAATTTTAAAGGAAAGGACGTGTCAGCAGCAGAAAGGAGAGTCAAATGAGGTCACTCATGAAATAGTGGGAGAAATTTGCCGGTGCCTCTACCTGGTTTTATTCTTCTCCATCTCCACTGACCTACGCGCTGGAAAACTGATACACCAACTAAACGGAACCTTCAATTTCTCATTCCGTGAATGACCAGGCCTGCTCCCCAGGGCCCTCAGAAATGGATCTTCATTTCTCAATTGGTGGGGACACCACATTTAACCCTTTATGTTAAGGCAGTTCCCACCTGCAGACCCTCCATCACTATAGAAGCTGGTTCTATCATGGAAGCTCCGTACGTTCAGAAACCCCACCTCCGATCTGTTTTTGGTTTTTTGCCTGCTTGGCAATGTGACCGCCACCCTTGCAGAAATTGGGGGATATCCTAAGCAGACAATTTTGAGGTCCTCAACATAACAATCCAAAAAAGTGTGTGAATGCTGCCTATTTACCTGTAGATTACTCTCATTTAAATTAGTTTATGCCCTGAAAATGTCCGGTGTCTTGAACCATTCCAATTGCATCTGATTTCACTTAAAACCATGAGGAGTGCAATAAAGGATACATTCTTAACTTTGATACTAACATTTTTTGTGAGGAAAACAAAATCCAAAAAAAAAAAAAAAAGAACTGCAAAGGGCAAGCCTCATCATTTCCTTCTCTTCAATTCCACAATATTGAAAAGATACCTATATCATGGTTGTGATCACTTTATGTTGGAAGTCTTTTGTTTAAGCTTTCTTCCTGTCAATCAGTGATCATCTGTGCCTAGAGACCCTGACTCAATTCATGTTATTTTTCTAGGGTTGTAGCAGAAGTTTGGTCTATGGCAAGGACTCAAACATCTGAATTGAATAAATATATAGCAGTGTATGAGTTTTCACAATACGAGCAAATGAATTAAACAGAAAACTGGAGTCACCACTCACATATATTTCTTCATATGTTTCAGCCTTATACTTTTCCATATAACACCCTTATCTTCTTATTCCCTGCCTATTATTTACTGCTTCTGGTTATCAGCTTATGTATGGAACACTTCTTTTGTGGAGGTTTTGATAGGTCTCACTGACTCTAGCTTTTCTGAGCCACTTAAAAAGATTTAAGAAATGAAAGTTAGGGGGAGGGTTCTTTCTGTGTGATTTATTTTTCTTAGGGAATAGTAACCAGAACCACATATAGGAATTCATACTTTAGTTCCGTTTTTGTTTGCTTCTTTGTGGCCTTGGATCTGTTGCAACATTTGCCGTGCCACGTGGCTTTCAAAAATCAATTGTCAAAGGTTTGAGAATGGAAATACTTCCAAGATGAGCACTATCTCTGTGACTTTTGTGTGTATTCTGTGTGGAGTCTACTTTGTCTATTTGGAAGGCAGAAAAGAGACCTAGAAAAGAAGTTGATTTGTAAGATACCCTTGGTAAGAGTCAAATCCAGCATCTGTTACTTGACAAGGTTAACATCATCTTTCTCAGCCCCCCTTCCTTCATCTATCGTAATGGAGATAATGTCTGCTTTGGGAAGAGTATGTAAAAATTACATGTTACAATGACGGTTTATCCATTCATTCTTTCATTCAGCAATGTGAGCATGTAGAATATTCCAGGCATGGGGTGCCTGGGTGGCTCAGTCGGTTAAGCATCCAACTCTTGATTTCAGCTCATGTCATGATGATCTGGTCATGAATCCTGAGATCAAGCCCTGCATTGGGCTCCCTGCTGGAGGTGGATCCTGCTTAAGATTTTCTCTCTCCCTCTCTGCTCCCTTAACCTCTCCCTCCCTCTCTCTCTCTCTCTCCCTCTCTCTCTCTCTCTCAAAAAATAATAATAAAATAAAGTGTTCCAGGCCTTTTTTGAGACTAAAACAAGCAAAGAACCCACTCCTGTATAGTTTATGGTCTAGTTGGGAAAAAAATAAAATCATTCGAATTGTAGTGTATAGTATTTTAACTGTATTGTAACAACCCAAGACATGTTCTGAAGAAAAGAGCTGGATTCTATAGGAACATTAACTTTTCCCATAGAACAGTCTCCAAGGGGGCTGACCTTGGATGACGTGCCTTAGCAGATGTGAATGATGAAGAGAAGTTTTCCAGATGAAGCAGCAGTGCGGGAAGTGATTCAGTTAAAGAAATCGGCAGGGCCCAAAATGGCTGTGAGGGCAGGGGTGAAGAAGTGAATGGCTAGTGGGGCCGGAAGGTATTGATGAAGGGGTGTACTGGTGAGAGATGACACTGTAGAGCTAGGCAGGGGACTGGCTTGTAAGCCCTGTATACCTTGTTAAATATTTTAGTTTTTATATCAAGACCCTGAAACAAATGCTAATTCCCATTCACATGTATTGGCGTTGTGTTTCCTAAGTTGAATAAAAACAGAAATGTGTTTCTTGATTCATGTCCAATGTGACTGCTCAGCTCAGCCGGATGACCTACAGTCAGTCCAACTTTTCTATTCTAAACACTCGTCTCTAGGATACTGATGGAGTAGACACCCAAAGTAGCCTGCTCTAGTCATTTTAAAATCCTAGGATTGGAAAAGAGGTCCACCCTACACTAAAAGATGTCCTTCTGTCTCCTCAGCATGTGCTGAGCACAAGAGGACCATCCTATCAGATTTCCTGGGTTTGGAGCCCCTATCTCTGCCATTTAGTCCCTGTTCTCTATTTCTCCATCTTGGGTACAGAAGTCTCATGGGTACTGGAAACCAGTGAGACACCTGGAAAGGATGGAAGAATAAAAAGGGACTGAGGGGGTAAAAAAAAAAATTGAAAGCAGGTCTCAGAATAATTATTCTTTCAAAGCCCCCAAATCTAGTTGGCCACAAAATCTGAAGGATTCTATCATTAAATATATGTATTTTTAATGTTCTCTTGCCTCCATCCCCACTGTCATTACCTTCAATCAGAGTCATTCTTTCCAGTGATTTCTATAATAGAACCTTGGCCCCAGTGTCGATTAAGTTAACCTATATTCCTGATGATATGAGACCAATCTTTCTTCAATATAAACCTGGATCCTGTCAGTCTCCTATCTCATGTTCATCAGTAACTCCCTTATAAAATGTGTGGCATTTAGTATGTGTTCTTTTGTTGGTAGGTTGTTCAATGGGATGCTCAAATGGTTTACATTCTGGGGCAACGATGAGCCAGGCATTCGCAGTACACTGGTCACTCTGACCTTTTCCCTTCCTTCACATCAAACACTAGTGGATTGTGGCATGATGGTGAAGAATTGCTGTTCCAACTCACAAGGTCCACTTGACACATCATATTTCATCTTAATGAGGGTGATTGACAGAGAACTGTGCTAGAAATCGTGTTAAGCACTTTATGTATGATAATCTAATCGGTCCTCGTGATCATGCTTTGAGGTATGTGCTGTTTTTATCTTTATTTTATATGTTTAAAAACTGAGGTTCAGGGTATTATTAAGCTTTCCAGGCAGTAAGTGAAATAGTTTTTAGATGTTGATAGGCTATTGCCAGAGCAGGCAATTTTAATCACTGTTCTGTACTTCCAAGTCCTAATTATTTCCTTCTTTTCTTATAGATGAGGTGAGTGAGCTAAAAATCATAGGGCGGTTATAAAATATGTAATTAGATCTGATGATACAAATTCAGAGGGAGTATCCCAAGTTTTTTTTTTCTAACTTCAATATTATTGGGCTTGAATTAAGGTAGTTATCATTAGATCCTTGGCAACATTGTGTTATACTAAAATTCCACTTAAAAATGCCTGCACTAATAGGATCTCAAATTCAGCCATGACCTACCCAGGGGTCAGGGTCTCAAAGCTTCTTCATTGGTTTGCATCTTTCTGAAAGAATCTTGAGATAATGCCCCTACCCCATCCTCCTGCCTGCCCACCCCCCCCCCAGAACAATCTTAGAAGTCCTTTGAGATTCTGCTAAAAGCCCAACACACTATCTTCTAGGAGCATTATTATGTAGTCTTAGTAACATGAACTGAATAAAAATGGACACATTACACAGTCTTGGTTCCTCCAACAGTGATTGGAAATAGATCGAAAGAGCTGAGGCACTAACTCAACCAGCCATTCCATCATCAGCCTGTCTCAGGGTAGTAATAAACTTCTTGGTCTGCTAAATTTATGGAGTAGAAGTGCGAGCACAGCCTCCCAGTGGTACCCATGGCTTTGAACAGGTCAATAACAGTGGTCTGGAGGTCTGCACACTGACCATTATAAGCACCAGGTGGACTTACCAATGTGCTGTCACTAGCAATTGCTTCCACACTAGCTCCTTAGCTGGAAAGATAAATCAGGCTGCCTAAGGAAGGGGTTTTACATCAGATGAATGAGAGTATTTCTTATGTAGAAGTGTAAGTTTAAGGGTTTAACTCCCAAATACTCTCTGTATTTATACTAGCTTAGCCAGCAACTCTGAACCATGAAAGAGCATGTGCAGTCATGAGTCACCTTCTCATCTGACTCCAGGTATGACTTATACCTTTAGAAGGGCAGTGGTGCCCTGTGCTGCAATGGACAAACATCCTTATGTCATGTGAGTTATGCAGTCATTAAGCATAGGACGTCCAAGCACCACTCTTAAGTTTACAATGCTTATCATGATATAATTCACTTAATATCAAATTTGAGGGCCACTTGTATAGGTCCTTGAAAGATCATGCTGGCTCTGTCACTAGATCTTTGCAGTTGACATTTCCTCTGCGTTGGTCGCCTTGCCCTGTGCCTTGCCTAGTTAATTCTTGTTCTTCTTTCAAATGGCTGTGTAGAATCAATTCCTCAGGAAAGCCTTCTCAGACTGCAACTGACTAAATGTCTACAATCCCTCTCCCTACCCCATATGAACACTCATTTTGGTGTAGTAAATAAATGTGGTGAATCTTGCATTCATATCTACCTTTCCCAGTAAGCTGGAAGTTCTATGGATGTCAGGACCCTTGTGCTTTTGTTCAGTCAAATCCTCAGTACCAAGTATGGTATTCAGCACCCACTAGAAATGCAATAGCTAAAGCACACAAAAATATAATGAGGAAAATCCTCCAAACACATTATATGCTATCTTATAAAAAAAATGATGAGAACTATTCATCTTGAATTCTCTAACCATTCATTTATTTGGATTTCTTAGCAAATATTTCTTAATCTTCCCCTCTTTTCCAAGTGTTTGCTAAGACCTGGGTCTACAATCAATCAATAAATAAATAATTGAGCAAACTACATTAAAAAAATCTTTAATTTCTCCCATTACCTCTTTGTCTCTGAAAGCATATATATTTATTCAGTAAAAATAGAATGCCATACATCCTTACGCTCTATTTACATATCACCGTTTGGTGGCAACCTTTGTATTTGTTGCCTCTAAGAATACAGAAAATCAATCCCATGAAAAGTAATATTTTACAATTGGAAAAAAATCCAGAAACTTTTTTTTTTCTTTTGGAAGGAACTCCTGGCTTTATAATTGATTACCAGGATCCATGACTTCTAATGTGTTTTCACAAAAACAAAACAAAGAAACAAAACAAGCAAATGAGCGCGCGCGCGCGCATACACACACACAACATCTCTTTTGTAGACTAGGAATGAGGTATTTTTAATGACTTTATTTTTTTTTTAATGTTAAATAGGGATTCCTTCCCTCATGGGATCAGAGCCTCTGGAAACCACTGCCAGACAGTGGTTATAATATAAGTAAAGTAAGCATGTGCCAGTGAAAAATTAGGTGTTTGGAAAGTCAGCATATGCATGTATTTCTTGTGTATGACGTGCTAGTTAGCGTATAACAGAGGGCAGTCTGGAGCTACCATTGGGTGTCAGAGGAGAAAAACTTGGATGCTCACAGCAGCATGTTGAATAAAATCCAAATGTAATAAAGTACATATGGCTTGCTTTCTAGAGAGATCTAAAAATTAATTTTTCTGCAAACTCGACCAAATTTGTATTGAATTCCTCTGTATAAGCAAGTTAAGATTGACCATAGGTAGCTTTTACTCACATGCTTTGTATTGGCCACTTGCTTGTTTAGGGGAAATAGAGAAACAGCATAGCATATCTCTAGTAAGAGTTTACTGAGTTTGCACATCCCTCAACAAGAGCAAGATCCACCACTAGCAGTATAGTAATGTGATTTTACATTGCAGCCTGGAACATTCACTCACGGACAAAAGTAGCTACACAAGAGCCTATATATGGAGCAAGTATACATAGTGCAACGACAAACCACATCTGTTCCAAGTTTAGTAGGACACAGAGAATGGCACACATTCCACATTTGTTCAACAAGGGGAGCATAATGCTATGGTTTGCATGTCCTTTGATCAGAGATTATCAAAGTGTGGTCCCTGGATTAACACTATCAGCATAATATGAGAACTTTTTAGAAATGCAAATTATCAGGCCCCACTCTAGATCTGTTGAATCAGGAACTTGAGGAGTGGGGTCCAGCAACCTCTGTGTGTGTGTGTACGTGCGTGGCTGTGGGTGTGTTTTAATATGAATTCTTACTGTTTTTTTCCGGTTTTATTGAGAAATAATTGGCATACATTATTGTATATGTTTAAGGTGTACAGCATGATGCATCAATCTGTATTTTAACAGGGCTTCCTAATGATTCTGGTACGTGCTCAAGTTTAGGAACTCTACCCTGCTTTCAGGTCCACTGAGCTCAGTCCTGGCACATTCCATGGCAAACTAACTCTTCCTCTCAATTCTTTCAAAACATACTTCCCCAGGTAGTCCAGCTTTAAATGAAATCTAGCTATTCCTGGAGCTGGACCCTGGAGTTTCTAGATGATTCTCTCCAATGGGATCTAGCCATTCCTTCTCATCCTATGTTACTTTACAGAATTATCTGTGGTTTTTCAAATACCACTTCATGGTCCTGCCTCTATACATGCTGCTTTCTCTGGCCACACTGCCTTTTCTTACCTGTCCTTCAAATGCCAGCCCGGGTCAGCCACCCTCTCCTCTAGTGAGCTGTCTGAGTAATCTGTGTTCTGAAATTAGAGACATTGTTCCATGCTTCCATGTGACCTGACTTTCCTCATCAGTCTGGTTGTGTTTCTGTCTCCACTGTAAAAACAGTGGGCTTCAGTAGAATAGGCAGTGTCCTTTTTTTTTTTTTCTCCTTCAGCTTTGAAATTATCAAAGTTATAAAAAAAAAAGAAAAGAAGGAAATTACCAGAGTGTGTTGCCTATAGTAGGCATGCAAATGTTCATTAGATTAATGAATCCATAGTCACATTTAATCTGCCCCATGACCCTGTGTGATAGAAGTAATACATTATTACATGTTATTCTAATTATAAAACAATACAAGCTCACCACAGAAAATATGGAAAATACTAAATAATATGCAATATAAAATGAAACCAATTTATACTTTCACAATGAAAAGGTAATCCCTCTGTATGATAAGAGTATAACATGATAAGAGTTAATATTTTGGTGCATTTCTTTCTAACCATTCCGTTTGCATTGAAAAAAAGTGCCAATATTGCAGTTACATACTATATACTTTCCAGGCTTGTCTTCTATCACTTTCTCTTCTGCAGCCCAGGGTCCAACAGTAACCTTCCTTAGTCTCCATCATTTTGAAAATGCTCTTCTCTTCATACAAGATGATCACCCTTCCCCCTCCTGCAGCTTACTCTTCTGTTTTCTCGCAGGCAATAAGTCCACTTTTGTTCCCTTTGTGACTCTTTCTCCAAGACACTCAAAGTGACTTATTTATGATTCTCTGTGCTGGTCCACCATCCAGCGCAAGTATGCATCTCTTCTAACCCTTAGATACCTTTTATGTTAGTGCTCATTGGATGCTTAACCCAGTCAACACTGAGCATCTCACCTTTGCCTCTCCTCCTAATCTGTTCCTTCTGTTTCCTTCTTGCCCCTTGCTACCCTGTTCTTCCCTTGTGATTTGACATATTGGTCCTATACCTGATACAATGGGCGGATGTGTAATTTACAATGTGTAAGTTACCTTAATTGCCCAAGGACACACTGGTATGATTCTTTCATGTTTTTAAAGGAGGAAAAAAAAAATCAGTGTCTTTCAATTAAATTAAATACACATGAATACATTTTACACCCACCACCAGGATGTCTTTTTTTTTTAATATGAAATATATTGTCAAATTGGTTTCCATAGAACACCTAGTGCTCATCCCAAAAGGTGCCCTCCTCAATACCCATCACGCACCCCCTATCAACCCTCAGTTTGTTCTCAGTTTTTAGGAGTCTCTTATGCTTTGGCTCCCTCCCTCTGTAACTTCTTTTTTTTTTTCTTCCCCTCCCCTATGGACTTCCGTTAAATTTCTCAGGATCCACATAAGAGTGAAAACATATGGTATCTGTCTTTCTCTGTATGACTTATTTCACTTAGCATAACACGCTCCACTTCCAACCGTGTTGCTACAAAAGGCCATATTTCATTCTTTCTCATTGCCACGTAGTATTCCATTGTGTATATAAACCACAATTTCTTTATCCATTCATCAGTTGATGGACATTTGGGCTCTTTCCATACTTTGGCTATTGTTGAAAGTGTTGCTATAAACATTGGAGTACAAGTGCCCATATTCATCAGCACTCCTGTATCCCTTGGGTAAATTCCTAGCAGTGCTACTGCTGGGTCATAAGGTAGTTCTGTTTTTAATTTTTTGAGGAACCTCCACACTGTTTTCCAGAGCGGCTGCACCAGTTTGCATTCCCACCAGCAGTGCAAGACGGTTCCCGTTTCTCCACAACCTCGCCAGCATCTATAGTCTCCTGATTCATCTTAGCCACTCTGACTGGTGTGAGGTGGTATCTGAGTGTGGTTTTCTTAATAGTGATGAGTTAATGCTGCCATCAGCCATGAGCTGCAGTTGAAAATTCCCTGAAAATTGGCTTTGTTTCAGGCATAGCTCTTGCAGACACCAACTCATCTCCTGTCTACACATGATCTACATAGAGGCCAGCATCCATGGCATCAGTGGCCAACTGTGTTCGTTTTGTTAAGGCTAACAAAGAGGCAGAGGGGAAGAGAGCTCTTGTCAGATAAAAGTTTTGTTCAGATTGTACTCCTCACCCTCCTCCCCTTCCGCCTGAGTTCACGTTGCTGAACTATAATTGTACTATCTTCTCCTTGAGGAAGACAGGAAAATAAAAGCACTTACTTGTGCAGATAAAGAGCATGTTCTCCCTGAAGTCATTCCAGCAATGCACAATAGAGCTTACTATAAACATGAGAGCAATGTGATCTCTCTGTACAGAACATTGTCCAGACTCTGCCTTTTGTGATTTGGGGCTGTTTTCTTGTTTGTTTATTTGAACAAACAACACAGTAGTACAGAAAAGCAAGAGATACATGGGTTTTTCTCACCCAATGATAATCAATAGATAATTATAAATGAATTTTTCTCAAAGCAACTGGAGAGAGAAGATTATGCAGTTGCAGGAGGAAAGAGAAGGTGAACTCTGACAGACTCTGTTAGAATCAGAGGGTTGGAACGTTGCATTTCCTCTTATGACAGGGTATTATTTTAACCCATTCCAGAAAATCAACTCCTTGAATGATCTGTACTGTCAGTCCAGTTTGTTAAATCAGGGAGTGATGTTCATGGAGTACCTACTGTATGTACAAGTGAGAATGTCCCAGGAGTGTTCTATGGATGTGGTCACTAAAGTAGTTGTCCACAAACATGGGTCCAAGAGGGTTTTCTGAGACTGTGCTTCAAAGGCTACTGAACTTGAACCAGTAACATTCCCCTCAATACCCCCAACATGCAATATAAAATAAATTGAGTGACAAAAAGGCCAACTCAAGATTGCCGTGGTTAGTTTTAACTAGTACCAAGGAACTGGGAGTGATTATACCAGTATTTCGCAAATTTTGGATTGCCAAGCCCCAATGCTGCATATTTCTGGATCTAAAATTTTTTCAGTGATACAGATGCTGCTGATTCAGAACCCCAGTTCAAGAAACACTGGTCTATGTCATTTTTCACAAAATATTTTTTTGTGACATATGAACAGTCACAATGTACCTTAACTTGCTCATAGACTCTTTTTTCTGTCTTTTTTTTTTGTTCTTGTTATTTATTGGAATGCTATGAAGGACAATAAAACTTGAGTATAATATTTCTCTAGTTAGCTCTCCTCTTCCTAGAAATAACTTCTCAGGAGTATTACATGGCTGAATTATAGTTAGCAAAGCAGAATGAACGGTATTGCTGTCATTTGCTTACAGGGTCATTTATTTGTTTATTTAACATGTAATGTTGTAGTTGTCATAGTTAGATCCTATGCTAGGGATTAGGGATAAAAGGATGAGAAAAGCATGAAAATTTCTTTTCAAGAATCAAAATTGGGTGGGGAAGACAAGGAAATGTAAAACTACCAGATATGATTGTACAGTGATAGCAGGGAATAAAAAGAAGGAACTCCACCTTCAGCCAGATTGGAGAGGAGTGTCAGAAGATGGTTCAAGAATCATTGAGGTCTATGCTGTGTTGGTGAATATGGAACCCCATGCATCTAATGGAACCAGTACTTGGCTCCCAGAATGATGATATGACTTGAAATGGAGCAGCTTTTTAGCAAGGACCCTGTTGCAATGCTAATGAAGAGGTAAGAAGACCTGCCTTAGGGATCAGCCCTCTGAGTTTGAATCCTGACCTCATCACTTGATACCTGTATGACCTTAGACCACTCAATTTCCCTGACCTCCATTTTCTCATTTGTAATATATAGATAATAATAATGCTTAGATTGTGTTGAGGATCCAACTTAAGATCATGCATTTAAACATGCCTAGAATACCGACTATCCTGTACATTAACAATATTCTCCAGATAGATGTGAAAATAGTAATGACTATCAAATAAATAAAATAAAACAAACTATAGCTCTATACCAAAGGACTGGAAAGGTAAGATTTGTTCATTGGTAATGGCTGCAAAATGAATTTTCACAGTGGCTTCTTCATGGTACTTCTAGAACATCTATACGTTTCTTTTCTTTGTAAAAAAGGTTCTGTGTAGCCCAGTGAGTATTTGTTGAACTTTCTGTATGAAAGGAAAACACAGAAAATTTTACCCAACCCTTCGTAGAAGTAACCCAGGGCCCTAAAAGTATGAATTGCCTGTCCGGCCATTTTCAGTAGGCCATATGTTCTTGAAAATCCGAGCCATGTTTAATCACACCTATAATCCCAGTTCTTAACAGAAGACTCAAACACAGAAGATGGTAATACATGACACTCAATGAATAAACAATCCAAATTTTTGAAGTTTTTTTTTGTTCTGTTAATTTTTATGGGTTACATTGTTAAAATACAAACCAGCCTGAACCATATTTCTGAGACAACGATAAAACATTCAATATCTAAAGAGAACATGTATTAAAATACTTTGTTTATTATGTCCACTTTTAATGCTTTAATACAGTTACAGTAATTCCTATTTAAAAAAAGACTTGTGTCCATGATTTTATTTAAATCACCAGATTACCACTAAGTCCCATGACAGGGTGAAATAGTCCTCCTATTTTCTGCACTCCTTTTTCCAGAGCATTAAAGAATTGCTTGCTGAACCTTCAATTAACATTGAATGAATATGTGCAGTTGGTTTTGCTTTCTTCAGTATTACCCTTTCCCTTGCCATTCCTTACATGGAACCTATAGTATTCTTGAGCTCAGTTCTTAGCATTGGGAGTGGGATCACCATGAGAAAGGAGTGCATGCCTATCATGGTCAAAGTATAATTACAGCCTCAAGCTCTTTCCTAATTGTATGCTTTCTCTTTAGTATTCCCTTCGTATTTTCAGCTTTAAGAGCTCTTTCCTCTGATCTTTGTCAATATGAGATGGTCTTTAAACTAGCACTATCCCTAATTAAACAGTAATGATCTCATTTTGAGGTACGTTTGGGCATTTTTCTCAACATATTTTCAGCAATAAGTTGGTACCATTAGGGTCACAATGTTTCTTTGGCATTAGAAAACACATTTTTCTGTACTGTGCATGTTGGACTGCTTTTGATTTTGCAAAGATCTTTTCTGGTGTTTGATAGTTTTTGTCAGATTTCAATTTTCCTGTAACTGAGCTGATAAGAAAAGTTTAAGATATGGACAAGAATGTACCAGATTCTATGCCTTTATTCTCCCAGTGTATAACTTCCCAGTTAGTATATTCTTGGATAAGACAATCTCTTTCATTAATTAACTGAGGTCAGTTCTAATCCAGTAATAAGGATGAGTGTCTCAATAGTTCACCCAACAAAAATATAATTTTCAGCCCATGAAAATTACCCAGTATCAAAAACCTGGGGCTCTAGGATTCTGTGAAAATATTTCACATACTTTGGAGCTTATCATTATGTTCTATATGGTGAATTTTTATTAGTAGGTAGACAGAGTGAAAGGATGAAATAGGTCAAAAAAGGAAAGTTCCATGAGTGACAGTAAAAGGATTTTAAATTAGGATTTGATAATTTTATTAATCTTGTAAATGGGAAAGTAAGTGCTTATGTCTTAATGTATTCAATCAAAATTATCTAATGATGTCCCTTGCTGCTGCACAGCGAGTGATGGAGTCTCCTTTTTGTGGGTAAGCATAAGAGTCATTAATTTTAATGAGAGTAATATGTATATATGTGTGTCTTTTAATGTGGAGGTCATGGAATGAGCTCCTTAAAATTTGCACTGGCCTGAGCTGAACAATGAAAGCATTATCTTCCAGGTCAACAATGTACATTAATAAGGAGGTCTCTGTGTACCAGGATGCTATAGACAGTGATTACCAAGGAGTTATTAAGTCACTTATTAAATCTCTAATTTACGAAGGGATGGTGTTGGCACTAAGCAGCAGGCCAACTGTCACCACCTCTGATATTTCAAAGATGATCATTGTTCCCATAAGGAAAGTCATACCTTAGTTTATACAGTAGGCAGAAAGGAAAAATTATTTCGTAAAGGTGAAAAATATAGCATAAATCTTATTGTCCTCACATGAGGAGATAGCATACTATATGGCCATTTTCCCTTTGGGCTTCTCCCTACACCGGCTCAGTCTTTTCCATGCAGACTCTAGCTGTTTTCAATCCAAATATGTGGGCTGAGGCCCAGGACCAAGCATTCACTTCAGACCCACTTCAGAGGGTTCGGATGTAAGTTTCCAAGGCTCCATACTATGAGCAATACTTACACCTGTGCCAGAATTATTTTCTAAATGCAGTGCTTCAGGATAAAAATTGGCAACAAATCCTTGTCTTAGAAGTTATAAATTGGAAGATATGGTTTGTTTGGTATATATGTATGTGTGCATGTGTATGTGTGTGTGTATCTTAAAAAAAAAAAGAGAGATTTCATAGTAAACAATAGCTTGAAAGCTGCTATTAAGATATTATCCCAACATGGCTTAACCAGGTTAATGATAATTCTCTTCAAATGGAATACACCCTATCTATTCACTAGCCCAATTCACGTCTGCTCAGTGACACTAATCTGTCTCTCTAGCTTTGGCCTGTTGGGAAACCTCAGATATTTGATATTTTTGGACCCCTCTACACAGTCTCTCCCTGTCCCTTGAAAGACTTCCTTCAGTGATATCACAGAAACTTGGTCTTCAGCCAAAACATGTTTTTTCCCCAAAAAACATATTTTGCTATTGTAGTTTAATTTTTAACTGTGTGCTTTTGTACAGGTTTTGCATTGAATGACCAATCTCTATAATCCTATCTAGGGTAAATTTTATTTCCTTTAAAACTCAGGTCAGAGATAATGCAGTTTAGAGTACTATGCATTGTTTCTTCTTCTGTAACTTCCTATTACCATTGCTTACTAGTATTTAAGTTTATTTCTTAAAGTGTATCGTTTACTGACTTTAAAATGCTGAAGTTTGGGGCGCTGGGGTGGCTCAGTCGGTTGAGCCTCTGACTTAGGCTCAGGTCATGATCTCACGTGACCGTGAGTTCAAGCCCCGCGTCGGGCTCTGTGCTGACAGCTCAGAGCCTGGAGCCTGCTTCGGATTCTGTGTCTCCCTCTCTCTCTGACCCTCCCCCGTTCATGCTCTGTCTCTCTCTGTCTCAACAATAAATAAACATTAAAAAATTTTTTTTTTAAATAAATAAATAAAATGCTCAAGTTTGAGGGGAACCTGGGTGGCTCAGTTAGTAAAGCGTCCGACCTTTGGTTTCAGCCCAGGTCATGATCTCCCAGTTCGTGGGTTCGAGCCCCACATTGGGCTCCACAGCTGGCAGTGCAGAGCATGCTTGGGATTCTCTCTCTCTCCCTCTCTCTCTGCCTCTCTCCTGTCCATGCTGTCTCTGTCTCTTTCAAAATAAATCAATAAAACTTAAAAAAAAATAAATGGGGGGGTGCCTGGGTGGCTCAGTCGTTTGAGCTTCCGACTTCGGCTCGGGTCATGATCTCACGCTCTGTGAGTTCGAGCCCCGTGTCGGGCTCTGTGCTGACAGCTCAGAGCCTGGAGCCCGTTTCAGATTCTGTGTCTCCCTCTCTCTCTGCCCCTCCCCTGTTCATGCTCTGTCTCTCTCTGTCTCAAAAATAAATAAAAAACGTTAAAAAAAAATTAAAAAATAAATAAATAAATAGGGACATCTGGGTGGCTCAGTCGGTTAAGCATCTGACTCTTGGTTTTGGCTCAGGTCTTGATCTCATGATTCCATGAGTTTGAGCCTCATATCGGGCTCTGTGCTGATAGCATGGAGCCTGCTTGGGATTCTCTCTCTCTCCCTTTCTGTCTGCCCCACCCCACTCACAGTCTCTGTCTCTCTCCAAATAAATAAATAAACTTTAAAAACATTTTTTAAATAAAATAAATAAAATAAAATAAAATAAAATAAAATACTGAAGTTTGAATGTTACAGAGCTGGGACCTAAATTAAATGCCTGTGTATTCCTCAGGAGTAACTTCCAACTGAGCGTGTGGTAATTGCACATAAAGATTGAATGTGGATGGATGGATGACTGTACAAAATGAACATACTTGTTGGTAGCTTTCCCTCCTATGAGCTATTTTCTTTTTATTATTATTGAATATTGTCTTTAAGGGATGCAGATATCAAAGTTTTAGTCAGTGATTGGAAAATAAAGATTAAGGTAAGCGACAACTAGCATGCTAGTTATTCATAGTCATCCAGACACTTACTCACGAAAACAAATTATAGCCAACTATATGTAGAAACTGTGGCATTTGTGTATTATCTACCATGTGAGGGACAAAGTATAGAAGTCCAGTCTAGGAAATAGACCAGCACAAAGTAGGTGTCTAATAAATGTTTGTTGAATGATTGAATGACTGGGTGCATGAATGAATGAATTTAAAGATGATTATAATTCCAGATCTGAAGGAGCTTGCATGCTAATGAGGACACAATTAGAGCCACCAAGGCCAATTGTGCTAATTAGAAAAAGGTATACCTTTTTGGTTAGATAAATTATCAAATTCAGCCTCTCCAGGCAGCTAAATTGTAAAACATGCTTCTTCTTATTGAACTAATTAGATCCAGTCCCATGCCAAAGAGCATTGGCTAATAACCAGGGCTGCGTTTGACCATCCACCCACTTGTCATAGGATCCCGTACAGGGCACAACCTCTACAGCTGTATGTGGGAGCCCTGTAAGTTCATGAAAACAACCAATGGTGATGTTGTGTGATGAGCACAGGCAGTAAGTAGAGTGTGTCCCACAGGGAAAGGGGAACTCACATGTAGAACTTTTCATAAAAGCCAAGGAGTCAGTACACGTGCAGAGGCAGAGCTGACATCTGAAAGTCAGTGCAGAGGATGGGAAGAGACTAGGCAATCCCAGGACACAGGGGAGGGCATTTTAGGCACAGAGGCTCAGCATGCACTCACACACAGAGGCTGTTCAGTGCACTCTTGCACAATGAGTGCAAATGGATGTTACAGAAAGTAAAAGAAGGCACATGACCAAGTTAGGTACAATCCAATAACAATAGGAACCTATAATTAACTCCTACTGAGCAGCTATAGATGCCAGGAACTTTTGTAGGCCCTTTATATATATCAGCTAATTCACCCCTCTCAACAAGCCCATGAGAGGTATGATGGAAAGTAACTAGGCCCTTCCTATGCATCATAATTTGTAGAAGCCTATAAGTCAAGTTCTATTTTGTCTTTATTTTGCAAAGGGATGAACTTAGCACATTTGGTTTCTATCCATTTCCAATCAGTTGCTTAAAGTGGTTAAGTGACTTTACTAATATTACACATTTAATAAGTGGTAGAATTTGAATATTTCTGGCCAGATCTCTCTTAGGAAATAAAGCTAGGCAGTGTACTCAAAAGCTAAAGCACCAAGAGGCCTGTAAATTGGCTCCATTGAATGAAGACCCTTCCTTGGTAGCTCCTCTGATAACCTAGGTGAAGAATTCTCTGGTAGTTGCTGGTGTACAAGGTTTCCTAAGGAACACAAGCACTGATCACCATAATCAGCAGAGGAGATATTTTATACAGACCTCCAATGGATCTATGGTAAAGATTAAAAATCTGTTTTGTTGTTGTTGTTTAACTCCACTGTTAATTCTGAAAAACAGCTGCATTTGAAGCCATAACTTTACTTTTTGTAATGTTTATTTGTTTTCAAGAGAGAGACAGACAGAGTGCAAGCAAGGGAGGAGCAGAGAGAGAGTTAGACACAGAATCTGAAGCAGGCTCCAGGCTCTGAGCTGTTAGCACAGAGCCCGACACGGGGCTTGAACCCACAAACCATGAGATCGTGACCTGAGCCGAAGTCAGACACCCAACTGACTGAGCCACCCAGGCACCCCTGAAGCCACAACTTTAAAAGTTAAAGTCACAACTTTAAATTCAGTACTAAAACACCCTCTATTTGTATTTAAATGAACAAGCCAATTAAATTTACTTCAAGGTGAAGTAACTCTTGGCATTTTGCCAGAGAGCACATAAGTTTGGTGAAGAAAAAGCATATACACAGGGTAAATGATAAATAAAAGTTCAGTAGTTCATGTTTAGAACACCAGTACCTGGATATAACTTGGAGTTATTTGGGAACTATAATAAAGATTGATAAATAAATACAGAGGTAAATAGAGATATTGGAGGATGTCCGTAGAGGATCAGCAGAGGTTACATTCTTTTGAGTACTTCCAGAGAGCATAAATATGAATAACATATTTTGATCTTACCAACAACACATTAAGATGTGAAAAGAAGGCATTGTTAGTTTCATTTTAGGGATGAGAAAAGCCTTCAGAGTTTATATGACAGTCTCTAAGACATAGGAAAACTAAGGACAGTTCTCAGAAATTCAAATGTGAAATACCTACACTCTTTACCCCTTTACAATACCTCCTTTGCATAAGAAGGAGAAATGGAAGTTGAAAGAGAAGAAGTTCCCAGAAAGAGAAGAAGAGAGGGAGGAGGAGCAGGAAGAAGAGGAAGAAGAATCCTTCTATCTTCTTGCTTTCCCCCAATGTCGGGAAAATCACCAATTACAGAAGAAACATTAGTGAATGTGCCAAAATTCAAAAGTTGAGCCAACTTTGGTCCTTAGTACAGCTGAGAGCCTGAATGAATGATGTAACACTAAATGTCCAGAATATCTTGTTCAAACTGTTGGTTTGCAGGTGATTGTATTGATATGCTTATCTTGAATTTATTGAGGCTTTAAAATAGTTATTTGTTCACTCAACAAAAGATATTGTAACATGTTGTGGCTCTAGCTACAATATAAAATGATAAAGATGGACAATTAAATCCCCTGATCTTGAAAAGCAAAGAGGCTGGTCAATGACACCATACACATGTGAGTAAATTAGCTCTCACAGCCCAGTGAGAAAAGAACTGGTACAGAAAGACAGGTGCACATAGTCTTGCTTCATAAGAACAGGGGGTATCCTGAGTGGAATCTCAAAAATTAGGTCAGACCAAATTAACTCACATGGGGAAGGAAAGCTTATGTAACAAAGAAGTAAATGCAAGTATGAGAGAGGTGGGTGCATTTGAGCAACAGGAAAAGCAATAACCAACTGTTGCCTTCCTAAGAGTCATACAAAGTTACATAGTTTCTTATACTCATTCAATAAATATTTGATATTTACCACACACCTGCAATATGTACAGCGCTAGTCTGTGTAGGTCTCAGAAAAGCAAAGGCAAAATTCAAACACACCAGAAATAGCACCTGTGATAAATGAATGGGCGAGCCTGTTCCCACATATCAGACAAAGGAATTGCAATGTAGGACCTAAAATCAATGCAGCTCTTGGAGAGGGCACCAGATGCATTAACAGCAGCTTTCATCTCTCAGCAGCTAGAGGTGTAATGGACTATGTCAGGAAGAAACACCTGGGGATCCTTGGAAAAGAAAATGTTGAATGAAGCAGAGTCAGCAGATTTGCAGCAAAGGGAGAAACCTGTACTATGGAATGGGCTTTATGGACCTAGATTTTGACTCTAAACATTTCTGGTCTGAAACAGTTTAGGGATGTGCTCCTGGGATGAAAGTGAAGTTCTTCCACTCCATTGTTAACGCACTGCTTGTAGTAAGGATAGTCATTGAGGAAAGTACTAGCACAGAGGGGAGGAGATATATGCATAGGAAAAGAAAGACATATGCTTCATTCATTCTGCCATTTCTGTCTTTCTGTCACGTCCCCAAATCTTGACACTCCCTTTGTGGTCTAAAGGGATCAGAGGATTTCACTCAAGAGCTCAGTACACATCTAACGATCTGAGCAGTGGTTTAATGTGTAGTGAGGGAGGTTGTATGGTTTCTCTAAAATTGTGTACTTGGGAGACAGATGGATGAACCCAGGTTCAATTCTTGGGTGAGCCCCTTACTATACTCATCTTTCCTCTCTATAAAATGAGAGTGACACTTTTGCCTGATGTAATGATGTAATGATGACCTGAGAGATTCTGGTGAAGTTTATGGCAGTGTACCTGACACATAATAAATGCTTCGTGAATATTAAATCTTCTGCTACTGTTCCAAGTTTTTCTTCCCTTTTCTTTCCCTCCTCTTCTTCTTTCCCTTCACCACCATCTCGAAAACCCATTGGAAATAGATCATCATGAAAGTTGCTGTTATGGAAAAGGAGAAAGGAATAAAGCACACAGGATTCAGTGAGAATCCAAGTATTGGGAGGGCTGGGTGGGGTGTAGAGAGAAAAGGAGAGGAGAGACGTTGCTTTAAGTCCTGTTCTCTATAATCATTCCATGTAGCAAAACTCACTTTTTCTTCCTTCCACAAATACTTATTGAGACATATCTGTGTTCAGAATCTGTAATAAAGCCTTACTTTATGATGATGAATTTGTCGATTTGTTCTTGTGGACTGAGAAGACAGCTAAGGAAATAGGCTGTTCAGTACCTTAGAAGGAATGTATGATTTACAGTGTGATATGTATGATGAGAACACATAAGGAAGGCACATGAGCAATTCCTGGGCTTTCAGGAAAGGAAGTGGCAACCCATATGGCATCAGAGAACTAGTGGCTTTAGTCTAAATAAATGAGCAGGTGTCAGGGAATGGCTCAGGTTTGGGGTGATATTGCACACTTCAGTAGACCAGAGAATGTGTGTTACTTTCACAGGATGGAAGAAGTTTGATATGACTAGAGACTTGAACATGAAAACATGAGAAGTTGTGAATGAATGGAGAGTAAGGTAGTGGACATCATGGGAGAGCCTTCTAGAACAGCTTGATAAGCTTGGGGTTTACAGTGATAGCTGTAGAGTAGACATAGAAGCTCTTAATCTGAGAAATGACAAGATCAGATCACTTCATGCATCAGATAGATCACTCTTTGGTATTCTCTGTGGAAGGGACAACTATGCAGGAAAGGTTTTGGAGATGATGATGATGATTGGTGGTGGTGGTGGTGGTGGTGGTGGTGGTGATGGTGGTGGTGGTGGTGGTGGTGGTGGTGGGTTCAGTTATTTACGGTGGCCCACACCTGACGGGAGGTGGTAGTTGAGATAAAGTGAGGTCTGTGGATTCAAGAGAAATTCAGGTGCCAAAATTACTAGCCTTCAAAAATGTATTGAATATAGAAGTCAAAACAAGAATGACAAATGGCACAAAATGGATGCATCTGCTTCTAAGACAAATTTAGGGAGCAAAGAATCAAGGTATCACCTTTCACTGGGGAGCTATGAGTAAGAACAATTGTTAAAATTAGAGTATTAAAGGAAATCCATTTTGAGCATATGTGATCTAATGATGGAAGAGACCTTTATAAAATAATAATATTTGTCCCAGAATATCTAGACGATCATGAATAGAAATTTTGAGACTCAGACATAGAGTTTGGGATTCTTCCCCTTTCTCATTTCTTATTCTGTGTTTCTGCCAGAAGTCTGGTGTATATCAAACTTTTTTTTTCCTGGAATATATAAAACTTACATAAAAGTTTTAACCAAACTTGTGATTTTTTAAACAAAATTGGCAATGGTGTCAATGTTTCCCATAGTCCTTGAAAATATCTAGAAATTTCCCCAAATTAGAGCTCTAGATAATCAATCTTGCACACTCTTAATTTAATTCAGTGGAACCCTGAATGAATACCAATTCCTAAAATAATTTGCAATGCTAGGAGCTTTGACCTTCTTTTGAAACTACAAATAGAGTTTCTCTCTGATTTATTTGCAAACACTCTCAAAATTTCTCTGAAATGTCGAATTTTTGGTATTTGGAAATGCTTTGTCCAGTTCTTTTACTACATTTATTTAAGCATAGCCGGATAATACTTCTTTTGATTTCAGGCACAAATAATTCTGATCTTGCACTCTCCATGGCCCATAAAACTTCTGAACACAGAATAAAGGAAATGGTCATTCATCAAGCTACCTAGGGAAAGGGGGAGAAATTGCCAAATGACTTCTCCAGTCTGCATTAACGCTGACTGTCCAAACTATGAACTTTTAACTATGTTGCTATTCTTACACTGAGAGGTCATTTTTATATAATGACCTTTAACTCTTTGAAGAATAAATCTTAACTCAGGGACTTTGTAGAGGATAGAAGCAAGAAAAAATAATGCCTATATCATTTGCTAAAATAAGCACCTGCTCTTCTCTAACAGATGTGCTGTTCTCCTTTAAATAAGGCCCTAGAGTTCTGCCGTGGATCTTCCCAAGTATATTTAACAAATAATTTATTATGGCCCTACTGTGGCAACATAGCAGAGGAATACAAGGCTAAATGATAGGATCTTTCTAGGTTGTTGTTTGTTTGTTTGTTTGTTTGTTTCTTGTTTATGTGTTTTAACACCAAAAGTAATACAATGAGCTGCTATGGGAGTGCTTTTTGAGAGTTAATAATTGAAATACTCTAGTGAAGGAGTAATGTCAGCAAAAGACACTATGTGTAAAAATGCCTAGAAAAATGCGTATAATCTAATATTAAGAATGTGATATTAATATTATAGATGATAGCCATAATGATAGTTATTATAAACAACAACTTATACTGGGGATTTAATTGTTTATGATTATTTTATGTGTCAACCTGACTGGGTCCCAGATGTACAGATATTTGGTCAAACATTACTCTGGGATTGTCTGTGGTGTGTTTTTGGAGGAAATTAACATTTGAGTCAATAAACTGAGTAAAGCAGATTGCCACCCTGAATATGGGTGAGCCTCATCAAATCACTTGATCAAAAGGACTGACTTTCCTAAATGAGTAAGAGGGAAATCCTCCTTCCTTTGAGATGAGACAGATTTTCTTCTCCCTACCTTTGGACTTGAACTGAAACATTGGCTCTTTCTGGGCCTCGAGTCTGCTGGTCCTCAGACTGAAATGTACACCATTGACCCTCCTGCTTTTCAACCCTTTTCACAATATCAGCTCACCTGAGTCTGCAGCTTATCAAATGTAGGTCTTGGGACATCTTAAATATATTTGTGTATTATAAGTATCTTTGTATGTAAATATCTGTATATGCATGTATACCTCGTGATTCTGTTTATCTGGAGAACTCTAACACATTATTATAAGCACTTGGCTAAACATTCATTTCTTTAATTCTTGAAATTAACAGTAACGTATGTTGTATTTTCCAAATGCATTGATGAGAAATCTAATTTAGAATAAAAGTAATTTATCTTGAGACCCATCTGAACATCAGTAATCATATACTGTTTATTGACAAGAAGTAGATTAAATACACATACACATGCGTGCGCGTGCGCACGCGCGCACACACACACACACACACACACACACACAAACACACCCCAAATTACTAGGGCTGGTGAATGTCCCAAATTGGTTTCTAACAGGGAAGTACATTTAACGAACACTCAGTAATTACTAGCCTGTATAATGAAGAATAATTATGGAACACGAGTTGCAGTATTCCCCAATATCTACTCAAGCCCTTAGAAAAAAATGGTTAAAATTGGTTAATACTCCTTAACATAAGATGGACAGGTAGATAGATGATATAGATAAATCAAGCTGTTTCCCTCTCCTTATAAAAGAGCCCACATAAGTTTTGTGACGATAGTCATCTTATTACTATAGTAATAAGTATAGTGATAGTTTCCAGAAGAACCTGTTTCTGTGTACATTCATTTTATTCAATCAATAAACAGACATTGGGCCTCTTTGATATTATAAGCAGGTTTCTAGGCACTGGGACACAGTAGGTGGTATGTAAGGTAAATGTTTACCAACTAATTCCCCTGGGGGGAAATGAATGAATGAATATATATGTGTGTGTGTGTGTGTGTGTATATATATATATATATATATATATATATATATATATGTATATATACATATATATGCATATGTATATATGCATATATATGTATATATACATATATACGTATATGCAGCAGTATATATATATATATATATATATATATATATATATATATATATACTTTCTTACATTTCTGGAAGCTGGGAAGTCCAAGGTCAATGTGTTTGCAGATTTGGTGTCTAGTCAGGATACTCTTCCTGGTTCCAGATGGATATCTTTTTGTATCCACACATGGTGAAGAGAAGCCAGTGAAAACAAACTCTCATTTCTTTTTTTTAATGTTTATTTATTTTTGAGAGAGAGAGAGAGAACGAGCAGGCAAGGTGCAGACAGAGAGGGAGACACAGAATCTAAAGCAGGCTCCAGGCTCTGAATTGTCATACAGAGCCCACTGTGGGTCTCAAACCCACAAACTGTGAGATCATGACCTGAGACAAAGTCAGATGTTCAACTGACTGAGCCACCCAGGCACCCCTGTTGTCTTTTCTTATAAGGGCACTAATCCCATGGATAAGTGCTCCACCATCTGACCTAATTTTCTACCAAAAGCCCTACCTAACACCATCACATTTCAACATACGAATTTTGAAAGGTCACAAACTTTTAGCCTGTTACACCAAAATGAGGAAAGGGATTGAGCTCTAGTGCCAGAATTCAAAAGAGGAACTCCAGTTTCCGGATCTAATGTTATTTCTAAGATATTAAGTTTACCTTCCAAAAGTGCTTTCATTTTTCCATTTATGTCCCTCTGTCTTAAAATTAGACTCTTACTTCCATAGCAAAATTAAGTTAGTCTGTACCTGAAAAAACTTTTCAACTAAACTGGAGTAACTTGGTTTCGTGAAATGCCCACAGATAACTTATTTTCTCACTTTTGATTGGGAGAATCTCTGACCATCTCTGAAAATTCATTTCCTACTGCCACTCACCCTGGAACTCGTTATCCAGAGTTGCTTGCATGAGAATCTGCTAAATGGCAAGTCAGTACATGCCTTGTGAAGAGGCAGGTATCATAGCTCAAACTGGATTATATATTTTAAACTTCTCTGCATTTTCCTTGATGACATTGTCAATCTTGCAGCTCCCCCTCTGTTCCTGAGCTTCAGCTGTTCTGGTGGATAACAGTTTAACACTGAGGTTGGATGCAGGACCCTCAAAGTGAAATTCTTATTCTATATAGCTTATATTTTACACCATCCCATCCCAAATACATTATCCAAATGGGGTGAAGATCTACCCATGTGATAAGAAAACAAAAACAGAAATAAGTTTGTTGATAGCTTCCCCCCCCCACTCTTTTTTAATAAACTGAGTGGATAAAATACCAGATTAAAGTTCTAACTCCAATCCTGCCATTCTCCAACCTTGAGATCCTATTTCCTTTCTTGTATTTATGCTTCAATAATTTTTACATATACTGTAGATAAATACTTGCCATAAGTAATATGTTGAGGAATTTGAACACTGCAAATTAGATAGCAGATGTAAAACTAATGTAAAACTGATAGATTGTGAACTAAGGTTTCAACCAGAAGGGCACGTGGTAAAATTATTCCATAGCCAGACTGTCCTCTCTCCTAGTCACCTAGAACTGTGTAGAGCTAATAACAGCAGAGATAAAAGTAGTGTTAGTGCTATAGAACGAGTGACCATAGCACCTACCATTTAATGTTTGTCATTACCACTATTTATTACTAAGTATCACTAACTGATAATCCTACTTCTGCCTTGAGCAGAAATATACTAGCCGACTCACCTTGAGGAGTAGATATAATCTCTCAGAGCCTTAGTTCTTCATCTATAAAATGGGCATAATAATAGTACCCACTGCATGAGGCTGACTTGATGGCTTAATTAGGTAATGCATGGAATAATTATGGAAATACAATTCTTTCAGCACATAGGAGGTGTTCAATAAATGGTAATTAAGAGAATGAAAGCATCTCAGCTGAGTACTTTGTCTAAAACATCTTATCACAGTGATTTTCTTTGATATATGTGTTCTGTTATTGTTGTTGTTTTTTAACTCAATTGTTAAAAATCAGAGTGACTAAATGGAAGAACTGGGATCAAACCCAGATCCATCTGAGCACAGAGCTGGAGGGCTGAACGCTTAAATGCTTCTGGCTGCATGGACCACAAAAGAGTTATTCTCCTTGGCTCGAAGTCCAGAAGACACAAGAAGATTTGGAAGCAAGGATGATGGATACCCATTGATTTCTTTATGCAGCATCATTAGGGATTTGGAGACACCTGACTTGAAAGCTGTGGGCCAATAAATGACGAAACACATTTTTAGCTTGACTCACCCCTAAATGAATGCCTCTGAAGCTGACCTGTTGTTAATTTAAAGATCTGCCTGGCAAAAAGAGCTCAGAGACAAGTCATATCATTTAGAATAAGCATCATGCCAAGGGGCATATTTCTGCATGAATTCCCTCAATGGCTAGGTTCTGTAGTCTTCACTCTGCTTTTCACACTCTTGCAGAATGAGAGCTTATTTTTATAGTTATACAGTATGCTGCTTTCTCCCATGGATGGTAAAAAAAACAGGATTTCAATTGTTGGCTTTGTAAGCTATAATCATGTAATTGGAAACAGCTGTGCACACAAGAAATATAATTCAAAGCACTTTAATTAATACATCTTCATTGACAAATTCCACTCATAATACTGATATTATTGTTGATTCTATAATCCAAAAGGGAATTTCTGAACCCCTGGCTGTCGCCAGATTATCTGCTCAACTTTTACTTTCTTAAAAAAAATGAAAAAGTTATTTTGAGGATGGCTTCATCTGAGCTCTCAGCTATCTTCTGACTTTGCTTCAATCTCCTTTCCTCAGAGCTACAGGCAATACAATCAAGCTTCAGAATTTGGTTTAAATAGGTAGTAGATGGTATTGTGTGCCCTAGATCTCCTCCTCACGTCTGAGGCATTCATTCTTCTTCTTGTTGTGTTGGTGCTTCCCCTAAAATTCCCCGCAGCTGAAAAGAACTGCCTTCTAATGGGTAGTTTGTGTCCAAAAAGTAGTCAGTGATAGGGGGTGTAAACACCCTGCCTGCCTGCCCTAAGGTGGGCCACCTTGGAAGGGCCATATCAGTGGTGGGTGGTGGAGACCTTTGTTGTAGCCGCACTACAGCTCATATGTACCCTCTCCCCAACCCTACTCACGTCACTGTGCCAGAGATGGACATCCAGATGAACCCACACTTCTTACCAAATGTCCTGCTTGAAAACTCCATTTAAGTACTTGTTTCTTGAAGAACCCAACCTAAGATAGGTTTTGTACTTATTTTTACTTTATGTTATCCCTCTTTCCCTAAATTTTTGAAACATTGCCATTTCTGTGAATCCTGAATGCTGGCCCATTTATATATTGTTTCTTTGGTTTGTTTGTTTCAAATTTTTATTTAAGTTCTAGTTAGTTAATATATAGTGTGGTAATGGTTTCAGGAGTAGAATTTAGTGATTCATCAATTACATATAAAACCCAGTGCTCATCATAAGTACCCTCCTTAATGCCCATCACCAGTTTAGCCCATCCCCTTCCCACCTACCTCCATCAGCCCTCACCTTGTTCTCCATAGTTAAGAGTCTTTTATGGTTTGCTTCCCTCTCTTTTTTCCCCTTCCCCTATGTTCATCTTCTTTGTTTCTTAAATTCCACATGAGTGAAATCATGTGATATTTGTCTTTCTCTAACTTATTTCACTTAGCAAAATATACTTTAGTTCCATCCATGTCTTTGCAAATGGCAAGATTCAATTCTTTTTTATGGCTGAGTAGTATTCTATCATATATATATATATATATATATATATATATATATATATATATATATATAAAATCACATCTTCTTTATCCATTCATCAGTCACTGGACATTTGGACTATTTCCATAATTTGGCTATTCTTGATAATGCTGCTATAAACATCAGAGTGCATGTGCACCTTTAAATCAGTATTTTTGTATGCTTTTCACTACCTAGTAGTAGCAAGTTCTGGGTCATACAGTAGTTCCATTTTTAACTTTTAAAGGAAATTCCATATGATTTTCAAGAATGGCTGCACCAGTGTGCATTCCCACCAACAGTGTAAAAAGGTTTGTTCCCCTTTTTCCACATCCTTTCCAACATCTTTTGTCTCTTGTGTTATTAGTTTTAGCCATTCTCACAGGCGTGAGATGGTATCTCATTGTGGTTTTGATTTGTATTTCATTGATGATGAGTGATGCTGAGCATCTTTTCATGTATCTCTTGGACATCTGGATGTCTTCTTTGAAAAAAAATGTTCATGTGTTTTGCCCATTTCTTAACTGAATTGTTTGGGTTTTTTTTTAAATGTTTGGGTTGGATAAGTTATTTATAGATTTTGGATACTAAACCTTTACCAGAGACATCGTTTGCAAATATCTTTTTCCATTTTGTAGGCTACCTTTTAGTTTATTTATTGCTTTTCCTTTGCTGTACAGAAGGTTTTTATTTTGTGAGTCACAGTAGTTCATTTTTTGCTTTTGTTACCCATGCTTCCAGAGACGTGTCTAGTAGGAAGTTGCTATGGTCAAGGTGAAAGAATTTGCTTGCTGTGTTCTCTTCTACATTTAGGTCTTTCATCCATTTTGAATTTATTTTTGTGTATGGTGTAAGAAAGTGGTCTAGTTTCATTCTTCTGCATGTTGTTGTCCAGTTTTCCCAACACCATTCGTTGAAGAGACTGTCCTTTTTACATTGGATAGTCTTTCCAGCTTTCTTGACTTATTGTTCCTTGACCCTACTTTAAAATCTGCCTTTCAGTCTCTCAATTTCTTATTGATGCAACATCGTGAGTGTTGTTTGAGGTAGAAGGTCCCTATTCTGACTCCAATCTATTAGTTTATTGACAGCCTTTTACGTTAATGAAGAAGCTTCTTCTGTCTACATTTCAGAGCACACACACACACACACACACTGTCAACTGTCTGGTGAGACAGAGGTTCAAACAAGATTCATTAAATAAATCTTATTGCCCAAAACGTTGAACAAAATTAATTTTAGAAGGTAAAAATTTAGTTATTTGAAAATAAAACAGTGACAAAATAAGCAGTTAACTTTCATTAAGCACTTACTGTATTCTTTGTGTTGTAGTAACTGATTCACATGTATTAGTTAATTTTAGTCCTCGTACCTACCCTTAGAAGTATGTACCATTACTTTACCCATTTTACACACAAAGGGTATTTAGAAAGGTGTCCTTAATTGCCATAGTTGACAAGAAGAAAAAGACTATTCAAGATATTTTAACTTTCTTAAAAATAGAGAGAACTTAGACATGATAGCAACAGATTTCTTTTGTAAGACATTTGTTTCAAAATGCTGTTGAACTATTTTAAATTCTATAAAGAAACATGATTAGCATACACTTCTCTGCAAAAAGTTCACAATATTGAAAACATATGCTTCTGAATGAACATTTGTCAAGTAAGCCTTTATGTTTTTGATCTTTTACAATGCAAATATTTTCAATGGGTGATAATATATCTGCATCATAAACTTTGTCATTAGCTAATACTATAGTTCAACTTCAGTTATGATTTCCAATCAACTATCCAAAGTTAGAATGTTTATTTGAATACTTGAGAGATTACTATCCTGAAACCCTTGACAATCCCAGTACTCAATTGTAATAGTCTCACATAAAGAAAACTTTATTTTACTCTAAAAAATGAGATAGAATTTTTGCATATCATTCTTTCTGGCATTAGTGCAACCACTTATATTTATCTTCATATCCCCAGCCCTAATAGAGTACTATGAGCAGACTGGGTTTAGGCTGGATTTATAAAAATGTTGACAAAACAAAAACACATTTATTATCAATACTTAAGCATCAGGGAAAAAGAGGCATCATACTGAATGCAAATTAAAATTCCTCACGCTAATATTTTAACTGCGACAGCTTTTCAGTTCAAGAAAATTTTATTCACCTCCAGAGATAACATTTTATTCAGTATTGCCTTGAGTGGTCTGATTTAGATATTATGATAGACATCTCTTCTAGTCACTGACAAGAATGGCAGAAAGTCACATCTCAAGTGCCTTCTGATGATGACAAAATTAGCTAATATTGCATTCTGTATTACTTCAGTGCTTTTAAAGATGTTTCCAATCTACACTTTGATGGTGCATAGCCAAGGCAACCATATAGTGAGAATTTCTTGGTATTGTTCTGATTTCAAATATTCTTCCCTTTTGTCCTTGTATTAGTGAGAGCATGTGTTTCAGTTTTTGATTGAGCAAACTCCAGCACTTATGTGCAGTCCATACCTAACCTGAATCCTGAAACAGAACTAAAAATAAAATGAAGAACAGGAAAAGGCTTCTTATAACAATATATATGGAGAAATTGCCTGAGAACCGAGTGGATAGATGTGCTCGTGTGGTGATCCATCCGATGCAAATTGTGGTCATAAGCTTGTACATGAAATAACATTCACCACTGACAAAGGTGGGGAATAATTTACAAGGCTAACTGCCCATTCCATAGTCTACACTAAAGAGCATATGGCAAAGGAGGACTTTCACAGGCTCAAGTGTGTATATGTTTACCCAAAGGCATTAAGAATGCAATAAGGAGCTGTAAGATGAACTTAGTGTTTTTGTTCAACCACAGGCATGTGTCTGTAGGCTAAGAGGAATGGTGAACACAAGCAATACTTCTAATTGAAAAAATTATGAGATTATCTTATTAGACATAGTGTCTTAAATAAGCATGGGTCCACAATTTCATACACATGTGAGTGAAGTTTTATTTATCTCTAGATAGTATTTTTATCTTTGTAATATGCATTAGATTTCAGAGTATCAAACCTAACGACTAAAACCAGATGCATCAAAGTTAGATGCTGAAATAAACATACACATTTTTTTTTTATCCTACACTTTGTAGGATGTTGTGGTTGAATTGTGCCTTCCTAAAATTGTATGTTGAAGTCTTAAACTTCAGTACTTAAGAACATAATTTTATTTGCAGATAGAGTCTTTATAGAGATAATCAAGTTTAAATAAAGGTTTTAGGATATGACCTTAATCTAACAGGTCCTTATAAAAAGGGGAATTTGGTAGAGGTGCCTGGATATCTCAGTTGGTTGAGTGTCCAACTTCGGCTCAGTTCATGATCTCATGGTCTGTGAGTTCAAGCCCCATGTCAGGCTCTGTGCTGACAATTCAGAGCCCGGAGCCTGCCTCAGATTCTGTGTCTCCCTCTCTCCCTTCCTCTCCCCTGCTTGCACTCTCTCTCTCTCTTAAAAATAAATAAACATTAAAAAAAATTAAAAAGGTGAAGTTGGGCACAGAGACATATAAGAAAAAGAATGCCCATGTAAAGAATGCCCATGTGAGCATGAAAGTAGCCATCTACAAGCCACATACAGAGCCTTGGAACAGATCCTTCCCTCTCAGGCCTCCAAAGAAATCAGCGCTGCCAACACTTTGATCTCAGACTTGTGACCTCCAAGTCTATGAGATAATGCATTTCTGTTGTTCAGGCCCCCCAATTAGTGGTACTTTGTGAAGGTAGCCCTAGCAAACTAATACAAGGAGGGTCAAACCATACAGATGATTTTGGTACTGGGAAGTAGGGTGCTTCTTTAAGAGATAGCTAAAAGTGTGGGATGGCTCTGGATTTGGGTAATTGGTGGAGGATAATTTGAAGTGCTTGATAGTAAAGGCCTAGATTGTCTTAGAGAGACTAATGGCAGAAGTGTGAATAATAAAGGCAATCCTAGTGAGAGCTCAGAAAGAGGAGAGCTGTACAGAATGCTTCTGTTGTGTAAGAAAATACATATATTGCCATGAACTGAATGTTAAAATGTTTCTGGTAAAATACCACCTGGAAATGAGTATTTTATTGGAAACCAAAGGAAAAGTGATCCTTGTTACGATGATGTGGCAAGGAACTTGGCCCAGTGGTGTTCTAGTGTTTTGTAGGATGTAAAACTTATCAGCAATGATCTTGGATATTTACCTGAGAATATTTTTAAGCAAAATGTAGAAAGTGTGTCCTGGTTTGTCCTTGCTGTTTATAGTAAAATGTGACAGGAGGGAAGACTGGAAGAGAACAATTTAAGCAAAAAGGAAGCAGAACTTGAAGGTTTGGAAACTTCTCAGCCTATCCAGATAGTGTCCTCTAGAAAAGGGGCCAAGAGTGTGGCTAGACAAGGTTTTATAAAGAGATTAGGCAAGTGAATCACTAACCCAATCAAGCATCTTAAGCAGAAGCCAGAAATGGAGATGAGGTCATCAAGGAAAGATCTATGGAAGATCTTCTGGTCTAATGGCTGGAGCTCTGTGAACCACACTGGGGGCCTACAAGGGTTATCAGAATTTGGTATCAGTAGAAACCCAGCCATCTTGGATGTAAGGGGACAGAGATGAGTTATCATGATGGAAGGCTCTCAGACTTCTGGTGTTCTATAGGCAAGAACTGGGCTAATACAGGTATCCAGCTGCAAATATGCATTGTCTTTCAAGTAAAGGGAAGAATAATCCAGAAGCAGTTCAGAGGCCATCAAGGCTGCCACTGCCACCCTGGGCCCAGAGGGCAGGGGACAGGGTCACTATAATGGTGATCCTGGAGGACATACCATAGAGCCAAAGAGGATTGTTCTCAATCTTTAAAATCAAATGGAATTTGCCATGCTACGTTTTGGACTCATTTGGGATCCATGAGCCCTTGCTTCCTTCCAATTTCTCCCTTTTGGAGTTGGAATGCCTAACCTATGTCTGTCCCACCATTATATTTTGGAAGCCAATGACTTGTCTAGTTTCACAGGTTCACAGAAGGAAAGCAGTTCCAACCCATAGTCACCCATACATGGTTTAAATCATACTGAGGGCAGGTTTTGGACAGACTTGACGCTGATAGATTATGACTTTGGGGGATGTTGGGATGAGGTCTATGCAAATTGCATGAAGATAGAAATGCCTCAGTTGTTCCAGCTCTAAGCTAATGAGTCTTCCCAGGTCACGTGCCAGAAACATGATTGAGTGAGCGAGACTACACAGGATTCCAGTCCAGTCTATGAAGTGTTGGTAGCAGCATGGTTGTTCTCTAATTCCTTCAAAAATGCTCTTCAACATCCTATCTTCATCTAACTTTGACTTCCTCCCTTGGAGCATGATGATGGGAAAAGCCCAGATTTGTTTTCAATTTAATGTACAAATTTGTTATACTTCACACGGTTCTAAACGGGATAATTTGTTCTCTCAATTAGCTGTGTCTAAATATTCTTCTGTCACCAAAATAATTTTTAGAATATTTTATTTTAGCATAATATAGTTTTTAATAGGATCCAAATCACAGAATGTTTAATGTGCTAGCTTCATAGAAAGTGAATTAACATCATTAAAATAAAATATGTATACACTTTAATTGCATTTTCTAATCTCTTTTAAATGTGTTTTTGGAGAGAAATATGTTCAAATTTACTGTGACCCCTGACTTCTCTTCACCCTTGCCTGAGACTTCCTCACATATAACCAGATCTGTCCTAAAAATTATGTTAAGACTATGAGAAAGCAATTTTTCTCCTAAAGTATTCTTTACATTACTCAGCAATCCTGATGCAGGTTTTTATCTGTTTCTTTCATCTTTTCTGTGGTGGTTTATATCAAGTATCATAGATTCATGTTCTTGGATCAGTCTTTTATTTCTTAGAGTATAGGTTCCATACACTTACATGTGAAAATGACGTTGCCTGTGTTTTTCAGTTTTGTCTTTGTTACACAGGAGGGTTTTAGGATGGTGGGAAGAGACCCCTCCCCCCCGCTACACACAGGTACACACACACTCACAATAACACTGGATTGTTCTGGAATTCCTTAATAAACAATTCAGAAATTTAGGTAAGTGTAGAATCTACTAGCATAGGAGCACATCCAATACACTTAATGTTGGTACAAGACTGATCCCCATTCTCTCAACCAGAGAGTTCCCCATAACCCTGCAACAGGATGCTGTTGGAGCTGATGTTCACTATGTTGTCATGCCATAATCCTTTTTCACTTGGATTTTTATCTCCCAGGAAGCAATTATACAAAAGTATTTTCCCAATTGTATGACATGTTTAAATTCCTGTTAGTTATCAAACTACATTCAGCATCAGTTAAGTTATGTTTTATGGAAAGAAAACTAACTCAGTATCCTAATATTCCAGGGATATAGCTCTATTTTCACGTTAATGGTGAACCAGAAAGCCCATTTCCTGGAAGAAAGTCTATGTTTGATGCTCATTTGGTCCTTAAAGTTTTGTAGTTAAGGAGGTTGGTTCAATGCATTGGGTAAATGAATCCTGTGGATAATGAATAGTCTAGGGGAGTACATAAGTGAGACTGTTGAGACACTCTCCTAATAATTATGATTGTTGTGGGAAATTATTGTTAGAATCTATAAAAATTTGTAATTTAGCTTTAATATGGTTATTCCCACCATCTGCAGCTTAAAACCTCCAGTTCTGGTGAAGTAGCTGAATCATGAGATTTGTTCTTCTTGACACATGCTCGGTGCTTATGGAAAAACATAAGAAGTCCATAGTTACATTTATAGCATTAAGTAAGCTAGTGCTGTCCTGAGTTCCATGTTTATGATGAACAGGTAAATGGCTAAATAGATGACTGATTTTAGCACAAATATAAATGAGTTTACACACATATCTAATTAGCTTGGTTAAATAGACTGAAGATTTTCAACAGTTTATCACAGTCACAGTGCCAAAAGAATGAAATCATTTAATTGGTGCATGTTCTTTATTTTTCTTTTAAAATGTAGCTTATGAAGGCTTTAAAGAATAGGAAATAAAAAGAGATCATCATTTTACTTATCCAGGGATAGGAAGTGTTTAGAATTTCATGATAGATTTTAAAATGAGACTGGTATGAATAAATCCATTAATTGTGTATGTTTTTTTTTCATTTATTATAATACTTAATAGTGCTCTAAAATTACTGTTTTCCTGATCATGGGGTGGGAAGTGTTCAGAGATTTTGGGATATATCCTAAGGAGTGATATTGGCATGAATAGAACCAGTATTTGTGTTATTATTTTTATTAATAAAAATTTTAATGTTGTAAAACAAAGCGTATTTAGTATAAAGTTATTCAACAACAACAACAACAACAACAACAACAAAGCAGAAAAGAGAGCAGTACAGGTAATCCCCAGGAAAAACTGTACATCAGTTAATACTTTTACAGAAAATCTTTATTTGTCTCTCTGTGTCTGTATGTCTCTTCTTGTCACTCTCTTTGATACTCTGTTGCATTCCCCTCTGATGGCCATCTGCCTATCTGTCTGTATGTATGTGTGTCACATCTGTCTAACTACCTCTCTATCTTACTGCTCCTCGCTCCCTTCCTTAAATGTACTCGTGTGTGTGTGTGTGTGTGTGTGTGTGTGTGTATAAATACGATTATGTCCTATATATTTTAGCAAACTTCATTTTCCATTTGACAGTATTTCACAGATATATTTAAATTTTTATTTATATATACATCATCCTTAGAAATTGAACAAATATAAACTACATACATTGTAAGTAATTGAGAATATGTACTTGGTAGTTTCTGAATATCCCAACCTGATATGCATAGCATTGCCTCTCATTGTAGATTTTAATAAGCATTTCCCTGATCATTAGTGAAATCAAGCATCATCTAACATACACTATTATTCAGTTTTCATCTGCCATGGATTGCCTGTTTGTATGGTGAAAGTTAACTAATTATCAGTCCCAAATAAATTAAATTCATCCTTAATTAAAATTAATTTAGGATCTTAGGCCAAAGACTTCAAAAGCTTTGAGAGAGAGAATTGTTGGGTTGCTGACAAAACTGCTTGCGAATTCAAAATATAAGACCATCCTTTAACCATGTGTTATAAAGAGGGAAAAAGAGGACTGAAGATATTTACTAGTTACAGGGGCATTACAGCCTTTGAAAAGAATATAGTCATTAGGCAGGTTGTGTTAGGGCTCTCTTTTTCAGATCTACACATATTCTGAATCATAAAGCATTGGCTTGGTTGTTTTTTATTTTTTTCCCTCTGCTGTCATTGTTTTGTTTGTTTTTTTGTTTGTTTTGTGGAGGTTTTTTGGCGAGGGATTTAGCTGTGGCCTGTTGACCAAAAACAAAACAAACAAAAGAATAAAAAAATGGTGATTTATTGTTGCAGATGATTGTATTTACCCATTCATGTTTAATGTAGTTGGTTGAATTTATTTACTAAATAGTATTTACCCATATTTAACTTAACGATTATATTCCATCAGTCTTTTATAATTAACTCACTGATTCTAAGAGACTGGTCATATTATTTTGGCGTTAGAACAGTAATCCTTTTTCAGTTCCAATTATTGTAAATTTTTTTTCTTTTCCTCTGTGTGACTTGTCTTTTCACTTTAATCATAGGGTCTCTCCTTGAATGGAAGATTTTTATTTTAATGAAGTTTAATTTATCATAAGTATTTACACTTTATTTGCTGTTTATATGTCAGTGTGTGTGTGTGTGTGTGTGTATACTTTAGGAAATTTCTTCTCTACCATTCAGTCAAAAAAAATATTCTCCTATACATAAGTCTAATGATTTTGTAAGGATTTGATTTTCAGAAGTAGATGTTGTACCACTCTGTAGTGGTTTTGAATGATGGATGGGGTAAGAATATGATTTTGTTTTTTTATTCCATGTGTATAGTCAATTTACCTCTGTGCCACTTATTAAATAATCCATCTTTTTCAAAGACTTGTAATACCAACTTGTTAGATATTGATTTTCCATACACGCATAGTTCTTCTCTAGATTCTACTTCTGTAGACTTCTGGCTAGTACTTTTGTGCTATCTTTTTTTAGTTCTTGCATAAGGACTTTACTATGACTTCATAACAAATCTTGATACAAATTCTTAGGCAAGAATCCACAACACAAAACACCCATTTTATTAAAAAGTTTATATCAGTGTTATAGGCCCTTTGATGTTCCATGTACATGTTAGTTACAACCTCTCATCTTAAGTAAATAAAATGCTATTGAGATTTTGATTGAAATTATATTCAATTATTATATTAACCTGAGTGAGGATTTCCATTATAATAGTAAATTCTTCCATTAATTAACTTGCTTATTCATTTAGTTAATTTTTTAATCACTTGCAGTAATATTTTGTAAATTTCTTGGTAAATTCTTGCCCTAATTTATATCTACCATTTTTTTTAGTTTTGCATTACCAAAGAAAAATGTTTTTAATCTATATTTTCTGGACAATTAGCTATTAGTATAGAGTGCCACAATTGATTTTTATATTGATATTATATATGATTCACTTTAATTGGTACAAATATCTATTATGTAGATTGTATTGATTTCTATCTAGATATTATATAATTGCAAAAAATAGTTTTTACTCTTCTCCATATCATCTTCCTTTTAATTTGCTTTATATTGTATTATTTTTCTTGATCTCCTTATAAAATTCAATAAAAATTTGTTCTTGATTAATGAAAATATTTCTAAATTTTTTATACACATAAAATTTGTTTTTTTTAAATATTTTTAACATGTTAAGGAAATACACATTTCTTCCTTGTTTGCTAAGATTTACTATGAATGATGTTGAATTCCATTCAATATTTATTTTCTTTAAATTTTTTTAAGGTTTATTTATGAGAGGGGGAACATGCATGTGTGAGCAGGGGAGGGGCAGAGAGAGAAAGAAGGACAGAGGATCCAAAGCAGGCTCTGTGGTGACAGCAGGGAGCCCCCAAGTGGGACTCACAAACTGTTAGATCATTACATGAGGCGAAGTTGGATGCCCAACCCATTGAGTCACTCAGATGCTCTGAATACCTCTTATCATTGAAATGATCTATTGTATCTACAGCATTTGTTTTTTTTTTTTTCCTTCTGATTTTAGTTAATGTAATGATTTGCATCAGAATATTTTCAAATATGTAGCCATTCCTCCTGGGATAAATTTATATGTGTATAATTCAATACATATTTTATAGTGATGAGTTTAAATAGCTATTTTTTTCCTTATTAACAGCAAACCAAACCTGTTTAGAATAGGTGTATAATTTTTGTAGTTTGTATTATTCTTTACCTGGTTTTATGGCAGTAGCCATAAAATTAGATGACTATCTTCATTTCATTTTCTTGTGAAATATTTTGTATAGCATAGGGATTTCTTTTTCCTTGAATGTTTTGTACAAATTACATATAAATGGTTTGAGTTGTGTATGTGTATGTGTGTGTGTGTGTTAAACCACATGAAAATATTTCTCTATTTTTAGAGAAATGTATATTTTCTATTCCTGAATAATTTTGGTTATATATGCATATTATATATATATACATATATACATATGTATATATATACACACATACATATATATATTTAAATAGCCATTTTACCTAATTTTCAACTTAATTGCCTACAGTGTTTTACTTACAGTTATGATTTCTGACATTTATACTACAATTATGTACATCTATACATTTAAATATAGCTGTTTTGTTTCTTATTTGTACAATTTTCTCCTTTTTTTCTTGATCAACCTAACAAAAGATTTCTATTTTATTTCATTTCTCAATGAGTCATCTTTTGTACTGCTGATCCTCTTTTGTTTCTGTATATAGCATTTGTTAAACATTTCTCGTATTTTCATTATTTTCTTTCTTACACTTTCTTCAATTATACTATTGATATTGAATAATTTATAAGTTGAAAATTATATTATTTATTTTCAATCATTTTCATTTTGATAACTATGTTGAGGATTACAGATATTCTTGTGTTCTACACGTTTTGATATATAATAATATACATATTATATAGATAGATCTATAGTAACATGGTTCAGGTTTAAATATTTTATAATTTTATTGTGTTTTTTGGGAAAAATATTTAAAGTATTTTCTTATTGCTACTTTCTAATTAAATTGCCCTGTGGTCAGAGATTTTCATTTTATCAAATAGTCTCTCTCTTACAGGATAGGTTAAGTTACATTTAGCGGGCCAAAGCAATATTTGGACTTTATTCTTTTGTTTTCTTTTTAAATTTCTTTCAAACTTCCAGTACGTCCATAAAACATAATTCAGTTCCCTCTGTTTTTCCCCCCAGAAATTACGGATTTGATTTTAATTTTATTTTGGTGACAATTTTATTTATCACATACAATTAGCTATTATATTTTCTAGAATGTTTAAGGTGATTCGGCAACTGTCCCTCTCTTGAACATAACACACATCTTAACATAATTTAACTGTCCTTTAAACTAATCTTTTGGGGGGTATCTATTAATTTCTACATTTTAGTTCCCCTTTTAATCAAAATTAAAAATATTATTCATATAATGATTATTTACAGTCAGGTAATTTTACCAAACAACATTGACAGTGTTTAGAGCCCTCTTATGTAAGGACTCACAGTAGTAAATGTGATTTCTCCATTCCCTTCTTCTCTTTTTCCGTCTTCTTTTTCATGTTTTTCCTTCCAGAAATTCATTAATTTTAACTTAATTTCCTGGTTTCTTTACATTTTATCTTTGTATCTATGGGTTTATTACTTGTTTTTGATACACACCAACTTGTACCCATCTTCCTGCTACTCAGTGTGTGGTTTTACTCAATCGTGTATGGAAATCAACTTTTTAAATATTGTATCTTTTAATTTCCTCTAATGTTGTCCAGGACAATAGAATTCTTTGGGAACCTCTCAATCTCTATTCCATGTGTTCTTAATTCCAGTCCTGCGTAGAGGGCTCTTTCTACTTTGTTACATTTCAGTAATTCTGTCGTCAACTGTGTGCTATCTTGACATGGTTTTTGTCATTTCTTTCCATTACTCCAGCTTTTATCAGCTTGTGTTGGGGTCTTTTTTTTCACATTCTTATTTCCATTCTTCCACAATTTCTAGTACTGTTTTTTAAATCAGTTGTTACTTCTAATGCTATTTCTCTGAAGATCTTGCGTTTCATTGATTTTAAATTATTTTATATTGTTCTATTCCTTTCAGCTTTTTGAAGGATTTCTTTTGTCTGTTGACTTAATATTTGTGATTAATTACATTGTATGCTTTCACTTTCCTGAAGGGAGCCACCTTATTTTGACTGAGGTTAAATTTCATTCCCACTTTCTCCCTCCCTTTGTCTGTCTGGCTGTCTTTTTCTCTGTCAGCATTGTCTCCTAGGGGTCTGCCTAGACCTCCTCCTGCCTACTTCACCCTGCTATTTTAAGACAGTGTTACCACTTACTTCACAATCATGGAGTTCCCAACCCTTTGACAGTGGTGTTGTGACATGCTTTCCCTTTGCCAGTTGTAGGTTGTCTCAGCTCCTGATTGTAGTGTGGCTGTGCTTTCCCCTTTTCTTTCCTTTTTTCTTTTTCTTTTCTTTTCTTTTCTTTAATTTTCTTTTTTCTTTTTTTTTCTTTTCTCTTCTCTTCTTTTCTTTTCTTTTCTCTTTTCTTCCTTTCCTTTCCTTTCCTTTTCTCTCTTTTCTTTTCTCTTCTTTTCTCTTTTCTTTCTTTCCTTTCCTTTTCTCTTTTCTCTTTTCTTTGCTCTTCTTTTCTCTTTTCTTTCTTTCCTTTCCTTTTCTCTTTTCCCTTCCCTTCCCTTCTCTTCTCTTCTCTTCTCTTCTCTTCTCTTCTCTTCTCTTCTCTTCTCTTTTCTTTTCTTTTCTTTTCTTTTCTTTCCCTGCATGATATGAACCCTTTCTGCAGAGAATCTCAAGACTTTCATGAGCACCTCTTAGCAGTCAGAGATGTGCTATTCTGGCCTCAGGTCAGAGGCCTTAAGCCTGGCCCCAGTCTGACCACCTGTAAGTTACTTCATTCCACACTGTGTGTTGGGAGCCAGTAATCTCCCCCCAAGACTGCTTCTGTACCAGGAGCCCAGCGGGACCACAAGTTTGGCTATGGGCTTACCTCCTTGCCTTTCTGTCCTGGTCTTCTCACTGGAAATGCTCCCTTTGTTTTTCCATGCCACAATGTCTTTTCAGACTTCTGTCTGCTTCATATTTAATTTCCATGATGTGTTTAGTGGAGGTGGAGTGTGGGAGCACAAAATCTGAATTTATGATCTTGACCTGATTGAATATATAAATGTTCTTTGAATTTACTAGTCATGTCATTGATCCCTTTTTTTTTTCCTTTTGAGTTTAATTTGCTATTTTGTGTGTGTATGTGTAAGTATTTGAAGGTGTACTTTCTACATTAAAATTAGTAAGGATTCCTTCATTAAATGTGCTTTATTTTTTATATCTCATTTTATGTAAAGACATATGGCTTATTTTGTAAATGATTTTTAATACTGTCAGATTCTACAACTTTCACCTTTTTGGTTTCTTAAGTTCATGATATGGATGGGGAAACTTATCATTAGCAGAAAATTAAAAATTAAAAATTACCTAACCCTTTTTCCAGGCTTTTGTTTATTTGTTTAAATATCTATTGCCTCTGACATTTATTTGATGAATGAAGTGACATAGGGCTCTAATTCTTCCCACAAGGAAGGGTATACCAGTATCATTTATGAATAATCTCTATTTCCTTCCCTTTATTTAAATTATCATTTTCCCACATAGTGAATTCACAAATATACTGGTATATTTCAGACATTATTATCTTATATTGATCTGTCTTTGCATTATCACTATGCGGTTTTAATTCATATATTATGACACATTTAAATATTTGGAAAAAGTATCAGTCTTTTGTTGTTTTCTTCATTTTTTTTTTCTTCTGATTAGTTTCACAGTATTGGCGTTTTAAATTAGCTTTTTAGGTTTAAATTATTACTTTTTATATTTTCCTTCAAATTATTTTAGGAAATTTATGGGAATCTGAATACATTTACATATCAGTGTATAGACTTGAGCATTCTTATAAATAAAGATTATGTATTTAAATGGTCCTTTATGTCATTCCATAAAGGCTCTAGATAATTCTGATGAGTTAAGCATTAATTATGTAATGATATTTATCATTATGAGGTTTTTGTTTCTTATTTTACATTTTTAAAGAGGTATTATTTCTATATAAGACAACTTTTAATTTTTTTAATTTTTTTTAATATTTATTTTTAAGAGAGAGAGAGAGAGAAACATAGCATGAATTGGGGGAGGAGCAGAGAGAGAAGGAGACACAGAATCCAAATCAGGTTCCAGGCTCCAGGCTCTGAGCTGTCAGCACAGAGCCTGACATGGGGCTCAAACCCACGAACTACAAGATTATGACCTGAGCTGTCAGATGCTTAACTGACTGAGCCACCCAGACACCCCTACAACCATTTTTTTTTATCACTCATTCTATACTCAACAATAATTACTTGCATCTTTTTTCATTAGTCCATGGTTTCTCCATAATAATGTCTATAATTTTAAAATGATTAAAAAAGTCCCTATCTCCAAAACTTCCAAAAGCACCTTCTAGAAGTACTGTTCTACCACTCTTATTCTCTTACCCAATTTTATTTTCTGGTACTACTTGTCTGGTACTGATTGTATTGTCTAGTACTAAATCATGCTTGTTACCATAAACACTTGTATCTTTATTTTTAATGTAATATAAATGTTTCAGGAATTTAGTTAAGCATCAGGTAGACTCTTGACTTTTGAAATTTATTAAATGCTTTTAATGCCTGTTGAGATGACCAGCCTAATTGTACTAATATCACATGATTCTTAACAGTTTTTAATTGAACCTCAATTGGTAATGGTATGTTACTCTATTGCTGGATTCAGTATGCTGGCAGTTTAGTTTTTTGTTTGGTATGCAAAAATGAGATTGGGCTACAGCTTTCTACTTTTGTATTATATTTGGCAGGCGTTGGTCTTTCAGAGAATATATGGTTTCAGATGTTATTTCTGCTGCCCTATTTAGACATTGACTTTAGTTTTTAAAATAGCTTTATTTAGAATGGGAAGATGCAGTTTATGCAGTTTAGATCTACTATTTTAATTTTATAGTTATGCATGCAGTAATTCCCAATAAATATCAGATATGAGGAAGAAGGAAATTGCTGCATGGGTATACTTTATTTATTCCGTTATTCATTCAACAAAGATTTATTAAGAATCTTCCATATGCCAAGCACTGTCTAGGATCTGGGAATGAAATAATGTAGTCTCTTCAGACAGGCAAAGTTTCTGTTTTCATGAAGCTTACATTCTAGTTGGGGGCAAAGATAGATATTAAACAGGTAAACTAATATCACTATTTACAATTTTTTTAACATTTATTTATTTTTGAGAGACAGAGAGAGACAGAGCACAAACAGAGGAGGGGCAGAGAGAAAGGGAGACACAGAATCCAAAGCAGGGTCCAGGCTCTGAGCTGTCAGCACAGAACCTGACACAGGGCTCAAACCCACCAAATGTGAGATCATGACCTGAGCCAAAGTCGGATGCTCAACCGGATGAGCCACCCAGGTGCCCCTAATATCACCATTTTAAATGGATTGTATTTATGTATAAGTTGTTAGAATAGAAAACATGCCATGGAAAATGAGCAAAGGTGAAGAATGGAGAACATGCCCATCCATGTCCAGGAGAGGGAGGCCTCCAGAGATGATATTTGAGCTAAAATATACAAGACACAAAACTAAATTACTCAAATGGTATTTTTATGAATATTTAAAGGACAAAGAAGGCACTTATAATGATCTCTCCTTACAATCTTTTGACATACACAGTAAATTTTAAGTTTCATTGGTGATAAATATAGGAAAGAAAGAAGGGGGAAAAAAACCTACTTTCTCATATAGGACACAAAGAAATGAATGTTTCTGGTATTTATGTCAGAATCTGTGCATGCAAAGAACAGAGTCCTTCAGAGTGATTCCCTTAGCAAAGTTTACACATATTTTAAGAATGCAGCTATGACTCAGTGTATTTAGGGACTCGATGCTGGATATTACTCCCACAGACAGTTTATGAGACGCAAGAAATTCTGTCTCACTATTTTGTATTCATTCTGGGTTGGGACTGCACATTAGCTTGACAACAAGCCCAATTCACCATCCTTGGCTCAGAATGAGTAATTTTAGATGTTCACAAAAGTAAGTGGTGTTGTGCCTGAACAATAGTAGTTTATATAATTGTTCAGGCATCATTGTGTAAAACAAGATACTCTTTAGTTTTCCCACTGCAGGTACCAAAATTATTTTCAAAAGCTTTTAGGAATACCCCAGTAAAGTTCTTTCTCTAAAAATAATAAAAATAAAAATGAAAATAATAACAATAATAATAATAATAATAATAATAAGTAATAGCAGTAAAAATAATTCTATATTTTAGGTTCTTTAAGAGAAATGCTTGTATTCTCTTAGTCATTTTTTAACCCTTTTGGCCTAGGAAATACCCAATATATTGTTTGATTTTTGGTTGATATGTATTAAATGAACAGAATCTTTTCTAAAATTTTTTAAATGTTTATTCTTGACAGAGAGAGAGAGAGAGTAGGGGAGGGGCAGAGAGAGAGAGGGAGACACAGAATCTGAAGCAGGCTCCAGGCTCCAGTGTGTCAGCACAGAGCCTGACACGGGGCTTGAATCCACGAACCATGAAATCATGACCTGAGCCAAAGTGGGCTGCTTAAAATGACTGAGCCACTCAGGCACCCTCAATGAACAAAATATTTTTAATTCAATGGTTAATGACAAATATTTGTTGAGAAATTACTGCTCCCTGCAGAGGGAACTATGTTTAGTTTTCTGCCCACTAATCTAATGAATATGTATTCAAATTATAAATAAGCAAAATAGATCTACACAAAGGGAGGTATGGTTTTTAACTATCTATATTTTGTAACTAGAATAATATTGCTGCATTGGTGCTTTGTGAGTCAACCAACATTGGAAGAACATCTATTAGGCCTTGTTCTACTACAAAAAAGTCATTGCCCTCAAGTCACTTCCTCATATTCTGGTGGCATTACTATTTTCTCTTTTGTTTATTCTGTATGGCTGTGGTATTCCTTCCTTCCTTCCTTCCTTCCTTCCTTCCTTCCTTCCTTCCTTCCTTCCTTCCTTCCTTCCTTCCTTCTTTTTCTCTACCTCATTCTGTTTTTCTTTATGATGTTATGTTACTTTCAAAAATAGATGGAAGGCTTTCAGGAATCTGAGTTGAAGCAAACCAAATACGTCAATAATTGCAGAGATCTAATTTTCATTGCCAGCTACCACTCATAGTTGACTCTTGTAGATAAAGATGTATTTTGAGCAGAACATACAACATTTACAACAGTTTTCCTATTGCTCTTTGGTGCTACTTCAGATTCTGTGGACACAAGAAATGCTACTAAATGGACAATTTATGCAAATCCTCAGAGTGAAATGAGATTTGCATATTCCATCTGTCAAAAGTTCTGATGGGAGAGATTCTGATAATCTTCCTGTCTGAAGCTTGAGAGGGTGAGAGGAAGTGAACACTATAGCTGAGAATTATCTTCTGAGCAAAGGTCACATGGAAGCCATGGCTCCCTTAGTCCATGACTTACTCTTATTGGTGTTTTTCTGGGGCCTGCTCTCATATTTCTAGCCAATTAAAGAGTTATCATTAAAGGTCCCCCCTTGTGACAGCTGTTTCATTGTGATATTTCCAATTTCTACTCTACTATACATGGTTTTCAGAAGTACTAAATCCTCACTCTTATAATAAATTTTTGGTGGGTGATTAGAATATTAATAAAAGAGTTCAACTGTCCTAAAAATAGTTCCCACAAAATACCTGATTATCTTGATCCATAGCATCTCATCAGCCAAACATCCTTCTACCTTCTGTCTTCTCTCTGTAAACAAATATTTGACTGCCTATCATGCACTGGACATTGTGTTGATAGTGCAAAGATCCCTGTGGAGTTGCTTATTCATTTATTTGTTACCCAAATCCAAATTTGTACTTATACATTTATGTACTTCTTAAATGAAATCTCTTCACTCTACCATGCTTACTAACATATTGTATTCTTCTGTGATTTGCTTCTTTGCTGTGAACTTGGAATTTTTTTTTTTTACATTTATACTGGGCATTTACATATGAAGGCAATTTGTTTCACATTATCACTCACCATTACAGAAAACTACAACTCAAGATGCATTCACAAGAAAAGCCTTCTGGAACTACATCTGTTTTGGGTCTCTGAAAAGTGTGTTTGACATTGCAAACATGGCTTCCTTACATTTGTTTTGAGAGGTAACTTGGTATAGTCAGTAAAACAGTGGGGTGAGTGTATGATGGTTTAATTAGGTGTCATCCATTGATCTGCAAGCATCCTGAGGGAAGAGAAGCTACCTTATTAAAGGGCCTATATCCCCTGGATATGTATAGTGCCTACCAACATTTGTTGAATTGGCTTATATTTAAAAAGATTGCTGCAAATTTCACAGGCTGTGTCTCATTCACTATAAAATCAACAAGCTGTCCAGGTCACCTGGGTGGCTCAGTTGGTTAAGTGTCTGACTCTTGGTTTCATCTCAGGTCATGATCTCATGCCTGTGGGATCCAGCCAGGCAATGGGCTCCGTGCTGATAGTGAGTAGCCTGCTTAGGATGCTCTGTCTCCTTCTCTCTCTGCCCATCCCCCACGTGTGCCATTTCTCTCTCAAAATAAATAAATAAACTTAAACAAAAATTAAGAAAACTGTCCTTGATGACCAGAGTTATTCCATTGCTCTCCTACCTAAGCTTGCTCCTAGTCTTCTAAATGCAGACCTTAAATTAAAGTGATTATGTAAATAATCATAAGCGGTCATTCATTTGCTTCCTAAGCTAATGCATAACATATAATTAAAAGTAGGAGATTTAATAAAGTCAGTTGCATTCTCTTCATGCTTGAGCTTTCAGTGTTTCATTATTCCAATTTTATTTGAGTTGCCTTGCCCATGCTCATTCCTCAATGTTTTTGAGGAATCATGGAAACAAAGAACCAAAACTGAGGTTGGGGGGCTTAGGCGTAAAACTGTTCTCATACCCAAGAGTCGTAGAACCAGTGTAGAGGTCATTTCAGATGTGGAAAACACAGACTTGCCTTGACTTACTGACTTTCCTCTGCCTTGATTCCCTTATAATCTTTTGGTGAGATTATATAAGTTCTTTTATATGGTAAGTTATACTTTGGAAAAAGTCCTCTCTTCATGCAAACAATCTTTCAAAGACAAAATTATTTTATCCCATTGCCTAACATGCTCCCACATACAAAAAAAGGCCTCATTTTGGAAGCCCAAATATTAAACTACTTGGGCTCAGGTAGAAATTGGAGTTTGAAAAAAAAATGCAAATCAATACAACAAAAGTTCATACCAGCAAAAGAAATTTAAAAAGGAAAGGAAAGGAAAGGAAAGGAAAGGAAAGGAAAGGAAAGGGGAGGGAGGGAGGGAGGGAGGGAGGGAAGGAAGGAAGAGAGAGAGAGAGAGAGAGAGAGAGAGAGAGAGAGAGAGAGAGAGAGAGAGAGAGAAAGAAAGAAAGGAAGAAAGAAAGGAAGAAAGAAAGGAAGAAAGAAACCTCACCTTCACCCTCACCATATTAACAAACTCATAACCGTTCAGGTTGAATTCAACGTCAGGTTAATTGCATTTTTGAATGCACGTCTGATTAGGAGAGATGCAAATTAGACTTTTTATTGTTCTGATTTTGTATCTGGGGAGTATTCTGTTAGATGAAAGAAGCTTCCATTTGATTTTAAAATTTTTGGAAGTGTTTCGAAGCATCAGAATTGTTAGGTTTGTATATGCTACTCAACATCCAGGCAGGAAACAGCATGAAATGAATGCTTAATATTCTAATGTCCTTAAATTACAGTCTTTACATAAAGCTGCTTCATTGAACTGGTAGATTTTTTTCATCATCTTATTAGACAAATTGGCTTACATTGAAAATATATAGTATATTAAGTGCACAGAGCTAAAATACTCAACTAGAGTTTGTACAATGATTATGAATATCCCAGTATCTAATTTAAACTGTTATCATTGTAAATAAATCATTGAAATACCCAAATAACTCTTGTTTATTATTCAAATTGTTACTTTTCTGTGCACTTGCCACATTATTTATTCATTTAATAACTGGAACTTCTAAGCTCATGCATGTTTTTATGAACAATCATAAAATGTTGCTTTTGTGATACACAGAGCCAAAAATGTATTTCAAGGTTACTGCCTCTCAAGAACTGGTAGGTCTTAATTACTAGTTGTGTGAAACAATGTCTTAGATATGCAAGTTTTTTCTCAAAATCACCCTATATGTATTCAGTGATTCAGACTTCTAGCCAAGTGTTCTTATAAGAAGATGTAAATTAGTTTTTATGAACATTACGGGGGAAGAAACTGATCTATCTTTGCAGAAGGTCTATGTGATGAATAAAGCCTAGATGTGAGAAGAGTGTGCTGTGGCAATTTGTGTTTATTACATACACATTATTCCATCGAATATGCATTTATTTTTACTCGTTGGATATGGACTAATTATTTACTAATAGCCAAGCACTGGTGTGGTCACATATATAATCACATTCAGATCTCAGAACAGCCCTGTGAGAAAGATGCTATTATTTGCAACTAGGGGATGCAAAGTTTATGATTAAAAGGAACATCTACTTTGAGGTCAAATACACATAATTTTAAACTAGTTTTATCACTTATACTCCTTAATTTGGAAAGAGCAGTCAACATCACCAAGTTATAGATTCTTACATGTAAAGAAATGAGAATGTTACCATTGATGGTGTGACAAAGATAAATTTCAAATAAAAATGTCTAACAAATGTAGAGCACTTTGTAGAATTTGACACACGTGGGAGGTTATCAACAAATGCTAGTGTCCTTTTTTCCTTCTCCCCACCCAGGGTAAATACCCTTTTTATTAATATTTTTAATGTTTGTTTATTTTTGAAGGAGAGAGAGAGAGAGAGAGAGAGACAGTGTGAGTGGGGGGGGGGGAGGGATAGAGAGAGAGGGAGACACAGAATCCGAAGCAGGCTCTAGGCTCTGAGCTGTCAGCACAGAGCCTGACGTGTGGCTTGAACTCACGAGCTGTGAAATCATGACCTGAGCCAAAGTGGGGTGCTTAACCAACTGAGACACCCAGGCACCCCTAGGGTAAATCTTCTAAAACAGATTGCAGTTTGCCCCAAATCACATGATGTATGGGCGGTAAATCTACAATTACAACTTTTTATTTCAGGCTAAGTGCTTTATTCATGGAAATCAGCCCCCCCCCACACCTAATTTAAGACCACTTTGTTTCGTTTTTCAACATTTTAAATGTAAATATTTTGTATCCCTTCTGTCCTATATTGAAATGATGGCAAAGCCAATGAATTGGTAGCTTTTTCAGTAGAAATATGTGTTTTAGAAATAAGGGAAATTTCTATTTACCTGTCTCTTCTGTCAGTAGCAAATAGTGTTGAAATAAAATAATCCCATTAGTGTGCCATGTTTTTCACTGTTGATACCATAATATATCTTCAGACTGATGAGCTAATGAGTGTCATAGAGTTTACAATCTCACTGGGAAGACAGTTCGTATTCAAATAATAATGTGCACACAATAATAATACAAAGTTCCAAAGGAGAAGTTCCACAAGTGGAAATATAGTGAGGTATTAATATGAATATATGACCAACATAATTTGGACTGAAGATTAGGGAGGACTTCCACTGGAAGAGAATTTTGAAGTGGCTTCTTAAAGATAAGTAAGAAATAAGTAGACAAACAGGGGAACTGGAGGAAAATGAGGCAGAGGTCATGCAAGTGTAAAGACCTGGAAACAGGGATTAGTTTGTTAGGAAGAGAAATAAAGAGAACTGAAATAAGGCTGAAATGGTTGAAGCTGAAGCAGCAGTATTGAAAAGGTGTGTGGGGAAGCCAGAGAGGTAGACGAGCAGGACGAAATCTCACAGAGCCTTCCTTGTAGGCTATGATGAGGAGTTATCCTGAAAGTATTTCATAGGCAGCAGATAAAGACTTTTAATCAAGGGGATGACTTCATTGCATTTTTTTAATTGTGTTTTTAAGATAGTTTTGGCTATTGTGTGGAGAAGGGTTCCAGAAGATGGTTGGAAGAAAGTCAGTTTGGAGTTCATAAGGTAGGCTAGGCACTAAAAATTGGTAACTTAGCATTGGTGGTGAAAAAGTGTGTGATCATGGGAAAAAGTGAACAGATCTGAGAGATTTGTAGGATGTTCTAGGGAAATCAAGGGAGCAGTACATTTTTTTAAATAATTTAACTTATATCCAAGTTAGTTAGCATATAGCACAATAATGATTCTAGGAGTAGATTCCAATGATTCATCCCCTATATATAACAGCCAGTGCATGTCCTAACAAGTGTCTTCCTTAATGCCCCTTACACATTTAGCCCATCCCCCCACCCACAACCCCACCAGCAGCCCTCAGTTTGTTCTTTGTATTTAAGAGTCTCTTATGTTTTATCCCCCTCCTTGTTTTTATATTATTTTTGCTTCCCTTCTCTTATGTTCATCTTTTTTGTATTTTCAATTCCTCATATGAGTCAAGTCATATGATATTTGTCTTTCTTTGACTAATTTCACCTAGCATAATACCCTCTAGTTCTATCCACATAGTTGCAAATAGCAATATTTCGTTCTTTTTGATTGCCGAGTAATACCCCATTATAAATATATATACCACATCTTCTTTATCCATTCATCCATGGATGGACATTTGGGCTGTTTCCATACTTTGGCTATTGTTGATAGTGCTGCTATGAACATTGGGGTGCATGTGCCACTTCAAAACAGCACACTTGTATCCCTTGAATAAATACCTAGTCATGCAATTGCTGGGTCGTAGGGTATGTCTATTTTGTTTCTTTTTTTTAAATTTTTTTAATGTTTATTTATTTTTGAGACTGAGAGAGACAGAGCATGAACGGGGAGGGGCAGAGAGAGAGGGAGACACAGAATCTGAAACAGGTTCCAGGCTCTGAGCGGTCAGCACAGAGCCCGACACGGGGCTCGAACTCACGGACCGTGAGGTCGTGACCTGAGCCGAAGTCGGACATTTAACCGACCGAGCCACCCAGGCGCCCCTATTTTTGTTTTTTTTTTTTTTTTTTGAAGAACCTCCATACTGTTTTCCAGGCAATGCATTTTACTTACCTTCTTCCATCTGATTAATCTCCAATCCATCTCCTATTGGAACTCATGGTGGGCTCCCCAGGTGGTGCACTTGGTTAAGCCATGATCTTCTGTTCAGTTCATGATGTCACAGTTTGTGGGTTCGAGCCCCACATTGGACTCTGTGCTGATAGCTCAGAGCCTGGAGCCTGCTTCGGATTGTGTCTCTTCTCTCTCTGCCATTCCTCTGCTTTCTCTCTGTCTCTCTCTCAAAAATAAATATTAAAACAAAAAGAAAAAAATCATGGTAAATTGCTCACTTGACTTATGTACCTTAATAAATTCAGTCTTAGAGTCATTGGAATGTTCACCACAGTTGTGCATATTTGTAAAAATGTGCAAATAACTATGAAAATGCATGTGTATACATGTAATGATATAGTGTGGGAACATTGAAATTTTTATCAGAACAATATAATGACATAGGAAAACGTGCAAGTTATATTCTTAAGTGAATATACAATTTGTGAAAAGAATACTTGAAATACAGTCCCTCCCCTGTTTTTTATCCTCCCCCCACCTCGACACATATTGAAAGGAAAGAAAACTGGAAACATATACCGACATTGTGATGGTAGCTTTTTGGTGGTGAGTGGTGAGCTTCAAGTATTTGATGATGATAACAAATTGGTTGTTGCAGTGTGCTTATGAACAAATTTAATTTTCACAGAGCCCCCAAAAAAGCAAATCAGAAATAAAATGTGAACTTCAAAGTTTTTCTTGCTCAGCTAATTATTGCTTCTACAGGAGGTGATTGTGAGTAATACCTTCAATTAATCTGGAAAACATTTTAAAACATTTACAATACCTGAATAAGTGTATACAGTTGTTTCCTATATAATTAGATGTCTAATTATTGAACAATTTTCAAAAGGCATCGGCTCACACTTTGGATCACCTACATTTCATGGTTGAAAATACAAGTCTATCAATGCCTACAACCATGCCATTCATCTTCATTATTGTCAGCATTGTTCTATTATTTTGATGCATGAAGGTGCCATGCCCCTGGCTAGTGTGGGAACCTCCATGCATGAATATCAGATCCCAGAGCTTCAATCGTCATTGCATAATAGCGTTCTTACCCTTGAAATGATTTAATATCCACTTACCGGCCTGAAAAGGAGGGCATGAGAGGCCATTTTTCCAGTTTTTCTGAATGCCTCTGAAAACACAAGCTCCAAATCTGTTATGTGTGTGCTGTACAGTATTTTATACTTTTCAAAGTATCTCTTCACTCATTTATTCAACATAATTTTTAAAGCATAAATGTGGTGACAGATTCCATGTTTGACAATGGGGTTGCAATGTGGCATCATGCTCTCACAAGCTTTTCTTAATTGATATCCATGGGACAAACAGGGAAAGCATTGGTAACTCTCATTTTACAGATGAAGAAACAGACATCTAGGGAAATTTTCCAACCTGTCCAAGGACACACATGGAAATAAATTATCCTGATTCTTCAGATTCTACGTTCTCTATTCCATCTCACATCTTAACCACATATTGATTTAATGTATTACAATCCATTAACTCTGGATAACCTTGCTCACCAGAGAATAGTAAAAACATGAACTGGGGACATTAAAATTCAGGAGGAATGGAATACTATTCTAAAACTCCAAATCCTTTACCTGATGGTCACAGAAAAAAAAAAAAAAAACACTATGTTTTTTTAGAATACTGAAGAAGAATCATACTGATGATTAAGCAAAATACAGAGATTTCAAAGGATAAATAGAGTGGAGTATATGATAGCAAACCTCAAAGAGAAGATTGGGCTATATTCTGTTGAGAGAAGTTAACAGATTCTCAAGGTAATAAGGTAAAAGCCAATGTTGCTGAATTTATTACATAGTTACAGAGAAATTGATTCTTATTCCTGTGTCCACCCAGTCCATTATAGAGAGTATACTTACCATCACTCCCCATATGTAACACAGCTCTGGCTATTTGGCAGGGATGTATAAATGTCTGATAAATTCAAGCAAGAGTAAGAGCAAGTGAGGGAGAATGGATGACAGAAGAAAAATGTTGATTCTAAGAACATTTTGTCAGCCTGGGAAATGAATACAGGTTAGTGAGTCCTAACGTACCCCCCAATTCATTTCTCCTGTGATCTAAGCACAGTCCTTCAGCACCTCCCATTTATCATGATGTCTGTCTCAGCTGTCAGAAGCAGAAGTGGACATTTCTTGCTGCCAATGACTTTCCAAAGAAAAGAGCACACCCCCAAACAGCATTGGAGTCTAGAAGATCTGGCACTAACTTTAAACAGTGATTAAAGTGGATTATCCACTACTAATAGAAAAAATTGCCGAAGTCTGTATTGAGGATTGAAACTAGAGAAGATGACAAAGGTCTTCTACTGAGTAGTAACCAATTTGTCCCAACCCAACCTAGCCCTTCATGCTATAGATATTTTTTATTTGACTACTTCTTTCTTGAGAGTCCTAGATTCCCCATTTGTCATTTAATCACTATGCTTGCATATAAAAGCATACTCTCTCTGAAGAAGATTGCTAAATCACTTATGCCCCGTAACCCCATTTGTAAGTTGAAAAACGTGTGAATTGAAAATGGATTGAATATACCTAACCTACCATACATCATAGCTTAGCCTAGCTTGACTTAAACTTGCTCAGAACGTTTACATTAGCCTACAGTTGGGTAAAATAATCTAACACAAAGCCTACTTTATAATAAAGTGTTGAACATCTCATGTACTAAATACTATAATGAAAATGAAAAACAGGATGGTTGTATGGATACAGAATGGGTATAAATTGGCCGTTTACCCTCATGAGCATGTGGCTGACTGAGACCTGCCCAGAATCGCCAGAGGGTATAGTATAGCATATTGCTATCTCAGGAAAAGACTAAAATTCAATACTAGAAATATAGTTCTACTGAATACATATCACTTCCACACCATAATAACTTCAGTCATCAGAAGTTGAGCTATAGTAAGTTGGACACGATCTGTATTTGCTTTAGCATCTCTCTCATCAATTATTGAAATAATTCATGTAAAATGTTAGGTAGGGCTTTCAAACAACTAGTGCTTAAAACCTTTTACCCATTCAACATATACTTCATAAGTGAATGTTACATTGTTTTATATACTGAAAATAAAAATTCGACTGAAATGTGTTCTCCAGTATTGAGGAAGCCATGGTCTAAGACTCTATGGTTGTACTTTGTCTCTGAACATCTTTCTAGATATAAACTTCTATGGTTCTATACAGTTTTAGGAATCAGGAGAAAAGTTGGGGTGCCTGGGTGGCTCAGTCAGTTGAGTATTGGACTCTTAATCTCGGCTCAGGTCATGATCTCACAGTTCATGAGTCAGAGTCCCACATCCAGCTCTGTGCTGATGATGCAGAACCTCTTTGGGATTCTGTCTCCTTCTTTCTACCCTTCCCTTGCACGTGTGTGTGCTCACTCTCTCTCTCTCTCTCAGAATAAATAAACTTAAGTTTATTTATCTAAGTAAGTAGAAATGTTAAGCATTTCTTTTAAAGCTTGACATGAATTTGTTTCCATGTAAGACATTGTCAAATCAATTGGCAAAAGATAAACCAGTAAGAACTGGTACATAACTGATTAAATACTCTAATCACTGCAGAATAAAATAAAATATCTCAAATTACTTCCAAAGGAATATAATAGCATCTACTATTTGCTACTAATATATATTGTAGAATCAAGTCCCATTTTTCTCTCCTGGATGTCATTTATTTTCCATGTATATTTATTTAGAGGGAGAGAGAGCACGAGTGGTGAAGGGGCAGAGAGAGGGAGAGAGAGAATCCCAATCAGGCTCCACACTGTCAGCTCAGAGCCAGACATGGGGCTCAAACTCATGAACCGTGAGGTCATGACCTGAACCAAAATCAAGAGGTGGACACACAACCAACCAAACCACCCAAGTGCCTCTCTCCTGAATGTCTTGTTATGAGTCCTACCGAGCTCAGCACCCTTTCCTAATATCTTATACCCAGTATTTATTTAATAATGTTCTTATTCCTCTTTGCCATTTAGGAAAACTTAAGAATCATTATTGAGTCAAGTTATTTCCAACCCTAGGAAACCATCTCATACTACCCTCAACAAAGTCATGCCCTCTGACTCTCCCCCACAAGTCTGTACAAGTCTGTCTATAAAAATTCAAAGTCCTTATATTAAAATGTGTATTTATACATCCTATTCATTCTATAAGCTAGTATAATCTTAAATGATAATGATTCCCACATATTCCCATGTATTTGCAACATGCTAAATACAAGTCTAAACTCTCTCATGTATATATATGCCAAACACAAACACATATATATACATCTATACACATACATCTGGAAAAATATATACATATTATAACCCCCAGACTATATATATATATATATATATATATATATATATATGTATATAGTATATATTATGTAGCATATATTATATATACTATATAGTATATATATGTATGTTATATATATAATTGTCTCTTTTATATATGATTTTACAATCATATACACACATATGGCTAATTAAGTATAATATGTGTAATAATGTAATATAGAAAATCATATATGTGGATAACCATATACAGATATACACAGATAATATAAGTAAAATTACCCTTATCTTACAAATGAAGAACTAAAACTAAATTACTTCACATATTTAAATGAGGAGCTAATAACTAAATTAACAAAGGTGATGAATAATTTATCCTTAGTCACAATGGCAGAGGAAATGGCAAAACCAGAATGTAAACTTAGGCTTCTGCCTCCTAGGTTTTAGACCTATGTCACTCTACCTCTCATAGGTATTGTATGCTGTCTATTGTTGATTAATCAGTGTCTACCACTGTCTGACCTAGAATAAAATAATCAATATGTATGTTTTGAATGAATATCATCATGTGAATTTTCATACTCCATGGGTCCAATTTCATATGGCTGAATCTTAATAAAATGGTTTTCTTGTGAATTGGTTTAATACGGACTTTCACTGAAAATAAATTATTTAGTGGTAATTTATGTTTAATTGGTTTCAGTGCTGTTTTCAGATAAAGTCAAGGTGTTTATGCTCCAGCGGGCTCCAATTTGCACTAATATTTCAATATTAAAATACTATTTTTATTCTTATTGGTAATAATTTACTTTCCACAATTTTTCCTGTTTGTTTAGTACATTTTCTTCAAAAGTGTGCCTTTTCTGAATTCAAAGACTCATTTCTGTTGTAGAAGCTTGTCATAAGTCTTATGCTATCCTGCCCCCTCTGGCCCTCTCATACCTTGTTACTCATTTTTAAGTAGTTGCCTATCCTATCCTTCTGAAGCCTGTAAGCAGTTCTGTGTGTGTAGAGTGGCCTGGCTTTCTCTCAGGTCACACTTGGTGTCTGGTATAATCTTCTTCCATCTTTATATGCATAAAATTTAGTCTGTTTTCTGGGTAGCTGGTTGTCAGGCTTAAAATACAGCTTTCCTGGATCAGAGAAACATCTTGTCTCACGTTTGTGTGATCCAATTACCGTGCATGAGGGACAGTGCAAATCCACTTGGGATCTTCCTTGCCTAGACGATGCTCAGAACTACAACTCCCAAAATGCACCATTCCCACGAATTCCTGTCTCAGACTCAGCCCACCGTGTCTTTCACATTTCATAAAGCAACCAGGATATGTGTATAAAATGGGGTTGTTGGTCATGGAAAGGAAATCGAGCAAGTTGGGCCACGGCTTCCTTCCTTCTCATTAGAACTTTAAATCTTGAGGTTCAGCTACATAGTGGAAGTGATACCATTCTCTTAACCACTTTTCTCCCTGGACCCACTACTGTCCTTAAAGCCCCGTCTAGTAATTTGGTGACTAGAAGATCATTCTAGTGACCTCTGATATTCCTCACTTCCATTTCTGATGCTGTGCTCATTTGTTCACTTCTGTCACATGAATGCATCGACCAGTGGAAGGTAAGCAGACATCGCTTAGGCATGAAATGCTCAGGCATTTCATCTAATCTAGGAGATTAATCAGTCAATCAATCAATTATTCTTTCATCTAATCTAGAAGATCATGTTGTCTTTTTCTCTGAGCCATCATTTCCTTATGATGGTGTATGGAATTTCATGAATTCCTCCTCATTTTGTAGGCTCCTAAAAATGGCTCATCCCTCAATTGTACGTTGGGTCCCAGAATGTCAGTTACAGAAGTATGTTGGTCTTCTGATACCAATTTCCTTTTCCCTTATTTTCAAGGATTTTTTTCGGGGTGGGGGGGGTGGGTGGGTGTTGGGTGTGCTTTTGTATACTTGGTTGAAGGAGAAGAGATACATCTAGATGAATAATTTTTTTACCAATGGACCCTGGATGCAGATTCCCCTTATCCTGTTTGCTTGCAGGGGGTTGAGGTGGAGGAGAAAACTGCAGTCCTCCCCTTTCTGGCAGCCCCTGGACTTGTAGAGCTCAGTTATAGAGAACCAAACAGGTAAAGATTTAAAGCATTATCTGTATCCACTTCATCCTATAATGTCTTTTGTGAGGCTTGCATAGTCTTTAAGCAGGAGTAACTGCCAGCCTCACTAAAGGCACTTTCTCTCCTAACGTTGATTGAATATTGAAAAATCTAACACAATGTAGGGAAAAGGTCTTCGCTGTTGATAATTTTCTTTTTGCTAAATCTGCATTGTCTTGCCAGTGAGTAGAAAATCACCTCACATTTAGAATGGGCTGCTCGCAACTTTTGCATGTAATATTATATTCTAGAGTTTGTTGGCTTCTCCCCCACCTCAATTTTTCTCAGTTACTGTTTTGAGAAGGTTGAATGAATGTTTTCAGAATCATCTTGCAAGAGTCAATTTGAAGCTTGTAGTGCCTCAGAATAGTTTTAAGTTCATAAAATATCTTATTGCTTAATCGGGAAAAACAGTAAAGTTTCTAATATTTCTCTTAAATGATCTAATATTTTGATAATGTAATTCAGGAGAATATTTCCTCTCTCAGGAACTCTCATTATCTTTCTTGTAACCAACAGTCCATGCTATCTCATCATCTCATTTAGAAATTAATAGATAATTGATGGTACAATAGAAATTGTGAAGTTATTGAATTGTGTTGGTTTGACTAACAAGACTCATATGTAATAGCTGATATCTCCCATTTAAATGCCTTAGCTGGCTGATTTTGGAAATCAGTAAAGTAACTTTATTAAATCAGGTCTTTAAATTTAGGCGTAAAATATGCTTCTGTAAAGTTATAAAAACTTAGAAATCCTATTAATACTTGACATTATTTTAAACAAAAAAATGTTTTAGGTAATACCAAACTTTTGCAATTTAGAAAGTAACAAAGTGATTCAGGTTTGCAATTCTGAGAACTAAATCATGAAGAAATATGTCTGGATGTGTTTGAGTATCTTTTATAAACAAACAACCAAAAAGCAAAAGGCAAATAGGTATGTAGCCACAACCTCTTTCTATCAAATATTGTTAAATATGTCTGTTTTTAAAATTAGTTTAAAAATAGTTCCACAGGGCGTCTGGGTGACTTGCTCTGGTTAGCCTCTGACTCTTGCCATCAGCTCAGGTCGTGATCTCACAGTCATGAGATAGAGCCCCGCATTGGGCTTCAAGGTAGCTTGGAGCCTGTCCCATTTTCTCTATCCCTCCCCGACTCATACTGTCTTACTCTCTCAAAAATAATAAAAAGGGGCATCTGGATGGCTCACCTGGTTGAGCATCGGACTGCAGCTCTGTCATGATCTCATGGTTGGTGGGTTTGAGCCCCAGATCAGGCTCATTGCAGTCAGCGCAGAGCCCTCTTCAGATCCTCTGTCCCCCTCTCTCTCTGTCCCTCCCCCACTCATTCTCTCTCTCTCAACAATAAATAAACATTAAAAAAATAATAATAATAATAAATAAACTTTTAAAAAAAATAGGTCTTCGGGGTGCCTGTCTGGTTCGGTTGGTTAAGCGTCTGACTCTGGCTCAGGTCATGATCTCACAGTTGGTGGGTTCCAACCCCCTGTCTGGTTCTGTGCTGACAGCTCAGAGCCTGGAGCCTGCTTCAAGTTCTATGTTTCCTCCTCTCTCTGCACCTTCCATGCTCATGCTGTCTCTCTCTGTCTCTAAATAATAAATAAACCTTAAAAAACTAAAAAAAAAAACAATAAAAAAAATAGGTCCTCTTCCATTTAAGAGTGGCTGCTATGGACAGAGACTTTGCAAGGGCAAGAGTAATCAGATGAGTGTTACCATACAGTGTGGGCATGTCAGGTAGCTTGATATCTGGGTATTCCAAATGCAAAGACAAAATACTTCACCTCTGACTCTAGGAAGATGGAGATGTACTTTTCCCTATTCCTCCCAGGAGGTGTAACCAGAACCCTTCAGTATTATATGTAAAACACACAGTAAAAAGATTCTGAAAGGTAGAAAGAGGAAGGCACACAGGTGAGGGATTTTAGGACTAGAGTAATGACATGCTGATGACTTCCTGGGTTTTATTTTTGCATTATGCATCTGCGGTGTGGAACTAAAGATACCAGTAACTTGGAAATGCACAGACACACAAAGATACAGGAAGAGAAAGAAAGAGGGAGGGAGGAAAGGAAGGAAGGAAGAAAGGAAGAAAGCAAAGATGGAAGCAAAGAAGGAAGGAAGGAAGGAATGAAGGAGAGGGAAAGGAAAGTGGGTAGGCTCAACAAAAGCCTATTCCTTCCAGCCAGTGGACCAAGAAAGGGACGCAACCTTAGCAAGACAGAAAGCTTTTAGATACTACTGTACTATAGACACACACACACACACACACACACACACACACACACACACACACACACTGTGTCTACCTCTACCCCACCAGCAAAGGGGAAAACCTAGACTTACTTCCGCTTTCCTCAACTGAATGGAATTGTCCCAACCCTTCTCTGGGATGATGACAGAGAAAGCTGAGAATATTGCCAGTGTTTTCATCTTTGTCTAGCAGTAATGACACCTTCACTGCCATGTTGGCAGTGGAGACAACGTAGGGAAGCCTAGACGCCACTTCCACCTTGCAGTAATGAGGCACCCCTCTCTCCCCATTGGGATGGCATCAGAGGAGGCCTGGTGGAGAGTCAGGGCATTTACACTGTCCTAGCAGTGAATAAGGCTACCTCCTTCCCCTGCTCCAGGTCATCTGAATCCAGAAAGGAGAAGACGAAAGGATAGTACTAAAAATATACATATGGACATATTTTCAACCTTGCAATTTCATATCAATTTTATGTGATGAAGATTTTATATTTTTATTTCCTTACTATTTAATAATATTTCATAATGTCAAAAAACAAAATTCATCCATTTACCCATTGTTGAAGGCTACTCCATTTTAAGTTTTTAAGCTTTATTTTTTAAAAGAGGCTTGGCAGTGAATGTATTTGTGCCCAAGTGTGCCCTATAACGTGTGTGTGTGTGTGAGTGTGTGTGTGTGTTTTACAGGGATTTGAAACCAGATTGACTGGTTCTGAATCCAGAAATATGAAAAGGAAAAAAAATCGATATTGTTCTCCTTGACATGATCATGAATGGTATATCATGATTGGAACACCATGGAGTAATTTCTCTAATTTTAATTATAGAATTTTAGTCAGAGGGTATAGTTATTTTAGTTTTCGACCAATCACCACAGACTAGAAAACCTTCATTTGAATGAAATATTAAATTCCCTGCAAATCTTCCAATTTTTCTTTGCAGCAGATAGCAGGGTTTCCTCTGGTTAAATTCCACCTTTTTTGAGATAAACATGTTCACAGAAATTCCCCATTAATAAGGAAGCTTATATATTGGCTCATCTACATAGAAATATGTTTACACTATCTAGGAGAACACATCTCCTGTTACACAATATTTTTGCCAGGTCTTGGACAAAAAAATCAAATTCTGAAATCAAAGATCTAGGCAATACCAGCCTAGCCAATTGTATCTGTCAATTTATTTGTCAAATTTCTGAGAGAAATATCAGATCGTTTAAGAGTACGATATTTTATCCAAGCATGCTATGGTTCTTTAAAATGAAATATAGCCATCTAAAATGACAAACATGAATTATTTGACATTAGAGACAAACATTCAAATGTCCTATATACCTAAGTCTATTCAGTGAAAGTGTTTAAGGCCTAAGGACCACTTTACCTGAGAACATTTAAAATGACCAAGGTAGAAAACAAAAGAGTTACCTGTGGTCCCTTTGAAATTATTTAAGAGTAAAAACACTGAAAGGTTGCAAGCAGATATATGCACACAATTTACAAGCATGCATTTTGGGGAATATGCAAGCTAGATTGAAATTATGGAAATGAAAGAACAAAATACCAGTTTCTAGGGGATATAAAGCAAGGCAAATTGCAAAGGAAAATATGAATAACCAAGTCAGGCAGAAACTGGAGAAAAGGTAAGAGCAACTAGTTAATAATTACTTTGGGTACAATATTCCCAGATGATTATTTCATTTCTGCACTAGGGCAGAGTTGCATATAATGGTCACCATTTGTATTTGGCCATCCCCAAAATTAAATAACAAGTTCCATAGCAATATTTTCAAGTGCTTTGGAATGTTAAGGTTTTAAGTTATTCATTTTTTGTACTTATTTATTTTTACATGCACTGTAGTTCACAAAAACTATCATGAATTAAATTCTCATTAAAACTCATTATCAATGCAAATTCTACATAAGTGTCAAAGAGGAAGAGTTATATAATAATTTGGGAAGAAGAGGAAAATACCTATACCAGAAATTTACACTGAGAATAGATGATTCATTTCAACACATAATAGGGCTTTGAGTTTTTAAAAGCCAAATATAAGAAAAATGGCAGATAAATAGCTTCTGAAACCAGTAGTAATCATATTTATAATTTGCCAGTAGGAACCTGGGGCCCTGAAGAAATGTGAACAAAATGTGATATTCAAAACATTAATATTCTGATGAACTTAGCAATGCATGCAAATTGATTACATAATGCGAGGTTCATTGTTGAAATTTGCAATTGGACATCCAGTAGGGGTTAGATGTTACATTCTACAGAGATAACATTGAAAAAAGATAAGGTAGCAGACAGAATCCTATAAAAAGGTATTTTTCCAATACAAAAAAAAAGGACAACTTTGAGATGAAAAGATCAGGTTTGGCTTTGTTTTGTTTGTGTTGTGTTGGAACTTGCTCATCTGAAAATAAAGTAACATTATTGAAATGAGTTTAACAGGGAAGCTATTTACACAGAGTTAGGTTCAGATATACTAGGTCAGAAGATTCATGCCTGTGGATATTTTAAACCTCCCTGACCTATATATTATAGCTCTCAAACACTTCCTATTTTCTTCCTAGCACGTTAAAGGCCTCAAGTAAGGAGGACAGATCAGTAGATGAGATATACTGAGAACAGGTCTTGTTGTTCTTCTTCTTTTTTTATTTTTTAAATCAAATTTAGAGAAAAGTTCACACGTTTGTTGTCAATGCCCTTATAATTCATCATAAACTGACAGTGTTGTAGGATGTGAATTGTTAATGCAATGGAGAGGTCTGAACCTAGAAGTAATAAGGTAGAAAGGTATAACCAATGAAAACAGTGAGAGTCTGTAAAACAGATTTGATCGCTAACTTCTTGGATATGTATGGTTTCTAAATAGGGATGAAGGAAGAACAGAGGAGGTGTGGACAGTAAACACTATTGAAATAAAGAGACAAAGAATATTAGTATGTAGGAGAATAAAAACAGGAAGAACTGAATGTCCAGGGCTTGCCATGGAGGAGTAACCTGAATTCTACTAACCTTGCCATTGGAATTAACACAATCTGGACACAATTCAATTTTCAAATAAACCTGCCTGAACATGTTAGAGAATAACTAATCGAGGCAGGACATGAGGAGCTGAAATTTGTGAGAAAAAAAGCTACGACAATATAAATTCCACAGTTACCCATCTTTCTCCTAAGGTTTGTGCCAATTCACAGCATGGTGAAATGGAACTCAAGGAGAACAGAGAATAAAGTCCTGAGTTGACAAATGAACTAGGATTAAAGTGTCCAAATTCTTGGGTGGAGAATTCTTGACTGGAAAGAAATAAACCAAAAATTATTTGTCTAATATTCCCTTGAGGAACTGGCCAATTCCAAAGTTGCTCCAGCACAAGGCAAGGCCGAGAAACCCAGAATAAAACAGCATTTGGAAGGTTTCAGCAGTCATATGTTTCTGAGAAGTTTAAGATAAGAGTTCAAGCCCTCCAAATGTGAAAAAGACATGGTAGATCCAAACAACCCTAGGAGTGAAGAAAAAACTGACGACCACCATCCTGAATAAAAACACACCTGCTTCCAGTAATATCAAGATAAGTAACTGGTACTCTGTCTTCCAGCCACAAAAGAAATGTAGTCTTCTTTGGAGTAGATGATACCCTTTAGAGTTTTTCGAGAAAAAGTCACAAAGCATATAACACAGACATGAAGGATCAAATGATTGAATATAGATGATTCATATGTTGATACAATAAGAAGATGGCGGGGAGACACTAAAGTATCCCCCAAATTGAGAAGGCACTTTGAGACCAGAAGACAAAGTAGTCCACTGCATACAGTTTATGGTTTTATTTAGGGTGGCTTACTGATGGAGGCAATGAGGAGGGTGGTGATCCAGGCACCATACAGCTATTCTTTCCCAGGTCCAGACTGTAGTCCACAGATTTTATAGAGCAAGAGGATGTACAGAAGGGCACTGTAGTGAGATCAAAGGATTGGCATGCATCCCAAAGGGTTTGAGTGAACCTAATTGACAGCTAGCCTTTCATTGGATCTTGATGTACCACCTGTGCATCAGGAAGGAGATAGACTGTGTTATCTCTAACAGAGTCATGGGAGACCAAAGCAAGCATCCCCCACCCCTGCCTTGGTTGGCATTTCTAAGGTATGCATATAAATCTCTAAGGGGGCCAGAACATGTAGCCCCAGGAGAGGTCATGAAGTGAACATGAACAAAATGGAAAGCCAAAGTGAGGTCAGCATTGGTAGCATGCCTGCAGAGAGTGATTTTATAATAAATATAATTAATAAATTGAAGATACTAGAGGAAAATGTGAAATCCATAGTGGAGTTTCTCTCTCTCTCTCTCTCTCTCTCTCTCTCTCTCTCTCTCTCTCTTTCATTCATTTATACACACACACACACACACACATATATATATATATATATATATATATATATATATATATATATATGTATATACATATATGTATGTATGTATTCTCCTGGAGTTCCATATCACCTTGCTGTAAAATGGCACAAAACTTTGGGATAAAGATAGGTAAATGAGGAGCTTATATTGTTGTGTTTATATATATATATGTATATAAAATGTTTAAAGGACCATTTGGTCGGCTGTCTTGAAGAAAGACACAGCACTAAGATGAGACAAGAGTGGAAGCAGAGAGACCTGGGTGGTGGTTACTGTAGAAACCCATGCATCCTAAACACACTGGTTGGTACCAGAGTGGTGACAATGAAGGTGAGGAGAATTGTTTGATTCTGGTTATTTTGTTGAAAATAGAGCAAGCAAAATTTTTCGCTGGGTTGTCTATGGGGTCCAAGAGAAATAAAAAATGAGCCAGGAAGGAATCCAGTTCTTTTTCATTAGCATCTGAAAGGAGCTGCCTACAACCAAGTCAAGAAACACTCCAGGAAAAGTAAGTTCAGGGAGGAAAATCTAAAGTTGTCTTTTGGGCATGTTATAATAAAAAATATTAACTGAAATGGATGGCAAACTCAACCCGTTTATCATTTATGTCAAAATAAAAAGATGGAATACATTGATGGCTCTCATTCTGCCTTTCCTAACAATTCCCTGAAGCAATATAGGAAGTAAACTTAATAGAATCAGTGATATTTACTACTTTTTGAGCATAAATCTTCACTTGTTCTTTCTCAAGTGAGTAGTGTGGTCCCTTACAATTACTTTTTTCCTCCAACCTGTTCAAATATTTGGCAGGAATATGGCCTTATCAGGTCATCATGGAGCCTCCACTATTGCTGAGCTAATAATACATTTTTGGAAAACTCCATTTAAACGTTGCAGATGAAAATCTATGCCCACTCTCTATGTCACTCCCAAACACATTGGAAGATGAGCCACAGGGGAAGTCCATATGTTAGAAAGGCATGCTTCATTTAGCTATTGCAACACGATGGCTGAAGGGTGCTATAGATGGAGTTGCTCAGAAAAGATTACATCTCTTGGCTTCTAGCAAAGGGAAAAAAAAGCATAGAAAAGGCTGTGCTAAGGGCTAAGAGCTTTATTGAAATTCTACAGAAGGCTTACAGAAACTGTGAGCTTCTGACTTGTTATCAGGTACCTGCATTTGGGCATCCTGACACTCTATAATTGAAATTCATTGCTGGACCTTTAGTCTATAAGAATGGTATGCTGTCATTAGCGCTGGCTGCTTGCTATATTCTCCTGTCACTCCTTAGGCCAGCTTAAACCATCTCAGATGAAATAGCCTATTTCATGTCAGACCTCAGCGTTTGCCACTATTAAAGTGGAAAGCTAAAGCAATGTTTAGCAATGTGGTAAAGACTAATGCAGTAGGATTGCTAGAGAAGCAGGAGTCTTTCTTTCTTTTTTTAAAACTTCTTTAAAATTTAATGTTGTTATACAGTACCATCTCTGTTACACTGCACCTGTCAGAATGAGAATTATTATTTTTTGATTGCATTTTAATTGAACCTGCTAATGCCACACGGCTACCTTACACTTTAAGAAGTATAAGAATATTATTTCAGCAATAAGACAAGTTAATGTAAGAATTACAAGGTAATACTTCACATTCATGATGTGAAGACTTGAGACAATTATGTGGGTAATTCAGTCAAAAAAAGCTATATTGTGCTACACACACACACACACACACACTGAGGTAGAAGAGGAAATCGTGGATTTGGGAGATTTAACTTTTAGTTTGTTCCAGAATGACTGTATTTGTCACTTGATAGCCAAATGGTCAGAGAGAACTTTGATGTCCCAAATATCCATGTTATGAGATGAGTCACCTCATTAATCAAAGAAATCGAAAAGCCTAACTGTTTACCACTAGAATTGTTAAGCTGTCCCAAATTACCTAAGCACACAGACCTAATAAGGATTAACCTTCACAGTGATTTAAGAAACTGAATAAAAGTGGAACTTGAAATGATTCTGCTTCCCTATCCCACTATATGGCCTCAACTTTTATTCATGTGATATGGAACAAAAACAAAAACAAAAAAAAATTTAACCACCACCATGAAATGATTTTTATAAAAGCTGATATTATACTTAAGAGTGATGGAAATTTTTTTCTCAAATTACTACTGTGTTCTGTTTCAGGTCACTCACACTTAGCAATTGCTTAACCAGTGAACATTCTCTTTGTCCTTCTTTTTTACCTTTAAATATCTGGTGGTTGTGTGTGTATGTTTACTTTAATCACAGTGTAGTCAAACCACGTTGCACTGAATGCTAGAATACCCAGATTCATGTCTTGGCTTCATTATTAATGAGCCTGGTGATTCTAATATGGGTCCCTGCCCATATAGAGCACCAGAATCTTTACTCTAACATAACTAGTTTGTATTTGGTGAACAAGCTTTGTAATTCAAATGTGATACAGCCACTATATTATTCTATTAAGGAAGAAGTAAAGAAGTCGCTATGCTCTGTGGAAGCGATGCTCAGAGAGCCTCCCAGGAGACACAGGTGAGGCTGTGCTTTAGAGATTGTGCCTGGGTGTATTTCACTACTACAATATAAACACCTTGAGTACAGTAACGTCATACCTTTTCACCTCAGTGTTCCTAGAGCCTAGGGAAAAAAAAAAAACACTTATATCTTGGTACAACTAAATGCTGAAAAAACAATTCAATTAAAAATGGGCAGAAGACATGAACAGACACTTCTCCAAAGAAGACGTACAAATGGCCAACAAACTTATGAAAAGATCCTCAACATTGCTCATCATCAGGGAAATGTAATGTAATTCAAAACCTCAATGAGATATCACTTTCCACCTTTCAGTATGGCTAAAATCAATAACACAACAAACAACAGCTGTTGGTGGGGATGTGGAGAAAAAGGAACCCTCATGCACCATTGGTGGGAATGCAAACTGGTGCAGCCACTGTGGAAAACAGTATGGAGGTTCCTCAAAAAGGTAAAAATAGAATTACCTTACAACTCAGTGTTCCCAGTATTGGATATTTACTGAAAAAATACAAAAACACTAATTCAAAGGAACACCTGCACCCCTATCTTTATTGCACCATTATTTACAATAGCCAAACTCTAGAGGCAGCCCAAGTGTCTATAGATAGATGAATGGACAAAGAAGTAGTGTGTGTGTATTTGAATATATATATTTGAATATTCAGTCATAAAAAGTGAAATCTTGCCATTTGCAACAACATAGATAGAACTGGAGATTATAATGCTAAGTTAAGTAAGTCAGTCAGTGAAAGACAAATAGCATATAATCTCACTCATATCTGGAATTTAAAAATAAAACAAAACGAACAAAGAAAAAAAAAGAGACAAATCAAGAAGGAAATTCTTAACTACAAGGAACAAAATGATGGTTATCAGGGCGAGGGATACATAGGAGGATAGGGGCAAAGAGGGATGGTAATTACAGAATACACTTCTGATGGAAAAAATGGAATGGAACAAAACAAAAAGCAAATGCCTGTAGATGAACAAGTGTTCAATGATCATTTGGAGAAAACACAGAAACTGAGAGAAAGGAAGAAAAAATTTCTGGGAAATGAAAGAAATAGGAAGAATGAGAAAAGAGAAGGGAGGGAAGTAGCACAAGTCAGCACACTTTTTTTTGTAAATTTTGTAAATTTTTCAAAATTTACATATTGAAGTCCTGCCCCCCTAGTGTGACTGTGTTTTGATATGGGACCAATAAGGACATAATTAAGGTTAAATGAAGTTATAAGAGTAGGTCTTGATCTGATAAGATTAATGCCTTTATCAGAACAGATACCAGAAAACTCTCTCTCTCTCTCTCTCTCTCTCTCTTTTTCTCACGGCACACACACCAAGGAAAAGGGGCCCTGTGAGAACAAAGCAAGATGGTAGCCATTTGCACCTCAAGGGGATACTCCTCATCTGGAACAAATTGGCTAGCATCTTGATCATGAACTTATAGCCTCTAGAACTCTGAGAAAATAAAATTGTGTAGCTTATGACACCCAATCTGTGGTATTTTGTTATAGCAGCCTGGTCAGATTAATACAGTAATCCATCCCCAAACTAGAAGATTTTAACTTTTTTGGGTTCAATGGAAACATATTCTTTTTCTGTCTATCCTCTTATCAAAGTCATCCTTCAATCTCCTGTTCAAGTAACCCTTCTCCACTAAAACTTTTCCTAACTCATAAGCTCCAACCAGTCTCATTTTTTTCTCTGAGTTTCTGTAGTTTTGGTTTTTGGAAGTGGTTTTTATCCTTACCTCATCTGGGGAATTTTTTCAAAATTCTGACACCCACACTGTGCTCTAGGACAATTAAGTCAGAAACTGTGACAGAACCAAACATCACGTCTTAAGCATTTCTTCATGGTTTATTTTAGGTATGTTGTAGGAAATTAAATGGGTGAGCTCATTATCCTATAGACTTTTCTGGGAACAAGATCCTAATTGTGCTATGCCTGTGACTGTATGTCATGAGATTAAAATTAGAGTACCTAATTCAAGAATATATATACATATATATATATGTATATATATTTTTTGTTTATACAAAACTAACATTTTATCTAGTAGAAGCAATGCAATGTGCTCGTGTTCAACATGTTGAAGAGAAAAAAGATGATATTTATATCCCAGGAAAGAAAAGCCATCAGTCATAAAAAATGTTTGAATTGTCTTTATAAACTAAATGAAATAGGATATATTTAAATGATGTGAAAGAAAGCTGTATTCCCCCCATAAAATTCCTATACTCGTGCTGTGGTCAAGAAAATCTATAACATGGTCTTCTTTAAATCAATTTAATGGTCCCCAAAGACAGAAATTAGGTAGGCGGATTTTACAATGCATACTTCTATTTGCTCTCTTTTCATAGAAACTGTGACTGATCACTATTACAGCAAACATGCCGTAAATGAGAATAAACCTTTTTTAACCAAAATAAAAACGAAAACTTACTGGAACCTCCTGGCTGGAAAGGACTCTGGTGACATGCATGTAAAAGAGAAGAAGAAACCATAGATCCACTGAAGCAATGAAGAGAATATATTGTAGAGGATGATGGTGGGCATGGTTGTGAATGTGGTGGGGGGAGGGGCAGAGAGCAAATTAAAGTCATTCGCCTTAAGTGAAAACCCTACTCACCCACACATCAACAGAAGTCAGACCTCCATTTGAATACAGGTATAAATATGCACAAATTTAAAAATAATTACCTAATAGTGATTCAATAGACTAGTAGATTCATAAAGAAAACACAAGCAACCGAACAGCCAGATGGTAAGAAAACATTTTTAAAATTCAAAATGATGTTATGTTCCCAATAAATGGGTGAAGGTGTTCCCATGGTGGAATTAGAAAAAAAAAGAACAAGTAAGCCTAAATGAAATGAAATTGAGGAAGGCAGATTTTGAATTTTTAACATCTGTCTGCTAACAACACATTCAAAACAATAGTAATAGTAATAACAATAATTATGTCGGGGGGTGATAAATAAAGAACAGCAGAATAAAATTGAAACTGAAAACAACTAACTTTTATATTAGGTGAGCATGATTTCAGCCAACTCTCTAAGCACCCAAGTGTGCAGATCAATGCACATTCACAAAAGAAATCTAATGATGAGATCACATTTTATTAAAAATACACTGTGGATTAAATGCAACTTCAACTGAATGAAAAGAGCAAACTTTTAATGAAAAGGTGCAGAGGTGAATTGATATTCATGCTTATGTATCTGAATTAAACTTTTCTTCCCATCTTGGAGAATGAGGAACAACCTCATAGAGTCCGCCTGTACCAGATGAGGATGCCGATAATACCTGTGGTGGTGGTGTTGGTGATGATGTTGTTGATAATGATAAAAAATAACAACTACCGTTTATGGCTGCCAACAGTATCAGCGCAACGGGAACGCCAGTGGGAATTTGTCTGATGTAATCCCCATCTCAAACCTTGTTAAAATTTCCATTGGAGATGGAGTCTTCAAACTTGTCCAGTCTCATCCATCTAGCAACTGAGTTAGGATGGAAACATGCATCTGTGTGATTCAGGGATCGCGTGTGTCCAGTTTCTCACACATCTATGGAGAGACATGCTCCCCCCTGCATGACTAACCTCCTTCTGTGGGCTTTTTTTTTCCCTAAATGCAACTTTGGTTCCCAACTTCCTGTGTCAAGTTACAAACAATTTGTCATGCCTGCAGTCACACTTTCGGTTCCTGTCAGTTCTGTGAAAGAGCCCTATCATCAGTATGGTTTTGCACTCCCTAAGCAACTTGTGGGTTTCATCCTTCCATGCAAGCGACTTGTCACATCTTCAGTTTTTTCACACATTTCAGCTCAAAAGGAATCCCAGTTCTGTTTTTTATTTAATTCATTGAAAATGCCCATACTGTCAGAATGCTAAAGTCCAAACTCCTACCATTACATTGTCCCTCTGCTCTGACATAAAAGATCTTCCAGCCATTATCAATTACCCTTTTTCTTAACTTCAATGACAAATTTCTTTTTGAATTATGTATCAAAGGGTACTGTAATTGCTGCTTGAGTCATTGACTATGTCTTTGGTGGTGTTGTAAAGGAAGACATTCTTTCTCCCCTGCCCCTTTTGTTCTCACTGTACTCCAATGTCAAAGGATAAGAAAGAGTAGTGGAATGGAAGAAAAGAAAACAAAACAAAATAAAAAACTAACTCTGGAAAGGTGGTAGGGTTGATCTCTGACACTTCCTCCCAAAACCTCCCACAGCCTTACCCGGTGTACTTTTAGATAAATTACTCAGTTAATCTGAATCCCAAATTCCTCTTGCATGGAGATGCTAACATATGTCCTACTTGCTTCATAATATAGATTAAAAAGAAAAAAACTAAAAATCCTATGAACTCTATTTTTGAACTAAAATTTTATATAAATGATTTATTAAACTGAATTCTCCATAAAAGAGTGAATTTTATGCTAAAGCAAGTATTTTCTCTTCATTATAATTGCTAATTCACTTAAGCAACCTATTTTCTGATTGTCAGAATTCTTTACACTGAAATCCACTTGGATGGATATTCCAAACTAGTTTAGAAATGACAAGCATATTAGTGGCAACTCTTTTAGTTGGTACTAACTCTCCTAAAATGAATATGTACAGATCTCTTCTTAAGATAATAAACAAATTTTCCTGAGGCTACTTTGCAACCCTACAAACACAACTCTTTATAAGGAATAGAGTTACATGGGATAATACACACACAGGAAAACATGACTTTGCTTAAAAAATAGCTACATTATTCTTGAGTAGTGTACAATCCACGCAAACACACACATACACACACACACAAGGGAAAGATTATGGCCACTTTTAGGACTTTGACAGAACATCTAGCGTAGACACAATCTTTGCATTGAAATCATTCTGTGCACTAGAAACTAAAATAATAATAAAAACTAATAATAATAAAACTAATAATAAATACAGAGAATTTTCATCGGAGTTTACAAAGAGGAAAGGAAATACAATGGAAGACATCTTTTATCTAGTGACCAGAAGACCTGTTACATTCTTAGCTAGAGTATTATTCATTTTGAATCCATGTTCAACTCTCTGACTTCAATTTATTCACCTACTAAGTTGGTGAGGAGTCAGAGAAGAAGTTACAAACAAATTTAACTTTAGAAAACTTTAAAATTAAAAAGATCAGAAAACAGCAAATATTCCTCAAATCCTGGGTGATATCAGTAAGCCTAATCATATGTTCTTTTTACAGTCTTTGTTTCTAGGAAAAGAATTATATAAGCTTCCAAGTTGAAAAAAAAAAAGAATGTTCCAAAGTACCAAATTTATGGGCAGCTTCTGACTTTAGCAAATAGTATTCAGTTTCCACTGAAAAATGAGTATAACTAAAACGGACTGATGTTTCTAGCTTACCTGTCAATCACATGTAAGGATAGCATGGAAGTGATCTAAATCAGATAATTATTCAAGATCTACTCTTCAGACATCCAGAAGTTATTACATTGTCCCATGAAACGGTGAAGTGCATTTAAAATTTCATTGCCTTTTATAGAAATTAGTGAATCACAATCTGTAGGTTGGGTATATTCATTGGTTAATTAACACAAACATAAAACAATTATATTACAGCTTTAACATGAATGGGTTGAAGAAGGCGACAAGTATTTACTGAAGCTACTTACCTGTCACCTACACTTTGTTCATTATGTCATCTAACCGTATGGTAATTCTAGTCTTATCTTTGTTTTATAGATAAGGAGTTTGAAGATCAGAGTAAATCATTTGTTCTTAGGCATCCAACTTGTGGGTGAAAGCTTGAAGTCCTAGAAGACAGCTCCATCTGCCAAAAAATATCAGATTTATTTCTCTACACCTCACTTCTTAAGGTAAGAACTGAAACTTGGTTTGACTGGCTTTCGTGTCTTACCATTGTCTCAGCCATTTGTGATTTCAAAGTGGGTTTTGCTTTCTCAGATCTTTTTAATCTCCTAGGAGTGAGACTCCGATGTTGGCAATGTATTCAACTCCTCGCCATCATAAACCTCAGACTCTGCAATTTTCTGTAGCTTTTATCTTTATCCAATTTTTAAAGCAGATGCCAGTTGCATAAGCACTATCTACAGCCATTGCTCAGCAAATTCTTCCTTGATGTTATAGCCTCGGGTACTTTCCATGTGTCTTACTTATGGTCAATTTTGTAGGAACCATAATGTTGAATTTAGTCCAGAAGAATGTTCATCCACCCCCTTGCACTCCTGTGCTTGAAGAAAAGTTGCAGCGGTGATATATCTCCCCTTATGTTGGAGTTTCTTCTGGCAGGAAGGATACAGATAACTTTATTGCAAATTGAGTTCCCTCCTTCTGAGGAGCTAGCAACCTCCTTTCCCTGAGACAATTGGATGCACCTCACTTATAATCCTTATTCACATAATGTTAGAAAAAAAGAGGCTTTAACCTAGGAAAATATTGTCAATAAGTATTGGACCACTTTATTGTTGGTTGAGACTAATAGCCCCAGTCCCTTAAGATACCTCACAAAGCTTTAGCACGGAACATAATTCACCATAGATACATCTATAATGAAAGAACTAATGGATGATGATTGTTGTACCATCTTCCATTGCTCCTCTAAACTATTATTCCTCTCCCATCATATGTGTAAATACTTCATTGAACTTCCTCTTCAAATTAATAGTTGATCCCAATCTTACAGTATATCCTACTCTTAAAATCCCAGTATCAACTTTCATAGTTATTCTCTTATTTCTGTCCTATCCTTGTATTTTGGCCCTTTCTTTACTTTTACCTCTTTTATTTTAATCCCCCTGACTGTATCAGCTGAGCTCTTTCTTCCTATTTATTCACCCTTACCCATCTGGCAGGTAGGTGATGTATAAAAATTATACAGAATCCCTTTCCAGAGCTTTCCTTTTCATCCTTTCCAAAAACAAAGCCATAATTGAAAATATTGGCACTATGAGAAGGGTTATTTGCAGCATCAAGCTATGCAGAGGGATAAAGAAAACTTCACCCCTGACTCTTAGGGAGGAAAAAACATAGGGCACAGTGGTTTGATGACATCTAGTCAGAGTTTCCTCAGTGTTCTTACATCTTCTTGCATGAAGTTTTCATGGATACAATTCTTATTTATCAGTGGAGTTTCTGTGAGAAGTAAGACTGTGTCAATAGGTATTATTGATCCCTGCATATCACCTGAGTAAGTTGAAGGTTGTTTTGAAAAGTCCATGGTGCTACAGTGGACAATGGAGGGTTTCCAGGTCAAATTAAGGGCACCTAGTCACAAATGAATTTCAGAAAACAAAAATGAGTATTTTCAGTATAAGTGTATACTATTTGTATATACATGGGATATGCTAAAATATCATTTTTAAAAAATTTTTTAAATGTTTATTTTTGAGACAGAGAGAGACAGAGCATGAACGGGGGAGGGGCAGAGAGAGAGAGGGAGACACAGAATCGGAAGCAGGCTCCAGGCTCTGAGCCATCAGCCCAGAGCCTGACGTGGGGCTCGAACTCACAGACCGTGAGATCGTGACCTGAGCTGAAGTTGGACGCTTAACTGACTGAGCCACCCAGGCACCCCTAAAATATCATTTGTCATTTGTCTGAAATTCAGATTTAATCAATAATTCTCTATTTTTATGTTTTCAGTGTGGCAACTAATAACATTTTTACTTTTTCTAGTCTTTTCCTCTTTAAAACATGACCTGGGAAACTGAGACAATTGAAACAATTTAAAAAATTTTAAACTCCCATTATTTTATATCCAAATAATTCACACTGGCCTCCCTTTTCAAATATGAATGTTTTGTCTGTAGGTCATTCCATGTGGTGTTTGGTTACTAGTAACAAACAAATCAAACAGGAATTTCTTATAGGGTTAAAGAGGAACTTAATGTAGAGAAAGGAAAGTTACTAAAGAAATCAAGAGTATGTCTATAAAAGCAACTTTTAGGACAATAGTTATTAGGACAGCACTAGGAATCTCTATATTCTAGTTACCTCTTCAACTTCTCACCTCCACTGTATCCAACCCCTGTGAGTTTTTATTCTAGATCCAAATTCCTGATATTACATAACTAGCCCACATAGGGTCACATCCCTGTCCCTGCGGACAATGCCGTAGATCTGTATGACAGATTGAAAAGCTGGGGAAGTTTGGTAGCCAAGCAGTACATAAGTTACCATGACATAGATTAAGCATAGGGAAAAATCTACCTTGGGCTGTTCTCACCTGAAAGAACTAGTGGAAATGTATTTAGCTCTTTGCTAACGGAAAATACAAATTAATGACAGCATCCCTATGGCTGCCTCATTCTCAGCATATTTTGGAAGGTTTAACATTTAATGCCTAAGAATAAAGGTAGGCATTTCATACTCTTAGCGATTAGATTTGGGTAAGCAGCAGTGGAAATATGAATGCTTTATGCCGGCCTTATCAAGTAAGGATGCTCTGAAGATTAAGAAGGGAAAACATAAATGCAATACAATAAGGTCATTAAAAAAAAGGGAATTAAATCAGGGAGCTTGGTTTCACCTTTGTTTTTGTTTTTATTATTTTTGGTTTTGTTGTTGTTTCTCAATAATTTACCGTAACATCAGGACAGAGCCTAATTGATGGAGCTTCCCAGAAATGGCAGAAGTAGCTTTTAAGCCATAGACTGGCAGATGATACAAAGAAAGCAGCATGATTACACAACTCTGCCAGATCTGGTTTTGAATTCTGTTTCTGCATCTTATTATGTTCTATGAAACTTTGGCTAGTGTCTTTCTCTCTCTGATCTTCAGTTACTTAATCAGATACAGTAAAACTCAGTTATGAACGTGAGGATTAAAGAAGATAGTGTTCGTAGAAAATTCTAACACAGGGCCTCCCAAAGAGTGAGGAAAAAAAAAACAACTGATTATTCAGTGGTTTCACTCCTGATAATATCCAAATGGCTCCAACCAAGCCAATCTTTCTTCAAATGACAATGAACCCTGGAAAAAACAAATAATGTAAGCCCAGTGAAGGCATGGGAGAGCAAATAAAAGCAAAATATAATGAAGGAGAGAGGGCACTTCAGAAAAAAAGGGAATAGAACTTAGTGAGTTTTGATTTTTATGGCCCTTAATACCAACAGCATGCCTAAGTCTACAACTTGCTGGATGGCCAAAAGTTGGATTTGGAAAACTGAAGATAAATGTCTGGATGACCCCTAAAGTATTTTTTTAAGTTTATTTATTTTGGAGAGAGAGAGAGCACGCGTACACACATGAGAGCAGCAGAGGGGCAGAGAGAGAGGAAGAGAGAGAACCCCCAGCAGGCTCTGTGCTGTGGAGCCCCATGTGGGACTGGAGCCCACAAACCATGAGATCATGACCTGAGCTGAAACCAAGAGTCTGGCAGTTAATGGACTGAGCCACCCAGATGTCTCTTTAAAATTTTGTTTTAAGTTTATTTATTTGTAAAGTAAATTTAAAATAACTAAAATTTTAAGTGCCCCCCTCCAGCAGAAAAGATAAATTTATCAGTTTGAGTTCATCCAAATTAATTGCCTACTAAAACATGTAAAAAATACTCTTTTAGATTCCTCCACAAAATATCATTCACAATGACAAGGATGCAGTCCCAAGTTACTAAACACCTAAAGAAATAGGAAAGGGGCGCTTGGGTGGCTCAGTTGGTTAAGCGGCCAACTTTAGCTCAGGTCATGATCTCACAGTTCGTGGGTTTGAGCCGTGCATCAGGCTCTGTGCTGACAGCTCAGAGCCTGGAGCCTGCTTCAGATTCTATGTCTCCCTCTCTCTCTGCCCCTCTCCCACCCCTGCTCGCTCGCTCTCTCTCTCTCTCTCTCTCTCTCTCTCTCTCTCTCTCTTTCTCTCTCTCTCCCCCTCTCCCGGCCTCTCTCTCAAAATTAAATAAACGTTAAAAAAAAAGAAGTAGGAAAATAAGCCACTTTTCAAAAGAAACCAATCAGTAGAGACTAAACCTAAGATTATCCAGCCTTGTATAATTAACAGATAAGGATTTTATAGGAACCACTATATGTATGCTCAATGTAAAAGAAAGTATGTGTATAATGGATGAAGAGGTGGAAAACATTTGCAGAGAAACATAAATGATAAAAAAAAAAAAGCACTAAACAAATATTTTAGAACTATCCCCATCCCAGATTGTAGTCATCAAGTAAATCTTTAAGATGGATCTCATGTAGTCAAATGTCAAGAGGAGTCATGCTGGGAATATAAATGAATGCTATACTCAGAATGAAGCACAGAAGATACTGATAGGGCTTATGGTAAGCTAGAAAACACTGCCTCTATATAAAGGAAATATTTGCTATTGGATTTCAGCCAATTCTTGCCTCAAGTAGGGATTGGCAAACTTTTTTTTTGTAAAGAGCTAGATAGTAAATATTATAGGCTTTGTGGGCCATATGGTCTCTGTTACAACTACTCAGTTCTGCTTTTGTACTGTAAAAGTTGCCATGGATAATACATAACTGAATGGCTGTGGCTATTTTCTAATAATACTTTATTTACAGAACATGTAGTAGGGTCAGAGTTGGCCTGTAGGATGCATTGTACAGAATATGGTCTTACAGAAATTTAGATTCAAATTCGCCTAACATTCTCTATTTCAAGAAAAAGCGGGCCACCCGATCTGGACTCTTGTCGTAGAGCAAAGAGGCATAAAGCCTTGAGACATAAATCATTGTTGTCCAGTCCACAGAAAGGAAAATGCGATGTTAACCCATGAAAAAGAACATGGTTGTAAAAGATTGGAATATATGGGCAGTGCAAGTAATTTGGTTTAGTTGCAGAACAGAAACAGTGTGGCATAAAGTTAAGAAAGCCAGATGTAATTTGATATAACCAATAAGTGGCTCTTTTCCCCCCCTGAATTAGACAGCAACTAAGACATTTGAGCACAACAATAACAAATAATATGGGCCAAGAATACATTCAGATGGATCTCTACATACCAGCATCATATGCCATAAATGCTGGGTTGGAAGACTTAGCTGATAAATTGAATATGTGGCATTTTAATATTTCACTTTTATCATCACCTGCACACCCCCTTCATACCCCCTTCACATACACATCTTTATTAATCTAGATTTTGAAATGTTTGGAATGCATAGCAGAAAGCCCAGAATCTCTACCTCCCAGTTGTTAGGGAGGGCTAGAACACAGATGTAAACCAAATCCCCTGCCTCCAATATTTGGACTGATCTGCTTTCAATAGAGAAAGTTGAACAGTGATTACCTACCAACAAGGTGATTTCTTTTCTCTTTGGGGAGGAAAACAGGTGGAACAATAGGATAGAGACATTTAGGGAAATTCTTTCCTTAACACTGTAGGAGAGGAAATAAGCATCTCTTACCCCCAACACCATACAGATTCCCAATAAGGAATCCCTTAACTCTATTGAAGACCTTAGTTTTTGATATGCTCAACATAACAATAATCTTGAAGTAGAACATCACTTATGTTAGGTGATTTATATTGCTAATTCCTCATAGCATGCATCTCATGACTGTTTTAAATCTACTACAGATCTTCCTTGACTTATGATGGGGCTCAACCTGAAAAATCCATCATATGTTGAAAATATACTTACTATACCTAACTTACCAAATACAGCTGAGCCTAGCCTACCTTATATGTGTTAAGAACACTTAAATTAGCCCACCTTTGAGCAAATCATCTAACACAAAGCCTAACATGTTGAATATCTCATGCAACTTATTGAATACTGTACTGGTAGTGAAAAACAGAATGGATGCATGGGTGCAGAATGGCTGTAGATGTATCATTTGTTTACCCTCGTGACATGTGGCTGGCAGGAGACTGTGGTTTGCTGCAGCTGACCAGTATTAAAGAAATGATCATACCACATATCAGTAGCCTGGAAAAAAA